>NW_027526203.1:35799222-36399222 GCF_048455015.1 Haemaphysalis longicornis
TTTACTAATCGTACAACACATTCTTGACAATCAAATTCCCAATTCCATCATCAATACAGATTTTTTAGTGTTGTTCGCGCACTATCATCGCATAGGCCCCCCCAAAACCACATAGTTAATCTTGTGTTCAACACCATTCTGTCGGTCTATGCGCAAAAGCATGAGCTGCTCCTCTGCTGGGTACCAGGACGCTCTGGGATCGCTGGCAACGAGTTGGCAGACGAGAGGGCCGCTGCTGCAGCACTCGTGAACACTGCAGACATAACAATGGTACCCTATACAGACTTCAAGCCACAAATAAGACAACACTTGCGCAGAACATGGCAAACACATTGGAATGAACACAGACGGAAAGTTACACGTTATAAAACCACGCTTGGGACCATACGCCCCTGACATGCACAACAGCCATAGGGAAGTCGCATTGGCTAGGCTACGGATAGGGCACACCCATGCCACGCACTCCTGTGTGCTCACGGGATTTTCTAGACCCCAGTGCAGCAGGTGCGGAGAGGCCCTATTCGTAGTTCACATACTCATTCAATGCAAGGCACTCGACACAACACGACACAAAGACTTCAGAGAACTCTACAGGCAACATATCCCCCTACATCCATAATTGTTTCTAGGTGACGATGTCATGGTTTCCGTCAAACGCGTGTTTAGGTATTTGTCAAACGTTAAGTTTTTAAACCTCTTTTCCTATCACGCATAATCAAATCTGTCCCTATGCACCAGCCATCGCCATTCTCTTTAATTAATTTTACTATGTGATTTACACGTTTTTAGATGCAGAGCATCTGATTCACTCGCCTTGTCCCCCCGGCGTCGTCGTCGTTGTCGTCGTCGTCGTCGTCGGCGGCGTCGGCGTTGTCCACCCCTCCCCCATTCTGCTCGCCGCGCCAGCTGCGCTCTCCGCCGCTCCCCCTCTCTCCTCCCCCATAGCGAACACTCCCTCGCGAGGGGCACTGGATTGGATTCGATTGGATTGGATTGGCTTGGCTTGGATTGGTTGGATTCGGATTGGATTGGAATAAAGTGGATTGTGTTGGATTGTGTTGCGTCATAGCCGCGGCACATTGCGTCATAGCCGCGGCAGACGCGCTGGGGCCGGCGCATGTGCAGTACTCTCCCTTCCGCGGTTTCCTCTCCTGCGGGCGCGCTGCGCATACAACCGGCGTGCCGTTCTCCGGCGAAGCAACATCCACGCTTGGCTCAAACACCTAGAGTCCACGCCGCTTTACAAGTACGCCAACATCGTCATCGACTGGGACCGGTTTAAGCAGTCCCCTCAACGTTATGCGCGCTATAAAACACGGTCCCTTCGCCGCTCCGCCTATGCGTCGCATCTACACAGGGGTTCCCGCGAGGGGAGGTGAGAGTTTTTTTATACCGACCTTTTTGTGGTAATCACTTCTCTTCATTCAATAACTTCTTCTCTGGCGCTCTTTACCCTCGTTGGCCTTTCACCTATAAACACCAACAATTATCACCATCATCCACTTCAAGGAGGTCGAATTTCCACTGCGTTGGTTATTTTATCTCTATTCCACGCTTGATCTCATCTGCGTGTTCCATACGCGCGGCGATCTCCTCCGTTGTGTAGTACCTTGTGTCAAGTCGACAAGACATGCTTGGACGTGTCTGGAGTCCCGAGGTAGTTGGTCAGCGATGGGACAGGCGAAGCAATACGATGCGGTGAACAAGTTTCATCCGGCTGAGTCGAGCGGCCCGAAGTCACACCATGCGGGCGGACGACCCTTTCGCTTCCCGTACACATGACGGGTCGTCCTCTTCAAACAAACGTCTCCTGGCATCAGTCACGAAAGCGTTCAATGAAAGAATCCGAAGAAACCGCAAAAATGACTAGCAAACCACTCTAAGCGAGCGCTGCGCCAGAAGAGCAGACTCCACCAGACGCGCATAGCAGACGCCACGATGGTGAGAAAAAAAAACAACGGACGGATCAGTCGCGCCGACCAATGGGAGACGTCAGACGGCGAACTCAAGCTGCGCACCCGCTCCAGCCAATCAGCAGCCCAGAAGGCACCTTCGGAAAACTGGCAAAGGCAGTTGTTCTATTCAAGCGACGCCATTTTGAGATGTCGCAAAATGCGCACAAAGAAACAAGCTTCAAAACAAAGCCTAGGTGGTGGTGATCGGTCGGCTGCTTCGCCCGCAGCGCGCGCGGGAATTTGAAACAACTTTTGCACCATTCGGGGCATATTGTGGCCCCCGAGGCGTTTCAAAACATGATTTTAGAGTATTTTCTGGTGGAATTTAGCGTTACTATTTTGAAGGCAAATGTTTGAAGGACAATTATTCCAAAAATTGCATTTTCCTAAAATCGACATTTTGGCCATTTCTGACCATTCTATGACCCGCCTCCCACCTTAATTCGCTCTCAACTTGAATACGCGTCGCCTATCTGGAGCCCTAATCAAGCATACTTAACCGACGCACTTCAATCTGTTCAGAATCGAGAAGCTAGATTCATTCATTCCTCATACTCATACAACATAAGCGTTTCATCCCTGAAACAAGAATCTGGTCTTTTAAACCTTAAAATTCGTCGCGGCATTGCCAGCCTCATTTTGATTCCACAAGTTCTATCATTGTGCCACCCACCCTATATCTTGCCTCCTGCCCGCATATCTCGCCGCACCGCTCATTCTTATCATGTCCCCGACCACGTGCCCATACCACAACATTTGCTGCCTCATTCTTTCTTCACGCAGCCTCTGACTGGAATGGCCTTTCCGCTGAGCTTGCGACCATTACGTGCCACTCAACATTTTCACAAAATGTCGCACGCTTCTTTTTACTTTGAATACTTAAGCGTATTATTTTTTGTACCCCTGATTCTTGCTTCCCTCTTTTCTTTCCTATTTTTCTTTATGCAAGTTGTTACCTGTGTTTACATTTATACCCATCCTGCATATGTATGTATCGCATTTGTTGTATCTGCTTCCTACACCTTATGTAATAGCTACTGTAGGGGGTCTTTAAGGTAATAAAGTGATGTGATGTGCAAAATCGAAGGACATGAGGCGTAAACAAAATCGGGATACGGAAAGTAAATAGAGTAAAACCTCGCTACAAGAGACACTGTTACTAGAGACACTTGGTTATAAGAGACATTTGAATGAGGACGGTTTGGTTGGTTGTCCTATGTTTGCCATGTTAGCAACATCGCGTACAAGAGACCTTGGTTACAAGGGACATATTTCCCGGGACCCTTGAGTGTCTGTTTTAACGATGTTTTACTGTATGTTCACATGAATTCCGAAAGACAAGTGTTTCAAAATTTTTTTCTTGTGGCTGCTATAAACGTGTAGAAACCGAGACACATGAGGCAGTGGTGCCCTTTGTACTGACAACTTTTGTTTCTTTTCCATCAGTATTAAGTGTGATCTCGATAACTATAACTTCAAGCATTCTTTAGGGCTTCATGCTCACACTTAAGCCGAAAGAGTTACTGTTGAAGGAAATTGATTGATTGATTGTAGGGTGTAACGCGCCGACGCAACGCAGGCGATGAGGCGCGCCGCAGTGGAGGGCTCCGGATCAATTTCGACCACCTGGGGATCTTTTACGTGCGCCGAAATCTCGTACACACGGGCGTTTTTGCTTTTCGCCTCCATCAGAAAAGCGGCCGCCGCGGCCGGGAATCGAACCCGGGAATCGAAGGAAATAAGTAAACGGAGTGCAGACATTGCATGCAGAGTAGAAAATGTAGTCGGTCTTGTTGAATAACTTTAAAAAGTGGGAAAGTTACTCAGTTAAGCGTAGATTGAAGGTGCAGGCGAATCGCTATCAAGCCTAAAAGCAAAAGATAAGTGCAAGAACAAGCACACCAAGCAGTTTGTGCCCATGGATTGGGCGGTGATCTACGAAGTGCCGTTCCCTGGAGAAGTCGATATCCTATTTTTCTCTTGGCAACAAGGCTTTTGGCATGTACCCACTCATTGCGAATCATGCGAGTACAATGTTTTCTTGGGCAAAGTTTAACTTCTGGAAAGAAGCAAAAGCACTTATTTGGGAGCTCTTGGATGTTTATTATAGCAAGCAAGGGGCACACACTGAATCTGTGCTCCTGTGTGGCAATGAACTTGAATATTTCGAAACTTCGATATGATTCCTTTGTTACCATTGTGCGGCCCGCTTTTGAAAGGTGTTTATTTGGGAGGATGGAGTGATGAATTATTGCAATTTATTGGAATTATTGCAACTTCTGATTTATTTTCATTCCTGTTAGTCTAGCAAACCTCAGTTGTGACAAGCCAAAGCAAACAATGAAACACGCTTTGTATATCTGTATTTTTTGTAAGCGATTTGCTGTTTGTTTTGTATTTAAAACGGTTGTGATAACATAAGCAGGTTTTTCATTCAAATGTGTATCACATTCGTCTTAAATAAAATAATTTTCAAATACTTTTGGTTTGCTTTTCTGTACTCGTATGAAACGGTTCATGAAGCTGCATGCATGCGGGCTAAAATTGCAGTAATGTGAGCTAAGTGAATTTTCCCACATGCACCAGAGAAGTCTCGTGATGATTATGACTACGTTTATTTGACAAAGTGACAGACATACTTGACTGGTTGCCGTGAGATTTTTACCTCCTCAAGGTGGGGACCCGCCGCGGTAGCTCAATGGCTAAGGTGTTGCGCTGCTGAGCACGAGGTTGTGGCTTCGATTCCTGGCCGCGGCGGCCGCATTTCTGGTGGAGGCAAAAAGCAAAAACGCCCGTGTGTACGAGATTTTCGCTCAAGGTGGTCAAAATTAATCTGGAGCCCTCCAATACGGCGCGCCTCATCGCCTGTGTTGCGTCGGCGCCTTAAACCCTACAATCAATCAAATCTCAAGGTGGAGAAGGGGTCATGAAGCAAAAATCATTTCTCTCTTGGGACAGCAGGGGTAACTAGGCGGTCCGTGTTCACCACCAACGTCAGAGTTGCACATATACTGCAATGATTCCACTGGCAGTAGTCTGACCATCTCTTGGAGGGTCACCCGTACATTTCCACCGCTCTTTTGCCATAAGCATCATGGGACTCCTCATTAAAGGAACGTCCTCAACTCTTGTTACAGTGTCGTGACGATCATCAGGGAGGAGTCCTGTGACTTTTTTCCCTAAATTGGGGTCGTGGCAGTCAGTGCTGTCTAAGAAGGTAGTCACCCATACTCTACTGTGGCTCTAGTGTGATGGGGCCCGCATGATGTGATGATGATATCTGGATTTTAATGGTGCAAGGCCAGCTAACGGCAAAGAGCGTCAAACAAAAGTGATTTCATGACAGCGATGTGAAAGTAAAAGTAGAGGGTTTCAGTAAACATACACAAACTAAAACAAGCTAATGAAGATGACTGGTGTAAAGGGACAGGTTGTCATTATGCATGATAAGAGATGAGATGTAAAAAATTGACATCGGTGAGAAACTTAAAAACAAGCTTGGTGAAAAACATGGGCTCGTCCCCTAGAAAGTACAATGGGTGGAACGGAACGTGTTGTCTGTATAGTTGTGGGAAGTGTTTGCGTCGTGTTGTGTCAAGTGCCATGCATTGGATGAGTACGTGGATTACGGATAGGCCCTCTCCACACCTGCTGCACATGGGTCTTGGAGAACCAGTGAGCAAGTGCGAGTGTGTTGCATGTGTGTGGCCTATCCGTAACCTTGCTAGGGTCACTTCGGTTTGTCTGTTGTGTGAGTCAGTTGTGTATCGTCCCAAGTGTGGCTTTATTACATGTAGCTTGTTGTCTGACTGTTCACTCCAGTGTGTTTGCCATGTTTTACGTAGGTTTTGTCTGATGACTGGCTTCATGTCAGTGTTTGGTACTGTTGCTATGTCTAGAGTATTGCTCAGTGCAGCAGCAGCGGCCATTTCATCAGCAAACTCATTGCCCGCGATGCCAGCGTGGCCTGGAACCCAGCAGATGGTAACATTCAGACCTGACGCATACGCCGACATCAAAGATTTAAAAACCAGATTGCAAATGTAATTTTTTAAGACCTTTGGGATGATAATGTACGCATGACGCTTAGTGAATCCGTGAAAATGATGGAGTTTGCAATATTATGTTCATTGATCTTATTTAAAACAAGGAGTATACCTTATGCCTCCCCTGTAAAAATGCTAGAATTCACATTCATGGTTTTACAAGCACTGAAATTAGGTCCGTGTGCAGCACAAGGCACCGCAATGGATGTTTTTGAAGCATCAGTAAAAAATTCTGTTGCCCCATATTTCGCCTGGAGATACATGAAATGCTGCAAAACGGCAGTTGTGGGCACCGTGTTTTTCTTAATTTGTGTAAATGACAAATCACACAATACAGGACGAAGATGCCATGGGGCTATAGAATCAATGACAGATGTTGTAAAAGTGTCTAAAAATGAGACATAAAGTTCGGAGGCTTTCTCCCTCGCCCTGAGCGAGAAAGGCGCAGAAATAGATGGACGATTTAAAAACAGTTGGGATGTAGATGTATCGTTCATAATAGACTTAAAGGGACACTGAAGTGAATTTGTCAAGCTCCTGTTTTTGCTTGCACTGCGTAGACTGGCTCAAATTAGCACACTTTTAATCGTTTATCCGGTCGACAAATCGGTAATTATTTTACAAAGCGCGAAAGAAGAAAAACTACCATGCGCGGTTGGCGGCGGCCGCACCAACTAAGGCTGTGACGTTGGGAGGAGGGGCGCCGTGATTGGACGATGCCCAAGGTTAGCAATCACACAAGTTTCGGTTTCGGTTTCGGTTCTGTAAAACATAACCAATGGCTTTGTTGGATGGGCATTCTCAATATCTCAGTAATGATCGTACCGCGCTTCTGCCATGTTGTCGGCTGTAAAATGCACAAGATAGCCTCCCAGGACGGCTTGTAGTCGTAGCATTAACTAGCCGAGACCTACGCAGTGCATGAACGCCCTCCGCGTACCCGCAGACGCCCAAATGTCATGCGCTTTTCCCCCATATTCGGAGCTTGCCTCCCTCATGCCTGTATCGTAAAAAGCGTGTTCGCACCAGGCCAAGGGTCTGTTCATTCTGGCCTGTGCCCACTGCCTGCAAGCAGTCGGTGCTTATGGCAACAGCACGCCAACGAGAACTCGCTAGCGCGCCAGTGCCAGCCTGCGCGCGTTTTGTGAACTAGTTCGTGTAGCCATGAACGTTGCGGCCCCAAAAAAGGTGAACTCAATATAGAAAACATCGGCGGAAAGCAAAAAAGTTAACTTACAAAAAAAAAGCACGTACCCGCAGGGATTCGAACTCGCGACTCGCAAAACATTTGCGGTGAATTCCTAGCGCCCCAGACCGCTAGGCCACGGAGCGGAACACGAATGTTTCCTAATATAGGGTATATATTGTACAACCGGTTTACACTTTTATTTAGTTTTGGCATTTCAAGCAGCTTAGGTGACTATTTGTTGTACTGCGATCGTGCAGTAAGCGTCACCCGAGTTTCCACAGTAGCTCACGTCTAGCAATTGCATTTCGTAGACGGAAAAGCGTTCGCAGATGCGTAGTCGGGCTGTTGACCGCTGTGCTTGTTCGCCCAGCGCAAAAAAGTGCTTCCCGCGCCCTAGTTTTACGCTGTACGGTACAAATATCAGTTGATTTTATTTGCTTAGTACCTATATTGACTTCGCTGACTCTTCTCCCGCCTTCAAGAGGCCTTATATTTTCCTACTGGCGTACCAGTCAGCGAAGCGTCGCATGTGCAGCGCTTGTGTGAAGCGACCTTGACTTGGAGCTAGATACAGTGTACAAAGAAACCAAGTAAAGAAAGGCACATTCTTCAATTCACAAACGTTTCCTGGCTTCGTTTCAACTAAGCGAACGAATTGCGACCAAGCAATTTTTTTTAACCTCCTTGATTGTGACGACCCGCCGGCGGCCGGCGGACGAAACGCTGGGCCGACTGAGTCTGTCGGCCGGGAAGCCGTGCAGTAGCGCAGCCGTGGCGCAGCCAATTGCCAGCTCATCCCCTCCTGACGTCACACGAAAACGCCACAGAAAATGGGCGAGCGTAAAGAGAGGAGGACAGCGTTTTCGAATTAGTTTTTCTACTAAATAAAATCGCGTAAACGCGCCTAGAGTGGTCGAAACATGGCCTGGGGACTCCGGACTACAATTTGGGCTAGTAATCCCGCAATGTTTACATATCCCTTCAGTGTCCCTTTAACGGGATGGTGAGACATTGATGAAACTTTAAAAGCATATAGCAAATCGACATACTCGCGCTGGTACCCCAGGCACCATTTGTCACACTCGACGTACAGACTTTGCACGGGGCTAGTCCGGAAAGCACCAGACGCAAGTCGAAGGTCCAAGTGCTGCACTGGGTCGAGCATTTTCAAAGCAGTTTCCCTTCCTGAACCATACAAAACTCTCCCATAGTCTAACCTCGAGCCTACCAGGCTGGTAAACACTCGCAGCAGAAGTTGTTTGTGAGCACCGTACGAGTTATGCGACAAGACCTTTAGAATATTCAGTGTTTTAATACATTTTTGTTTTAGTTGTTTGATATGAGGGATAAAGGAAAGTTTTTCATCAAGGACTATACCTAGAAACTTGTGTTCTTTTTTGACCGGTATCGAGACACCATTCAGTTTAATGTCTGGATCTGGCCTGATCCCACGCCTTTTGGAGAACACAACACAAGTGCTCTTAACTGGGTTTAGCTTAAAACCGTTCTGATCAGCCCAGCCAGCTAGCTTATTAACACCAAGCTGGACTTGGCGTTCGCAAATTGACATATTACACGACTTAAAAGATATTTGGACATCATCTACATACATTGTACAGGAAATTTATCGTGGCAACGCCTTTCGAAGTGAGTTCATCTTGACTATGAACAACGTACAACTCAAAACGCCACTTTGAGGCACACCATTTTCCTGCACAAAAACATTTGAAAGGGCAGTACCAACTATAACACGAAAGGTTCGTTCTGCCAGGTAGCTATAAAGAGTGTTAAACAGATTGCCCGAAACACCGAATGATTTCAGGTCGCTAAGTATGCCGTATCGCCAAGCAGTGTCGCAGGCTTTCTCAACATCAAAAAAGACCGTAGCACAAAACTGTTTGTGGACAACGGCGTCCTTTATATACCACTCAAGGGCGACGAGTTGGTCGTTTGTGGATCGCCCCACCCTGAAGCTGGCCTGGCAGCTCTCGAGAAGACCATTGTATTCTAAGAAGTACACGAGTCTCCTGTTAATCTTCTTCTCGAGAAGCTTGCACAGGCAGCATGTGAGGGCGATGGGTCGGTAACATGCGGGAGAAGACGGGTCCTTACCCTCCTTCAGGAACGCCACTACAATAGCCTCCCTCCAAGATTTCGGAATGTGCCCCGAAAGCCATATGTTGTTGTATAAGTGTAGGAGTGTTTCAAGAGTGTCTGGGTGTAGGTGTTGTATCAGTGTGTATGTAATCTGATCTGTGCCTGGAGCTGAAGGTTTACATGTGCTCAGTGCAGCCTTCAGCTAATAGAGAGTAAATTCAGAGTTGTAACCAGATTTTGACCTGTTATTATCATGTAAGGACTTCTTTTCACAAGCGGTTTTATGTCTCAGGAAAGTGTTTGTGTAGTGTGCAGAGCTGGAAACGTGTTGAAAGTGTTGTGCAAGTGTGTTAGCCTGGCCTTCCAGTGTGTCCCCTGTTGTACTAACCAGGGGCAGGCTGTGAGTCTGTTGTCCTTTTAGTTTTCGTATTCGTGTCCAGACTTTGTGTGTGTCTGTGTATGAGTTAATAGATGTAAGGAAGGTGCGCCAACTCTCTCGTTTTGCCTCACAGCGCACACGTTTTCCTAACGCTTTGGCCCGTTTGAACAAAATAAGGTTGTCCGACGTGGGGTACCGTCGAAGGATACCCCACGCCTTGTTCTGGGCCTCTCGCGCCCGCCTACAGTCCTCATTCCACCACGGCCTCCTCTGATTGCGCGGGGCACCAGAGGCGTGGGGAATGGACTTCTCGGCGGCGTCGAGGAGTTGGGTAGCTTCTTCAACGTGTAGGTGTTCAATGAATGTGTGGTGTAGTTTAGATGTTTCTGTAAATGTACTCCAGTTCGCTCTATCTTCATTGAACCTGTTATGAGAAGATGGAGTGCTCGGGCCTTTACCTAAGTATGTTAATGTGGTTGGGAAGTGGTCCCTACCATATGGGTTAGTGCCAACGTCCCATTTTAGAGATGGAAAGAGTACTGCAGAGCTAATCGCCAAATCGATGTGTGAATAACTGTTGTGTCCTATATTATGGTATGTAGGCTTGTTTGTATTGAATAGACATGCTCCCGAAGATGTTAGATATTTTTCGATAAGGCGACCTCGGGCATCTGTGCGAGCAGAGCCCCAGAGAGAGTTATGTGCGCTGAGGTCGCCTAAAAGAATGAAAGGTGTGGGTAGCTGATCCACAAGGGCCTCGAAATCCGAGCTCAAGAGCTGGAACTCAGGAGGGATGTAAACTGAGCATAGAGTTATTAGCCTATTGAAAATTATGGTACGAATGGCAACAGCCTCAAGGACGGTCTGTAACAGGATAGAATGACACGCCAAGGACTTTCGGGCAATGATGGCCACACCCCCGGAAGATGTACCACCACCAACCCTGTCCTTCCTAAATACCTGGTAACTATTCAAAAAGTTTGTATGTCTGGATTTAAGTGCGTTTCTTGTATACACATGACACTTGGCTGATTAGAATGCAGTAACTCATAAACATCACCAAGATTTTTAAGAAGGCCTCTACAGCTCCATTGCATGATATTTTCTCTTCCCATTATTGAAGTTTAGATTTACTGGAGTGTGTGTGTGTTTACGTGTCGGCTTTCGGGGCTTGTACTCTTGGAAGGGGCTTTTTCATTTTGTCTACTGACCTGGACGCCGGGGCCCGTTCCTTCCGCTGTGGTGCATGCTGGAACGGCTCGACGTCTAGGTCGTCATCTGAGGGCATGGGGGTGCCCAGCAGACTGGGCCCCCTAGACGCAGACTGGGCACACTTTGTGGTGCCCTTCGTTTTGGCCGCGACCGCCGAGGGCGTCAGGAGCGCCCCGGGTTGCAAAGGCGGTGCGGCGGAGGTGGGAACTGCTGCAGGCAGGGAGCCCATCGGCCGGAGCTTGACCAAGGCTACGACGGCCACCGTTTACGGCTTCTACCCTTCAGCTTAAAAACACATCACCACGGTAGGACACAGCTTATGTTGGGGAGCTCGGGGTCCGCGGTACGCCAGTACCGTCACCAAGATTACTCAACGTGCCCCGTGAGGGGATGGGGCCCGCATGACCCCCTTTCAATAACACTCGTGTGACCCTGCGAAAAGGAGTCGAAGAAGAGTCAATTCTGTGGCGAGTAAATCCCCCCTGAATAGGGTCATAGAAACTTTTTATAGCGTGTAGCTAAGTATAGTACAACGCTGTACTCGCTCCTGGGGGTGGCAACTGAGTGCTACAGCCAGTGCGGCTACATTTGCGTTTCCGTTTCATGAAGGCCAGCTTTGCATACCTGTTGTTGCAAGGTTAAACTGGTGTGAAAATAAATTGCAATCATTTTTACAGGCTTTTTTTCTGCTCGCTCTTACTTTAAGGCAGGCCTCTTATAACAGAAGTTCACTAAGTCAATGCGAAATCGTTACGGACCGTGCACACACTGCCAGGTGTCCTCACGTCCTCTCCAGTGTACAGTAACATCCGGTTTGTGAGCGCCTTGTTTCGGACCTGGCGGTAATGTCAATGAAAAGACATCAAATGATAAGACAAAAGTAAGGTGATATCGTAGCCAGCACAGTAAAATCAACGACAGGCTAACTTCCCAGTGTCTGACAAAAAGAGGGCGAGGAACATACCTCTTGCCGTCACATTTCCTTGCTTTGTCATTTTCTTTTTGTTATGAAATGTTTGTATGGGGGAACATATGTTGTATCAAGTTGCACATGGACACCTTAAAAATGCAAATCCTTCAAACATTAGTGCAGCCATTAAGAGGATCTTAAAGCTCCAGGGAGGGAGACTAAGAATTTAGGCTAAAGGCTGCTACTCCCTACTTTTGAAGGTATGAAAAAATCTTATGTAAAGCTTCAAACCAGTAAGTGCGCTGAGACACCTGCAGCACAAAGGGCATGCTCCATACTACAAAACACCGGAGGGGTACAAAGGCTACACTATGGTCTGAATGTCGTTTAAAGTAAATGTAATTTGACTCGAATGGGGTGCTTCGAATGCCATTCAGTATCCGCCCTGCACAACTACAATTTCAGTGGCATTTGAAAGGTTTAACAATCGCTCTCCGTGCTGCACGGCGGTGCTGCCGTCGAGTTTATTTTTACAGAATTATGCAACAATCCAATTTAGAAGCAGTCTTTCGCATTAAAATGATATCAGATTATAAATAACGTAAGCATTGACACGGTTTTTGCTTAGCTCTGAATCGCCATCGATGGTTTTTTTGCTATGTGGCAACACTGGTTTGTCGCTTACTCGCACTGATGCTGAAACTGCGAAATTATTACACCATCACATCATGATTTAAGAGAATGAGAAGTAAACAAAGTACCACAATTAAGAATATTTTGTTTAAGTACGCCAGTATCGTATTTGTTTATGCTGACTTGGAACGCTGTGCACGAGAGTGCTAGAAATGGCATTCGAGAGTCCAAATGTCTTTCTGGGCGCTCATTAGGCCCGAATGTAATTTGAGCCGAATGGCATTTCAAAACATAGTGGAGCAGCACAAGTTCGCATTTGAGTCAAATGACATTTCATTAAAATGACATTCGGACGCTAGTGTAGCAGGGATATAACTCAAATTGTTCAGTAAAATGCATTGGCCATGTTGGTACACAGTTCTAAAAAAGTCAAGTCCGAAGCACATGACACAAAAGATAATAGGACAACCACTTGCTTGCAACTACATTTATTGAACGCATTGTCCCAAATGCACACCTTTTAATAGTAGTGGGCTGCACAATGGTAACAAAGGATTCATAGCGAAGTTTCGAAATATTCAAGTTCATTGCCACACAGGAGCACAGATTCTCTGTGTGCCCCTTTTATTGCTATAATAAACAACCAAGAGCTTCCAAATAAGTGCTTTTGCTTTTTTCCAGAAGTTAAACTTTGCCCACGAAAACATTGTACTTGCATGATTCGCAATGATTGGGTACATGCCAAAAGCCTTGTTGCAAAGAGACAAATGGGATATCGACCTCTCCAGTGAACGGCACATCGTAGATCACCCCCCAATCCATGGGCACAAACTGCTTGGTGTGCTTTTTCTTGCACTTATATTTTGCTTTTAGGCTTGATAGCTATTCACCTGCACCTTCAATCTACGCTCCACTGAGTAACTTCCCACTTTTTAAAGTTATTCAACAAGACCGACTATATTTTCTACTCTGCATGCAATGTCTGCACTCTGTTTAGTTTTTTCCTTCAACAATAACTTTTTCGGGTTAAGTGAGAGCATGAAGCCCTAAAGAATGCTTGCAGTTATAGTTATCGAGATCACACTTAATACTGATGGACAATAAACCAAAGTTCAGTACAAAGGGCACCACTGCCTTATGTGTCTCGGTTTCCTCACGTTTTTAGTGGGCACAAGATAAAATTTTGAACCACTTGTCTATATGAATTCATGTGAACAGTGGCGAAGACGGACGCTAGCTTGGGGTCATCTTGCTGTTCTGGCCGGAAGGTTTCTATGTCCGGGAATGTCTCAACGACTGCTGCAATATAGTCATCGAAATTGTCAGCCTCGCAAGCGGTAGATGAAACTGGGAGCCGGGAAAGTCTGTCAGCGTCAGTGTGTCGGCAGTCTCTTTTGTAAGAAACAACGAAATCATATATTTGGAGTCTGAAGGCCCAGCGGGCGAGCCGTCCAGATGTATCATGAAGCCCAACGAGTCAACATAAGGAGTGGTGGTCCGTAACAATTGTAAAAGGCCGTCCATAGATATAAGGGCGAAACTTATGCACAGCAAAGATGACAGCCAAACATTCTTGCTCAGTCACTGTATACTTTTTTTCAGCTTTTTTTCAGTCACTGTATAATTTTTTTCAGCTTTGCTGAGCGTGCGGCTGGCGTAGTCAATTACATGCTCAGTGCCGTGAAGTCTCTGCACAAGGACTGCTCCGATTCCGATGCCGCTGGCGTCCGTATGCACTTCTGTAGGAGCAGCCGGATGGAAATGGCGTAGTATTGGCCCCGATCTGAGAAGAAATTTCAGTTGAGAAAAGGAGGCTTTGCACTCAGATGTCCAGTAGGAAGGAGCATTTTTGCGTAACAGAGAAGACAGAGGCGAAGCGAGCTTAGCAAAGTTTGGTAGAAACCGACGAAAGTAGGAGCATAGCCCAAGAAAACTTCGTAGGTCGTGAACAGACTTTGGCTTCCTAAACTGACTCACGGCTTCAGTCTTTTGTGGATCAGGTCTAACGCCATCTTTGTCGACTAGATTCCCCAACACTAAGGTCTGGCGCTCGCCGAAGCGGCATTTTTTTTAATTTAGCACAAGGCCAGCTTTTTCCAGGCAGTTCAGGACCATGTCAAGGGGGTTGTTGTGCTCTTCGAATGTGCGTCCAAAAATTACTCCGTTGTCGAGGTAGCACAGACAAATCTCCCACTTTAAACCGCGCAAAATTGTGTCCATGAACCTTTCAAATGTAGCTGGGGTGTTACAAAGGCCAAACGGCATGATGTTAAACTCAAATAGCCCGTCAGGAGTCACACAAGCCGTCTTGCCTTTGTGGGCTGGATCTATCGGAATTTGACAGTAACCAGATGTTAAGTCAACTGACGAAAAGTAGGAGGCGGAGTGAAGACAGTCAATGACACCATCTATGCGAGGAAGAGGGTACACGTCCTTCTTTGTAATTGCGTTCAGGCGTCTGTAGTCAACACAGAATCGCCAGGAACCATCCTTCTAATTCACCAGGATTACCGGCACTGCCCAAGGGCTCTCGTTGACCTCGTTGACCTGCTCTGCGATGACCTTCCTCTCGCCAGGAGAAACCCGATACGGTTTTTGCCCGAGAGTGCGGGCGGTTCCGGTGTGTATGCTGTGGCGCGTGCGAGAAGGCGGGATTTCGGTCTTGTTGCTGGGGCTGGTGAAAAAGTCAAACACTGTCGCATGCCTTGAAAGGACATGGGCTAACGCCTCCCTCTCGGCAGAAGAAAGACCTTTATTTATTATCTTCAAAAGCTGTTCCCCTCGCGTAGCGCAGTCACTCTTGGAATCGCAAGTTTCGTCAGTCACTGTTGCCAGGGATACACTGGTATCCTTTTCAAACAGCGCAAACTTCATCCCTAGCGGCAGAACGGTACTAGCTGCTGAGCAGTTAACTGCGCATATAGAACTGCGCCCACCGTGTACGGAAATCAAACAATGCGGCAACAAAACATCCTTCTTGACGCAGTTCGGCATAATGGGCTCAACAATTGCACAAAAGAAAGGCTCCGCAGCACCGCACGCCATGACAGGCACAAAGGACGCTGATCGGGGAGGTAGAACCATGGCTTCCGAAACAACCAATGCATGTTCGCTGGGAACGTGAAGATTCTTCGGCAAGTGCAGAGTAAAGAACACTGCTTACTGAGAGTTCGCCCGTTGCACAATCTAACTTAGCACCACATTCTTGCAAGAAGTCAATACCGAGAATAACTTCGTGTGTAGACTTCTGAAGTATCGCAAATTCTGCTTTGAAGCTTTTGCCCCCTAAAGACACATCCACTGTACAAGTACCAATGGGCCGGAACGGTTCAGCACCAACGCCTCGAAATGTGGCACTGCGATCCCAGCTGAACATTATATTAGTCACAAGGCTGTCTTTAAATGCCTTACTCATCACAGAGACTGTTATGGTGACGCTGAGGCGTTGAGGGGTGAGCTCAGGGTTTATTTAAAAAACCTGGGTGAGGACCGTCGCTGAGCGTCGTGTCCGAGCCCTGGATACCCCAAAAAGCACCTCATTGTCCTCTTCGTCGCCCCGGTGTTGCCGCCGGCGGGATTGGCCTGTGACATAGTCAATGCCATCTACCGTTCACAACATTCAACAAGTTATGTAGTGTTACAATACTATTTATTTCCGCACCCCTATTTTTTTTTACGCCTCATGTCCTTCGATTTTGCACAAAACTTCTTCTGAAGTTTTTGATTCACTAGACTGATTTTCTCCAAATTGCGAACGATGCAGTAAATCTGACATAAGATCCTTGGCGGGACATACCACAATAATTATTTTCACTATTCCAATTTATTTACTTTGGATGTTCTTTGTTTAATGCAAACTTGTTCTCAAGTTTCTCATGCACTACAGGGGCTTCTGTGCACAAATTCAGAGTGATGCGGTAAAGCTGACACAATAGTTGATCTCAACTCTTTGGTTACCGCACAATACTTTGGTTACCACAGAAAATTTACGTTTTTATGGCTCTAAGAAAACATTTTTTGTGCCAAACATATTGGTTAGGCACATAGTGGAGTGGCAAAAAATGCAAACGATTTAATGCCCTTTCTAACACCAGTTGTAATAATATTTTCATAAATAATGATTGCAAACAAAAATCCAAATCAAAATTTTTGTCGAGGTAAATGAAAATGAAAAAAAAAGCATAACGAACCAACAATAGTGGAAAAAATTTAGAATACATTCTTTATAGGTTCACATTTCAAAAGGCTTTCCTTGACAGAAATTGAGTACTGCAAACTAAGTTATAATTTTTCCGATATAAAAAAAATTTTGAGCTCGTATGAAACCGAACCTTCATTTCAAAAGGCGAAATATTGGATAGTTCTCTGAAAGAAATCTTATGGTTTCATATTATTAAATGCCCAACTTAGTCCTGATGTGATGTAAAAACATCTTATTAATGACTGCAGCAAGCATCAGATTCAGGGCAAGCAAGAGATGCAAAGAAATCTGCTTGGACCTAACTCAGTGGTGGATGCTTGTTGACGTTCTGATCATCAATTATCTACCAGAACTTTCAGTTGAGGTTTATTGTCATCTTTTGACTCACTATAGTAGCCCTGCTTGCAGGAATAAGGTGCGATGCACTATAAGTGTGCCCAGCAAGCTTTCACGTGGCGAAAAAAGTTCAGCACTATGGGCCGTTTACATTACAGTGCTGCCTAACATTTTCGAAAATACGCTATATCAAACCTTTTGGAGACTGTCAGAATATACAGTTCTAGTAAGAAGCCGCACTAGACCTCCAAAAATACCCTCGTACTAAACAGTGTGTCATCCCTTTTGGAGACTGTAAGAATACAGTAAAATCTGGATGATACGAATCTTGCGGGACCGCCAAAAATAGTCGTATTACTCGAAATTCGTATGAACCAACACAGACCAAATAATAGACAACTAAAAAACTTTTCGTTTATTTTTTTCTTACATTCACATGAAGAAACCTGTGACGTTTTTCTGATTTTTTAACCTCCATGTCTGGAGCGGTCCTTTCTGGACTTTCGTCTGCTCACTCGCGGTGCCTCTACAGGAGCGTTTTTAAACGCGATTCGTGCGCGTCGGTGTTGCGCGCGCAATATTTTCACGCCCGCATCGGTGATTCCGCGCCCACAGCCACCTGTGCCTCACTCAGAAAATGACGCAGCACACGCGTGGCATTGGGTGGAGCCTGACGAATTGCACCAATGGGAAGGCGTGCGCCTCGTGGCGGCAGTTTCGAAGCACTCGAGACAGCCAGCTGTCTCCGCCGGAGATTTTTAGGCTTAGCACCTTGGCAGATATTTCATGGGCACTTTCACTAGCAGCGCGGATGATGTTTCATGGCACCGTTTTCACCCACATTATTAGCTCATTTACCGCGCACAGGGGTGGAACATCTGCGCCATTTGCACAATTGAGCGCCAAACGTGTTTACCTGCGCCATTCTGCGCCGAACCGCCGCTGTTGCGCCAAACCCGCCTGAAAGGGGACGCGGTTAGAATGTCGAAAATCGCGAAAAAATACATTTTGAGAAAAACGCATTTTGGAGTGTCCATACCTTCAAGCACCTACTCTGAACGTTTCAACGCTGAATTTGGTCGGGGAAATTCTTAAAATACACTTTGTACTTCTTGCGCGCGCCACACTCGAAGAAGACTGCCAGCGGCAGCCATCTTGGGCTAGCCTTGTAGATGCTTTCTTTGTGGATAAATATTTTGCGCTATCATACAGTGGCGTCACATTAGGAGAACGAGTGTTACCGCCGATTTTGCGAAGATCGTTTACGAGCCGCTGATTGGCAGGAGCACGTGCGCTCGAGGCAAGCACCCCGTTCCGCGTGTCTGATTGGCCGGCGCAGTTGAGCCACCATTTTTTTTCGCTTTGTTTTTGCAGGCGCGCGTTCGCCAATGCAGTATTTTAAATTCGGGTTCGTTTTCTCTGCCGTTAATGACTGCGATTCTGTCACAACGTCTTTTTGTCTCATGCCGCAATGCTTGGACACCTTTACCTCAACGAATTACGCGCTGCAAGCGCACGAACAAACGACGGAACACGCGGTAATCGGCGGTGCCGGGATCGCCTGTTACGTACCATTCTGGTCCGAGAAACGCCGTGTGGAAACGTCCGGAATTAGTTAGCTGTTGTGTTTTGGTCTCATTTGTGAAAAAAAGTTGGCAGGGCAATATGTTTGTCCTTTTCTTTAGTTTGCATAGACGTTGAAGGAAGTGCAAAATAGCAAGTACCGTTTGTGAAGGTCAGCAAAAAGTAGTTTTCCAGCGCTGTTTGCAAAGGTTTTGATTGCTTGCATAGAGCTTTTTCGGTTACTTTTGTGGTACGGTCGCATTCCTGTTTTTTTTCCTTGAGGAACAGAATGACACCGTGCTTTTTTGTAGCAAAAGTTAGAAACTAGAGATCTATTTTTATGAATTTTTCTCTATCCTATTTTGCGACATCATGCCCTGCCTTACAGAGTGTTCTAGACCTGTCCTTTACCCTAGGAAGATAAGACTGGTATCATTTTATTGTCAATAAATATATCTAGCTGGTGAGGCTCTTTGTATCACATTGGCATTGATCACCAAATGAAAGTCCACCAGCACCTCTGCAGTTCCTTATTTTGTGAGATCTTGCTCTTCTTTACGGGATGTTTCCTTATCTTACTCTTGAGCTAGGATAACAAGAGTGGCATAATTTCATTTGTATCAAATTGATCTAGCAGGTGATGCTATTCGTATCACTGAAGCGTTTATCACCGAAGTGCACATAACCTACAGCCTTGCGGTAGGTTTGAGATGCATTGCAGAACAATCTCTAGTTCGGGATGGCTGCTGTGCTTTAGTCTCATAGATAGCACTAAAATAACACATGGTATTTGAGCCTTTCTGTATTCTGAAAAGACACTGAGAAAAAAAGTGAAAGAGGATGTACAGTTTCTGAAATTTAACAGTAGAGGTATTTGTGGATATTTACGTCAGTCTTTCCAGAGTTATACTTGTGTTAGTACTTGGTGTGCTTTTTTTCGTGAAGAACAGAGCTACAAAATGATGCTAAATATAATTTGGGAGCTATGCCGTAGCAAAATTTTACATTGATCTGAAACTGTTAATGCATTTTTCTCAGTTCCTTTTTTTTGCAAGACCATGCTCTGCCATACGGGGGTTTTGTACAGTTGCTCTTCGGCTAGGATGACAAGACTGGTATCCCGGCATTCGTACTGAATTGGCCTAGCAGGTGATGCTATTTTTTATTACTCTGTCTATGTGCACCCATTTGCGAAAATAAGTGAAGGTTAGACAATTTTACACGAATTGTTGATATAAATGTTCACCTTCTTCATGCATTGCAAAATTCTTCAACATGAGTAAAAATAGCATAGCTGGCAGAGCAGACCTTTGGCATTATGTGCATACAATTCATTAATGAATTCGATCAAGCGAAATTTCTCTAAACCCCGTAAAAAATGCCTTAATAAATAAATCTAAAAAACATTGTATTTCAGGAACAAATAAAGCTATGTTAAAACAATTTACATATTTTAATTCAGCATAGAAGCTGATCAACGGTGGTAATTTTCATCTATCTGGCACTAAAAATTAAAAGAAAAATGTCTAGAGACCCACCTCCGCATGATACGACCGTCATGATGCCCAGCGCCCGAAAACGTGGCTGAAACATCGTGTTTTCGGTTTCATCAATGCGTTTATCGTTTCGGTTTTATCAAGACTACAAGCAGCTATTGAACCTAGCTTTGGCTTAGTCATAAGGCAGAAGGCACTACACGCGATCTGCTTGAACTTTTGTGTGTTGCATTTGCATGGTTGTGTTTGCCGGTGTCGTCTCCTGCGCCACAATCAATGAAAAATGGCCAAAAGTAAAATGTTTTTTCGTCTCATCACAAATAGAATAATATCCACATCAAAGGTTATAGTTAATTACAGATTAACATCAATTTAGTGGCCCGTTTTTGGCAATCCTAGGTTTGCTGACCGCAACTTTGCGGTGCTGCATGTATTGAACAGAGTCTTGGACGCTGTTACGTCGCTTGTTAAATCGGTGCACTTTAACTTTGAGGTATCTACTCGTTTTCGCCCGTGAACTTGAAACGGAAATGAATCTGAAGCTTGAAATGAACTCCCTGCTAAACGGAGGGATGCTGGTTGCCTTTTGCCTCTCCCTCCCCCGGTTTTTTTGTATTAAAAAAAGAACAAATAAACGTCAATTCAATTCAAATTTGGGGTTAGCTTTGCTTAGCGGAGGATGGTAGAATATTATTAGGGCCTTCTGACACGCTCTAGTTAGGTACGTTGTCTGCAGCGAAAGGTCGCAGATTCTTGCAACCCTGTGACGGGTAAAGAAAAAATTATGTTCAGCTTTGCACGCACTGAAACTGCTGTTGTTATTAGGTTTATAAGCAGACGCTAAACAAGAAAAACTTTTGTTTTGGCTCGAACATTTTCTATTTGTATGTTTTACATTTTGTACATTGTTTTTTTATATTACGAACATTATTAAGTCACGTGACTACCTGGCTGGTTTTTTAAACGTACTAAAGGCGACGACGCTCGCACACATCTGCAAATACATAATAATTGTGGGCAACAGGCCTTATTATGTATAAAGAAAAGGATTATCTCAGTATAAATTAGTTTTTTTTAATAAAAGCAAATACACATGATTTGAATGACTAACTTGTTTTCTGTTTTTTGGTTGTGTCAGCCTGGTGTGAATTGACGCAACATTTGAACACAGAGCTCGGAACGCACGCAAGTGGGATTCTTTACATCTATATATACTTCATATACAAAATTACCAATGGCACATGAAGTAATAAACTTACGGCTTCATTGATAAAAGGCAACTGAAAATAACCTCTGTAGTAGCGTAGGCTTTGTTGCACGACAGAAAAGCTGTGCAAGAAAGACGGCCAACAATATTGTGCATAAAAATGCTGAATTGCAGGGTGGCAGAATTCAGGCGCAAAAGGTAGTTTCGAACGCGCCAGATGTCCAGATGTTCTCCCACTTGTTTTGTAGGGTTCCTGAAGAGGCCCTGTATTTGCATGGTCATATATATTATGAAATATAGGTTTATTCTTGTTTTTCTTGCTCGCAAAGCATTATCCGGTGCACCAGTTTGTACTATTTTTAATGTAAAAAACAGACAAACCATTTAAATCATATACAGAAGCAATGTAAGTCAAGCTGCTTATTTTATCAACTTGGAATAGCTTAAAATATAGACTTTATTACCTATTCAGTATATCTTGTTATTGTTGCACACGATTTCTGTGCAATGTTATATTTCTTGCTAGTCTTTGCACGCTTTAGCATTTCTATTAACCCATCTTACCGACAATTGTAAGAATAAAGAAATTTGGCTACCATCGGTGTGGCGGGTATTGCTGATTTGCTGACAACTACTTTGTGATACGACATATTCACAAAATTTATTGAAGTGAAGCTCTCGTGTCTCAATGCTGGATCTTTTACGCCAGAACCACCTGGAGGAAGGCCAACTTTATCTATGGGAGGGCTCAAGGTGGTGATGGTGATAATAATCCTCGAAGTAGGAAAGCCAGCTTTACACATTGGGAGGGCAAATTGTAATGACGATGAAACACGAAGTAGGAAAGCCAACTTTACACTTTTGGACGGCACATAATGAAGGAGAAGAGGAAGAGAAGCAGGAGGAGGAATGCGAAGCTTTTTCCGATACAAATGGAACGCCCACAATCCAATCAGCCAAAGTCCAAATCAACGGCAACGCTGTGCTAACCGAAGCCTCATATTCAGATTACCTGATTACGCAACTAAAACATACCACCACATTTGCTTAGCTCAGTACTGTCCATTGCGAACTTTCCATTTGCATGGAGAAAGCTTCGTGTTTCAACCGTCTTTTTTTCAGAAACAGGTGTTAGATTTGTTATGCTTTGCCTTCCTAGAAAATCAAATTACGTACCACTGATGCAGGAGCAAACAAAGACAGGGGATACACACATATGTACCCTTACTTTGTATTTTTTTGCATCAGTGGCACAAAATTTGGAATACGGTACTAACAAACCTAACTAGCACTGTGGAAATAAAATTAGCAAATCAATATATGCTAAAATTGCTGTTCACACGTGACCTCCCATTGAAAAGTGCAAGAGTACCTGTGACCCCCCTGTTTTAAAGAGTCATGGAGTGTAAAAGAATCTTAGTAGAGTCAAAGGGAGTCATTGCAGCAACGACTCCCTTTTGACTACCCCTTTTTTTAGAAAGAGCGTTAAAGACGTTCTTCACTCCTTTACACAGTGCACAAAACCACGTCAGCCTACCATCCGCAAACAAATGGACTAACCGAACGCTTCCACCGTACCCTCTCTGATATGATTTCCGTGTATATTCGACCCGACCACACAAACTGGGACGCAATTCTTGCATTTGTTACATTCGCTTACAACAGCACTGTTCAGAAGACAACTGGTTATTCACCCTTTTTCCTTGTTTTTGGCCGCCAACCATCTCAATTCTTCTCGACACCGCCTTCTTTTCTGCTCCTGTACCTACGTCAAGTCCCTTATCCCAACAGATTATCGCTCGTCTCTACCACTGCCGCCGCCTTGCTCGCTTGAACACGGAAGCCTGCCAGCGCTACCGTAAACTTTGCTATGAAGCCACGCATGGTGCTCTACAGTTTTCCCCTGGCGATAAGGTACTCCTTTGGACACCCATTCGCAAACCAGGACTCTGTGAAAACTTTCTGCGTCGATTTCTTGGCCCATACACTATCCTCGAAGAAACCTCCCCCGTTAATTATCGCATCATGCCTTGTCCTCCTCAAACGGAGCGCCGCTACAGGGACACGGAGATCGTTCACGTATGCAGACTGAAATCGCTCGCGCCTCGCATTTCGTGAACGACTGCTCCCAGGTGGTCGCTTCCACGGAGAGGGACTGTGAGCATTTGTGTGCGCGCTGCAATAGTGCTCGCTTCAAGGACACATGGAAGGTGCCTGCTACTTTCGTGTCCAGTCCACCTTGCACTCTGTCTGCTTTTCAGCACCATTATCATCATCACGTCGTACGGCATGTTTCTCATACTCCTCCACATCATCGTTCCTCGGGCTAGGTTTCTGGGTTGCTGCTGGGAATAAACACGCCAATTCGACTACCTCTGCGACGTCTCTTATGGGTGACGGCTGCCCTTAACGTCTCCCTCAATACATACCTACGTGCATTCGTACATACATACGTACGTACATACATACGTACGTACATACATACATACGCACACTACATACATACATACACACATACATACATACATACATGCATACATATATACATACATACATACATACATACACACACACACACACACGCATACATGCGTGCATGTCTGCATATGCACATACACATATACTACTGAATTTACGTGTGTGGACGTATTAAAAATTTTAAAAATGCGATAATCTAAGCACATCGGAATGGAATTTCGTTAGTTACATTTATGTCTTTAGCAATATGGTCACGTTTACCCAAGCTGTGACCAAAGCATTGCACTTTTTACATGCGTTTTCGCCATTCAATAATGTTTATGGTCACAATTATTTGTTGTGTTTCTTTACAAACATAAACAACGCTACAGAAATGTCTGAAATAAGTGTACTACGCAGGATTCCCAGCAGTCATATTCTCATGTTTTCTCGGCTGCAGTTGTGTGTTCCTGCTTTTAAAATACCAGTTTCTCTGTCACTTTTACAATTCTTGTTTTTTGATGCAATGTTTAACGCTGAATTTTGCAATTGTGTTGTATACTTCTCGTGCTTTTATGGTATTTCAAGTTCACCCTTATTGTGTTGATTCTTTTCATGAGCAATATTGTATGTTTCGTTTGTTTTCAACTCATTCCCCATATGTAATGCCCACATGCGCCCTTAGGGTACATGAATAAATAAATAAAAATAAATAAAATCTACATAGAATATTTTGGTACAGCAAACACATTTCGCAGAAAATAACAAGAAGAATGAACTAAGAGAGAAATCACCATCGTTAGGTAGAGCAAGAAGAGGTCATAAACGTGCGTTCTCACGAGAGCCATGGCCTGGATCTTATCTGCAACACCCCGTTTCCCGTTTTCCTTCTCATGCTGAAAGCACCGGGCAGTTAGTATAATTGTCCAAGAACTCAGCAGTCGCTGCAGCAACGACCACAATTATTTCTGCTCAAACCACTACGTGCCTAGCTTAGATTGGGCCCAACCGCATACATAATAGTGTGATTGGGACAGTGATAGCTTTTGTTTGGTGATTTTGTATGACAAAATGTTGTCTCATTGATACTATGTATAATCGTGTACTTTTAGTTCAAATCCCATGTCGGAGTGTGCAAAACTTTTCAAAAGCAATACAGCGGTAATAAATTTTAACGAAGCTGTCTAACTATTTCAGAAATGTTATAAACGATGTTATCTCGCATGCGGAAAATATTTAGCAAGAAATTTGTTCAGACCACAAATATGTTTCCATGTTAGCAGCGGGGCGAGTGACAACTTTAGGCACCCTTCTTCACCTAGAGGTGCTGATTAAGCTGTAGTTACCGCCAGCATTACGCCGCACAGCGTGATGTGCTCGCCCGCAAGGTGTTTCCAGTTTTTGCTCTGAAATTGGTGCGAATTTAATGATATGTAATACTCCCAATCGTTGCAGCAGGAATTTAACACGCATAAGTGTGAGCGAAATCTCCTTTGAGAAGTCACGTTTCATGGCTTCCACAGAATGCAGAGAACCAAGCTTCTATCACGTAAAAATCACGTGAACGGCAGGATTCACAACAAATTCTGGGGGAAGTCTGTACCCCAGAAGGCTCACCTTGAATTTATGGATGTGAGGAAGATGCGCGAACTCTCAGTTTTCGCCTCAAGGCGCACGCGCATCCCAAGTGCTTTTGCCCTTTTAAAGGAGATGAGGTTATCCGACGTGAGGTACCGGCGAAGGACACACCACACCTTGTGCTGGGCCTCTCGTGCTCTCCTGCAGTCCTCGTTCCACCAGGGCCTCCTTGGGTTGTGCGGGGCACCAGACACCTGGGGAATGGACTTTCTGGCAGAATCAAGGATGTGCGCCATGAGGAGTTCGGCGGCTTCCTCTAATTGTAAGTGTGATATGGCTGTGCGCTGTAGTTTAGATGTATCTGTGAAAGTACTCCAGTTAGATTTTGCTTCGTTAAACTTGCCGTGGGAAGATGAACTGTTGGAGCCTTTACCTATATGTGTTAATATGGTTGGGAAGTGGTCGCTACCATATGGGTGCATGCCCATGTCCCACTCGAGTGATGGAAAGAGAACTGCAAAGCCGAGTGCCAAGTCAAGATATGAATATGTATTGTGTCCTAGATTATGGTATGTAGGCTGTTTTTTGTTAAAAAGGCATGCTCCCTATGACCTTAGAAACTTCTCGATGAGGCGTCCTCGAACATCCGTGCGGGAAGAACCCCAAATGGGGTTATGAGCATTGAGGTCTCAAGGTCCACCAGGGGGTCACGCATGGCGGTGGTGTTGTTCATGTCCTCCCGCAAACTTTTTTTTACCAAGAAGAAATAGAGCTTTTTGCCCCCACGGAGCTTACGCTTGGTGAGTCATGAGTTTGGACAAATCGGGCGCGAGCTCTCCCGAGCACGCGCGTGCCACGGGGAGCGCCCACGTGGGTTCGGGCTCACCACCAAGCGGGGAGTCTGACGAGGGGCACGACGAGACACGACGCGCCAGCAGAGACGCCAGTCTGGACACACCAGCTACACTGGCCACGATCGACCGCTTCCCGGACAGCGAGGTTAGTTCAAGCCCCTCAGCTGCCGGAGACGCGATCGAGTGCTCCCCAACTATCGCCGAAGAGGCGGCGGTGGTCGCTGAGCTGCAGCAGGGCAACGCCGCAGTGGTAGCGACACTCGAGACGCTTCGTCGGCAGCTAGAGCACCTGCGAGGACTGCACGGGCGTCGGACGACTCGGGGCGAGCTCGGTCAGCTGGCCATGGCGGTTGCCGCGTTCGTAATGAACGAACTGGACGCCGTTCACTCCGAACAAGAACATTGCAGTCGGCGCGCCGGAGGGGAGACGGGCGACGCCATGTTTGACGGGTCGGGGAGGGACTCCGCCATCGCGACGGCCATTCGGTCCCTCCTTGCGGCGGCGGCAGCAGAGGGGACGACGCAGGCGCCATCTGAGGAGCCGCTGCCGAACCTGAAGAGGCCCGACGACGGCCAGAATTCACCGTCGCCCCGGGAGGACCCTATCATTGCCCCCATTGCTGGCGAGACGACTGCTGCGCCACCTGCGGACGAGCACGAAAGGCAGCCTACTGCCACCACTGCGCTCAGCCGGATCAGCTACAGGGACGCAGTTCGGGTGGTTCGGGACGCACCAACCACGCCTCACAGCCGGCCGCGTGGTACAGCCTCCGAGGGGAGACGCCGCAGGCTGGCCGGGGCGCACTTCGACCCCCCCCCCCCCCCCGCAGCGGCCGGCAGTGCTGAGCGCGCCAAAGGCTCCACGGGCGCGGACGCAACAGAAGCGCAGCCTCCACCCCTTTTAATTCCTTTTAAAATTCCGTGTTCCCCCCCTCCCCCCACGAATAAAGAAAAATAAAGTGGGGAACAATACCCGCTCCAGCAATACCCGCTCCTGCCATAGCCTCCACCCCTGGCGGCCAGTGGCGGAAGCCTCCAAAACTAACAAGCCGACGAAGGGTCCTGGCAGCTGTATTTGTCGCGCTCGCAGCGCAGGAAGGCCGTCCGCAAGATGAGGAACGATGGGCCCATGCTCCGGCCCGTCCCACAGCCCTCGGCACGGTCCTCTACCGCACGAAGGTTTCCTCTACGGCGTTCGGGGAGCAGAAGAGCGACGCCATCGCCAGGCAGCTCACGCAGTTGCCTGGGGTCATCGACGTTCGCCTAAACGCTCGCCGCAACGTCGTAGCAGCGGACGCGGCCACACCGGACGCTCTGGAGGCTCTCCTGACCACAACTAACATCTGCGGCATGGAGGTGAGCCCCCGAGAGCCAGCGTCACGCAGTACGGGCGTCATAGTGGTCGACGACGAGACGATCCCGACCGAGGACATCGTCGCCTGCCTCGAGACGCCTGTGGCTGTGCAGTAGGCTGTTCGCAGGGGGACTGCGGTGTATCTGCGCTTCGCGGCGCCGATACCCCCTGGGGAAGTCGCGCTGTACAAGCGGCGACGACCGGTGAGGCCTTGCAAACCAAGGCCGCTGCAGTGTGGCAAATGTGGGCGGCTCGATCACGCCACTGCGAGCTGCAATCGCGAGAGGAGGTGCTGGCGATGTGGGGGCCCCCATATGAGGGCAGCCTGCAGGGCTGAGAAGCCCTCCTGCTCAAATTGCGGGGGTCCTCACGCGGTGCTGGACCATTCGTGCTCACTCTGGCAGGAAGAGTGCCGCGTATGTGGAGCGCTAGCGCGGGCACAGGCGCCTGCCTCTCGCGTCGCAGTTCGCGCAGCACTGCGAGCGGCGGCACACCCCGGGCTGGTCCCTGCCACGGCGGTTGCGACGCAGCAGCACCCGGACAGCAGCGACGGCAGCAGCCGACGTGGAGTGGTGGCCCAGCAGCAGAACAAAGTCCAGGCAGCTCCCGGCAGCATCCAGGCACCATCTGCGCGGCCGAAACGAGGACGATGGAGTCGAAGGCAGCAGCAGGAGGGCCTGACGATCGTGCTTCGCACCATGGGAGAGTTGCTGCCTGCGGACTCTCACCTGCGTCCCCTGTGCGGCCAGGCTGCGCAGGGACATCAGCACCCCGAGCACCGCCATGGCTAGGAGCCGCCGCACGCAGCCTGAATTGTCCAATGTGCTGCAGTGGAACGTGAACGCGCTTCGCCCCTGTCACGCAGAACTGAGCGCATACCTGCTGCAGCACGGGCCTGACGTGGTAGCACTGCAGGATAGCTACGTGCGTGCGGGAGAAGGCTCGGAGCTGAGGCTGCCAGGATATACGGGCTACCACAGTCCCACGGCCTGCGACAACGCGCAGTGCTCGTTGGTGGCGTGCAGCGAGCCAGCCCACCCCCAGGACCGTCGCGCGCGTCCGTGTTTGTGCGCGACTGCGTGCAGCACGCGGTGCTGGACACCAGTGGGGTGACAACAACTGTGCAAGAGTGCGTGGCAGGGATATTACGGCTAGGCACGAGTGTTGACATGACTTTGTGCAGTGTCTATGTGCGTCCATGCCAGAGCTGGGACTCGGGCCTCCTGGATCAGCTGGTGCCTCTAACGCCCACCACACTGCTTGGGGAGATGGCAGGATCGACACGCGGAGAGAGCATCTGCGGGACACCATGCTGCGCCCCAACCTCACTGCGCTGAACACCGGTGAGTGCACCTTTAGGCGTGGCAGTCGCACTGCCACTGCCATCGACCTCAGCCTGGTGTCAGCAGGGGTTGAGGCCACCTGGAGGCGGGAGCCCAGCACATGGGGCTCCGACCATTACCCGCTGCACATTGCACCACCTGGGAAGTCGGCCAGACGGCCCGCACTTCACCACATCACCCACTGGGACCAGTTCCGGCGCTGCCTTGCTGAGGAGGAGCTGGGGGAGGGAGCAGAGATGCTCTGGGGCTTGGTTCGCTGCGCCAGGGGAGCCACGCGGAGCTGCACCGTCGCCGAGGGGACCACCACCATGCCAGACCTGGAGCTGCTACAGCTGCGGGTGGTACGGAACCGGGCGGATCGGAGGGCGCAGGGCTCGGGGCGACTGGACGGAGTACCGTCGCGTGGATGCTGCCTGCCGACAACTGGGCAGACTGGACGGAGTACCGTCGCGTGGATGCTGCCTGCCGACGACATGCCCACCGCCTCAACCGGCAACGGTGGGCCGATCTGTGTGTCAGCTCGGAGGCAGACCCGCGCTGCCGTCGACTCTGGGGCATCTTCCGCTCCATCTTGAAGCCCCGGATAAACCGCAACCCTCTGGCCGCCCGGGCCATCTGCAAGCAGGCAAGCTTTGGGGAGCTCGCCGAACTCTTTGCGGATCACTTCCTGCCACAGCACCGGACGGAACCAAGGCCCGCGGCTGCGCTGGAGGAGCCCGAGGGACGTCACCCGCTCAACGACCCCCCCATCGCGGAGGGCGAACTCCGCAGTGCCCTCCGAAGCTGCAAGCGCAAGTCGGCGCCAGGGGCAGACGGCCTCACCTACCAGATGATCCGCAACCTGGACGAGGTGGGGTTCGGCAAGCTCCTGGTGGCCTACAACCGCATCTGGGAGACGGGGCAGCTGCCACCCGAGTGGCTGCTCGCCATCCTGAGGCCCATCCTCAAGCCGGGGAAGGGTCTTTGGGCGGTCACGGCATATCGTCCCGTGGCCCTCACCTCCTGCGGGTGCAAGCTGCTGGAGCGGGTGGCGATGCGCAGGATGGAGGCCATCGTGGTGGAGGAAGAGGCGATCCCGGAGCAGCTCACGGGGTTTCGGAAGCACCGAGCGGCAATAGACTCCATCACTGACGTGGTGGCGGCCCTGGAACACGCCCGTGCCACGAGGCAGGTGGCTGCCCTGGTGCTGCTCGATGTGAAGGGCGCTTTCGACAACCTGCAGCACCCCGCCATCTCCTTTGCCATGGAGGAAGCTGGTATTGTGGGGAAGCTGCGGGGCTTCGTCGAGGCGTTCCTGACAGGCCGGACAGCGCAGGTGCAGGTGGGGAACGTCTTGCCGGCACCTCGGCCAGTGGATATCGGCACTCCACAGGGCTCCGTCAGCAGCCCCTTCCTCTTCAACCTGGTGATGGCAGCCCTGCCAGGCTGCCTGCCCAGAGGGGGGGGGGGCACAGAGTACACATGTCGGTGTACGCCAACGACATTGCCCTGTGGGTCCTTGGACCTAAAGGAGACGCCAGGGCGGTCGTGCAGCAGCTGCAGGCGGCTATGGATGCGGTGAGGTACAAGCTTGAAGGTGTCGGCCTGCAGCTGTCGGCTGCAAAGACAGAGGCCATGCTTGTGCACCCTAGCGCAGCCGCCCGCGGACGGACGAGGAAACTCCACATAGACGGCGAGGAGCTCGAGTGGAAGACCAGGATGATCTACCTGGGGCTCACCCTGGACCACAAGGTGGACTTCCGCCTGACCGCCAAGGAGCTACGTGCCAGGGCACAGCTGGCCACCTCGGCTGTGCGGAAGATGGTCGCCCGAGACAAAGGCTGCTCCCAGCAGACAGCCCTGCGGCTGTACAGTGCCTCGGCCGTGGGGCTACTGATGTACGCGCTGCCGCTGGTCACCCTGCGGAGACCCAACTGGCGGCAGCTGGAGGGCGACCATCGAAAGGGCGTCCGCGCCTGCCTGGGCCTGCCCCAAAACTCGCAGGGCGACAGGACGCTGGCTGAGGCAGGGGTGTGGACGCTGGAGATGACGGCCGAGCAGAGGGCCCTGGGCCACATTGACCGGCTGCGCCGAGCCGAGGGGGGCGGCCCCCTGCTGCAGCGGCTGCGCACCCACCGGCACTCATGCATGGGGCGCATGCTGGCCCGGTACGAGCAGGTGGTGGGCACCACAGACCTGGGGCCCTCCAGCCGCCCTCTGGACCTGGCGGCCGAGCTGCACCTGGAGATTCCGGGCCTGCGCAGCAAGCAGCGAACGGCCCACTGCGGGTTGCTGCAGCTGGCCCGGGCTGTCGTTTGGAAAGACCTGGAGGGCCACACCCTGGCGTACTCGGATGGCTCTGTGCGGCAGCGGCAGGGCTCCGCAACAGCGGCCGCCGTGCTGGTGGAGGCCACCGGGCAGGCCCGGCTGCACTACGCCGCATCCTCGGCCACGGCAGAGCTTGTGGGGATCCAGCTGTGCCTGGACCTGCTGCTGGAGCTGGAGCCCGCACCCGAGCGCTGCGCCCTGCTGTGCGACTCCCGGGTGGCTCTGCTGCGCATCCGGGAGGGCGACCCGCACTACCCTCTGGTTCGAGGAGAGCGCGAGAAGGCGGAGCGGCTGGCAGGCAGGGGTGCACGGCTGCGGCTGCAGTGGGTGCCCGGCCACATCAGGCTCGAGGGCAACGAGCAGGCGGACGAGCTGGCCGCCGAAGCCCACGAGCTGACGCGCGCGGCCACGGATGCCCAGGCAGCGGCGGGCGACTCCCGCCTGCTTATACAGCGGCACGTTCGGGCACAGCACCTGGACCCACGGCTGGCTGCTGGAGAGGCCCCACAACCTGTGCGGGCTGCACGGCTGCCCGGGCAGCAGCGTTCGGCAATCCTGCGCCTCCGCGGGGGGCGGTGTGGACGGCGGAACGAAAGCACCGCCTGGGGCTGGCCGACAGCCCTGCCTGCCGGCACTGCCGCGCACCTGTCCAGTCCCTGCCGCACCTGCTCTTCGAGTGCCCCGAGTATGCGGCAGGGAGGCCGGAACTGCTGGCCGCCCTGGGAGAAAGGGCTCGGTTGCTAGACGAGCTACTATGGCCGCCGTGCAACACCAGGGAGAGGGACAGCGTCCACGAGGCACTGGGCGGCTACCTGGATGCCTCAGGGCTCCCCCTGGCACTTGACTCTCTGGCACAGTGAATGTGTGAACTTTTACGAGTTCCTTGTTTTTTGTCCCTGCTCCAGACTTTGTGTGGGTGTGTGAGTCTGTGTTAACTTGTAAATATGCCCCTCTCTCCCCTGTGTTCTTTAAATATGTCAGCTCTATGAGCTGTCTCTCCTCTCTATGAATCTGTCATTCTCTGCCCCAACGCCCACACCAGCAGGCGTTCTTGTATCCACCCCTAGGTGTGACAATTTACGCCTGCTGGTGGTCTTTCCTTTCCTTTTTCTTGACAATAAATTCATTCATTCATTCATGAGGTCTCCTAATAAAAGAAATGGTTCTGATAACTGGTCCATGAGAGCCTCAAACTCGGAGATTGATAGCACGTGATTAGGACGAATGTAGAGGGAGCATACCGTTATTCACCTATTGAATATAATTGTGCGAATTGCGACAGCCTCAAAGACAGTGTTCAGATGGATAGGGTGACAGGCTAAAGATTTCCGGGCAACGATGGCTACACCACCTGAAGACGTACCACCACTATCCCTGTACTTTCTAAATACCATGTAGCTGTTCAAGAAATTTGGGTGTCTCGAGTTTAAATGTGTTTACTAAAGACACATCACACTTGGTTGATTCCAATGCAATATCTCATAGACATCTTCACGATTTTTAAGGAGGCCTCTACAGTTCCATTGAATAATATTTTCTCTTCCCATTATGGTGATTTAGGAGCTACTAGAGTCGGTGTGTATGTGTGTTTATGTATCTTTCGGGGCTTGTATTCTTTGAAAGGGCTTTTTGGGCCTTTCTGTTGGCTTGGACGTCGGAGGCCGCTCCTTGCGGTGCGTTGCAGGCAAGAACTGCCCGACGTCCATGTAGTCGTCAGGTGACCTGGGAGTGCCCCATGAACCGGGCTCTCCTGGACTTAGCCCCCCTTCGGGGGCCCTTCGTTTAAGTCGCCACCACCGCGGGCGTCGGGGGCGCCATAAGTGGCACGGGCGGTGCGGTGGCGGTGGGAGCCGATGCGGGACCCCTGGTTTATCCCCTCGGCACCCTCCAACGCACTGGAGGACGGGGAGGCAGGGGCGGGAGCGACACCGGTCCTGACAGAAGCGGTTGGCAGCACAACCGCTGCTGCCTCAGCAACCGGTGTGGTGACGGGTTAGACTGCCTGAGGCAACCTAGCGGGGGGCGGTGGAGGGACCAAGTCAGACTCACTGAACTGGGTCCATGTGGAAACCAGATGCCGCTCTGCACCCCGGTGTTGGCGTACCTCCCCAGGGGGAAAGAGGCGGACCTCTTCCGCGCCTGTGGGAATGTGATGTTCTCTGTTACCTTCAAGTAGATTATTTGTTTCTCTTGCTGAAACTTCTTGCATGTCCTGCAGTAGGCCGCATGTGGGCCCCTGCAGTTTGCACATGTAAGATTGTCACAGTTGCAATTGTCGGTTGGATGATCCTGTGCGGTGCATTTCGCACAGGTTGTTCTGCCACGGCAAAAGAATGTATGTGCTCGAACCGCTGGCACTTGAAGCAGCGGCGCGGGTTCGGTATGTACGGGCGAATGGAACATCGGATGAAGCCTGCATTTATATATTGTGGAAGTGCCGAGCAGTCAAAGGTCAGGAAAATATGTTTGGTGGGGATTATCTTATCGTTCCTGCGCATCGTGATGCGGCGCACGGTTGTGACGCCCTGATCCTTTAAGCCGTCGAGAAAGTCAGCATCTCTTTCCGTAAGGCGATCTGTCTCAGAAATGAAACCCTGGGAGCTCTTTAGGCTCCTGTGGGGTGTGAGCCCGATGTCTAGATCATGGATGCGAGTTTGTGCAAGAAGAGTGCGGGCTTGTTGTTCGGCATTGAGTTCTACAAGGATTTCTCTGGTCCTCAGCTTTTTAGCTTGACATTTTCCACCAATTGTGCTTCGCAGAAATTTATACCCTTGTCACTTTTTTTTAAAATTGCTATTGAAGGGAATCACGATAGTTTTCGAGCGCGCTCGACGCACTCCCGCTGCTGCACGGCCCGTTTCAATCGCGATCGAGAAGTTGCACCGGTTGCACTCGTGTACGCCAGATGGCGCTAACAATGCACTTGCGGCCAGCGTCCGGTAACTTCGCGCGGTCGTAGGTATACGTAACTATGTAAATGTTACCTCACGTCTGTTTTTGTCAAGTTATTTGACAAAGTTTGTGGCATTAGTTGAAGTTGTCACCTTCTGTGCCATTACTGAGCGGGGCCGAGAGCATCGCCGCTTTCATTCGGTCGTGCTTGGAAGCCTCGATCGTGCTTGAGAAACCAGGATTGAGTTGGAGCGGGATCGAGCTCGATCGCAATTGAAACTGTCGTGTAACAGCGCCCAATCTGGCTTGAGCTCGATCCGGATCGACTCAATCGCGATTGAAAATGCCCGTGTGACAGGGGTACAGTTAAACCTTAATATAACGAAGTCGCACTTGGGGGCAGCAATTTCGTTAAGTCGCGAATGTCATAAAATTGAGGGGTCGATTTTACAGTTCATGAGGTTTTTGAGTATTGAGGTTTCAAAACTTTTGCCCATCGCCCAGAAACAACTGCTATGTAGTTACCTCTCCAATTAAGGCGAAATTTGTATTAAAACTGGGTGCGAAAATTGTGAATTAAGAGTTTCAACATTTAGGCTATGGAATTCGGATAGCCAACGGTAGTTCATGTGTCGTCGTAAAACCGGTGCTTTTTCCGCAACGCCTCATTAAATGTTATAGCAGACTAGGTTTCCACTTTTTATTTTTTTCATTTCGGTCACTACTAAACGCCGCTGTTGGTCAACTGAACCCGCTGCCATACCCCGTGAACTTCACCCCGGCAAGGTGCCCGTTCGAAGTTACGCCTCCTTTCGTCTGTTCAGTGGTAGGCTTAGGAGCGGCGTTGAGGGGTGTGGCAGTCTAACAGCAGAATGGTGCTATGAAACTTTCGAAAGACTTTTTTCATGCACAAAGGCTCTGCAGTATGGGCGCGTGATGCAACCACGACACTCGAGATAGCCATGATTGTGTGTAGCAGTGTGTAACCAACTGTGTGTAGCAGCGCTTACGTGCTCCCGCTAAGGCGGAAGCTTACGTTAAATATCTTAGGGCCAAATTTGATTAAGCAATTACTTTTATGCCCACTGAGTCCTGAAGAAACCGATTTCTCCACATCGCACCTGTCTAATGAACTTCGGTGGAATGAAGATGACCACGTTCGAAGAGAGCAATTATTGACACCAGCACTCGATGTTCAAGCCGTAGTGAAAAGGTCCCTAAGCAGTGCTTGACGTTTCTTGACCTCGTATGCTGACAGCGCTAACAAGGATTGCTCTTAGACATTCGCGTGCGCCTGCGTGCCTCCGCAGAACGTCGACGGCATCCCTCACTTCGGTGGCCGTCGGTCTACCGTCGGTTTCACCGACACTTCCTGAGGTTCTTGTTTGGAACACTTTTCTTTCCCTTGGAGTGCTCATGCTGCTTATGAGACTCACCTAATGATGCACAAACCAAAATATTGTAGCTATCAGCGAGCACAAACTAGAGCAGAGCACCGTGAGCAAGGACGCGTAGAAAAAAAAGCTTGAAATAGGCTTTGGCAGCCTAACCATAGAGGGCGCCAGCGTAGGCAACAATTGGGACGTCAAAATGGGGGCCGCACTATTCAACTATCTATGACCGCTAGTGGTTTAAACAGCTTCTTTTATCGCTTTTAATTGTGGTCAACCGCATATTTCACTGCTTTTCTTTCATTTTATCCATTTAAGAGTTAATGCGAGTACAGAATGTTCTCAATGTAGGGTCTGAGAGGCAAAATCAAACGTGCCTCAACCGGAAATTTTTCTTCTTTTCTTGCCATGACTTCGTTAAATCGGAAGTGCCGCACATAATTACTTCATAAAATCGAGATAAAAATACATGCATTTAGAAAAAGTTTGATAGAAAACTTCAAAAAATTTGTTATGTCGCGAATTTCACTAAGTCGAGGTTCGCTATATCGAGGTTTCACTGTATTAGACACCAGGAATATGGACAGGGAAGCGACAGCTCTTGCTGAGTCAGCGGACTCGATCACCAGAAAACGAGAATAGTTATTGACAGATGTTGAAAGAGTTGGGAATGAAACTTCGGTGCGGCCCCTCTTCAGGGCCGATCACGTTTTTTTTTGGGGGGGGGGGGTTGAAAATACCATATGGCATTGTATAAAAGCAGGGGACGAGGGTACTTTCTTCGTCTGATAGCTGAAGAGGTCCCGGAGCTCCCTGCCTGGTAAACAGACAGGGAGCCCATCCTCCGGAGCTTGACCTGGGCTCCGACGGCCACCGTTTGTGGTTTCTGCCCTTCACCTTACAACTCTTAGCCACGGTAGATTACAGCAAGAGTATGGGGGCTCGGGGTCCGCGGTGTTGCCAATAGCGCCACCAAGATTACTCAAGGTGCCCCAGGCGGGGGCGCGTGCTTTCTAAACCGATGTCGACTGTGTACGCGCCCTGTACAGTGCGCGTACTGCAATAGCAACGCCGTGCCAGCGCTCGTGTCAGCAATATATCCCATTCCGGTTCCATATTTTTGGAAACATTTATAATACAAACTCAGCCGCAAGGTTGCACTGTGTGGTGTGGGCCGATTTTTTTTCTTCTCTCGTGCACTTGACTATACCGCTCTGTGGACTCAGCAAGACCGCGAGTTTCTTTACCTATAAGGCATGCAACTTGTGGTTTGAGGTTCGTGCCGGGTCTGCCCCTCTGGAGGACTCCACATGATTGCACAACATAATTCTCTAATTTCATACCCACTCCTGTTCTCATTATGGCCTAGAGGCTTTCGCCCTGCTCCGTCATTCATTGTTGTTGTGGTGTGCTCAGTGCTGCTGACCCCTTCCGCGACCACGGCCCTAGATTTTTTTCTGTCGAAGACTGCTGCCCCTTTTTTGTGCGTGAAGTAAACGCTTTAATCGCTCAGTAACGACGTTGCAGTTTTAAAAAATAAACAAACCAATATTTCTTTTCCTCTGAAAGCACTGCTGACCCTATAGAAAATGGTAGCTGGTCCCAACTTGTTTTTAACCAATTTCCCAGGTTGGCGCTGTTGTTCCCAGTTTGTGGCAAAAGTCCCAGCTGGGACTACCATTTTCTCTAGGAAAAGTTAGCCCCAGGGTACCATTTCGGGTGGCGTACCCGCAAATTTTCCCGCCATTTTTTCGCGGGGATACTATGGTTGCCAGACCAGGACTGCCCTCCCCTTTACGGACTGCCTTTACGGGCCCTATTCGCCGCGAGCTCGACATGTAGGTGGCGACAGCGTCGCGCTGCTAGTGTGGATGCTCCGCTGAGCGGCCCGTAAGAATACACACTGTGGGCGCGCTTCGTGCCTTTTTCTCGCAGTATGTGCGCACGAAAGGCGCAAATAAGAGTGGTATGCTGTAGTTCGGTTCCTCAACGTTCAATGTATAGCATGGAAGCGGCAGTCAGTTTTCATTACTACGCCAAAAAAAGCGACGACACATCGGGAATCTCAGAATGGCCGTAATTGTGACAATGAACTTGTACGCTGTGGCTCGTAGCAACCTCGATCTTTCCAGACTATGGCTTTGAGCCTTCAATAAAAGCATAAATAGAAACAAATCAGGAATCCTCGATCTCTGAAACTCAGTTTACAACGGCAATCTCAATCGCTTTCACTGGTAGCATGACGCATTCTTGCATTTGTGGGATGCCCTGAAATGGTAACACTACTTAACTGCCCCGAAATTCTTTCTAAGAGCTTACGATATTTATTGTGTGTTCAAAAGGCAACATAAAATTACTTAATTTTGATCAGCGCAGAAATATAAATGTAACCAACGGGTCTTTTAAATTAAATTTTAGCGACTCTGAAGGAAGGTTTGATGAATAACGGTTTCAGATCACTTATTTACGGCTTGCGTCGCAAGTGAACTTGCGAATTGAATTGTCAACGCACGCAGTACAATCAACATATCATGTTTAGCTAGGTTTTAGCAAAGTGACAAGCAGGTTTACAGTGTGCAAACCAAGCTTCTGGGATCTCACAGTGAGCACAAGTTTTCTGTTACGGCTGCTCTTTTGACCATTTGCGTTCCTTTTAAAATCTAACAGGTGCCTGCAACAGCGACATGTGTTTGCATTCTTGCGTATAAGGTCGCTTACGAACCCTAAAGATGGGAATAAATGATCGAAGTTGCGCTGTTGCAGATGTAGTAAAACATTTCCTTTTTATTTCTCGTTGCGAATCAGCGCAACGGGTTCCCGGTAACTACTTTGTTTTGCAAACTGAATATCGCCTTTGTCTTGGCATTTAATTCTTGAGGATTGGTTAAAAAATGAAATTCTGTGCATTTCCTTTTTTTTTTCGGGAAGAGGAAGGGGGGGTCCTGGCAACGTTGCAAGAGCAGAGAGAAGAGAACGCATGTAACGCGAAAAGCCAAACTATGGTTATCAGTATTACTTACAATGGAAACTACACTAGGCGTTGTGTTCTGTAGCGGTGAAAAAGCAGTACTTTAACACGTATTTTCAAAATTAATTAAGCCCCCTTTGGTCCGAGATTGTCCAAGAATTGTGGCTCGCCTTTTTCAAAAATGTATTGAAAGCAAGCATTGTGGGAAAAAATTTAAAAAAAAATCAACGAGTCAAGGCACACACTCCTCACACATGTGGGCAACAACGTGCAGTATATTACACGTTTTCTCCTCTTTCTTTAAACTTAGGTCCACCTTAATAGGTTAAGACGTGACCATATTAGGCATTTGGTTATGCTGAGTGAGACACGTTTCTGGACAAGGTGATTCATGTCGGATTTGAAAATGATATATATGAAAATGACACATGAAATGCCACACGACAGACGCAAACTCACAACTGCTTAATTTTACCGAAAAATCCCCCCTAAATACTCTTGCGCATCCATAGAAACGTATTTTAAATAATACGTAAAATTAGCAACTCGATACAGTTGAATAAATGTTTATTCCTCCTCCTCAGTATAAACAACGACTGTCCAAAAATGGTATTTATTTTAGAAAAGGTACGGTAAGGACACGATCACACAGGCGCGTGCTGGTGTAAAATACGTGTCCGGTAATGTATGGGCGATAGTTCAGGGGTCGTGTGCAGTGTAAATGTTTTTGTTTGTTTCTTCTTTCTATAAGGACACAGCGCAGTTTTACAAGGGTGTGGAATTTGCACGCGTATGCACAGGTCTTGTCGCTTCTTACCCGTTTCGCGTATACTAAACTTTTATCCTTTAAATAATCACCACGCCACCTTCAATAAGCACCCTTCGACGTTCCCGAAACGGCAGACGACTGCACTCAGCAATAGGAAAAGTGCAATGTGTGGAAGCAATGTTCACACTCAAGCAGTGACCACGGCGAAGATGTTTCGTGGAATTCAGTGAGCGCATTAACCCGCAACGGCCGCTGATTATTGCGTTTCCAGAGGAAATGCGCAAGCAGAGGTAACTATGTCATTGCTTACTGCCAAACGAGCACACATATTGGTTGTTTTGTCGTGTGCAGCACGCGTCTTGCGCTGCACGCAACGTGAAAAAGCAGACGACGCGAGAGCGCCATCCACACTAGGAGCGGTTCGTCCCGCCGCCGCAAGGGGCCGACTGTGTTCGCGCTCGGGGCGAATACGTTTGTAGTACCTCCTGTGGGGACAAAGCGGAAAAAAAACACCCTGGCTCGAGCCCGAGCCCACGGCGCGAGCGCGCAGGGGTTTGCAACCAGAGCTGGCTGACAGATCCACGGCCTTTACGAGCCCCAATATGTGTGTAGTACCCGCGAATGTTGATGCGAGCTAATGAACACAGGGCAGTTCTGGTCTGGCAACCATGGTATCCCCGCGAAAAAATGACGGGAGAATTTGCGGGTAGGCCAGCCGAAAATGCTACCCGCTTATTAGCGTGGGGTAGGATATGTCCCATTTCCCATATTGAGGATACTGGCTTCTGTGGAGGCAGTCTAAATTTAATTTGGCACCTAGTTGCCCGCATTGCATGGTGCTCATCTGTGCTTTACTGGCTGCTTGTCAAACATGCACTTCTCTGTCGTTTTGAAAACTGCACATCTGAAGTCTTCAACAAAGCTTACCCGCATGTGCGCACTTTTTTATGCAGGTGCCTATGTGGGCTGTGTGTAGCAAGACCGAAGCCACTGGAAAATGTGTGCTGTCGGGGGATGGCAAAAGTGGTTCCCAAGAGCAACGATGATTGCATCACTCGGCATGCATATTTTCCGAACCTGTGCCTTAACCCAGCAGTTCTTGAGGCTGTTTACTTGGAGCTGGAGTCCCATGCGTCCCCATGCCTTGGGAGTTGCACAGGTAAGAAAGCCAGCAAAGGTGCAGGTCCAAAGTGCTTTATTATGGGATTCAATAAAAATCATTTTATCCTTTATTTATCCATGCAGTTTATGTTTCCACAATCTAGAACAGGACTGGTCAAGCAAAGAAGCACTCTTAATAATGTGACAGAGAACTGAAACTTGACAGAATATGTACACAACACATGACTTGCAACGATAGCAGCAGTGCTATCTGCAAAGAACACACAAAGATCATGAGTGCAGCACAAACATATCAGCTTTTATTAACCCACTAGTGTAAACCAACCTACTCTCGAATATAGCTAATTGTCAGTGCGTTTTTAATAAATGCCTAGTAATTAGTCAGCAAGTGTGAAATATTAACATTCATTCTGTTGTACTGTAAAGTGCATAGCTAACTTCAGATACTTTGAGGAAGTATCACTTCACTGCATACAGGCTCTTCACGCGCTGGTGTTGGAGCAGGCTCGGAACAGCCAATCGCGTCGTGCTACCAGCATGTGGGGTGGGCCACATACGGCAGAACTTTCCCTCAGTGTCATATGTGGGCTTCCCGTACCAAGGGTTGTAAGGCTCGTAAGCCATGGTAAGATATTTCTTTTTCAATATAAGCAGCTCCTGCGCGCACAAAAGTGCACCCATTATGCTAATGTAGTTTTATCAGTTGGCTTAAATTTCGGCTGCTTAACAGGCACGGTAGCTGAGTAAAAGGGAGGTCTTGAGAACTGCCATTTTCTGGTTCAGACGTAAAAAATATAAGAAAAAACTGGGCTTATACAGCTCTGCTGTGAAAAGGTCCACTATGTACACAGCCGCAGAACCTTGCTGAAAGCTTCCCGAGCCCAAAGGCACGGGTTTGATTCCTGGCCGTGGCGGCCACTTTTCAGATAGAGGCGAAAAGTGAAAACGCCTGTGTGTTTGAGATTTCGGCGCACGGTAAAGATCCCCAGGTGGTCAAACTTTTTCCGGAGCCCTACACTATGGCACTCCTAATCGCCTTTGTAGCGTCGGTGCGTTAAACCCCACAATGAATCAATACAATGAATCAATCAAATCAGTCAACATTATGAAAGCGAGTGCACCACCAAGGCCTCCACAATGGGTTTTTGTGGTGCATATCGACTAGTATACTCAGCGATGAGTGCTTCCTTTGCTGGCCGGTCGTATGCATCGGTCAAGTGCCGTGTCCTCGACGTGCTGCTCACACTTTCCCTGAGCGTGGTGGCCTCGCAACGCATGGCCACGTAGTTCCCGAGCCTGCGGACATATTCTTGCAAATGAAAAAATAAGACAGCACTTCAGTGTTGCAGCTCTCAGCAAAAATTAACATCAACTGTGTTAATAAAAATGCACTGTGTTAATAAAAAGTGGGCTTGGCAGCTGTGACACAATGCTGTTCGCTTACCCGCTCATCCCAACAATGCAGGTGTTCCTCGTAACCGTCGTTCGCCTGCGCTACCGCTCCGACGCTGTTGCCAGCGCCATGGCTTGACTACTCCTCCCCCACTTCACCTTGGACAGCCCCATCGAAGTCAACATCACCACTCCGAGCACCTATATATCGCGAACGGTCACCGGCGTCAGCTTGTGGGCTTGGCAGCTGTGACACAATGCAGTTCGCTTACCCGTTCATCCCAACAATGCAGGTTAGTAAGCTCAGCAGTCTCTACGCGAAAAAATCAAGTGATTACTTTCTAGTGCAGCTGCCGGGCCCACAGTGTCTTGCCGCTATCCTTGCCGAGTGTTTACATGCTGTTTACTCTGTACTCTTGTTATTATCCGGCGACATTGAAACTAACCCTGGTCCGGAAATGAACGAAATCCTCGCAGAACTGGGAAAAATTAGCGCTGGACAAAGCAAACTAATATCCGATTTTGAAGAAGTGAAGAAGCAGCTCCTAGCAACCGACAAAACATTGTCGGATTTGGGGAAGCGCATGACCGAACTAGAACGTCATTACCAGAATATTGTGCCCATACGAGCTGACATCGCCGCAATTCAAGCCGACACTACCGCAACCACACAGTTAGTTTCCGAACTTAAAAAACGACTGGATGACGCAGAAAACCAGGCACGCCGCAATAACTTAATCTTCTATAACCTTCCAGATACTAACGCCAAAGAGACAAATATTGAAACAGAAGAACTTATTATTAACCACTGTCTTGAAAACTTGGAAATAAAAATTGACCCAAAAGAAATAGATCGAGTGCATCGCCTCGGCCGCCACAGCACTGATCGTTGCCGCCCGATAATTGTCAGGTTCACATTCTACAAAACCAAAGAAAACACCCTCTCAAATGGCAAAAAGTTGAAAGGAACAGATTTCAGCATTACCGAAGATTATTCCCTCTCGGTTCGTACTGCCCGTCGTCATCTCGTTGCTTTCGCCAAGCAGAAATCAGAAAAATTCCAGATACGCTTCAAAACTTTGCACATGGGCTCCAAACGGTACATTTTTGACCACGCATCACAATCGGTCATAGAAGTCGCATAGCGATCACCGCGCCCGCAGACTAAACCGCACCACCGCCAAATCCAATCACGAAATGAACTTTCTTTTTCTGTTATCTTTACTAATATTCGCAGTCTCATGCCGAAGTGTCAACTCGTGTCTAACATTGTGGCGTCTTCCAACAGCAATATTTTGGTATTAACAGAAACTTGGCTAACCAATGAAGTTACTGACGCCGAAGTGCTCTCGGATTTACCAGATTTTCAGTTATTCCGCACCGACCGCAAACGCGGCCGGGGAGGTGGTGTGCTAATCGCTGTTGGCCCAGAAATACCCTGTTCTGCTGTCGACATAAAATCTGACCTGGAAATTTTGTGGCTGATTTGCCATGCTTCCCCTCAAACATTCCTACTCGGGGTGTGCTACAGGCCACCAAACACCAATACAGGTTTCTCACGTGATTTAAACAATATAATGAGCACACTCACGACCACCTACCCTAACGCTCGCATCTTACTTTTTGGTGACTTTAATTTTCCGAAAATTGATTGGCATAACCCTGCACTATCGTCGGCATACGATGTCGAAACGAAAGATTTTATAGACGTTTGTTTGAATTTTAACTTATCTCAAGTAGTGTCAGAGCCCACGCGCATAGCAGGCGGCTGTGCTAACATCCTAGATTTAATACTAACCGACCGTCCGGATTCCTTATCGTCAATTTCATACCTTCCCGAAATTAGTGACCACAAAGTAATACATGCAGATTTTTCCTTCCCTCTTGAGCGGCGCAACAAACTCAAGAAAACAATTACCTTATACGATAAAGGTAATTATGAGGCCATAAACAACGAGCTCGAAAACTTCTTTCCAGTCTTCGAACATGGCTTTCATTCCCGATCTGTGAACGATAACTGGGGGATCTTTAAAAGAAAGATGAATGAACTAACTGGCAAATTTATCCCCACAAAATCATTCCGTAGCACGCCGCAGAAACCGTGGTTTACAAACACACTAAAGAGACTAGCGAATAGAAAAAAGCGCCTTTTTCGCACAGCAAAAGCAAAAGAAACGCCCGACGCTTGGGCGAAATACCACACAGCCGTAAAAGAATATACCACCGCTATTACTAACGCGAAATATACGTTTGTTTTTGAACAATGATTTACCAGCCCTGCTAACCGATAACACAAGAAAATTCTGGCAAATCGTGAACCCTCGCTCTACCAGCACCATCCACCTTACTAATGACTCCGGTCACGTGCTTTCAGATAATCAATGCGCTGATGTTTTTAACGCCGCGTTTTCATCTGTATTTACTAACGAATGTGGCGTACCTTCCCCTCCTGCCCCTGCGCTGATGACATCCTGTATGTGTTCAATTGTTTTTTGCGCAGATGGTATTTCATGTGTTATTCAAAACATGAAACTGTCCTCATCGGGTGGCATCGACGATATTAATTCAAAAGTGTTAACATCCATGAAACCATCGCCCCATTTCTGTGCTTGATATATGCGCAGTCGCTCTCCACAGGCATTCTTCCAGATGACTGGAACATGGGCAAGGTCGTTCCCATCTACAAATCAGGTGATAAGAACTGTCCATTGAACTACCGTCCCATTTCTTTAACAAGCGTCCCGTGCAAAATCATGGAACATGTCATCTACTCTCAGATTGTAAACTTTCTAGATTCTAACAACTTTTCCCACCCCAGCCAGCATGGTTTTAGGAAAGGATTCTCCTACGAAACACATCTAGCAATATTTCTACACGATTTGCATGCTAACCTTGACAACAACTTACAAACTGACGCAATCTTTCTTGATTACGCAAAGGCATTCGACACAGTACCCCACCAAAGAATAATGCTAAAACTATCCCAGTTAAACTTAGACCCAAGTGTACTAAATTGGATCAAAGCATTTCTAACTAACTGTTCTCAGTTCGTGCATGTCAATAATAAATCTTCCGCGTATCTCAAAGTGATATCAGGTGTACCTCAAGGTTCAGTTCTTGGCCCCCTCCTGTTTCTAATATATATTAACGACCTACCCCTCAGCGTATCCTGCAAAATCCGCATGTTTGCAGATGACTGTGTAATCTATCGGACAGTAACTAACACTCACGACCAAACTCTTCTCCAGACACATCTTAACCACATTCAAGAATGGTGTGATAATTGGCTTTTGTCTCTTAACCGTAACAAATGCAAACTTGTTACGTTTTCCCGCCGTAAAAATCCTTTCATTTTTTCTTATCATATCGCCAACGTCCCAGTACAGTCGCAACCATCCTTCAAGTATCTTGGTGTCACATTACATTGCGATCTTACTTGGAATGCGCATATTACTAACGTCATTTCATCGGCAAATAAAACTCTGGGCTTCTTGAAGCGTCACCTACGTCATGCACCAAAACATGTGAAGTTGCTGGCATATCAGTCCCTCATCAGATCAAAACTCGAATATGCCTCCCCCATATGGAACCCGCCTCAAACATACCTCATTAACGACCTGGAATCTGTCCAAAATCGCGCCGTTCGATTCATTCATTCGCAGTACTCGTACGACATCAGCGTTTCATCCTTGAAAGCACAATCCGGTTTATCACCCCTCTCTGTTCGCCGTCGTATCGCCACCCTTTCCCTCTTTCATAAATTTTTTCATTCTTCCCTCAATGCAGCTCCTTACATCCTCCCCCCGACATACATTTCTCACCGCACAAGCCATCCACTTCAAGTGTCCCGTTATCGCAACAGAACTGTCACTTTTTCCGCTTCTTTTTTTCCCCGCGCCGTCAAGGATTGGAACGACCTTCCCTGCTCCATTGTTTCAACCACCTGCCCATCATCCTTCATTGCAAATGTTACAAATCACCTGTGCTGCGAAAATTAATGTGTTCAAGTGTTTTCTTTTCCTGTGTATCCACCCCTTATGTAATACCCCCCCAGTGGGGTCCTTAAGGAAATAAAAATGAAAAAAAAAATGAAAATGAAAAATCTCCGGCATGAATGGGCACGGCAGACCGTCCAGCGCCATGTGGCTTTACAAGCCGTTTTTCTGCTTCGTGCAGGTTTCTTTGCTTGGTCTGCTCGTATCAACGCCTCAGCCCGTATCGATGAATTTCACTGCATTCAGCACGTGTCATCAGAGGTTGGCGACGTCGCATCCATATCACCTGGTTCCTCCGTGGCATGACGTTCAACTGGCGGCGCTGCCTTCGGGACATGTGACCACCTCGGACATCCCTAAAAGAAGCCCACGCCAGGCCTTCAACTTCAGTGGGCACGGCAGACCGTCCAGCGCCATGTGGCTTTACAAGCCGTTTTTCTGCTTCGTGCAGGTTTGTAATTATTCCAGTACTATTAGAAGTGATTGCCGAGGTTTACTGGTCCTGACGTGCCCACAGCAGTGTGTTGTTCTTGCGTATGATGCATACTGCGCATGCAAATTGCTCATGTGTGGTGATGTCGAGATGAACGCCGGTGTGATGAGTGGCTCGGAGGGGGCATGGTGAAAGTAGTGAAAGAAGATTTCACAACGCGGGAGACACCAAGTGGCCGCTGGCAAAAAGACACCACGGAGAAGAAGAAGACGAGGGCGTGGTAAGAGCAAAGAAGAGCACGAAAGAGCAGGAGGCTGACGTGTCTGTCTGCGTGGTCGCTTGCTTCTAAGCTGCTTGGTTTTTCGCTTTCCTGGTTGAGGTGATCGGCCAACCTTCAGGCGGATTAGCGGTTGTTTCCCGCCATTCTTTTGGTCTTTTCTTTTCTTCCAGGTTGCTGGTTTCCGCGCCTGGATGTCTTTTGAGTCTCCTGGCCGGGGGAGTTCCCCCTGGGCGGCCTCGATTCGTCCGCAGGACATGCAATTGGAAGCCCTGAAGCGCAGTGGGGTGGGCAGCATCCCCGTGGCCTTGGTGCCAGTAAGGGGCGGATTCATCCGGCTGAAAAACCCGCGGGCTGTACAGGCGGCACTTCGAGCGGCTACTGAGAAGTTCGAGCACATTACGGAGGTCCGCCCGTTTGGCAAAGGTGGCGTCTTGTGCCGATCGTCAGACGAGACCTGTGTCGCTGACCTCTTGAAATGTACAATGTTTACCTCTGTTCAGGTGAGTGCATTTATCCCCCCTCACCTTGCTTGCGTGAAGGGCATCGTTCGAGGTGTTGATGTTCAGATGACACCTCAGGAGGTACTAGAGCAGTTTTCGGTAGCGGGAGTCACCTCAGTTTACCGTTGCAGCCGTGTTGTAGAGAAAAACAGGGTGCCAACAGAATCTGTCATTGCTACATTTGTTGGGACGCAATGTCCATCGGAGATTAAAGTATGGCCTCTCATTTACCGTGTGGAACCTCTCTCTCCCCGGCCTCTTCAGTGCCACAACTGTTGGCGTTTTGGCCACACATCCAAGGCATGCAAATCGCCTCCCCGGTGTCGCGCATGCGGTGAGAGCCATTCTGTCGAGCTATGTACTGCCCAAGATGCCAAATGTTGTTTGTGTGGAGCGGCACACCCAGCTGACTATTCTAATTGCCCTGCGAGAGCTCAAGAAGTCCAAGTTGTCGAGGTCATGGGTAAGCGTCGCTGCTCGCGTGGGGATGCTGTTACAATTGTCAAAGAAAGGACACATGGTTATGCTGGAGTTACGGCCAAACACTCTCCATCACTCGCTGATGCAGCCGTAGTGAATACCATTGTTGCAGCGGTTGAACAAGCCGTTGCCAAGCTCCAACAGTCTTCCCTCGCTGACCCAGCTTTTGCTTCCGTTGTAGCAGCGGCTGTTGAGAAGGGTGTCTCTTCAGTAATCACCCAGTTAACTTCCACCATAATCGAGTGCGTGTCTCGCACAGTGGTGACTCAGCTGGCGCCACATTTGCAGCCCGCTCCCCTTTTGTGTACCTCCTCTCCCCAAGTGATCCAGCAAGTTTCCACCGTCCCTGAAGGTCCGCTGCTCTCAGCAGCTAATCTTGCCTCGGATTCTGTTAAAGTCTCGTCTACTCTCGCTACTTCGGTGCGTGGTTCGGAACATCCTACTTACGCTGAGGCTGGTACTTCGTCTGTTCGTGGTCCTACGGCCGACAACGAGTATATTCCTCCCCTTTCGCCCTCTTCAGACTCGGACATGGAGCTTCAGGCTTGGCCTATGGAGACTGTTCTTCAGTCTAGTAAACGTTCCGGATCACCTAGTACCGAAACCCTGGAAGTGCAGCCAAAAGCAAAATCCAAGAAAGGTAAATCTGTTTCAAAGCCCAAGAATCAGATATTACAAGCTGCAGTTGCTGCAGCCGGTCTCTCTGAATCATAGGGGTTCTAAAAGTCGTTCAGTGGAATTGTCGCTCCGTTTCGGCAGGCTTTGCGGATTTACTTTGTTTGTGCTCCCAATTTTCCCCAGACGTAATTTTGCTACAGGAAACCTGGCTTAGTAGCAACCAAAAATTTGGACTTTATAATTACCGCACTTTTCGACTAGACAGGCCAACCCGAGGTGGCGGTCTGTTAAGTTTGATATCTACAAAGTTTGCCCACACCGCGAAGGTGTCCTTCCAACTTCAACGCCCAGACTGTGAAATTTTAGTGCTGGAATTAAAGCTACCTGGTTGCCTCCCCTTCTCATTGGCCAACGTGTACTTTCCTAGTGGCGTCGTTGATTCCGAACCACTTGATTTGGCTATTGCTTCGGCTGTACCTCCCATTATCTTTGCAGGAGACTTTAATTCCCACCACGTTACTTGGGGCTTCCCGACGGATTCTTGCGGTAATCGCTTGTTGGATTGGATTACAGATAACAACTTAACATGCATAAATTCGGATTCTCCAACCTACCATAAGGGACAAACGCAATCTGTTTTGGATTTAACTATATCTTCTCGAGGTGTTTCAGTGCCTTCTTGGTCGACTGTTGATGGCGGGTCGAGTAGTGACCACATCCCAATAGTTTTTGACATTGGGTGTCCCATCCGTTCCGTTAACCGCCAGAGCCGTTCTTTTGTTAACTATAAAAGGTTTCAAACCTCTCTGAAGGAGTCCCTGTCCTCTCTGGTCACACAAAATGAAGCTGAATGTGCGACAGGCCTTTGTTCCGCCCTTTCCTCTTCAGCTCAGTCGTCATTATTTGAAGTGATGTCGAAGAAGTCAGTATTGCCGAGTCCCTGGTGGGACGAAGAATGTTCGCGCTGCTTTAGACGTAGAAAGGCGGCCTGGAAGAAACTTTGCCATAACCTATCCCCGCTTAACTGGTGCAACTACAAATATTTTTCAGCGGTATTCAAACGCGCTGTTTCTAATGCTAAACAGACCTATGACACAGATCGATCTCTGTGTCTCTCCAAGCCTAACAATAAGCGTGCGCTTTTTCGCTTTCTTCGATCGCGGAAAGCAGTACCCTCTCCAGATAATACAGACTCCGTGGTGCTATCGTCAGGTGAACTCTCAGAGTCCCTAGAGTGGATAGCTGATGGGCTTCAAGCTCGTTTTTCATCCTTCTTAGCGATGTCATTTACTCCGCCAGACGTGGTAGACGACTTCATAGAGGTAACGCTATCAGAGCTCGCTGACGTCATGACTAAATTGACTGCTGCAGCTCCTGGCCCAGATGGCATTACAACTGAAATGCTGAAGTTATTATTTGACGAGGCTCCCAATCATTTACTTAACATGATCAATTATTCTATTCGACATGCATGGATCCCCGATGTCTGGCGTCTCGCCAAAATACTTCCGGTACTTAAGAATGCTGGTCAGGGCCTCTCGATTGAAAACGTCAGGCCTATTGCGTTGACATCTAATGTGGTTAAATTAATCGAGCGGATTTTGCAGCAGCGCATAATGCAATTGGTGTCCAGTTCTAGAATCTTTAGCCCAAGACAAATTGGTTTCCGCCCTGGGTGTTCGATTTGGAGTGCGCATATGGACCTTGAAAGCCGGATTAAACTTGCCCGTTGCACTAACCAGTTTTCGGCCCTAGTAACCCTAGATGTAGCAAAAGCTTTTGATAGCGTCGAATACCCTGTGTTGTTGTCCCGGTTACAAGTCTTAAACTTCCCAAGGTATATCATAGCTTGGATTTGTGAATTTCTGAGAGACAGGCAGTTCAGTTGTGTAAAATTTAATGTTACCTCCTCACAGCGGCCACAGTCTAGGGGCGTACCGCAAGGGGCGGTCCTTTCCCCTGTTCTTTTTAACATCCTTGTAAGCGCTATTCCGGTGGTTTCTGGTGTTTCTACATATGTATATGCCGACGATATTGCGTTTTTTGCATCAGCACCTGACATTCAATCTCTTCACAAATTATTGCAGTCTTATCTGAATATTATTGCCTCGTGGTTGGACAGTATTTGTCTCTCTATCAATGTGAACAAATGTTCCTTATTAGTTTTTCCAATCTCAGGTCCTGTTAACATTACTCTCAGTTACCGACAGTGCATAATTCCTCAGGTTCCTTCTTTAAAGTACCTCGGGATTATTTACACCAGTGAACTTGACTGGACCCCACATATAGCCCTCATTGAGGCCAAAGGTGCACGTGCTGTTGGGATGTTGAGAAGTCTCAGTCATAGGAAGAAGGGCATGCGCAGAGAGACCCTTCTTATGATATATAGAATGTACGTTCGCCCCATTTTAGAGTTTGGGTGCGTGTTATTCTCTGGGTGCGCCGCGTATAAGCTTCATCGTCTGGTTATTCTGGAGCGCCAGGCTCTTCGCTGCTGTTTAGGGTTGCCTAAGAATGCAGCAAATGCAGTAGTTTACTTGGAAGCGAGCGTTCCTCCTCTGCTTAATAGGTTCCGGATTCTGACGGTTGAAACTTTTCTGAGAGCTTATAGCTCTGAGGTGAACAGGGAGCAGTTTATTTTTATTGCAGAACCAAGTGCGTTTATGGTGCACCAATGGCCCAGGTCCTTATGTCCACAAAGCACTTTGATACAGAGCTTCCTTTCTCCATTGGGTGTAGCAATAAATCAGATTATTCCATATACTGACAGGAGTTCACCTCTTTCTATCAATTTCCTGAACATTTTCCCCAAAAATGCTAAACTTTTACCAGCCCGGCTACTCAATCGCCTTCTCGAAGATTATTTGGCCTCTATGCAACCAGGTGCTATAATTTATACAGATGCCTCTCAACGAGAAGAAAAATCCGGTATCGGAATATTTTCCCTTTCCCTTAACTGGACCTTTTCGGTTCGTCTGCGTGATTTTATCCCCATATTCTTTGCGGAATTCCTGGCAATTGTCCTGGCGCTACGAAAGCTGGATGTGTCAATTACATCTCCAATGATAATTTCCGATTCTTTTTCTGTATGCCTAGCCCTTTCTTCCCCTAAAGACACTCCCCTTCTGCGGACGTTTCGGTCACTCCTGCCACCTCACTTCACTGAAATTCACCTTCTTTGGGTTCCTGGTCATGCAGGGATCACATACAACGAGACTGCCGACTCTCTAGCAAGGGTAGCACTTTCTGGGCCTGTAGTAGACGTCGTAGAGCCGACACCTTTAATAACAGCAGCTAGGTACCGTAGGATGCTGAAACTCCAAGTACAGCAAGAATCGGTTTTATTATCATTAAGGGATTTCAATCATCTTAAATTTTCATGGAAACCTGAATGGTGCCCTTCACGCAACTTAGAGGTGATTATTACAGCCTTACGTTGTCGAGTACCCAAGTTAAACAGGTATTTGCACAGGTCTCGTCTGGCGCCAACAGCTCTGTGCAGCTATTGCAACGAAGACGAGTCTGTCGATCACTTCCTTTCGACATGCCGACGTTTTTCCCGAGTGAGACGTCAGTCCCTGGAGGTGCCGCTTAACAGTTTGGGGATATCCCTAACAGTGCCGGCTATTCTATCGTTCGGGGCATCCGAAACGGGGTTCTGCCGCCGGGATGTATGCTCTGCCCTCCTGCGCTACATTGAAAATTCAAAACGATTCTCTTTATGATTGCGATTGGTCACCCTCGCTTTGATTTTTCAGGGTTTTTTTTATTTTTTTCCTTTTTCCTCAAAAATTTTTCAAACCGGTCTAAATTATCTTTCCTAAAAGTCGCGTGATTAGAAAAGAATTCCATTCATTTTAACCATCCTCTGTTGATTGGCCGATCCCCTGATTGGGTATGTGCCATAGCTAAAGGCGCAACAACAACAACAACAACAACAACAGCGAGCAAGCGCTGTGAACCCGGGAATTGCAGGGGGACCGAGACAGGGCACGGTTGGACTGGCATTCCCACGTCAGACGTCCGGTCGACGTGCCGTCCGCTACGAGACCGTCGCCATCGGTGACCAAGGCGAGCTTCCGTCTGGGTGCGGCTCGGGCACGAGTGATCGCAAGGCTCTGCCGCGTCGTCACATTCCGGCTCGAGCCAGGGTTTCTGCTGCTGCGAGGCCGACGTTCGTGGTGCGTCAGCGGCCCCATGCTCCTGCTCGGACCGCCGGGTTGCTAAGTCCTGGCCACGACTTCCCGGCCTGGTGTGCTTGGTCGCGGAGGTGTTCCGGAGCGTCCCACACCAGCTCGTTGGCGACCTGTCCGTGAAGCAGCCGGCCAAGTTTGCGACCCTCACCCTCGACGACCACTGCGCCCCAGCAAGACGTACCTGTGAGCCGTGCTCAACGCAACTGTTTTGCGGGCCTAGCGACAACCACTGCCGTGGAAAGCTAACCGAACCCGCTTTGCGAACATTTTTTTAAGTGCGATGCACTTTATAAGCGACCCCGAACCTTCCGCCGTCCGCATTGCTCCTCCTCTTCTCCCCTAGCAACGGCGCGAGGAGCGGAGAGGAGCGTCTGTAGCAACGGCGCAGCGACGTCACACCCCACGTGACCCGCGCGCGCTCCGCCTCCCGCGCCGTGGCTGCGCGCGCCCGCGCCGGCTCCCGCACCGCTCCTCGCGCCGTGACGTCACACTCCCACGTGACCGCGCGCTGGCGCCTTTGCGTCTGCTCCCCCTTTCCTCGCGCCGTGACGTCACATGCTCTGCAGCTGGCGCGCCTCTCCCCCCGTTAGGTTTGCACTCACCCTCGGCGCGCGCCTCTCCCCTCGCCTGACAGCTCCCCCTCGCCGGTACTGCGCCTCTCAAGGCGATGGCAGAATCACTACGCCGTGTACTCTCGGCGCAAGAAATGCATTCGCACTTCCTCACGATTCCCTTCGGGGAGGTGGGGGCAATTTTTTTAGTTACCTTCATTTTCTTGAGTGGCTAAATAGGTTTAAATACATTCCGTCCTGTGTGTGCGTCCGGCATTCCTCTCATTGGGTTCTGCACGATCCTAGCGCAACAGCCGGACCTGATACGCATGAAATGAGCACCGTTGATCTATTGAATCAGTTACTTGCAGGGCAAAACAAATTATCAGCCGATATTTCTGCTCTCAGGGCACAACGAGCCAGTGTTGAAAAACTGATAACAGATCTAACTTCCCGCTTTGTTGACTTAGAAAAACAAACCGCCCCCATTGATAACATTGAGCAAACGATGCATTCTCTGCAGGCGAAAGTGATCGATTTAGAATATCGTAGCAGGCGCTCTAACCTGATTGTGTTTGGACTGCCCGAAGAGCCAAAAGAAAGCGATACTGTCTTGAAACGGAAAGTCCTCACCGAGCTCTTTAATGTTAAACTTGGTGTTCCTTGCAGTTCATTTGGAAGAATCCACCGCCTCGGAAAACCTTGTGGGAACGTTAGGCCAGTGATATTATTTTTTCAAGATTATAATGAAAAGCTAGAGGTTCTCCAGAATGCACATAAACTTAAAGGAACTAAACTTTCTGTACAAAGCGACTATTCAAAACCCACCCTTCAGAAGAGAAAACTACTCTGGGATAGCGCCAAAAACGACAAGCTAAACGGTAAGAAAGTAACACTAATATACGACAAGCTTAGTATTGACAATGAACTGTACGTATGAGACGATACCGCCAACAAAAGAGTTAAACTTCCCAAATCCTACCAGGGGCCAAAGAAAGACAGCCCAGACTTAGGTGCGTCATGTAGTAGCTCAGGTGTGGCAGGGACAGCCTGACTTAACTCTTCCAATGTTAAAGAATTCCGACTTTTAAACATTAATTCCCGCAGCGTTGTCAAGAAGAGTGAACAATTAGAAGCTGTTATTCTGGGTCACGATCCGCATGTTGTAGTGATTACAGAAACCTGGCTGCATGACGACATAGATGATAGTGACGTTTTTCCTACAGACTATCAGGTTTTTCGGCGCGACAGGTCGACTAGAGGAGGCGGTATTGCTGTTTTAGTTAAGCACAATATTCAAGCCGTTCTATCTCGGCAAATTGACCATCCAGAGAGTATTACACTCAAGCTTTATTATCAAGGCCGATCCATTCTTTTGTTTGCCGTTTATCGCCCTCCAGATTCCCCACCGCATTTCTTGGCTGCCCTGTCTGAACACATGAGTACATTTAGGCATGATAAAATATTTCTAGTCGGGGATTTTAACTTGCCCGGTGTTGATTGGGACTGTTGCGTTCCCCAGTCCATCTCTGGTGTGCATGCAAATTTTTATTTGATATTATGTTAAGCCTCAATTTGCAACAGATCGTTACTGAGCCAACGCGTGTTCAGGGTTCATCAAGTTCTGTACTTGCTCTTGTGTTTGTAAGCCGGTCTTTAGAAAACTTTATCGTTACAGTTGATCATGGATTGTCTGATCACAAAATGGTTTGTTTTTCTTGTTTGTTTGAAGTTACTGATCACGTCACTGTTTCCAAAGCTATATCTGTTAAAGATTACTCGCGCGCCAGGGATGAAAGCGTCCTCGACTATCTGGAACTTTGTCTTGAAAACTTCACTGGATCCGATACTTGTGATCTATGTTATAAATTCAAAAAGATATGCACATACTGTATCGATTATTTTGTTCCTAACAGAACAAAAAAAGCTTCGAAGCAAAATCCCTGGCTTACACGAGAAATTTTGCACTTGAAAAGAAAAATCAAACGGCTCAAGAGAGCACGAGCCGGTGTGGGGGTAATTCAGGCAACTCAATCGGCTTTAAGTCATGCTGTGGTCTCTGCTAAACAGCGCTATTTTCAGCATACTCTTCCAAACTTTATTACTAATGCACCTGATAAGTTCTGGAGATTTCTAAGCAAAAAGAAACAACCTCTAAGCCGCATGATGCATGACGGGACAGTTATCACCGACAAAAAAACCATTGCTCAACAATTCAACCGCTACTTCGCCAGTGTTTTTTCACCACAAGATGTAGCTATTCCTACAAAAACGTCCTGTTCCCCAAGCCAGACTGATATTGTGTCACAACGCGGTGTATTTGAAATGTTATTGAATTTAAAAACAAAAGCAACTCCAGGTCCTGATAACATTTCAAACACTTTTTTGCGCCGTTATGCTGAGATGCTTTCTTACTTTCTTGTTGTCATTTTTCGTTCATCACTCAATTCAGGCGTTCTGCCATTTCAATGGAAAATAGGGCGCGTAGTACTCGTCTTGAAGAAAGGTGACAGTGCTTTCTTCAGTAACTATCGTCCCATATCACTAACTTCATCATGCTGCAAGATGCTTGAGCACATTATAGCTACTTACATAATAACGTTCCTGAATGACAATGTCGTACTTTCTTCCTTCCAACATGGATTTCGCAAAGGCTTTTCTACGGTCACTCAGTTAACATCAGTGGTTCATAGCTTTGCCCAGGTCCTTGATAAGTCAGGTCAAGTTGATGTTATTTTAATTGATTTTTGTAAAGCCTTTGACCTCGTCCCACATGGCAAACTACTGCATAAGCTCGAAACTATTGGCCTTCCACCTTTCATTATTAACTGGGTTTCTGCGTATTTGTCTAACCGTGTTCAATTTGTAAGCATTGATGGTCATAATTCCGACGAACTCCCTGTCACATCCGGCGTTCCCCAGGGAAGCGTCTTAGGTCCGTTACTTTTTTTAATTTATATAAATGACCTTCCTAACATTATCCCGGACTCTATACAAATTAGGCTATTTGCTAATGACTGTGTTTTGTTTAAGGAAATTTCTAACCATGATGACCAACGACTACTTAATTCTTCCTTGCATAACATTATTGCATGGTGTAATGAATGGGGGATGCAGATTAATCCAGATAAAACTGTTTTCATGAAAATTACCAACAAAAGAAATAGTCTTTCCTTCCCATACCATCTTCCTTCACGTCCACTTTCAGAAGTTAATGAATATAAATACTTAGGCGTAACTTTAACCAATAACCTCAGTTGGAATAAACACGTTAAAAATATTTGCTCATCCGCCTTTTGTAAACGCTGTTTTTGAGACATAAACTGCGCCTTGCTCCTGCTAACGTTAGGCTCCTGCTTATACTTCCATAATAAGGCCAACATTAGAATATGCATGTTCTGTATGGGACCCTTACACAAAAATAACATCGATGCCCTTGAAATGATTCAACGTAAAGCTGTCCGATTTATATTCTCCAAATATCGTGCAACTGACTCTCCTACCCTCTTGTTGAAGAAAAATGGAATTCCTACGCTGCAAGTTCGAAGAAAAATGTTACGACTAAAATTCATGTTTCTACTAAAAAACAACAAATTATCCATCCAACCTGACTCTTACATCAAACCATCCACAGCCCGGTTGTCAAGAAATAGGCACCTCCAATCACTTACCCCACACTACGCCAGAACTAACATCTTCAAATACTCGTTTTTCCCTCGAACCATAACAGAGTGGAACCAGCTTTCACCCTCAAACGTGGAAAACATTGATGCCATCCAACAAGCTGTTTGCTGATATGTGTTTTCATGTACACCTTGATGTTATGCCCCTCCTGCTTGGGCCCTTCAATGGGCCTGCAGTATGTAACAAATAAATAAATAAAAATCTTGAATGGCAGCGCAATTAGTAAAAGGTAGTAAAAATGGCATTGCTTTCTCGTACTTGTTATCGGCTCTCCCTAAGTCTTGTTTTCACCAGGCTTCGCATAGCTTTGCAGTACAACTGACATGGTTAACAAAGGCAGGGTTTCTGGAGTGTGTTCTTTGTATGACAGTGCAGAAGCTTGTGAGGTGGATAAAAGAATTGGCATCTGTAGGACCGAGGGATGGTGATCCGCGTGAAAAGGGAAAAAAATGCCGTTATTCTGTAGAAGCACAAGTTGTCGCATGGGCTCAGAAATGTAGCTAGCCGGTTTTGTGTAAATGTTTTCAGCCCCCAATAAGATAACTAAAATATGTGGTCAAATAGTTAAAAAAGTTGCGCAATGTGATCTTGGACTAAAAAAGAAAAGTTGTACTGTTAAGCACAGGTCTCCGTTCGTCAATTGTAAAATGGGGGTTGTATATTAAATTACTTTTGATTGTGGACACGTGTACATCGGACAAACCAGTCGCTGTATAAGATTGTTGGAACACAAAAACTCAATCAAACACAAGACATATTCACACATCACTAGACATCGTTCTGAACACTGGTGCATTCCACTTTTTCATGATACCACCATCCTTTCGGTGCATGGCAAACAGATCACTAGGGAAGTCATTGAGGCATGTCATATTAGGAAAAAAGAGAATGTGCGTATTAGCGAGCCGTCGATAACGCTGCAGGAAAAAAGAATTTTGGCTTTGGATCAGTTTGTTATAATTTAGTTGTGCGTCATGATGTAAGAGATGTGGGTTCGGTTGTAGTACTTATGTTTGTGTTGTGAGGGCAGCGTCATACTGTTGTCTTTTTTCGTCTTCCATTTGTCTGTTGCGCTGCCTTTTAAGATGGGTAACCAGTACCAACTTGCCCACATGTTGGTCCTTTTACAGTCGCTATGAAAAAGCTGGGCTCACGTACCAAATGTTGGCTTGGTTTTCAATGGAGAAACAAAGATGTGCCCGTGCCGGGGTCGCGACATCTTCACCTTATATTCTTTTTCCCTTTTTTGGTCTCGCCCTGCGGCTGCAAGGCATTTTCATTATAGTGCAGCACAGCCAATTGTGTCCTGAAAATAGCAGATATGGTGCATAAAAAGTGTACTTGTAAAAACTCTCTTAGTGGAGGTTCTTTGCACTGCTTAATTTTCATCAGTGTCCTGAGACTAATGAAAGTCAAACACGTTAAATCTAGATTCATTGCTATTGTAAACAATATTAGGAATGACGCAGAAACTAAAAAGAATAAACTTTTTAATCGTTCATGCAGTGCTCATTGAAAAACAGCGCAAGTATGAATGAAAAATAAACGAAAAATTTCTTCGTCTTATTTCTGAAACTCTGTTTTTTATTCCCAGCCATATTTGAAAAAAATTACAGTGGTGAAACAGCCCTGTTCTCGATTCCCGAAACCATATACTCAGTTTTGGCAACCGAGAAAGTGTTACCAAATTAAGTTTCACAAACAGGTATCAAATGTTTGAAGGTCGGTAGTAAGTTCTATGTTATAACTTTAACTCCAGAACCCTGAACTGACTACACTTAAACCAGAGTCCTTGAATGCTTTACTGGTCACGAAACTGCTCCGTAACTCAATGGGAGAGCTTCATATGCTGCGTTTGGCCGCCGCGCGGTGGCGCCACCATCTCACTGAAGTCACTCCTCGGGCGGCGTTGCGCTGCCTCGAATGGCGGAGACGCGGCGAGTTGTGTTTGTTTTGTGCGGGAAAAAATGTTGCGTGCATCTCGCGCTGTTGTGATGCGACTTAAATAATGCAACGACGATGCCGAACACGTGTTGTGTCCCGGGATGTCGTTCCTTGTACAACGATACAACAGAAAATGTTTATAATGGGAAACAGCGCAAAAACGAAGCTATGAACCTATACCATTATGAACCTATACCATTATGAACCATTATAAAACCATTATGAACCTATACCAACAAGCCCAACTCTCAGTTCTTCTAGAAAATGTTTCCTTGTTCTGTTTACCGAGCGACGGGGAGCTGCGTGAGAAATGGAGGCGCGCCATTCCAAGGCAACAAACGGGAGATTTCAGCTTCAATTACAAGTGTCCGACAATGTGTGGAAATGCACTGTGTGTGAGACTGAAAAAGCAATGTACCTTTTTGAGAGCATCCTGGAACTATATTTGTACAATCAGTCAGGTAGTAGCAGTGCTTCATTACCTGTTTGCAAGCTTGTATTACCTGGCGCTTGGGCTCGCATGTAAAAAAAGCTTTTGGACGTCCTTGTGCTTTTACTTTTCATATTTCCGCGAATTAGCCCTTAAGTTTCGTTTTGTTTGTTTTGCAACAGCGCGTGGCCGCTTCCGGTTTTTTTATTCTGGTGTTTCAACCGTAGCGCCCGTTTGTTTTTTTTTTTTTTCGTACGTCCTGTCGGGCAATATTGTTTGATATGGAAAGGGTGCACCTTGTCGCTAACTTGATTTTTTGTTTCTTCAACAATGTTCTAGATCCTATTTCCGTGGATCTGAAATAATTAACGTTCCGAGTAATGGATGCATAGCGAACGCCGCGCAACTCACTCTATCGACGTTCATCTGTGCACGTCACAATGCGGACTGCTTCTTCGACGCTTGTGTCTCATTCTAGTCTTTTGTAGAGCAGGAGGTCGCTTTAATAAATTTCGTTCAGAAAAGCTTCGCGTCGTTCTTGGCTACGTGGCAATATTCTGTTCCCTCCGTGTGCTGCATATCGCAGCGCAAAAAAAAAGGTTGTATGCTGGACCTGTCTCCCTTCGTAATATTGAATTTTTTTGTTGCGTGGGATAAAATCAGTTTTGTTGTTCTTTTTTTGCTTCCTTTTTTTGCAAGGTTTGCAAAGCGTGGAAGCGGAAAGACACACGGTGCAACATATATCTCTTCGTGTTTTGATCCTTCGCGTTTCTACAGTGTTTTTAGTTGTTCGAAACGACTCATCGAAACGACAGTATTACTGGGCTATCTTTTTTAGCGTTCTGTGAATTTCAGAGCGATCAACGGATTCAATAATAGCGTAGTCTAAACGACGCGTACTTGGTTTCTTTCAGTTTTTTTTATTTTAGTATCGATAGGCCCTGTTACGATCGGCGTACTGACATTGCGACGCCCGTCTGCAATGCTATCGGGTTCAGTCACCCAACGCTTCCGTCGGCCATTATCGCAAGTTTTCCTCTCCCCTACCCTCATCGATGGAGAGCGACCCGGCTTTGTATGCGATGACGCGGCGGAGGGACGCTTCTGCTGAAAAAGGCGCTTTCCGCGGCTCCCCGCCGGCGAGGCAGGGAGGCAGGGAGGGATTTACAAAGACGTGCAGCATTGCTTTTCCAGCGGAAATTGTCAGCGGGGGACTGCTTTGTTGTGGTCCGAGACGCGGCTATTCAACGAGTAATCCACGCCGGATTATCGACCGGGTCCGGGCGTCCTCCGGGCGTTTCAACCATTGCATCATCAAGAGTCAACTGAACATTAACCTGTGCAAAGTGCCATCTCTTTGTGAGTGTGTGGACGTCAGCCGGGGCGCCCCTGATTGGACCATACTGACGTCAGTCGAGGAAAGGGGGAAACGGGGTGGACCCAACCTGGTTATTTAAGCTCGTGCGCGCAGGAGCGAAAGAGCCTGTTCACTCAGTCAAACGCCATGTAGATATCTGTACATAAAGTTTCTTTCGTCGCCCTACAAGCCCCAATGTTTGCCCCAACTCCGGATCAGCGTACGCCACCACCGGTCACGCTACAAGATCCGCAACAGCCCGCAGCAGTCCGTGACTACGGAACCATCGTATATGTGTTATTTACAACTAGAGATTTATAAATTTACAACTAAGAGATTTACAATAGAGATTCAAAAATCCGTAAACACGACGGCGCAGTGCTTGTGCCAGAGGACGCAGAAGCCGCTCGCTGCCGAAGTCTACGGTAATTTACTTCGAAAAATAAAACCCAATTGAAGGGAGGTGACATAGAAAATGACTGGACTATTCATGGCTAACTACTACGAAAAAAGCACACTTAATCAGCGCGCAGACACCAAAAGCAGCGAGCGTTTGCACGCCAACAGCTGGCCAATATGCCGCACGCGTGGCGGCTGGATACCCTTCGTGTGGAGGTGGCGCCTGTAATGGCACCCGCGGTCCCTATATGAAACGAGCGCCGAAGTTTCGTGACCAGTAAAGCATTGAAGGACTCTGCTTAAACTAAGGTACTTCATTTGAGTTTCAGAGCAATGAAAAACAAAAGATTATAAAGTAACAGAAGCCTTTTTTCAGCCTATCCTTAAAAGATGAAAATTTAATAATTAGGATAAGTTTCTTCTAAACGGATATATCCAATCTTAAAATTTATAGTCTGTGTACACTACTGCTTTTCAGTGCAAAAATGTGCAGCTGGAAACACTACGCAAAATTAAAGGGCATGCGATATAGATAACTTACATTACTATTTTGACAAAAGGCCCCAAAATCTTGCCTTAAAATTCTGTGTAGGTACGCAGACTCCACATTTGGAAACTGTTTTTCTGATGTCTGTGACTTCGTAAATAACAAAGGTGACACCTTTGTGGAAAACAACTGTGGAAAACAACCTTGTATTATATAATCAGTGTGCCATGCGCTTTCGTTACAAGACACTCAAGTTGAATAATTGTTTGGACTGACTGAATTCCAGACACCCACTAACAATCCTTGTGTTGAGGAGCTTGATAGAAGAGTTCGAATTCACTCTCTCCGGCATGTAGTGACTTATGCTGATGATCGTGATAACTTTTCTTTCAGACACATAATAAAGGTGAACAGGTGCCATTGTATTCAGAGTAAATTGATGCATGGTGGAGCACAATTCTCATTATCAGGAGAGGAAGAAATTTACACCCAAAATAACAGGCTTTTAAACACGTGTATCCCCATGAGGCGCAACAGGACTGGGTCGTCAGCTTGAATGATCCAAAATTTTAAATTCATAATTTGTGAACTAGCAAGCTTTTCTACCCTATAAGGGTAATTTGATATTTCTTTAATTACCTTGCTGTCATTCCCACTTCCAAAAATGCTATTGCCTTGGGTGCAAAACGAATTATCAGGCTATTGAATGATTCCAGTGCCTAAGTCTGTACAGTTGGTGACAATCGCTGCCGGTCACTGAGGAGGCGAAGGTTCTGCAAAATCGCTCGCAAGTTCAGAAAAGCAGGCGAATCTGTTGGAAGAAAATTGTTCACACAAGTCTTATTGCCTCCATCACAAATTAGGTTACCAGAACTATTAATGCCATGTAAAAACTTCAGAACCGTTTTGCTGCATAGTCGCATACAGGGTTCTCCCCAGAAATTCATGCGATATGGGCATTTTGAGAACGGGGAGGGAGGGGGTGGCAAAAAATTAGGAATTTGAAATTTTCATCACAAATATTGAATAAGTCTGGTTAAATACCGGGCGTCTTGGGGCGACCATGTGGTGAAAAGTGAAGGCTGCTAAATGAAATAAGAAAGGGATAAGTGCAAACACTTACTCCAAGATTTGCATGCAGCTGGCAATCTGAGACTTCAAAGTTTATAGTCCTTCTCACATAACCAGATGGCAAAAAGTGCGGCCCGCTGCTGCTGGCATTGCTCTCGCACAGTGGCAGTTTTTAGTTCCTCAGACGCACATTTGAAACGGGTCAGCCGAAGCAGTGGGCGGCCTACCGAAGGCAGTGACCAGCATTTCTGCCACCACCCACTGTGGGCAGAACCCTGGTCGCATATATGAAGCACCTGAGACAAGTTGCCATACTGCTAGCTCTAATGTTAAGCAGACATTCGTGATTCTGTTTGAATTCATCAAGTTAAGACAACCAGCACAACAAGAGTTCATTTGATATAAATCTCATCGATCTGCTCTACAATGCAGACCTAATACAATGACAATTATTGCAGACCAGGCACCACACAGGTAAACCGTATGTCAAGATGACACCGAAGGTGAGCACAAAGACATTTTTCTGGAATGGATACGAGCTTCCCACTATGCACTGCCATTGTGGGCAAGGTAGACATGAGCTTTATGTTGTTTCAACTAGCAGCCTCCTCAATGTCAATTCTGTAGTGGCACGCAATTATTCGAAAATTTTAAATGCTGAAGCAAATAACGCAATATTTGATTCTGCTTTCAAACGAGCAGCACTATTAGAAAATTTCGAATAGTATTTAAAATAATGTTTAAAACGCAAAAGGAACAGTTGTTTCAATAAACTCAAGGTTTGCCACATGGCTGGTTTTCGATCAGCAAGCCTGGGTTTGCGTGCATACTGCTGATGGTCAGTTTAACCCCAAACCTGCAGGTATTTGCTGCGTTGTTGTCAGTGACCGACTATAAACCTAAAATAAGTACCTGAGCTGTTACAACCCAACCAACTATAAAATTAAAATAAGTACCAGAGCTGTTACAACCTAATTGTTTATCAACTAACATTAACCATGCCAGGCATACTGCTGCCTTCTGTGGTAACTACTTTGTTATAGTCTTCATTTCTACTGTGCATCCATGCTCTTAGCGGAAAGTAGTACGTTTGAAATACGTACGAGTATGCTTGAAGTGCACTTCAAATATGATTTGTATTTGTAAATGTATTTTAAGTGCATTAAAATTGCATTTTCTCAATTTTTAGTAAATATTGAAAATACATTATTAAAAATACGGGAAAAATACAGTGCTTTTAAGTACCCTCCAAATAGATTAAAAATGCACTGAACCTCACGAATGTGCGCTTAAGGCATTCAGAATATATTGAAAATGTATTTCTTTCCGCCAAACGATCATGGTGTAAATGCACTGTAAATATTATAAAAATACACTTACCTAACTACATTTAGAGCAGCACTCTGAGTATACTTTAAAAGTGTGCTGAAGCATGGAAATTTACTCCGAATATATATGAAATACATTTCAAATGCCTTTTACGTTTGTCGAACGAACATGGTAGAAATACACTCTCAATGCATGAAAAATACTTATTGAAAATACATTTTAAATGTATTCATAAAGCTTTACGAAATACATTTCGAGTACACTACAGGCGCTGCTTCAGTTGCTGAATTGTAAGATTCACGTAAAGCATATCTGAAGTGCCGGATAAAATACATCTCAAATGAATAAACGTACTGAGAATTTCTCCTCGATGTTTACATATATTAAAAGAAACTGAGGGAGAGACTTTCACTTAGTGCGCTGTGTAAAGCAGACATAACTCTGCGTATTAGAGAGAAACTCTGCGTACCAATATGTAAGCGGCGGTGTTCCAACGCAATCGGCAAAGAAAAAACATCGAATTCAACGAATATATATATGTACGAAAACACTTGCACTTTGCCAGCGTTGTTACGATGGTATCGATGTGGAGGCTGTGAAAATTTTCTTTTTCTGAAAAATATTCGCTTTAGATGGACAACCCTGGCTATGCTTGCGAGCGCTTTTTTCTTTTTTTGGCTCCGCCGTGTGAGACGCGGTGACCCGCTGCAAAGAGTACAGCCACAATCGCCATCGCCATCACCATCGCGAGCAGCTCGGCGCCTCTCACTGCCGCTCAAGCCTCACTACCTCCTCCTCTGTGCCCGGCACCTGCGGCGCGAGTTGAGCGGCGTACCCCTCCTTCACGTTTTGTCTGCCTTCGCTGCGTTTCTTTTGCCTGTCTTGTTTCGGACTCCTCAACGCGTGGTCGTAGGGTGGACGCAGTCTCTGCTTGGACGGCGCGTTGCAGCGGCGTGGGCCGTCTAGCCAAGGTAAGCACGATATACCGGCTATTTGCGCGTACGGTGTCGCACTACAATTAATGGACGTATGTTTGCCTTGCAATCGAAGAGTGCTAATGCCCTTTATAAAATCCGCACGTGGTTGTTAAGCTTACCTCCACCTGCGAGCAAGATTTCCTACCGTAACTACGCCGTGCAAGGGAATGTACTCACAAATCAACGACATCAAGAAGACGTAAAAAAAGGATTTCAGTGCTTTCCTTTTTGCGCCTAATTTTTAGCTCGGGCCCTGCTGAGTGGACGGGGGACTGTTGCTACGAGTTTCCTTGTAGATCGAGTGCTCATTGAGGACTAACACTTGCAATAAACTCATAACAGCCAGGAACGTTTTTAGCACAGCCTGTTCACAGAATTTAACAACGTATGGGTACGAGCTAGTTGGTACTCCATCTAAACACCGTATAGCGCAGTAGGCAATACACAGGACGAAGGGGACACGGACGAGCGCTAACTTACAACTGCATTTTATTAACAACACGAAAACATATAAATAGGAAAGATTAACACGTTCATGTGATCACGAAAGGTTGCGAAGCCACCTCGTCATGCAGGCATAATCAGCAGCGTCCATCCAAGAAAGCCAGCTCCTTCGAGGTCAAAGATATGGACGTCGTGCTTACGCAGTCGCCAATCTTCTGCATTTCCGCTGCTTCGATAATCTCCCGCGTGCGCTGATCAGAGTCTCGAAATAGCACAGTGCATGCATCGAACAAGGGTTCACACTCGTAGCATTCGTGGCAATGAATTGCCAGATTGCCCTCCTTTCCTTTCTGCACTTTGTTGTGGTGCTCCCGCAGGCGCGTGTTGAGGCATCGACCCGTTTGACCAATGTACGCTCTTTTACAGGAGAGGGGTAACTTGTAGACAACACCTTCCGCGCAATGCACGTACTGGTTTTTGTGGTTGACGGAGCATTTAGTCTTTCCCTTCCTCACGGGGCACGTTCTGCTGCAGAGACTGGACAGCTTCTTAGGGGCGGACATGACAACTTTCACGCCGGCCTTACCACCAATCCTTTTCAGGTTGTGTGATAGGCCGTGCATGTACGGGATGACCGCTACCTGTTGGTCCTTTTCAGCCACCTGATCGCCGTCCTGTCTCAGATCAGTCTGCGCTCGTTTTTCTTTCCTACGGATGGAGTCAGCCACTGCCACGATCAGATTCTCAGGGTAACCTGCTGAGGTGAGGCGACATACTTGCGCGTGAAAACTGCTGTCCGAGAGGTGATAGCATGATTTCTTAAGCGCATTTGTCAGACATGTACTGGCAATGCCTCTCTTTACGAGCTTCGTATGCGCAGACGCAAACGGTAATATGGGTTTTTTGCTTCGGGGTTCGTAACGCCAACACACATGGGATGGTGAGAATTTCAGGCATAAATCCAAAAACTTCAGGAGGTCCTGTTGAGGCATCTCGTGAGTAACCTCAAGTGGCCTGAGGCATTCTTTAAAAATCCCCAGAGTGCTTGCCACGTCCTGATGAAAGGCTCCCACGTTACTCTTCAGTACCACCAAAAAATCGTCGACATAGCGAAACACTTTTATCACACATGTGCCTTTCAACTTGTCTGCAACAATCCTGTCCAAATGGGCCATGACGAGGTTACTTAGTGCCGGAGCAACGCAGGACCCAATACACACCCCTTTCTTCTGTATGTAAGTACCCCCATTTCATTGCACATACGTTGACTTCAGGTACAAATCCAACAGCTCCAAAAACCCCTGAACAGAGACACCACATTCATTGGAAAACCGCACAGGGCCAAACCCGAGGATCGCCTCTTCAACACTCGATAGCATCAGGTCATGGGGGAGAGAGTAATAGAGGTCTTTAACGTCTACTGAAAAAGCTTTGAAGCCCTCTCCTGAATTCTTCATAAAAAAATCTATTACTTGCTCAGAGTTTTTTGTGTCAAAAGGGTCATCCATTTTCTATCTCGATAGCATCCATGATGCTATCGAGTGTTGCAGGCGATCCTCGGGTTTGGCCCTGTGCGGTTTTCCAATGAATGTGGTGTCTCTGTTCAGGGGTTTTTGGAGCTGTTGGATTTGTACCTGAAGTCAACGTATGTGCAATGGAATGGGGGTACTTACATACAGAAGAAAGGGGTGTGTATTGGGTCCTGCGTTGCTCCGGCACTAAGTAACCTCGTCATGGCCCATTTGGACAGGATTGTTGCAGACAAGTTGAAAGGCACATGTGTGATAAAAGTGTTTCGCTATGTCGACGATTTTTTGGTGGTACTGAAGAGTAACGTGGGAGCCTTTCATCAGGACGTGGCAAGCACTCTGGGGATTTTTAAAGAATGCCTCAGGCCACTTGAGGTTACTCACGAGGTGCCTCAACAGGACCTCCTGAAGTTTTTGGATTTATGCCTGAAATTCTCACCATCCCATGTGTGTTGGCGTTACGAACTCGAAGCAAAAAAACCCATATTACCGTTTGCGTCTGCGCATACGAAGCTCGTAAAGAGAGGCATTGCCAGTACATGTCTGACAAATGCGCTTAAGAAATCATGCTATCACCTCTCGGACAGCAGTTTTCACGCGCAAGTATGTCGCCTCACCTCAGCAGGTTACCCTGAGAATCTGATCGTGGCAGTGGCTGACTCCATCCGTAGGAAAGAAAAACGAGCGCAGACTGATCTGAGACAGGACGGCGATCAGGTGGCTGAAAAGGACCAACAGGTAGCGGTCATCCCGTACATGCACGGCCTATCACACAACCTGAAAAGGATTGGTGGTAAGGCCGGCGTGAAAGTTGTCATGTCCGCCCCTGAGAAGCTGTCCAGTCTCTGCAGCAGAACGTGCCCCGTGAGGAAGGGAAAGACTAAATGCTCCGTCAACCACAAAAACCAGTACGTGCATTGCGCGGAAGGTGTTGTCTACAAGTTACCCCTCTCCTGTAAAAGAGCGTACATTGGTCAAACGGGTCGATGCCTCAACACGCGCCTGCGGGAGCACCACAACAAAGTGCAGAAAGGAAAGGAGGGCAATCTGGCAATTAATTGCCACGAATGCGGCGAGTGTGAACCCTGGTTCGATGCATGCACTGTGCTATTTCGAGACTCTGATCAGCGCACGCGGGAGATTATCGAAGCAGCGGAAATGCAGAAGATTGGTGACTGCGTAAGCACGACGTCCATATCTTTGACCTCGAAGGAGCTGGCTTTCTTGGATGGACGCTGCTGATTATGCCTGCATGACGAGGTGGCTTCGCAACCTTTCGTGATCACATGAACGTGTTAATCTTTCCTATTTATATGTTTTCGTGTTGTTAATAAAATCCAGTTGTAAGTTAGCGCTCGTCCGTGTCCCCTTCGTCCTGTGTCTTGCCTACTGCGCTATACGGTGTTTAGATGTTCACAGAAAGTCCGCCGTCCATGTTTACGCGCTTGAGAAATTTGCGAAGTGTATCCAGGGGGCAGCTTTTTTTTTGTTTTCTGTTCGGAGCAGCCGCTCACAGCTGCACATGTTCACAGCAGCCGCCGTACGGGGAAGTAACCCAGTTTGTGGCATACATGTATCCGACTAATGCGCGTGTCCGGGCCATACGGCGAGAATCTGAGCAGCCTTCGCGATTTTTGCCTGTCGCATGTCGCCATTCTGTCAACTAAAGCCATGAAAGAGTTTATGCCATCTGTTTCGAAGTGACCAAAAGTGTTAAAAGTGACACACGTAATCTTTGGTGCATGTGGCAGTAGCGAAGGTGCGTCATGCCAAGGGACTACAAATTATTTGTCCGTCTAAGACAAACTGTATGAGAGTAGCCGCTAAGTTACAATCAGTTTCCTACCGGCACCCAGAACCAAGAACCAGCAAAGGAAGGAAGGAGAAGGAATGCGGGTGGGGAGGGGGACTTCGAGGGAGACAACCAGTTCCCCGCGCGAGACCCCTCGGTTCCTGGAACGGGTCCCCCGGGCGGGTTCGTCTCTTTTTGTTCCTTGGATTGCTCCCCTAAAACTTCGCGAAACTTCAGGACGTTGGCCCCTTCCTCTTTTGTGTTTCCTTGCAACTTTTCCCCTCCTTGCTGTATTCATTTCGTAGAGCATTCACGAACACGTGTGCGCGTTCCTAGAGGCCCTTCGGCCGCTCGTGGTCGAGTGACAGACACGCGGAACCCGACGCGCTAACGCTGGACCACGCCACCGGAGAATTTCAGAAATGTGCCCAAAGGCACCGAAAACAGCATGGGCAGCTTGGCGGTTGTGTATGTTTAGAAGCCGCAATTTCCGATTTGCGTCTAAAGGGTGTACTTAAACGAGTTTTTTTAGGTGTCACGAGTATTTATGAAGCAACTATTTTTACTTGATGGTCCCTGAAGCTAACAGGTGTTTATCTTTTTTTTTTGTATGTTAAAGACGCGAGCATTCACAATTATTTTCCGCGTTGCTCCCTAATTAAATGATGGCGTTGTCTGTGTACAGCAAAAAGTATAAAATTACCTGCCGGTGATGTGCGCCGGAATGAAAAAAAATTACATGTGTGTGCAAGCACAAATACACGTTTTGTGGCGCTGCTTGTTTTAATCGCTTCGGTTAGGTGCCCACGATATAAGAGCTTGTTATTTAAAAGACAGCGTGAAATTTTTCTTGTTTTTCGAAATAACCTTACTTTACCGTTCCTTTGAAAGCATTGTTGAGTGCACACGCCAATCTAATGACATTTATGTAAGCTTTCTACTGCAATCCTGCCCATGCATTTTTAAATTGTTTCGCTGCGCACTATTTTTTTAGAACGTAATCTCCGAAGAAGGTGACGCCGAAATATGGAACACGTAACAATAATTGTAGTTAATAAGATTACTGCCTCTCTTATTTTATTAGCGTCCTAGTGAGGTCACAGACCAGTTTTGTCCAAGTTAGTTGGAAAACTAGAATTGCCACCGTTTCAAGGTAATTCAAGCGCTTAAGAAAGAGAAGTAGCATAACTCCAAGAACTCCGTTGCATGTTTGGTAACGTTGTTACCTTAGCTCTGTCTTTTTTTCCTAATTTTCGCTAATTTTTATCCCTAGACAATTTCCAAACATAAACGTCCCACCCCCCTCCCCCGCAACTATTCTTTCTTAAAAATGGTATTGAAGATCCGATGCCGCATGGCAGTATAAACTATGCTTACCATTACATAAATTGTCTTACGTCCTTCCAAGGGGCATTGTTTTCATGCCTGTTTTTTTTTTCTCTCAAAGGGAAACTAAAAAATCCTTGCTCGCGAGGGACGTTAGCACGGCTAGAGAAAAGGCCTGATTGATTTGACATTTATTTGCTTGTAAAAAAGTTTTTCACTAATATTTTCCCATTTTCTTTTCACTGCAGGTGCTGGTGAAATTTTCCGCGTGGAGAATCCGAAGTACGAATACTCTGATGCACAACGCTTCATCTGCGCTGGCTGCCGAGGTGGCTGAAAGGCATTCATTCCTGCTACTTTGTAATGGCGAAATTGGCCACTCGACTGAGGTGTACAATAAACAACTTTCAAACTGCCAGTTTGTGCGCATACATGCTGTTCGTTTCAGTCATTTGCTGGCCCGCATTCCGAGCATGGCCGGTTTACATTTTCACAATGGGGCATCTTTTTAGCCTAGTGATTATTAAACTGTTTGAAACCAGAATATGATAGTTTCTAGTTGAACGTTAACAATTCCACCTAAGACACATTGCCATGGTATCTCTCAATGTATTTAGGTTTTATTTAGTATACACTAGTAACACATTTTGAGTATATTTGAAGCAGTATTTTCTGTGCATTTAAAATGCATTACTAATACATTTTGCACGTATTTAAAATTACATTTTCTGAGCATTTTTAATGCATTTAAAATGCATTAAATATATATTTTTCATGCACTGCTTAAGTATTTCTGAGGTACATTTTAAATACATTGTAAATGTATTCGAAATGCAGTTGGAATGCGGACAAAATAATGCACAATAAATACAAAGTTAATATATGTATTAAATGCATTCAAAATACATTAAAAATACGGCATATTTTCGCTAAGGGATGGCAGGTTGTGCTGTGAACTTCACCGCCCCACACCAGGACAAAAAAATTTATTTTATTTTATTTATATATTATTACTGTCAACCTTCGCTTGAGGGTCATAACAGGGAGGGAGTACAATAGTAAGTACAAACAGAAAACCAAAAAACAACAACGGGCTCTCACACAGCAATGCACACAGGAAAACAAAATTGGCAGTAGTTCAACCATGACCAAAATAAGCATCAATTTCTCTGTCAAAAGTTTGGACATCTGTATTATTAAGAACATGTTCGGGTAAACAATTCCATTCTTCTATAGCATCCGGAAAAAATGAGCACCGAAAGATGTCAGAGCGAGCGTTGAAAGGTTTTATGGGGGCATCATGATTCAATCTGGCGCTACGTTTTCCGGGAAGGCGTATGTACTCGTCTTTAGGTATTTTTAATATCCCTTGGATTATACGAAATAACGTTTTAAGTTTTTGTTTCCGTCTTCTAATTTCAAGTGGTTCTAAATTGCATGAATTGAGCATATCAGTTACTGAATCCCGCCTTCTATATCTAGAGCACACAAACCGTACTGCACTCCTCTGAATAGGTTCTAACTTGGTGACCAAGTGTTTCTGGTGAGGGCTCCAAACCACGGAGGCGTACTCCAGTCTAGGTCTAATATATGTTTGGTATGCAAGCAGCTTAACGTGTTTCGGTTTTTAGGCAACTTCGCTCGTAGATAACAAAGTTTTAAATGACTCTGAACAAACCGATTCAATATGACGGTGCCAAGTTAAGTTGTTCGTAATTGTCACCCCTAAGTATTTAAAATAGGGCGTTTTACAAAGTTTGTTGCTCCCGATGTTGTCCTGAAAATTGAGAACATTTTTCTTATTGGTCATGTGTACATAACTTGTTTTTTGTAGGTAATTTGCATATCCCATTTACTTATTTATTTATTGATAATACCCTCAGGGTACATTGACGTACATTGAAGAGGGGAGGGGCAAGGATACAATAAATATACACAAACGTATACAAGGAAGCAGATGCAACATTTAAAAATATCAACAGCAAGAGAGGAAATAAATAAGAAATATAGAAATGCATGATACATGAAACAACTAAACCAGGTTTGACAATGCATTTTTGAATAGTATGGCGTCGGCTATGCTTGTTAGGGCGGCTGGTAGACAATTCCACTCATTGCTGGTTCTGGGAAAGAACGACTGTTGGTATGCTGACGTGTTACAGCGAGGCACGTTGACCTTTTGTAAATGATCGCGTCGAGATGATATGAATCGAGCAGGTTCAATCCAAAGGGAACGCAAAGAAGGATTGTGATAGAATATTTTGTGGACGAGGAGAATTCCAGACTGCTTCCGGCGGGTAGCAAGCAATGGAAGATGTAAAGTCGCCTTCATGACAGTTACGCTAGCTGTACGTTGATAGTTAGCCAAGATGAAACGAGCTGAACAGTTTTGTATGGCTTCGACTGCGTGTGTTAGTGTAGCATGGCCTGGATCCCATATTGAAGATGCATACTCTAACTGTTGACGAACGTACGTGGTGAACAGCAGTAATTTTAATGATAACGGAGCTAAGTAAAAATTTCTTTTGAGGTATCCTAAAGTGCGATTAGCCTTGGCCGTTATGTATTCTACATGTGGTTTCCATGAAAGGGTGTTCGTAATGTGGACGCCCAGGTAACGGTAAAAATTGACTGATTGTAGGCAATTGTTGTTGAGGTAATACCTTGTGCACTGAAAGTTAGTACGGGAAACAGGCATGGATTTACACTTGTTAGTATTGAAGTCCATTTTCCATATGCGACACCACTGGGAAATGTTGTTGAGGTCTGCTTGGATGGATAAGGTGTCGGTATCATTTGAAACTTTACGGTATATCACGCAGTTATCAGCAAAGAGGCATATTTGAGAGGATATGTTGTGAGGCAGGTCATTAACGTGAATTAAAAACAATAACGGACCCAAGACAGACCCTTGGGGAACGCCAGAATTAACTGGAATCAGAGGTGAGTCAATGTCATTTGCAGTAACGAATTGGACGCGTGATGTGAAAAAGTGGCGTACCAAATTAAGAAGTGTGGGGTCAATATTTAGCGCGCTCATTTTGTACAGGAGGAGTGAGTGGTTAACTTTATCGAAAGCCTGGGCAAAATCGAGAAATATACAATCAACCGAATAACCAGAGTCGAGGCAAACATGTAAGTCAGTAGTAAGTTTTAGGAGCTGTGTCTTACAAGAGAAACCTTTGCGGAATCCGTGCTGATTTAAACAAAAGAAACAATTTTCTTCCAGAAATTTTACCAGATGTGAAAAAATGACGTGTTCCATTATTTTGCTTGGAACAGAGGTTAAAGTTATCGGTCTGTAATTTGATGGATTATTAGCATCCCCGGATTTGTAAAGAGGTACTATTTTTCAAGTTTTTCAGTCTTTGGGCAAAGTAGCAGAATTATAGGATTGAGAAAATAAGCATTGTAAAACTATGGAACAATTCGCACTCGTATTTTTCAAAAACTTGTTAATTCCGTCAATTCCGCAAGACGAAGTTAGCTTTAAATTATCAATTATTGCTTCAAGGCCAGCATAGGCAAAAACTATTGGATCCATTTGAAAATGATTTCTCGGCTCCAGCTCGGGACGAATGTCGGTGTTTATGGGCGACGAGAATGAATGGGCCAACGTGTTATTGAGCACTTCAGAACAAAAGCTGCTAGGGATAAATTCACCTGAAGGTGTATCCAAAGAAATTCTGTTAGTCTTTTCGCCTTTAAAAATTGTCCAAAAAGGCTTAGGGTTTCTTTTAAGATAATTCGGTAGTGTGGTTTTATAAAAGGTCCAATTATCTACTTTTAAGGCAAGTCAATAGGCTGCCCCAGCTGCCTTGTAGGATAACGGGTATGCGGCATTGCAAGAATGCTTTGTCTTCCGGAAAAGCCGTTTCTTTTTGTTAGAGAGACGTAACAAATTTCGGTTGAACCAGGGTGCCTTTTTAATACGCGTCTGAGAGGAACGTGCCGATTAATTAGCTCGTTTACTTTGTTTTTAAACATGTTCCAGTTAACTTCAATTCAATGTTCTAGGTGATCAGGCAAAAATATATCAAGAAAACCGGCCAGTTCACTGTTTATGGCTGAATAGTCAGCTTTGCTAAAATCTCTAATCTTTTTGAAACCTTTTTGTGATACCGAACGGGGGAAAATAAGCGAAAATTGCAGTAGATCATGGTCACTGCAGTACATCATGCAGTACACTGGTCAGTACATCATGGTCACCAGGCAAGTGCGTTATGGTTGAAACGATATCAGGTGATGACGTAAGTATTAGGTCTAGAAGGGAAGACGAATTCTGTGTAACACGTGTAGGGTTGATAACAAGCTGCGACAAGCCGAAGTCCGAACAAACAGTGATGAAATTGCTAGCCTCGGAAGAAAAAGGATCAGAAAACGGACATGATGCGGACCATACGATGTTAGCAAAGTTAAAGTCACCCATCAAAAGAATTCCTATTCCGGGGTATCGAACCGTGATAGCGTTTAATAAGTCGTGCAAAGCGTCATTAAATGATGAATTAGTTGAGGGTGAGCGATAAATAACACCTATAATCATTTTCTTAATATTTACTTTCACACAGCACCACATTGCTTCGAGTTCAGAAGAGATGGGAATACAGAAACATTCATAACATTCTTTAACAGCTAGCAACACACCACCACCAGTTCTATCGCATCGATCACTGCGATAAATCAAATACCTATCCTTAGAGCTAAATAACTCAGTATTAGATATTTTACTCGTCAACCAAGACTCCGTTAAAGCGATTATATCGGCGCTACAGTCGTTATTTATTGCACTTAGATCATCTCTTTTGCGGAATAAACTGCGAATGTTAGTGTACAGGATTGAAAGAAACTGTGGTTTGCAAACGCAAGCACCACCCCTCTCGTTTCCCTAGTCATTTGCCTCGAGTACGCGGCCAGAGCGAAGGGTTGGACCAGCAGAGCCTATTTCATAAACAGAGTCGTTATCTGGACTGTACCCGTATCGTTTGCCGTTCATGACAAGTTTATTATGCCGAAGTTTAAAAGAAACATTTTGCTCTTTGCCATATTCAGTCAATTTTTCCCTCGCATTTCGGGTTGCCAAGCAAAAATCTTCGTTCATGGCACCCTCACTATCCTTAAGAATTGCACGTTTAGACAGAACAAGTTCCTTCGTCTTTGAAGTGGAAAATTTGACAATGTTTGGTCGACATTTTTCCGATGTGAATTGACCGATTCTGTGGGCGCGTGATATTCTGTCTTCTGGTGTGTTTAGTTTTAGGGTGTTTTTAAACACTGACAAGATTTTTTCTTCTGGTTGTTCGGCGGATTCCTTGGCAACATCCGGTAGGCCATGAAAAATGAGGTTGTCGCGGCGAGAGCGGTCTTCTCCGTCATCTAGCCGTGTCCGGAGGCTGTGCCTGTCTTTTTCGATACGGCTGACACTTTCGCGAACTTCACTAAGATCGGATTGCCACTTTTCTAGCATAGCTGTCTGAGCTTCCACGTTCTCTAGTCTTATTTTCGTGTCGGATATCGCCTCGAAAACTGTACTTTGTTGTTCTTTTAATTCTGCAATAGAATCCGTCATGGGGCTTTGGACACTTTTCATTCTGATAGAACGCTCATTCATAACTTGAACGGTTTTTAGGACCTCGTGAAGTACATCATCGCGACCGGGGTTGCTCTCAACATCCCCACGCAAAAGCAAGAACAGAGAAGTAAGTAATAGTTTAAGTAATAGTGTATTTTTCATAAACTGTACAAGGTTATGGGGAAATAAAGGGAAAAAGTTGCACATAAGCAACTTGACTGGCCCTTACAACCCGTTAGGGCAAAACGGTTCTAACAAGGCTTCGGGGCATGGAAGCACGACTACAAAGACATCATCAGACTTAAAACAAGTGCATTTCAGTTGGTAATGGCCACTAACCTGGATTACGAAGAAGAATGCGTGTAAGCGTCTTATCGTGGTCGCGCTTCCATGCCAACTGATCAGGCTGTGCGCCGTCCTAAGCTTTAAAGGGACACTGAAGTGATATGTAAACATTGCGGGATTATTAGCGCAAATTGTAGTCCGGAGTCCCCAGGCCATGTTTCGACCACTCTAGGCGCGTTTACGCGATTTTATTTAGTAGAAAAAGTAATTCGAAAACGCTGTCCTCCTCTGTTTACGCTCGCCCATTTTCTGTGGCGTTTTCGTGTGACGTCAGGAGGGGATGAGCTGGCAATTGGCTGCGCCACGGCTGCGCTACTGCACGGCTCCCCGGCCGACAGAGTCAGTCGGCCCAGCGTTTCGTCCGCCGGCCGCCGGCGGGTCGTCGCAATCAAGGAGGTTAAAAAAAATTGCTTTGTCGCAATTCGTTCGCTTAGTTGAAACGAAGCCAGGACACGTTTGTGAATGGAAGAATGTGCCTTTCTTTACTTGGTTTGTTTGTACACTGTATCTAGCTCCAAGTCAAGGTCGCTTCACACAAGCGCTGCACATGCGACGCTTCGCTGACTGGTACGCCAGTAGGAAAATATAAGGCCTCTTGAAGGCGGGAGAAGAGTCAGCGAAGTCAATATAGGTACTAAGCAAATAAAATCAACTGATATTTTTACCGTACAGCGTAAAACTAGGGCGCGGGAAGCACTTTTTTGCGCTGGGCGAACAAGCACAGCGGTCAGCAGCACGACTACGCATCTGCGAACGCTTTTCCGTCTACGAAATGCAATTGCTAGACGTGAGCTACTGTGGAAACTCGGGTGACGCTTACTGCACGATCGCAGTACAACAAATAGTCACCTAAGCGGCTTGAAATGCCAAAACTAAATATAAGTGTAAACCGGTTGTACAATATATACCCTATATTAGCAAGGCATTCGCGTCCCGCTCCGTGGCCTAGCGGTCTGGGGCGCTCGGAATTCACCGCAAATGTTTTGCGAGTCACGAGTTCGAATCCCCGCGGGTACGTGCTTTTTTTTTGTAAGTTAACTTTTTTGTTTTCCGCCGATGTTTTCTATATTGAGTTCACCTTTTTTGGGGCCGCAACGTTCATGGCTACACGAACTAGTTCACAAAACGCGCGCAGGCTGGCACTGGCGCGCTAGCGAGTTCTGGTTGGCGTGCTGTTGCCATAAGCACCGACTGCTTGCAGGCAGTGGGCACAGGCCAGAATGAACAGACCCTTGGCCTGGTGCGAACACGCTTTTTACGATACAGGCATGAGGGAGGCAAGCTCCAAATATGGGGGAAAAGCGCATGACATTTCGGCGTCTGCGGGTACGCGGAGGGCGTTCATGCACTGCGTAGGTCTTGGCTAGTGAATGCTACGACTACAAGCCGTCCTGGGAGGCTTATCTTGTGCATTTTACAGCCGACAACATGGCAGAAGCGCGGTACGATGATTACTGAGATATTGAGAATGCCCATCCAACAAAGCCATTGGTTATGTTTTACAGAACCGAAACCGAAACTTGTGTGATTGCTAACCTTGGGCATCGTCCAATCACGACGCCCCTCCTCTCAACGTCACAGCCTTAGTTGGTGCGGCCGCCGCAAACCGCGCATGGTAGTTTTTCTTCTTTCGCGCTTTGTAAAATAATTACCGATTTGTCAACCGGATAAACGATGAAAAGTGTGCTAATTTGAGCCAGTCTATGCAGTGCAAGCAAAAACGGGAGCTGGACAAATTCACTTCAGTGTCCCTTTAAGGGACTCGCCGCAGGCATGAGCGATAAAGTTGCGGCTGCACACTGATGATCGGAGGTGATGCAGTCGAAAACACGGGCAAGGTGCGCACTGCTGTTGTTGAAAACGTGCTCCACGGGAACGCTGAATGTTGTCCTTTGCGCTTGAAGTGAAGTCGAAACCTCTGCTGTGGACCCGTTGGGGATGACCGCAGGAACAGCAAGACCACCCCAAGATCCACCCAAGGCGTCGAAAATCTGGATTACGAAGAAGAATGCGTTTAAGCGTCTCATCGTGGTCGCGCTTCCATGCCCGCTCAACACCACAATTCCAAATCTTCAAGGCACTTGTTCAACTCGAGCTGATTATCAGTACAGCTTACAGGCATATAAATCAAACAATCATCAGCATAAAGTTTCATCTTAACAGGTGGCTTTACAATAGTACTTATATCGTTTATGTAAAATGAAAATAACAGCGGGCCAAGCATGGACTCTTGAGGCACATCTGAAAACACATCTAGCGTAGCTGAAAAAGAACCATCAATCCTCACAGCTGTATATCCCCGACGTTGATACACAGCTGTGAGGATTGATGGTTCTTTTTCAGGTACGCTAGATGTGTTTTCTGATGTGCCTCAAGGGGGCAACCTCCACGTGCCACCCATCCCCCGGCACATGCATCCTGAGCACAATCAGGAACGACAGCTAGCCAGAGCCAAGGCACTCACGGCGACACACGCGATGGACACCGGAGCATACTACGTGGACGTAGCCAAGTACCCGGACCGGCCCAACACGTACGCCGCGGCGGTGGTAGCAGCCACCACCGGGGCGCTGTACACGGCCGGCAGCGTCAGGGCCAAGAGCACGGACCAGGCCGAAGAGATGGCGATCGCATTAGCCCTTGCGAACCCAGAGTGCACCACAGTCATCAGTAACGCTAGACAGGCGATCTTACACTACGTTACGAATAGTGTCTCCCTCAGTGTTGTGAGGGTGTGCGGGGCCCTACTCCCCAGACGATCAGCGGTGACTATTAATTGGTTCCCGGCGCACGCCGGCCCGTTGAGCACGGGCGAGAACCGCAACGAGGAGGCGGACCGGGCGGCACGCACGTTCACCAGCCGCGGCGCGAGCGCGAGCCCCCAACTTGCGGCGGAGGAAGACGACGAGGTGGTGCCACTCACCACCTACAAGGACACCCTGGAGTGGTACCAGACTAACCGCCGGACGCTACCCCCCCCCCCCCCACCCTAAGCTGACGCGACGCGAAGCAGTGGTGTTTAGGCAGCTGCAAACACGTGCGCTGATGACTCCAGTAATAGCTAAACACATATGCCCGGAGGTGTACCCCAGTGATGTGTGTGTGATGTGCAAGAAGGACAGGGCCACGGTCGCCCACATCCTGTGGGACTGCAGAAGACACCTGAGCGAGGCCAGTGCAGCAGAGACGTTCCCGCCGTACCTTGTCAGTGCGGCGGCGTGCAAAGACTACGTCATACAACACATGGCCGTCCAGCAAGTGTCGGACGCCGTCGAGCTTGAACAACCCGAAAGTGTCACCCCCACCCGGGGGTAGGCATTAGTAGGTGACGGAAGCCGAGTGGCCGGCTGACACGACGTGAGGCCGCGTCGCGTTTGCAGGACAAATAAAGATGTTTTCTCTCTGTCTCTCTCTCTCCTCACAGCTTGCTTGCGGTTACTCAGGTGGGCGCCAATCCAATTTAAAATTTCATCACTGAATCCGATTTTTCGCAGTTTAAAAGGAAGTTTAGTGTGGTTGACAACATCAAAAGCTGTAGCAAAATCAATACACATTACATCAACCTGTTTGCGATCGTCTATAGCCGAGCTGAAATTATGAATTGTTTGAATCAATTGCGTCACTGTGGACTTGCCACTTCTAAATCTATGCTGACAGTCATTAAGTAATTGATTGACCTCCAAGTGAACCATGATATGCTTTGCTATAATATGCTCTATAACTTTGCAGCAAACAGACGTCAGTGACACAGGACGATAGATGGTAATAATCATTCGGTTGCCGGCTTTAAACAAAGGTATGGTAATTGCGCAGAGCCAGTCCTGTGGAATAGAGTTAGTTTCTAAAGATTTTTTAAAGACAATAACAAGCAAGAACGATAACCATTCTGCGAATCTTTTTAGAAAGGCAGTTGGTATTTTGTCCGGGCCGCTAGCCTTCGCATCCAGATTTAGCAACCGAGAAAAAAAATACACAGCATATCGACGGGGTGAATGATGATGAGTGGGCGAAGCTCCTGAGGGGAAATCATCGGTAAAACCGTGACTCTTCAGTGAAAGTTCGCCCACTACATCTGTGTCCGAACGTAACGTCTAGAAAGTCTCGCTTAAACCGCGCGTCGGCACCTTGGGGCTGAGCTCGCCTGATGCGTTTTGCAGACGCCTCACGAGCTCTCACTGCATCGGGGTCTGCCTGCCGATACGCGCGCTTTCTCGCCGCTTCCCGTTCTCTGACGTTTTGGAGATCCTCTTCGCACCGCAGCCGTGCCGCTTCGCGTACGGCAGGGTCCTCGCGCCGTTGCCGGGACGCTTGGGCCTCTCGTTCTCGAACGCTGGGATCTTGGCGGCGTCGTCGCGCAGCCAGATGACACGCTTCGGCCTCCCGCTCTCGTACGGCAGGATCTTGGCGGCGGCGTCGCGCAGCTTCACGGAGCGCTTCTGCCTCGCGGGCTCGCACATCTGCAGCCTTATCCATCGGGCGACTCCGAGCGCGCGCCAAAAGCGAACGGATTTTATTACAACGCTCCCCGCCATCTAGTAAACAATCCAAGCGCATCTTTTCATCGTATACAAGTACCGCCATCTAGTAAACAATCCAAGAACTAAACTAGAGGTAGCCACGCCATCTAGTAAACAATCCAAGAACTAAACTAGAGGTGGCTACATACATACGTCGAGGATGGACAGACCCACGCCCTAAGGAGCTTCGCTCCTAAAACACCTTCTTGACCAAATAACAACGCTTCCATAGGACATGCGCGTGAATAATGCAAGTTGTAATCACCGCCCACACCTGACGGCATCGTGAACACCGACGGGAAAAACCTGTTGAACTCGTCTGCTATCTGAATCTTTTGCGTCACTGTTCTCGATCCGACAGTGATCTGTTCAATTATTTCTTTTCGGCCGCTCATATAAAGCCAGAACTTTTGAGGCGCACTCTTAAGAAATTCCGCAAGGGTATGTTTGAAAAACTTACTATTTGATTCGGACAAGGCCTCTTTTAGGGTTTTACGAGCTTGAGATAATTCGGTGGTGTTCCTGCATTTTTTCCGTACTCTTTTAATTTTAAAGCAAAGCTTTTTACCTCTACCCCCAAGGGCTCTTTCGCGACCGTTGGTGTCACCAGAAAACTCCAGCGAACAAATAAAAGAATTTGCTGGCACCGTCGGGAACCGAACCTGGAACTAACAGACAAACAAAGCGAGAGCCCGTTGTCTTACCGACTTAGCTACGAGCTCACGCGAAGAAGAGGGAAGACAGGTGGCGTACTCACCAAACACATCTACGGGTTTGCCAACTGCGTTCACGCTGAATGCCACGTGAAAGTGTCAAGCGACCCCTCACGCCCATCTAGCGGCCCTGTGCGTACCTTTCTCAAGTGCTAAGAGTTACAAAAATTAAAGGAAGCTCACACCAATGCATGGCATCTCACTTCTAGTACGCCAATGTGCTAAAACCTGTGGCCTCCAGTGTTCATGTAAAAAATTACAGCGCCTTTTCGTCCGCCCTCACGCCAAATCAAGGAATACATTCAAATACTCCTTGATGGTCAGGCCATCACTCCAAACCCCTGCATCAAGATTATGGGCCTACATCTCGAGGCTAACACCAAGAGTGGCGTCTCCTTGCAGCGCCTCAACAACTGCATTAGTCAAATCATACACATGATCAGGCGAGTTGCCACCAACAAGCGAGGCCTAAAGGAAGCCGGTACCTTTCGATTCATTGAAGCTTTTGTCCTCTCGAGAGTCACTTACGTCAACCCCCTGTCTTCTCGACAAGAAAGACTTAGAGATGCTTTATATAATGATTAGAAAGGCTGTCGAGCAGGCCATTGGTCTTTCCATGAGTGCGTCCACACAAAGGTTGCTTAGCACCGGCCTCCACAACACGGTGGAAGATCTGATAGAAGGCCATCTTTCTAACCAGAAGGTCCGACTAAGAACTGCCGTGGGTAACCGCATGCTTCACCAGATTGGCTGGGCAGCCCAGAATGTCACTCCGCTTGACGTACTCCCAGACTCTTGGCGACTAATACTAAAGATGCTCCCTTTGCTTAGAAATATGAACCCCTCACATGACGAGGGTCACGAAAAGCACGGGCTCAAGCGCTTAACACCACCCTCGGTGGGGGTCATGCAGTTATCTACACAGACGCCTCCAAACATCGAGGGCAGCAGTACGCCATCATCGTGGCTACCTCCAGAACCAACCTCCTTGCGTGTACGTCGCTCAGGACCCAACAATTGATGGCAGCAGAAGAGGGAGCTATCACCTTGGCTGTCACTCAACCAGGGGTTTGGAGGGTAGTGACCGATTCCCAGCAAGCCTACTGGAATTACCAGTCGGGATGGGTCTCCTGACCTGCACTGCGCGTGCTAAAAAACCACTCCCCAAACGATTCCGTTCAGCTCGTCTGGACACCCCCTCACGCTTACATGGAGGGCAACAAATACGCCTATCCAACAAGCCTGCGCTTTTACCTCCCGTGCTATGGAGCTGCACAAGGACAGTCACCCGCTTGTCACGTTCAGGGAGATAACCCAGCATTATCGCCTTCTGAGACAGACCGCACCTTCGCCTTACCCTGACCTTTCCAGGGAAAAACAAACTACACTAGGGCTCATAAAATCCGGGCTCCTTCCCACAGCCTACGCGTCTTTACTTAATGCGTCCGAATCGCTACGACGCTAAATGTAAATTTCGCTCAGAAGTGGGAACACTCCGCCCCGTAATTGCCGTGTGCGACTTGAGCCCTGAGCAACCTCCTCTCTTTCCGTCAACTACCCAAAAAGAGCAATGGGAGATGCTGCTGTCCGGGCCCTCTCTACCTACCTAGCTTCACCGGGTGGACAGAACACAGGCCGCGCGGACTGCATATGGGCCCCACAGAAGAACGAATCACTCCCCAGGGCTGTACACTGGGCCGTTCAGAAATCTGTATAGAAGTATTTCTTCCTCCGTCTCCTCCTCCTTCTCTGCCGCAAATCTCGTCGCCTCCGTTCACGGCGCAGAGACGGAGAAATCAGATCGTCTAACACCGGGTTGGAGCTTACTTAAATTTTATAAAAAAGTTTCAACTCTTGTGCTACACCAATACAACTCAACCTAACACCGTCATGCATCATGCATTGATTTAACCTTACCAAGAATATCTTTTTGAAGTAATAAATGGTGTGTTTAAGTGCATTTCACTTCTCTCTGGTTTTACTATTTGTAGAGCGATGTGGGTGAATTTAAGTGACGTCACATGGGTAATCGTTATAGGTGCCGTTTACAGCTTTGCTTTCCAACCACATTCACGGGGTGGATTGGCGCGATTTTTTCTTTTCATGTGAATTATAGTCCTGGTTAGCAATGGGCTGCGTTCTTTTACCTTTTTAAGACGAGACGGGATGAATCTATGTACACAGGTGTCCACGATTGCCTTAAATCGATTTCACAGTGTCTCAATGGACTCCCATCTGAGATGGACTGAAATTTGTCTCAGGCGACTTCTAAGAAATCTAAAATACAAGTGTCATCCGCTTCCGCAAAATTTTTAACTTTTACACGGTAAACAGACTTTGGGCGAGCACTTTTCTCTGTGGTAATGTTGATAACAACTAGCCGGTGGTCAGATATGCCCTCTTCCACTAACACCATGCAGTCTTCCAACTGGCTTGATAAGAACACAAGGTCGAGTATTGACTTGGTTTCAGAAGTTATTCTAGTGGCTTCCTTCCCGATTTGCCTAAGATTGTGTGAAAACAATATGTTTATTAATTTATCGCCGCTTCCAATTTCGATATTACCAGGCGTCAAGGTTTCTTAGTTGATATGGGGAGGGTAAAATAACCAGCCATTATCAATCGTGTGCTATCGTTTATATTGTTGCAAAGAAAAGTATTTACTTCATCTAAAAATTCAGGCGATGTAGCGGGGGCCTATAAACAGCTCCAATTAAGTATACCAGGTTTTCGTGAGTTATTGCGCTGCTGCGCACGAGGTCACGGATTCGATTCCCGGCCGCGGCGGCCGCTTTTCTGATGGAGGCGAAAAGCAAAAACGCCCGTGTGTACTAGATTTCGGCGCACGATAAAGATCCCCAGGTGGTCAAAATTAACCCGGAGCCCTCCACTACGGCGCGCCTCATCGCCTGCGTTGCGTCGGCGCGTTAAACCCTAAACCCTACTTTTCGTGAGTTATCTTACACCATACGGACTCCTGTATCTTGGAATCAATTAGTGCTGCACGAATTGAAGATTTCGCGAAAATCGCAACGCCACCCCCTCGGCAATCTTGATCCCACCTGAACATGGTGTATCCCACCGGAACAATGCAGTCGCTTGATACAGGGCTGCTGAGCCATGTTTCTGTTATGATTACCACGTGAGCAGACCGTAATAATATCAGACACTCTAGATCAGTTACTTTGTTTGAAATGCTACGAGCATTTCATAGGATGACAGTTAGCTATGATGATGACGGGGTTACACCAGGAGGACTGTGGGAGGCGTTAGATTCATTTGATGCCTCTAGTGCGTTATCTCGAGAACCATTTCTCCGCATGTTCTGCAAAGGGAAATGTTTTTGCAGTTTATGGTCCCAGCCATAAAGTCTGCCATCTACTTTAAGTTTATCGTGAACCAGCGTTGTTTTTTTTCCTGAGCCCTATCTGCTGCCGCACTATCCCACAGTTTCTTCCGTACTTGTACGGTTTCTTGAGCATAATCGTTGCTCACGCTAATTGAACTGCCTTTCAGTTTGCCACAGTTCTTCATTACGCCTTCCTTCTCTTTGAAATCATACAATTTTATTATGACCGGCCTAATTTTTCCCGATTGTTCTCTGCCAATTCGATTGATTCTCTCTATTGTTGTCACGTGGACTCCGAGTATTTTGTGAAACACGTTTTACAACAGACGCCATTACGTCCGCCTCAGTTTCAGATTTTTGCTCAGGGATGCCGAAAACTAAGAGGTTATTTCTTCGACTTCGGTTTTCATATTCAACAAGTTGTTCTGCCTGCCGCTGCACAACAGGCTCTAGGTATTCAATCCATACATTCATTTCTTGAATTAGCGCAAGACATTGTGTAAGTTTCTCGGTCTTAGCATTTAAAGCTGCTATATCTGCCTTAATTGTTTTAGTCGCGTCGCTGGCTTCCTTTTGATTTTTTAGGATTTGCTCCAGCATTTCCTTAGTATCTGGTCCCGAGTTTTCCTCTATGTCACCCGACATCAACAGGCACAAAATTACAGATCAACAATCAACCGTAATAGCACAGCACGTTCGAGGGCACGGCGGAACCAACAAAAAATCGATTATCACTACGGTACTTAGCAGTGTCATACCGGGAACTAACCTGCAAAACAAGCAGCAGCGGTTTCAGCATGCTGTTGCCGGCAGAGTTGCCGTGCCCTCTGAAGCAGTCCATGTCAGTCCGCTTCTTAAGTGCCTTTTCTGTCGATGACGTCACCACAGGGCGGCCTCTCTAGCATCCACCGTGGTCCCGCGTAATTCGCGCCAACAGCGCCAAATCTTCCCCTAGTGGTACGTGGTGTCTGAAAAACGTTGCATTTATCGTCATGGCAACGAGTGGCGAGGGGGAAAGGAGGTTCGTGACGTCGCGGACGCTGATGACGTCATTTTTTCCGCGGCAGCCGGTCCGGGCCGCCGCGCCGGCCGCAGCAACCGACGCTGGCCCAACTTTCGCGCCTGCCGCCGGTCGCTGCTCATGGGCCGCTCGGCAATGGCACCAGGCGCGAAAGTTGGACGAGCGGCGGCGATGCCTCGGAATGGCCGCCGCCTGTCGTTTGGTATGTGTGGGCAGTAACGTGTTTAACAATTGAACGAAGGAAACATGTTGGTAATAGTATGTTTTCTGGTGTCGAATTGTTGTCTTTGTGGCGATAATAATTGGAGCGTTACACAAACATTCTTTTGGCTTTTCTTTTATTCAAAATTCATATGAAGACATCTTTGATTCGAAGTCATGAAAACACATGCACTACACAAAATATAATGCACATACATTTTATGTACACTCTGTTGGACTCTAAGCAAAAATATGACATGCAAATTTAGGCATGCATTATTGCAGAATAGCAAAAAAAAACGTGCAAGATGCACATTTAGGTACACAATAATTGATTACGCAAGAATAACTTCGAAAGTTCTGATCACTATACATATTTTTTTCGCGCACACCTCGGCGGAAGAAGAAAAAAACTTGGAAGTTCTACTCAATTTATACTTATTTCTTGGGCTCGCCTCGAGACGGGAATGTTCTTTAGACATTCAAAAAATTCGTTTCGGTTCAGAGACACCGTAAACGGGAACCTATAATTTAAAAGAAAGCACGCACAGGTATGCTTCAACGCCTGCCTTTTGGGCCAGCTAACGCAAACTCTGTAAGGAAGCGCTGACCCGACCATACACTTCCGAGAAATCTTGTTCACACCAATAAAATGCAGCGAGAAAAAACTGTTGCAACACAATAACCGCACTATTGACCACTCATTGCTATAGATTATATCTGCGTACAAAAATAATGCGCCACCACGTCGTATAATACAGAACACAATCACAACACAAATCGAGCGCACCCGTCTTTTCTTTTAATGGCGCGTGAACAGTCTGATTATGAGGGGGGGGGGACGCGCAGAAAAAAAGTTTTCCTGTATTGTAAGCCGCATGTACCGAGCTCATTACTTGCAGATATCGGCTAGGTTGTCACACGCTACTCCCTAACTCGTGTCTGGGCAGCGCCTAGCTCTTTTCTCATCCTGTCCGATATCGATTCTATCTTTAGAACTATGGAACAGCAAAGCCACTCGCGATAAGATGACATGGCGCGGGCGCGCAGGTTAGATTGAACAGCAAAGCCGGCAATGCTACCTTTTTTTTTTATGAGCGAAACACTTGCAGTGGCAGCTGCAGACAACGCATGTATTTCGGCTTGGCCTTCCACTGCTCCCTGTGCAAATTGACTGGCATTGAACACCGCGGTTTTACGTCAGATTTTTCGGAGCACTGAAGCAACGTTTGGCAGCAGTTTTGCCGCAAATATCCGTTTTGGAGCAAGATGACACCAGAAAAATTGGTTAGGGCACGCCACCCCGCGCCAACAATCGCCGTGGTAATAGGTACGCAGTCAATGACAAGAAGCGCGTACAGTTGAGCTTGCCTTCTTTGTGAGCAGGTGCAGCGTGATAACTTTCGAGGGGTTGAGGTGGTTCGCCACAGGAAACGTCCAATGAAGTCTCGATCCGTCCTCGACTTGGGACCCCACCCAAGACTCAATCCCACTGCACGAAACAACAACAAAAAATACATCGATAAGAATCCTGAATCGACGTTCAAGCAGTTAGTAAGGCAATCGCAAAACGGCAATGCCGCCTCAAATTCACCTTACTAGCAAGAGTCAGCACGCCGAATGCGTGTTTACTTCTATTAAAACTTTGTGTACACCCGCCCAATTTTTTACCAATATCACGGGAGCGTCGACCGTTCGGACGATCAGCGCCGCATGATGGAGTGATAATGCAAACTGGGCGAGAGTATCCGCATACGCACTAAGCAAAGGCCGCTGCTGCCGTCACCTGCTAGGCTGTTCCAAGAGCAGAGAGCAGCCTCCGATTTTTGTTATTTGCTTATCACACTGCCGGCCATACTCGAAATTTTTCTTCAAGACCAGGCACGTGGCGCCAACTGACAACAGAGTATTCAGCACTGCCGAGCGCAAGGTTCGTTCGGCAACGCTGATTACTCTGTTTTCAGTTGGCGCCACGTGCCTGGTCTTGAAAAAAAATTTGAGTATGACAGGCAGTGTGATAAGCAAATACCAAAAATCGGGGGCTGTTGTCTGCATTTGGAACAGCCTAGCAGATGACGGCAGCAGCGGCCTTTGCTTAGTGCGCATGCGGCTACTCTCGCCCAGTTTGCCGTATCACTCCATCACGCGGCGCTGGTCGACCGAATGGTCGACGCTCCCGTGATATTGGTAAAAAATCTGCAAGGCTGGGATATATTTGCACATTAGTTTCCACTCCAAGACGACTGACATGTCTCATTAACTTCACGTTACATGTGCGAAGTGAAAATAGAAGAGTGCAATCGATCGGCTTCTAAGGAATTCACTATAACTTGTACAAAGCTAATTTGCTTACCTGTCATTTTTGGAGAAGACGAGAAACTTGGCCGAACTGTTTCGCCCTGTGTTGCTGCACCACAGAGCTGCGCAGGACTGCACCACAGAGCTGCGCAGGACTCCTTCCCCCGCAGCCCCATATTTAGAATACATTCGTATATATTTTTTAATGCAGCGAAACCTTCAGCCCTTGGAGGCGTTTAGGCAACCCGCGCAGCCCTTCGCACGCTGGCTCGCTTACGCACGCACCGAACTGGCCCGCCGTGCGCGCCCAGAGAAAGAAAGAAAAAAAGTCAAGCATTTCCCAAGTAAGAGGGAAGATGGCAAAGTACGAATGCCCGAGTTTGCCCGAAGTTACCCGATTTGATCCGGAGGGGCGCTATGTTAAAGTCTTTGGCATTCGCACGTTACGTACCTCTCACTTGGGAAATGCTTGGGAAAGCGCCCTCGAGCGTCGGAATGCGGAGCCGACGAGCGAGCGCCCTCACGCGGACGGAACGCGAAGCGAACCGGCACAGCAGCGCGCCGCCCGCAGCTAAGCCGAGCAGGAGACCGTTGCTACGCCGAGACCGTTGCTACGCACGCTCTCTCTCCTCCTCCGCGCCGTTGCTAGGGGAGAGGGAGAGCGCGGACGGCGGGAGAGACGCGCGCGAAGGCGCAGTACCGGCGAGGGGGAGATGTCACGCGAGGGGGAGAGGCACGCGCCGAGGATGAGTGCAAACCTAGCGGGGGGAGAGGCGCGCCAGCTGCAGAGCACGTGATGTCACGGCGCGAGGGGGAGGGGGGAGCAGACGGCAAAGGCGCCAGTGCGCGGTCACGTGGAGTGTGACGTCACGGCGCGAGGAGCGGTGCGGAGCCGGTGCGGGGCGCGCGCAGCCACGGCGCGGGAGGGCGGAGCGCGCGCAGTCACGTGGGGTGTGACGTCGCTGCGCCGTTGCTACAGACGCTCCCCTCCGCTCCTCGCGACGTTGCTAGGGGAGAGGAGGAGGCGCACTGCGGACGGCGGAAGGTTCGGGGTCGCTTATAAAGTACATTCGTACTTAAAAAATATTGGCGCCGGTGACCTGTTGCGCATGCGTGAGGAGGCGCGGAAGCATGCGTGGTGTGGAAAGAAAGAAACGATGAGGGAAAGGGAAGGGCCACGCCGCAGCACCCTGCCGCTAGGATCGCCCCAATTTTGAAACCGAAACTAGCCAGAGTCGCCGACCAGTGACGTCACCCCTGTTGGTAGCCGGCCATCGAACGGTGGTTCGACGATCCCGCATCGATGAACGAACACGGACGCTATCACATCATTTCTGGTGCTCGTCGCTGAAGTTGTAGGCGTAACCCACGGCAATGCCTGCAGAACAAGCAGCAGCGGTTTCAGCATGCTGTTGCCGGCAGAGTTGCCATGCCCTCTTAATTAAAGGCATAAGGCAGTAGTTTCGAATGTTCTGTCGAAATCTCGCCCTCCATTACACGAACCGCCCAATCATTGTCAAAGTTGAATTTTTCCTTTCCTGAATGAAGCTGCAGGTTTTCTTTTTAGGAAAAGGTGGCAAGAAAAGTGAACAGAAATTGAAGATGGGCTTCGCCATCATTTGTTACGTTTTTTGGCCCCGTTTTTTATTTATTTCTAATTTGCACTTGCGAACTTAACGGCAACTGAAGTGTCACCCCTACCTGTACTTTTTTTAACAAGATGGCATCCTAATCAACTCGGATAGATAAAAGGTTTACACGTTTCAAAAGAGACCTAGTGGCCCCAAACCCATGTGCAAAATACATCCTTTGCAACAAGTTAATAAGTTAGGAACAGGATGTACCGCACTTTGAGGCCGAATGATCGACTGCTGCAAACTTGTACATGATACAAGCTCTCCCATACTACAGGGGTGACGTGCAGGTAAATGACTAAATGAAAGGGCTACTGGGGAACGCATTGTTATTCCTTAGCATTATGCCAACTTCGCCCTGGTGCGCGGAAGAAAGAACAGCTTTCTTTCATCCATGCCCTGGTGCTTCTCTTCTCACCTCCTGTTAACGTGGTCACGCACAAGCTGCCATGGTCAACACTCTCTAGATAGGAAAGCCCAGCTCTGCACGGTCATAGTCCCCAAGCTCGCAGTTGTTTGAGGAAATGAAGTGCAAAGTTTATCTTCTCTTTCTAAAACTGCAAAGTCCCTTCTGTTCCTTTATAGGCACATTAGAAAAGTGATGAACATCTTTCGCTTCGCACTTGCAGACACCAAGTAAATCTTTCTTGACAAAAAGGCGTCATTCGCAAAGCTGACTGGACCGTGAACGTTTATTATCACGCACTTGGGCCAATTTTGCCTAAGCTCTTTGTATACGTTTAATTAGGCAGCAAATGCCTTTCCAGAAATCCATATTTCAGATACTTGTGCGTGTGTGTTAGGTCAAATTTTATTTTCAGCACAAATGATTTCTCAAAATAAAATTAATGCATTGTTACTGTGAAGGGAACACACGAGCAAGTGCAAAGTGGGAATTATACTACCTGGCCATGAAGGCAGGCTGACGGAGCTTTCGAGATCAGGCTGATTTTTCAAGACTTGTGCTGCTGAAGTTTCCTTCCTAAAACTGACATAAATGTCCATTGTACTTCTAAAGAAGTGTTTAATTTTGCCTGGTCAGAATATCAACCTTATAATTACACTAATACTGAGACACTTGTTGTGGAGGTCACCACATAAGATGAAATTTAGCCCCATATAAAGTACGTTGCTGTCAAAGCCATAACCAGTGAGAGAGCTTTTGTATGTTTGCTTTATGTCATTAAAAATGTTGCAAAGCATTTAAAGGGACAGACAATCGATTTTTGTCGCGTATATGTTATCTAGGTCATATGAAAGCCAGCGTTTTGCATAGCCGGGTAACCACAAGCGATTTCTAAACAAGTTGGCGGAAATAATTTTAATTTGGCCGCAAACGAAATCGGAAGGGTGGCGGTTCGTAGTGTCAAAACTTGACACTACAATATGTGTCCCTGTCACGTGACCTGCAAACCTAGCAGGTACTGTAACTGCTGAAACGTTTATTCACTTATTGAAAACTTTTTAATACAAGTATTTGTAAAAGGTTAAATTGTATATGTATTTCTAAACATTATTTTGAAATTTTAAAGACACGCCGCCCGCCGTCGCTGGGTTGCTCTCAGTGTGGCTAACTGAGCCTCCATGCCCAGAATCAACGGCAGCGTTCAGTAAACAGATACAGCGAATGAGCTTTGACGATTCTGCCTGAGTCAGGGGCGTTTGTTCTGCCAAAATATTTGATTTCAGTTTCTAAATACGCCAACGGGAGCTTAAAAAAAACGTCGGGCCCGGGGAGAATCAAACTTCCCACCGCCACAACATGAAACCAGATTCTATCTATCGTCTATCCCAACAGATGGCGCATTCGCGCAAAATAGACTGTTGCATTAAAAAACACGTAAACGAACAGGAAAGCCTGCCATTGAAACTTTTTTAGCTGGGGACCAGTTTTTAAATATCGTTTTTCATTTCGCATACAGAAAAAAGTATGTTGCCAAGTTACTCTATGTCATGGTTGCCAGCATTATTTTCGGGAGAGACACATACGGCTCGTAGATCTAAAAATTTCGATTTAAAAAGTTCTAGGACGTTATCAGCAAAACCGTTTCTCGCCAAGGTGCTTTAGTGATGCCCTTTCATTTGAGATAGAGAACATATACTTGGCGAAAATTGGTTGTCTGTTCCTTTAAAATGAGCCTCTAAATTTCATACAGGCTACTAGTTACTGAAGCATAATTGAGAAATTGTTAATTTCATTTTTATTGGGAGTCGCTAAATATTCATGTCAAAAAATATTTTTTGATTCACAACTATTCAAACTGAATAATTATTCACTGTTTGCAAACTGAATAAACATCACTGATTGCACACCTTTACAAATTTGTGCACATACACACGCTTTACTGCAGAAGAAGATGATGATGGTTGGTGTTTCATGGCGCAAGGCCAACGAGGACAAAGAGCGCCAGAAAAGAAGTTATATAATGAAGTGAAGTGATTACCACAAAAAGGTAGGTATAAAACCATGTAAATGGTACATTATAAAATCAATTAAAGGTAATGGTGATGGCTGGTGTATAGGGCCAGATTTGATTATGCGTGATATGAGATAAGGTTTAAAAACTTAACATCTGACAAATAATCAAACACACGTTTCATAGAAACACTGGCATCGTCACCTAGAAACAGCGATGGATGTAGTGGGATATGTTGTCTGTAGAGTTCTCTGAGATGTTTGTGTCGTGTTGTGTGAAGTGCCTTGACTGTTATTAGTATGTGGACTACGGATAGGCCCTCCCCGCACCTGCTACACATGGGTCTTGGAGATCCCGTGAGCAGGTGGGAATGTGTTGCATGCGTGTGGCCTATCCGTAATCGAGCCAGGGTAACTTCGTTGTGTCTGTTGTGAGTATGAGTGGTGTATGCTCCCAAGAGTGGCTTTATAATGTGTAGTTTGTTGTCAGTCTGTTGATTCCAGTGCGCTTGCCATGTTCTGCGAAGGTGTTTTCTGATGTGTGATTTGAGGTCGGTGTAGGGTATTGTTGTTATGTCAATGGTAGTTGTAAGGGCAGCAGCGGCAGCCATTCGGTCTGCGGTCTCATTACCTGGAATTCCAGAGTGCCCTGGCACCCAGCACACGGTCACCTCAAGGTTTAACGCATGCACAGACATAAGAGTACTAATGAGAGCATTGACCACATGGTTTTTAGACTTCTGTGAGGATAATGTACGCACAACACATAAAGAATCACTATAAATTACAGATTTCGGAATTCGACTTAGAACAATATGTTGAACTACAAGAAGTATGCCATAGGCCTCTGCCGCAAAGATACTTGTATTTCTATTCATAGTTCTACAGACATTAAAGGTGCCACCATGCGCAGCACAGGAAACAGTTGTGGCAGTTTTTGAAGCATCCGTGTAAAATTCAGCACACTTATATTTGTGCTGCAAGGACAAGAAATGTTGCACGATCGCGCTTCTAGGCACTCTGTTTTTCTCGACACTTATAAAAGATACATCACATGATATCGGGCGAAGCTGCCACGGTACTAAAAGTTCAGTAGCGGAGGTTTTGATGGTGTCTGAGAACATGACATCAAGTTGCGAAGCTTCTTCTCTTACTCTGAAAGCGAAAGGAGCAGAGACTGATGGACGATTAGTAAGAAGTTGAGATATGGATGTATCATAAAAACTGATGTAAAAGGATGGTGAGGCATTGATGAGATTTTAAAAGCATAAAGCAGGTCTGTGTAGGCTCGCTGTCGTTCTAGGCTCCATTTGTTGCACTCTACATACAGGCTTTCGACTGGACTAGTTCGGAAGGCGCCACACGACAAGCGGAGCCCTAGATGAAGCATAGGGTCCAGCATTCTGAGGGATGTTTCAGTAACTGACCCAAAGACAACGCTACCATAGTCCAGTCGTGAGCCTATCAAGCTAGTAAAAACACGTAAAAGAAGTTGTTTGTCAGCACCAAAAGAAATGTGCGACAGAACCTTCAGGATAGTCATTGTTTTTAAGCATTTATGTTGTAGTTGTTTTATGTGTGGGATAAATGTGAGCTTTTCGTCAAAGATTATACCTAAAAACTTGTGTTCTTTCCTGACAGGAATCGAGACACCATTGAGATGAATGTCTGGATCCGGCCGGATGCCACGCCTCTTGGAAAACAAGACACAAGTGCACTTCAATGGATTAAATTTAAAACCATTACTGTCTGCCCAACCAGCTAGCTTGTTAACACTAAGCTGGACTTGGCGCTCGCAGACAGACAGGTTACAAGACTTAAAGGATAATTGAACGTCGTCTACATAAATGGAGCAGGAAATCGATGGTGGTAGCGCCTTCCGAAGAGAATTCATTTTTACAATAAACAAAGTGCAACTCAAAACTCCACCTTGCGGCACGCCGTTTTCCTGCACATGAACCCTAGAGAAAGTGCAGTTCCAACTCGCACGCGAAACGTTCTTTCAGACAGGTAACTGGCAAGCGTGTTCATCATGTTACCCGACATGCCAAAGGACTTCCAGTCGCTAAGGATGCCGTACCGCCAAGCAGTATCGTACGCCTTTTCAAGATCAACGAAGACTGTCATACAGTACTGCGTGTGGAGGAAAGCATCTTTGATATAAGACTCTAATGCAACGAGTTGATCGTTGGTAGATCGCCCCGCCCTGAAGCCCGCCTGGCAGCTCTCGAGAAGGCCATTGTACTCTAAGAAGTACACAAGTCTCCTGTTTATCATCTCGAAGAGCTTACACAGGCAGCTTGTCAGGGTAATGGGGCGATAACTGGCAGGAGAGGAAGGGTCCTTCCCTTCCTTTAGGACAGCCACTACTATGGCCTCCCTCCAAGAGCGTGGAATGTGCCCCGAAAGCCATATTTTATTGTATAGGTGTAAGAGTGTTTCCAGAGTGTCTGGGTGTAGGTGCTGTATCATGGTGTATGTAATCTTATCTGCACCTGGAGCTGAAGGTTTGCACGTGCTCAGGGCAGTCCTCAACTCATAGAGAGTGAATTCAGAGTTGTAAGAAGTTTTTGATTTGTCTTTGTCGTGTAAGGGCTTTTTTTCTGCAGATGTTTTGTGTTTCATGAAAGTGTTTGTGTAGTGTGCTGAACTAGAAACGTGTTCGAAGTGTTGTGCAAGTGTGTTAGCCTGGTCTTTCAGTGTGTCCCCTGTTGTGCTAACCAGGGGCAGGCTGTGTGTCTGTTGTCCTTTGAGCTTGCGTATGCGTGTCCAGACTTTGTGTGCGTCTGTGTACGAGTTTATGGATGTCAAGAAGGTGTGCCAACTCTTTCGTTTTGCCTCACGGCGCACACGTTTTCCAAACGCCTTGGCCCGTTTGAACAAAATAAGGTTACCCGACGTGGGGTACCGACGAAGGATACCCCACGCCTTGTTCTGGGCTTCTCGGGCCCGCCTGCAGTCCTCATTCCACCACGGCCTCCTCTGGTTGTGCGGGGCACAAGAGGCGTGGGGAATGGACTTTTCGGCGGCGTCGAGGATGTGCGCCGTGAGGAGTTGGGTGGCTTCTTCAACGTGTAGGTATCCTATGGATGTGTGGTGTAGTTTCGATGTCTCTGTAAATGTGTTCCAGTCAGCTCGTGCTTCATTGAACCTATTATGGGAAGATGAACTGCTTGGGCCTTTACCTATATACGTTAGTGAAGTGTGGATGTGGTTACTGCCATATGGGTCAGTGCCCACTTCCCACTCAAGACATGGAAAGAGAACTGCAGAGCCAACAGTCAGGTCAAGATGTGAGTATGTGTTGTGACCTATGTTATGGTATGTAGGCTGTTTATTGTTGAAAAGGCATGCTCCAGAGGATGTAAGAAACCTCTCTATCAGGCGACCCCGGGAATCCGTACGAGTAGAGCCCCATAGATAATTGTGAGCATTAACATCGCCTGTTAAGATGAATGGTTCGGGCAGCTGGTCAACCAACGCCTCGAAGTCAGAGCTCGAAAGTGTAACATCAGGAGGAATGTATATGGAGCATACCGTTATCAACCTATTAAATAATATTGTTCCAATTGCTACAGCCTCGAGGACAGTGTTCAGAGTGACAGGGTGGCAGGCTAAGGATTTCCGGGCAATTATGGCCACACCGCCAGAAGAGTGTGTGCAGCCATCCCTGTCCTTTCTGAAGACCATGTAACTATTCAAGAAATTTGTGTGCTTGGAATTCAAATGTGTTTCCTGAACACACATTAAACTTGGCTGATTAGCATGCAGTATTTCGTATACATCGTCAAGATTTTTAAGAAGGCCTCTACAGTTCCATTGAATTATGTTTTCTCTTCCCATTATTTAGTGTGAGAGCTACTGGAGTGTGTGTTTATGTGTCGTCTTTCGGGGCTGTGACTATCGCCTTTTTTGGCTTGTCGGGAGGCTTTGGCGTCGGGACGCGTTCCTTGCGCTGCGTTGCCGGCAGGAACGGCCCGACATCCATCTCGTCGTCGGATGTCCGAGGGGTGCCCGACGGACCGGGCCCCCCGGACTTGGCCCCCCCTCGGGAGCCCTTCGTTTGAGCCGCCACCGCTGAGGGCGTCCGGGGCGCCAGAGGTGGCACGGGCGGTGCGGTGGCGGTGGGAACCGGTGCGGGGCCCGTGGTGTCCATCACCTCGGTACCCTCCAACGCACTGGAGGTCGGGGAGACAGAGGCGGAAGCGGCACCGGCACCGACGGAAGAGGTTGGCACCACAACCGCTGCTGCCTCAGCAAGCGGCGTGGTGGCGGGTTGGGCTGCCTGAGGCAACCCAGAAGGGGGGGCGGAGGAGGCACCAGGTCAGACTCGCTGAACTGGGTCCCTGTGGAAACCAGACGCCGCTCCGCCTTCCGGCGAGCTGCGTCGGCGTACCTCCCCAGGGGGAAAGCGGCGAACCTCTTTCGCGCCTCTGGGAAGGTTATGTTCTCAGTTACCTTGATGTTGATTATATTTTTTTCACTTTGAAATTTTTCGCACTTGCGGGAGTAGGCTGCATGCGCCCCCCGCAGTTTACACAAGAGAGGGTGTCAGATGGACAGTTGTCGCTCGGATGGTCATGCGACGCGCATTTTTCACACGTCGTTCGGCCACGGCGAGAGTTTGTACCGTGCCCGAACCGCTGGCACTTAAAACAGCGCCGCGGGTTCGGGATGTAGGGACGGATGGAGCAACGGATAAAACCTGCAGTTATGTATTGTGGAAGAACTGCGTGGTCGAAAGTCAAGATAATGTGTTTGGTGGGAATCTCCTTGTCGTCTCTGCGGATAGTGATGCGTCTCACGGCAGTGACGCCCTGATCCTTCAAGCCGGCAAGGAGATCCGCATCCGTTTCGTTCAAGAGATCCGTCTCGGATATCACACCTTGCGAGCTGTTGAGGCCCCGATGGGGTGTGACCCTGATGTCTAGATCAGCCAGTCTAGTCTGAGCTAGAAGCTTCGTGGACTGCTGCTTGTCATTTACCTCGATTAGTAGTTCACCAGACCTTTGTTTTTTGCACTTATATGATTTTCCTATCATGGCTTCAAGATATTTTGCGATCAAGAAGACTGACTGAGATGCAAGAGGGCGGGTTATCTTGAGGGACTCCATGACAAGAAATCGAGAGTAATGATCTGGTTCAGGAAATGTCAAAGATGGCAATGAAGGAAAAGATACTTCGTTGCGGCCCCTTTTCAGGGACCGATCACGTTTGGGGGGGGGGTTTGTACTTATCATAGGGCATAGTATAAAAGCAGGGAGACTGGGGTACTTTCTTCTCAAACCTTACCCTGATAGCCTGAGAGGTCCCGGAGCTCCCTGCCTGGTAAACAGACAGGGAGCCCATCCGCCGGAGCTTGACCTGGGCTCCGACAGCCACCGTTTGAGGCTTCTACCCTCCACCTTTAAACACATCACCACGGTAGGTTACAGTTTATGTTGGGGGCTCGGGGTCCCCGGTATCGCCAGTACCGTCACCATGATTACTCAAGGTGCCCCGTGCGGGGGCTTTACTGCAGAAGCCCTTCAAAATAGGTCTTGGGTCAGTCCAAGAACACCTTTTCTGAACAGCACTGAAACATGGCTCTTGTGACTATAAACTACAGCGGAACCCCGGTAATACGCCCCCGGGTATTACTATAGACTATTCAAGTCCCGGCGATGTCCCCATAGAATTAATACACTAAAAACCTCGGTCAACCGACAGGATTTTATGCCTCACCCGCGTTACCTATTGACCCACGCAAAAATGCGCGACTGACCAGCGGACGAAAGGAAAGTGCTGTGAACGACCTCAGCCCACTGACATTAATCCCTCTATCGGTTCTCTGCGGCATAGCTTTCTTCTCTGTCTCATCTTTCATTTCTATCCCCTCCACCAGCTGTCTACTCCTCTGCACAATTGCTTTCCCCCTCCCATCGCTGGTGTCTACTCTCGTTGCACAGAAGTCACAGGGGCAGTGCTTAGGTGTGTATTTTTTCGCTCAGCCGCGAACTGCCAACGCGGTTATGCTGTCAGGCTAAGGCTTCCACGTGGGTTTGTTGTGATCGTGTATGCCATGATTCGCACTGTCTGGTGGGAATCGCGGCAGTGGACTGTGGTGGAAGGTTTGTTTTATGACAGCATGATTGGCACCTGCAGTGCATAATTTTTTTTCTCGTTTTCTTTATTAATTTGGGTTTTCGAACCCTGCAAAGTATCACTCTGTAGTTTACGTTGAAGTTTCTAGCAAATTCGTCGCACAAAACTGTATTTATACGTTTAATAATTGTCGTATGGATTTTATGATGAGTGCATGTTACTACGCTTTTTAACGGCCATGAGAAAGATGATCAGGGTTCTACTATATTCCCATCCACTTTGATCCTATGTATACGCATATGCCTTATGCGGCCTCTGTGCCCAAAGAAAGCTCTTAGCATGTGATTCAGCTTTAGGCCTGTCTTTTACTTCATTTTTTACTTGCCATTTCCATCTTCCTGGAATAACCAACTAAAGGCAAGCTAAAGAAAGAAACTGGCACCTTTGACAGGAGTGCTTTAGGTATGTCCTTGTTGATCTTGATCTCGCAGTACATATAGTATTAACTTGCCAAATCCACCACACCTGCTACTTATCTGCAGAAGCCAAATTTATAGGCCATACATATTGTTATGGCGTGGTGGAGAAATAGTTGCCGCCACTGTGGCCATCGTTAGCATCGTTAGCAATCGTTAGCATTGCCAAAGTAAAGATTATTGTAATACAGGGATTCACCTGGTCCCGTCCATTGTCTATCTTTAAGGGGCTAATGTAGGCACTCGGAGTATGGCCCCTGATGCCACACATGCTTGTCGGACACTTGTTTCAGTAGGCTGCCCCAGATGCACAGGATGAGATCACCATCCCAGTCGCCCATAGCTGCCGCCCAGTACAAGTCCCTCTTAATGACCTCAGTCCAAACCTGTATGGAGCTACAGCCTTTTGATTTGGCTGCACGCTTGAGCTTCTTCTTGAGCCCTGAGACAAACAGTACACAGTCTTAATTAACTGATGACTTAGTAGCAGGATCTCCCTCTCACCTTTAGCAATGTGCCACACATCAAAAAAGTGTCTCATGTTTCGCTTTTTCTGCCTGCACAATGTTTTTATAGCAGGGTGGCAGTCTGAAATGCATATAAAAAAAGAGAATTATGCCGATATCTGAATGCATTTAGATATATGAAAAGTGCAAAAATACTCTAGATGTTCGAAACTTTAAAGGACCCCTGCAAAGCTTTTCTTTGAGGTACTTTTCAGGCTGCACGTCTGTTCTTCCTGTTATGCAGAGATGGACGGAAAAAGAATTACCAAGATCTGTGCAGAAATGGAAGAGTTATTCCATATTTTAATTTAAAAATACAAGCAAATACAAGGTTGCTCTAACTATCAAAAATTGGGGGAGTGCTGCTCGCTTCCCACTGTTCCCGATGACGACGCATCGCGAGACCAATGAGGGCAGCAAAAAACTGCACTTTCCGGAAGTTTTTAGGCCACGGTTGTCTGTCTGGGAAGCTCCTTTCTGCGGTTCTTGACGGCGTCGTTTGCTGGCACCGCGACAATCGCACCGATACAGTGCCGACGAGTAGAAAACGGAGACCGACAAAGTAGCCTGACCATCGCTGTGTCACCCTGTGCTGCTAGGATTACTATTCTGAACTCTACCATATTATTAAGATACTGCGTTTTCGAATATTATTTTTGAGCAAATTTGAAGGGTGTTTTTCGGAGTTTATTTATTTTTACAAATTCGGAGTTTTTCGGAGCGTCCTTTGAGAGTACACAAAACTCGGAGTTTTTCGGATTATTCCCTCTTCCCTCTTTCATTCGCAGTACACTGTCCCGTATAAAACCAGGCGTGACAGTGAAAATAAATGAGGGGATAGTAGCGCCGTGTACCGTCCACTTCGTGCGTCCTTGTTCCTTTTTGCTTACTCAGACGTTCAATGTTTAGCCAAATGGGGTCAGAGAAAGGCGAATGAAATTCTAGGAAAAGAACATATCCGGGAAAAAGGTCCTAAGTGGAGTGGCAGGGAAGGTGAGAAGTGTTTGACATTGGATGGACTATTGTTGTGGGGAGAGATCTTGTTTTTCATGATAAGTGTCCAAAGCGACTCCTTTGTGAAGCTTGGGAACGTAAGTGGAACGAATAAAAGTGGAAACATGAATATAGAATAGGAAAGGTTGTTATAGGATGCCAGGGAAATATAAAGGGTAGTCTCGTTTTCACAGGCGGCGGTCCCTGAATTTGGTGTTTTTCGGATAAATCCGAATTCGCAAAATTTTTACCGGCGAGTGTTTTTCGGATTTTATCGGATTTATTCAAAAACGCAGAACCCTGCATATTATTCAACCTATTTTCGGTTAACAGCGAGGCTGTTTATAACAAGATTTAGCTTGAAGAATGCCTCGAGTGATGCGCAGTGTGAAGTGTGTGCACTGCACTCTAAACTTTTTTTCCACCCATATACTCCCTAGAGGTTCTTTTTCCCCTGTCCTCTAGTGATCCTCCTTGTAGGAGTTTTTTTACTACATGGAACAGGGAGGTTTTGTTTACCTCCTCAAAACAGGGTGTTTTTAGGTGATAGAAAGGAGGTAGTTAGGGAGTGTTAAGAAATGTTAGGGAGAATTTAAGGAGATCAAAATGCAGTATTCTTTACTTCCTCAAGGCGTTTTTAAGTGATGTTTATGGGCTTTTTAGGCGGTTGAATAGGAGCCTATTATGGCTCCCTTGGGAAGTACTTATGTTATTTTAGGGGCGTTTTGAGGAGGTTCAAGGGAAGCATTTACTTCTTTTGCATGGAGTTTTACGTTTTGTCGGCCTCGCGAGGGGAGTTTTTAGGAGGTTCAAGGGAAGCATATATTTCTTTTGAATGGAGTTTTGCAAAGTTGGGGCGGTTTTGTAGGCCTTCCGAAAGGAGTTTTTTCAAGGCCACAAGGGAGAGTTTCTAGTTCCCTGCGGGAGTACTGATTTCACACGGTTTTTCTCGGTTTCAGGTTTATTTAAAACGAACTTTCGCATACAAGTTTACATGGTACATGGTGTACACAAGGAGGCTCCGAAATAAAAACTTAGGGCGACCTCCGATAAGAAAGCAAAAATGGTGAATTGCTAAAAACACGCCAGTTAGGAATGGAAGACAGCAATAGAATGCTAGTTGAACAAACCGTAGAATTAATATTACTACAAGAACTGGAAATACGCGAAAAACAAAGATAGGCGCAAACACAACCACATGGTAAGTGAAATCATTATATAATAATAGCCGATCGAAAACGCGTCAGTACTTATCAGAACTTATCAGAACGCATCAGCACTCAGTACACAAAGTGAAAAAAATGGTTGCAGTGGTTTACAACAACAAAAAATTTTCAGTTGGTGGTGAAATGAGCGATCTGTGTGCTAGTTGAACAAACTGTAGAAACAATATTACTACAAGAACTGGAAATACGCGAAAAACATATAGGCACAAACACAACGGCATGGTAAGTGACATCATTATATAATACTAGAGGATTGAGAACGCGTGAGTACTTATCAGTACGCATCAGTACTCAGTACACAAAGTGAAAAAAATGGTTGCAGTGGTTTAAAACAACAAAAAAATTTTTCAATTGGTGGTGAAATGAGCGAGAGCTGTGTAACGATCTGATATTGAAAGGTAACGAGCATTTTGTAGATGGTAAAGGCACAAGAGATAAATGATGTAGGAGACAGACAGCAATGAGATGGCTATGGATAAATGAGTAATATAAAGAACGAGAAATATGCTGCGGAAAATACCAGTGCGTTTTGATAAAGACACAAATGCGCCAAGAAAAGTGACCCAGTCTGAGGGGTTAATTGCAAGGATATAGAACAGAATGGGTGGTATCGCGACAGCTTCTTCAGAGTGAGAAGAAAAAGCCATGTAATTCATGTTTTTTCGATAATTTTGAGTTGATTCATTTGGCACCAGTTGCCAACATTATTTAGATAATTGTTTCAAGTTATATTAGTTGGTTAATATTATTGCTTCACTAAAAGATAGCTGTATTATCAGCATACAGAAGGGCCCATCAAATATCCCCTGTTCAGTAAAAAAAAAGAAAACGTCAGAAACATAATACGAAATTCTTTAAACTACTATCCAATGATTACAGGATTGAAAACAAATAAAATATTGGTGAGGGATATTGATGCGATAAAAGTTAATTAGTTCTAAATCCTTCACACGTGGTTTGGTGTTGGCAAGGTCCAAAAAGGCATGTTCCACAAACGTTAGAGCTCTGTGTGCCTTCTTGGGATATTGAATGTTGAAAACCCAGAACGATGCAAACAGACTACACAGTCCTCCCAGTAAAGATGATGCAGTCAAGACACTCTGGCCATCGATGCGGAGGCTAATTTCCCCGTTCGCGGAATGCAGGCAGGGAGTCAAAGGAACATCTAACTGAAAAAGCAAAAAAGAAAAAAAAATGACCCGCACACTTAAAATTCAAAACAGACACTATGGTTAAATGAACTTAATAATTCGGTACAGTAATAAAATTGTTATGCCAGGTTCCCTGCGAAGATTCAGTACTTAAATTAGGAATGCAAAGGCTTCCTAAAACCAAGTGCCAGTACATTAACCATCGTGGCTTTTGCAGCAATAAAAAAGATATTACTTCCGCACAATATACTCGAGCACAACTTTAAATGACAGTGAAGTTAAAATGCAAGTCTCTCTAGGTTAATAGATTAGCTCACGGAGAACACTATTATACCCCTCTTACACCTGGCATTTTTTTAAAAATAAGGTTGAAACTAGCAAAAACACGTTTTCACCGGAAGGGCTTAAGTGGCCTGACGCACACAACTTCTTTCTTGGCTGCCGCTGGATGGTGCTACTCGTCCATACTTGGGGTGGCAGTACCGCTTTCCAAGGGAGCATGCGAGCTACGCATGAGAAAATCGTTCGACGCCAAAACTTGCGGGGCCTCAAAAGGCCAATGTTTTTCTTCAGTGAAGCGTAAATACTGATCACAGGTCCAATGGAGAAACATTTTGCTTAGTGGTCTCGAACGGCAAATGAGAGGGGAGTTTGGGGAAGCATAAGCGATTTGACCGGAACTGACCAAACTGCTTGGTACGTGGTAATGTTGTATTCAGTTGCTTGTATACTGCTATTAATCACCGCTGCTTCACTTGCTTCCGGTTTATCCTGATGCAAACAGCGACTGCAGTCGTGTTTGCGTCACGTTTGATGAGCAGTTGAACAGCGATTTCTCAGCACTTAAGGCATCTTGGCACTAAATCAATGCTGAAATGCCTATGCGGAGGTCCGACTTCCGTTTGAAATCAACTTGCTCGTTGTCTTCAATGACCCTTTAACAACAAGTTACCCTTATGCCTCATCACTGCAACCGATTGTTCCTCCGTGTGGTGCAAAGTGTGTTACTGTGATTATTTTCAACGTGAAACGAACCGTTTCTGTGATTTGTAGGACTGATTCTGCTATTAATTACTGCAGTGACAACAAGCTATGAAAGAAAATCCCGCCATCTTCACGAAGTGAATGATGATGAGAGGGGCGAATCTAAAATGCTTATCAGCAGACAATGTGACGCATTAAGTGCAAGCTGCTTTCATAGTGTGTGCATTGACGTTAGGATATGGCCCCCTGGCAGAATGATGCGCTGCGCGAGATTTTGCCGTACCTAAAAGGACAGGCAACTCATTTTTACGGAGTATAGGATCTGTAAAAGGGTTGCGAGTTGGGCGAGTTGGTAATTATGCATTGCGAAAAATAAACTGCGCGCAAATTAACGAGGACAAGAACACATGAAGACGGCACAAGCGCACACTCGCAACTAGTTTATTATTGCACAATTCAAAGCTTTATATGCCCAAGCGCCCAATTGCCGCGCCCCCAATGCGTCACAGTTCTCGGCGCACTCAGCCGAAAATACTAAAAAACCGTACCAACAAAACCACAAAACGAACTTTGAGGCGCACGAAAGGCGAAAAATCAGCAAAGATAACCGCATCATACATGGATTAAGACCCCCCTCCCACCCCCAACACGCATTCCCAGAAGAAGCACCGAAGTAGCGCTCAATGTGCGTCTAAATATGCGACTTCTCGATTAAGCAGGGCGATAGAGGGATGACTGATACGTTCGGAACCAGCTTTTCTGATGTGGCTGGCTTCTACAATTTCTCGCGTTTGCTGGTTCTTATGTCGCAAAAGGATGGCTGTGCGCTCAAACACAGGGACACAATCAGGTCTGCATGCGCGGTAATGAGAAGATAAGTGGCTCAGGTCACGTTGAAAAATGAAAAAAAAATATATACGGTACTTTTAGACGTCGTCGCTCGAGTTTGTGACAACGTACCCGTGTGCGGCTCTGTCCTGAAGTTCGGAGAAATGCAGGCGGGTTGTGTTATATTTCTCGTCTTGCATTACGCTTTCTTTTATATATTAGCGCCCTCTTTCCCGATCTCTCTACCTTCCTTCCCGCTTCCGTCTGACTGCGCTGATTTTCGCCACCACGAAGTAACCGTCACGTTGCTTTGAAACGACGCCGCGCGCGACAAACGATTTTATCTCGAATGCCCTGTTACAAACCGGCCTACAAAAGAATGCGAACGCATACCCCAAAACCCACAAACAAGTACAATAATACGAGTGTGCGCTTTTTTCTTTGCCCGTGCGTGTACGAGCTGTGAGCGGCACGGGTACCCGGGTACTTCGCTGTTAACCCTATCCCAACGTTTGACAAACGCATCGACTGATGAAAGACCACTTACCAGCGAGCTGTCCACACCTGTCGCCGTATCCAAATGCTGTTTGCGGCCGTTCCTCGTGTGACAGGGGCACATGAAAATCTTTCCACCAAATGGCACTACTAGTCCTTCACAAATACGAAAAAACGACGGCCCAAGGCGAGGCTTGAAGCTCCGGCCGCGCCGAGTCACCGGCCGCGCTGCGTTGAAAGCACAGAGGTTGTTTACATCCGGGCAGCCAGTCGTGCCGCCAGGGCAAGTTGAGTCGCTGCAGTCGGGTGCGTTGGCGTGCTGGCACGAGAATTTAAATCGTCTATGTATGCGCAAGCAAGCGAAGCAGATGAACATTGCAATTGTTTGCAACGGCGAGAACTGCCTCTTCGTTAGCAGCAGAGTTTGACAACACCTATCGCCAAAATAAACAGATTGAGACAACACGGCCGCGCTCTCTGCCTGTGATCGCGCTGGTTGAAGCATCTATACGGGTATACGTACGGTATTGGTTTTGTAGCGGCGTGCAGCCGTCACGTCCTGCTCACTCGTTCTAATTAGCATTAGGCCACGGTTAAAGTGCTGGTGCACGGAGACAACAGAAGACTAACATGGCGACCGCCCGCTTGAGATGATTACCTCAGATAGGGCGTTTTTTGTGGACGTGGTAGTATACAAGGAACGGAACGCCATCTCACAAATGGTGTTAAGTAGTTCTAAAGCCTCCCTTTTGCTACCCGGATGGGCAAAGGTACTACCATGGAGGTTCGTCCACTTATTTAGATCATGCCTAGGGAGTACATTTTTTGCTATAGGTACTTTTCAGGGCACATTACTTGATTAAAACTCCGTTTCCGGCTAGTTTGCGTTTACAGTGTGCCTTGCTGCTGAGGCTTGATGTGATCTCTACTCGTGGATTCACAGAAGGGCGAGAAACAGTCCCATATACTTGTTTAAAAAAAACTTGGGAAACACTTACAAAAATTCACCCGCCTTTCCCCGAAGGGGAGCATGGGGAAGTGCGAATGCACGGGTGATGCGAAGGAACTCTTCTTGGCCAATCGCCCTAAGTGGGTATGTGGTGGGGTCGCTTTCGCACTTAAAAACTCTTCTTGGCCAATCGCCCTAAGTGGGTATGTGGTGCGGGCGGACGGACGGCGGTGGACGCGTGATTCAGGGTCGCTTACGATAATACTGATTGTGGAATTAAAAGCTATTTAATTCCCCACTAGCCTGGTCAAAGTTTCAATGAATTGTGGGCTTGGCGCCTCGTGATCCCGATGTATGCTATAGGATTCAACCAGGGCTTCAATCCCATCTCGGTGAGGTATATTTGTGTACAGAGAAGTTACATCTATAGTTACAAGGAAGGCGCCATCAGGGATTTTTATGTTGTTAATTTCCCGTAGGAAGTGGTTAGTATCACGAAGATATGCCGAATGGGTAGCGAAGGAACTCTTCTTGGCCAATCGCCCTAAGTGGGTATGTGGTGGGGTCGCTTTCGCGATTAAAAACTCTTCTTGGCCAATCGCCCTAAGTGGGTATGTGGTGCGGATGGACGGACGGCGGTGGACGCGTGATTCAGGGTCGCTTAAGAAGTGCATTCGCACTTAAAAAACTAGGCCTCCAAGGGGTCAAACTGCTGACCTTCAAAAGCAAAGTCTGATGCGGTAACCACCGAGCCATCCCAACAACGGGGAAGTGGCCAGAACTTTGCACACAATGCCTGGGCGTGAATCATACCTATGTGTGTGTAGTTTTTTTCGTTTTTCAGATATTCTGGCCTTGATAAAGTTTGTTCATCACGAACCGATCTCCCATATGAGCCCCGTCGTGCTAATACTACAAGAAATTAAGACAGAGCTCCCTCGTTTAATTCGAAAAAGCTATCACACTGTCGCAATATTCCCGACGCCAGCCAAGGAATGGTTGCCTTTCGTAGCAGCTTTCCAATAAAAATCGTTTCTCCGAATTTGTCTTATAGCAGCCGGTTGCTGCTCGAGAAAAAAAAGCTGTGGTAGCTTTTTGGCGAGCAGAACGGCGGTTCCCAGTGCGAAAGCACGTCCCCGAATGTCCAGATGCTCGAGCCGGACTAAAAACACTGAATCTGCCATCCGCTTTGCGATTCTCTTCGATACCGCCACTTCTCGCGTCGACGCTGGTATAGCCGAGCCTAGACATCGTCCTATGAAACGCACAGGACGATTTGGCTAGAGACTAGTTCACTGTAATAGGGCATGCAATTTAGCGAATCGTGCAGATGCCGGATGTCAGGTGATGCCGAGAGCACAGAAAGCGGCTCATCGTGACACTGGTAACACTGCTTGAAAGGATACTCAAATGCTCAAAGCGGGCAGTAGTGTATGCCCTTGTTAGTACCCGTGGGGAAGTTTTATGCTTCCGCTAAGGAAAAAAAATATAAACTAAAGAATTATTTAGGCTTGTTTGGTCGATGAAATGACATATACAAAATATTGAGAGCTCAGCCAATCTAAGGGTGCGTAGGGTGCCCGTGTTGCGTCGTCATATCCGTAGGGTTCGGGCGTGACGTAGGCCGTGCCGCATTTGCTTGTATATGTAGATGTAAATATTGAATTCCTTATTTGTGCACCGATCCTGATAATCCTGATAAATAACCGGTGTAGGGGCAGAAAAGTACAGTTAAAACCTCGTTACAAGAGACACTTTTACAAGAGACCTGGTTTTATAGCATTAAAGTGGTTCAGGTGTACTTTCATAGGATGTATGTGCATAGCGTGCAAGCAAATTGTCTCTAATTTTCACATGTGCTCTTACCTCTTTAACCCTGATTTGCTCGTAGTGGATGATGCGGTTGAGCTGCGTGCAGAGGAGACTGTACGGGCAATACTTCCCACTGTAGCCCGAGCAATCGCAGCAGCCATCCCCTGCCAGGTCCACTGCCGTGCCAGCAACCCTCCTCACCGGTTGGCCCTGTTGCTCCTGGTAAAGCTAATTGAAAGAATTCACCAGTCCCTGTGAGAAGGCACTACTTCAAAATGAGTGGGGGCATGTGAGAATGTCACTGGGAAGACAGACTTACTGCTGCTAGTGTTTGCCAGTTTGTTAGCTGTGCTTTTTTAGGGCTTGTTTTGTAGAAGATGCACCCTTGCAAAAACGTACTTATAAAATGCGTTTCAAAGTACCGTATTCACTCGTCTAATGATCACACAATTTTTTTCAAAAAATTTGATCCAAATTTAGGGGTGCGTTCATTATGCGGGGAAAACTTTTTGAGCACAGAAAACCCGAGCAAGCTGTGGGTCAAAATTTTTACAATAGGTCTCATGAACATAATAATAATAATAAACAAAAACATAATGAAAACTCTGCGCACAGCCACCAGCTGCTTTGCGAAGTGACACAAAATGCAGAGTCTTCATAAATTAAAGAACGCCCCGGAAGGAGTTTGCTGCGAGGTGAACACAGTGCACCAAAAAGTGGCTGCCACTGTCAGAGTGCGGCCCACCAAAACAGACATGGTTTCCGACGCAGCAACCTGAGCACCTTTTTTTTGTCTTGTGAGTAAATTATGTGCATTTAGTGAGAGTTTCTTCCTCATCAATATAGAACGCATGCTTGCCAATATAGCTAATTTCAGCAAGTGTGCCGCAATAACGCAGCCATGTCCTCCTTGAAAGGGAAGGAAACAGAGGGACACACGACCATCGTCAGCTAGACTTGGCACATAGGAAATATTGCTGCGGCTAGTTCAGGGTGCGTTCATTGCACGGGAAATGAACTGACGACAAACTTCAGGGGTGCGATAATTATGCGAGCAAATACGGTAGCCGCTTTTAGTTTTTTTTGTATTTTCATTTCCAGTCTTGTAGGATAGGCTATATCGTCACCTCGTGGCTACATGTTTCACCGGTTTTAGATGCACAGTATCGATCAAGCAAGCCAGACTCATTTTACGTCATGTTTGCAACCAGTGTACATGTTCATTTGTTCGCGTGCACACAGCTACAAAGTGGGAATAGGATCAATCTGTAAAGGCAATATTTCTCATATGGTAGGGTGGCAAGTTGTCACAATTATTGCAGAGCAAAGGGTCATGAGATGAGAGAAGATCTTAAAGGGAGAGAAAACCGATTTTTGTCGAGTATATGTTCTCTATCCCAAATGAAAGGGCATCCATTAAAGAATCTTAGCAGGAAACGGTTTTGATGATAACACCCTAGAACTTTTATATCGAACTTTTTTGATCTACGAGCCGTATGTGTCTTCCCAAAAATCATGCTGGCAACCATGACATACACTAGCACGGCAACATACTTTTGTCTGTATGGGAGACAAAAAGTGATACCTAAAAATTTGTCCCAGCCAAAAAAAAGTGTGCATCGCATGCTTTCTTATTACTTTATGTGTTTTTTTTTTAATTCACTAGTCTATTTCGCATGAACGCGCCATCTGTTGGGATGGACGATAGCTAGAAGCTGGCTTCACATTGTGGAGGTCGGTAGTTCGATTCTCCCCGGGCGCATCCTGTTTTTTCAAAGCTGCCGTTGGCGTATTTCGAAACTGCAATCAAATATTTCGGCAGAAGAAACGCCCTTGACTCAGGCAGAATCGTCAAAGCTCCTTTGCTGGGTCTGTTTACTGTACGCTGCCATTGATTCTGGGCATAGCGGCTCAGTTAGCCACACTGAGAGCAACCTAGCGGTGGCGGGCGAGGTGTCTTAAAAGTTTTCGAAATAATGTTAAAAAATGCATATACAAGTTCAATTTATACAACTACTTCTGTTCAAAGGTTTTCAATAAGTGAATAAACATTTCAACTACTTGTGTTCAAAGGTTTTCAATAAGTGAATAAACGTTTCAGCAGTCACAGTAGCTGCTAGGTTTGCAAGTGACGTGACGGGGACTCATTGTAGTGTCAAGTTTGTACACTACAAACCGCCACCCTTGCGATTTCAGAAAGTTTGGTGCCAAATTAAAATTATTTCCGCCAATTTGTTTATAAATTGCGTGTGGTTACCGGGCTACATAAAACGCTGGCTTTCATTTGTGATAGAGAACATATACTCGACAAAAATCGGTTGTCTGCCCTTTTAAAGCAGATTGAATGGTAAAATAGGCGAACACTACTTGTCGCAACAACTTAGTGCTACATGCAACCTATACTCCCTCTGAGGCCTGAATAAGCAGGGTCCCCTTCAGGGATTATGAAAGCAATGGGTCAGCACTATCGGCAAGCTGGCAAAGAATTTTTGTTAGCAGAACAAGGAAAAGGGTATGCATGGAGAGAGAACTACAGTGTAGACGGCTTGTAACGTATGATGTGGGAGCCGCAAAAATCCGCACTATAAGAGGTACCGCACTATAACCAAAACATGCGCTAATCGAACCACATCACAACCTACCTTGCAAGTAATCCTTTATTTATCATCACTCAAACACACGGAACTTAAAAGCAAAGGCGTGGTCTTTATATCGTTTTTTTTTTATATCAGCCTCTCCTGCAGGGCCTTACACATTGCAAGCGCGGTCTTACAAACAGCGAGCACGGCTTTAACTTCTGTTGTGTTTGTTTTGGAAGATCAAGGATGCGTTTTTAGCGTGTATGAACAGATGTCGTGGAACGTGATAAGAACACCAGGGTGATTTTTTTACCCCACCTTGTGTTCATGATGCTCAAGGCGGCTGCTTATCAGTGCAGCGTACTGTTGGCGGAAATCTTGAGCATCGCGCTGCTCGCTTGGTCGGAAAGGGAAAGAGCGGAGATTTATCTTTACAACATTCAAAAGGAAGAACCGCATGTAGCGATTTCTTCTCGCAAAAACATGCAGTGCACGCTGCAGGCGCGGCGTTGCGGGCAAGATTACAACTGGCGGCGGTTACAACTGGTGCGGTGCGGTAAGAAGTGGCAACATGGCATCGGCCTTGTGCCTCCTCATAAAGGGCCCAAAATGCCGCGTAACCTACACAGCCCCTCGTACGATCTATTTTGCCGCCGTCATTTGGGCTATTTTTTCTCTCTCCCTCTTCCGTCTTTTTAGATGCGGCGCATCTCTTGCTCTGAGGCATGTCCCTCCTGCGTCGGCGGTGGCGGCGGCGGCATCCGTTCGCAGCCTTCCTCCGTTCGCCTCTCCCACAGCTGTGTGCAACACTCTCACTCCGGCGCATTAGCATAACGACAGCTGGCGTGCTTGGTTGGAGCGCGCTTCACTGCGTTAACGCTGCGTTAACAGCTGCTCCGGTGCGCATGTGGTGCATGCGCGACTCTCCTCCGCGGTCTCCTCTCCTTCAAACGCTGTGTATATAAAGCGGGTATCGCGCTGGGTGGTGGCCGCTAAAACACGTGTAATCTCTCAATTCGCGTATGCATGTGCATGAAAATGTAAAATTGCCTCCATCGTCCCGTGTATGAGAACATCCGTATGTGATGGAAGGCATCCTACGCGTTCACAATACGTTTCACGCGATGTAGAGAATCAACCCAATGGAAACGCCAATTAAACCCCCAGATGCGCCGCATCACACCAGGGTTCCCTCGCGGGGCGATGGAGGCAATTTTTAGCTCACGGTGTCACGCTGCTTTTTTTTCCCTCTCGCCGCGATATCCTTACGTTCTCAGTACAGGAGCGACGTTTCCCATTCATCTCTCGCAACGCAACTTAACTGCCCGAACAGCTAGAACTCTGATGTGTGCACACGACATACTCGCGAGATTACGCTATCAAACACACGCATACTTACGATCGAGGCACTGCACCTCACACATCCAGGACTGCGCTTCGGGGAGTACACGCCACCGGTTCGATCAAACTTGAGCAATGTTATGGACTCCTACACAAAAGGAACAGCCAAACGCTTAAAACTGCGACCGGAGTGTGTGGGGACATAGCATCGTAGTTTGAATTTAGCGTGTGCTGCATACTTGGGCGAGAAACAGGGACTGGGAAAAGACAAACCACAGGCACGTTGGCTACATCAGAGTCTTTCAATGCTTTACTGGTCACGAAACTTCGGCGCTCGTTTCATAAAAGGACCGCGGGCGCCACTACAGGCGCCACCGCCGCACGAACGGCATCCAACCGCCGCGCGTGCGACATATTGGCAAGCTCTTGGCGTGAAAATGCTCGCTGCTTTTGTTGTCTGCGCGCTGATTAAGTGTGATTTTTTAGATGCGGAGCATCTTATAGCGGTGGCCCATCCCGCGTCAGCGTCGGCGTCGTCGGTGTCCGCACTCACACTGCGCATCCGCAACTCTCCTCCTTCCCTCTCTGCAAATGCTGCGCTTTACTCTCTCCGCTCTCTCTCTCTCTCTACCAGCTGCGTGCGCTTCGCGTGCGTTCGCTTATACTCACACCGCGCATGCTCGGCGCTTGCGCATCTCTCCTTCTCTAGTATCCTCTCCTTCAAGTGTGAATATAAGTAGCGGTAGCGCGCTGCCAAGGTAAATATAAATGGTAGCGAAGGCTCGGGCAAAAAGCGGTTCAGAACCTATTGCCAGCGACATCAGCATGGGGGCTTATGGGAGTGGCGATTGAAGCGCGACTAGGTGAGGAGGGAACAAACACTAGTAACAAAAAACCAAGTTTTGTTCAACAATAAAACAACAATTATATTTTACGAACTATATTTATTTCTGAATCACATTTATTTAGGCACAGTGTATAAATAATTTATAAAATGCCGTTCATTCTCAAAAACCTTTTTTGTAGCGCCCTCTGAAGAATGGCACATGTCATTGCTTTGTGATGCAGTCCTTGTAGTGATCGGAAAGGCGCTCCTAAAGTTCGTCTGCTAGGAAACGCCCCTCGCGTGTTTTGGTGGTGCACATTTGCATTCGTTTTTCCTTGTTAATTTGGTGTGAACTTAATTTTTACCGTGCGTGGACTTGCGAGGTGCGTTGCATCGTCGGTGAACACGTTTAGTACAATGCCCGGCAGGCACGGTGAACTACGGGACGATGCTGCCAACGGTTGGAGCGGAGCGCTTTCGTCGGTACCTACAGAAACGATGTGCTGTACAAGTTGCAACAGCAACTCCCGTACACCTGGCGTTTTACTGCACCATTTTCCTCTCATTTCCACAGGTAACGCGAAACTATTGTACTGTTAATATGTGTACGGGGGTTGTGTAAGAGGACGTGGTGGTGCTTCGAAAAAAATGGATCTAAAGCTTTGTTATGTCACAGTTATCTCTTGATTTCACCTCAGGCTGGCTCAGAGCAAGTTGTGTCAATTACTCTAGGACTTCTCGACGTAGTACCACTCGAATTTAAACGAGTTGCTTTAATTGTCTATCTCAGTGTCTTCTCTATTGCATTACAACGCTTGTAGTGCTCGTTGCTTCCCGCACTTGTATGCGCAAACATTATTTCCATCGCAGTACTGTGTTGTGCTGCTCTGTGCTGCGCTGCTGCCAGATCTTTCCGGCTATGTGCTTTTACATACTGCCGTAGCTTTCGTTTGCATTGATCCATTTTTCCTCTTTTTACTTATCTGTTGCGACACTTGCCTAATAATGCAACCAGGAAATTGCAGGCGTGAATGCTGAGTGAACTTCTGTAGAAACCCTTGTCTACTTGATAAGACGCCGGGACAGCTGCAGTGTGCTCGCTGCACTTTCGTGAATCGGCATTCCTGCGGCCCGGTTTTCTACGTCAAGATGCTGTGCCTAGTTCTTTTCTCTTGTTTCGAAGTAGTTCTGCTGTTGACGCTTTCATTGCTCATAATGCTATGTGTTACGGGTAAAGTCAATTTTTCGGCGCGTAAGGAAAATCATAATGCATGTAGTGCCCACGAACATTTTGTACTTACTGTATACGTGCTCATTTCGTGCAGTGTGGTAAATTTGTTTTATGTTCATCCTGGAATAAAATTCAAATGTCTTGATTATAGCATGACTTCGCGTTATTTCTTCTCTTAGAACAGAAGTACACAAACTGAGCAAGCATTATATAACCTTGATCTGTACTTAAGGCACGCACGCCTACCTGCGTATGTGCGACGCAATTAAACTTAGCAGTGGCGTTGGTAGAAATTGGTATCGGGGTAAGGAGTGGGCACCTTTTTTATATAAAAGGGGGGCCGGGGAGAGTGGTCAAGTGTCATTTTGGGCTCTGTATCCCAAGGCAGAAAAAAAATTCCGGTCGGGGGGGGGGGGGGGTGTACGTTTGCCACCCGCTGCAATCAAAATAAACACCTGATTGCTTTTATACAGCAGTGGAAGGCATGAATACAGAATAAAGGTTCAGAGAAGATACAAGATGCTTTTATAAACACCGAGGCGAATCATACGACAGTATGCTAAAGTGCGTTTCTCTAGTCACGAGTATAAGCTGGCGTTGACTTGAAACACACACGCCAAGGGGTCGCCAACTTGCGTCAGATGGCAATGAAATGAGCCCTCAGCTATCAGAGTCCTGCTAAGGGTGTTTTGAAGTCAAATTTTCCCGCTAATGCCACCAAAATGACGTCACTTTCTGACCGGATCTTGCGTAACATCCTGTTTATTTTTTGTTCCGCCGGAAGTGTTCCCTCCTCACACAGATGGCGCTAAGCCCCATGAGCAGCTTAAGAGCCGCCATTTTCTGAACGTATGGGCTTCTATGGAAGCTTCGCTACCAGTTATATTTACCTTGGCGCTGCGCCCGTCAGTGCAGCGCTTGCTCAGGCCTCTCAAGCTTGGACGTTCCCTGGTTTCTCTATAGGCGGCGTAAAATTCGAAGCCCCACGTGACCAACCTACAGTGCAGTTTTCGACCATTAAGTCCACCAGACGGCGCAACCGAAAGGTTATTTTTGATAGAGAATACAAAACATTCATTCTGTGAATCAAAAAGCCAACAAAGTTCGCTTACGATGTGTTGTTTAAAAATATTATTAACAAGTTCCGCATCAAACATTCTTTGAGCAAAAATGTACGCAACTTTTTACAAACAGCCGACTGGTGCACCACCTTGTTTTGAATTCGCAACCACAAAGTCACCAATTCAAATTGAAACCCCTGCAACGGCCCGCCGTTTCTATGTGATCGGAGCACTGGTTTCGTGACTGTTATTGCTGTTATGAGCTTTTGCTTCCATCAGTTGTTGAGAGGACTGGCAAAACACGGAATTGAGTGCTTGCGGAGTGACAAATGTGGGAAATTCCGCATCGGAAGACAGCTGTAGAGGCCAGAATATTTGATTCTTCCAACAGCAGGTGAGTGTTATGAACTCCGCTAGATAGACGGTGCAAACGAAACCGTTGTCGCCGTCAGTACCTCATTTGTGCATGACTTCCGCTGTTATATTTTCTTATTGCATGATTCAAATATAAAATCGGCATTCCTCGGAGTTTTTGATCAGAGTGCATGCGGAGTTAGCTGAAAAACTTGAAAAAAAAAGACAAAAACCGTTAAGAAACAGCCTCTCAACTCTCCTGGCCGCTCTCGAACATTTCTGACTATCTAGAACCCGAAAGTTGTGGGCGAATTTGCCTCAAAAGGTGTGGCATTATTTCGGATGGAAGTTTTGAGGCTACCAAAAGAACGTAATTCGCCAAGGCTTTACGTAACTTGCCTTCCTGTTTTGACGCGTTAGTGAGCATTTAGTCAACAGCGTTTTGCTACAACTAAAGTTTGTCTTCATAGAGACGTGCCGATGCGAGTTAGGTTATATTAGCATGCCTTGTGACAGCTGATGCTTGCGTCATGGTTAATCCGCGTGAACACAAAAATACTGCGTTATTTTTTTTCAGAGGTAGGTGTTCATTTAGACATTCTGGCTGAACCTGCAACGTTGTCGGCGCACGAACCAACTGCACCAGGGACTGGCAGGCCATTTCAACTCTTCGTGCTTGCCTGATATGACAGCCATGCGCGCGACTGGAGCGTTTATGTATGTTTAACTTACACTCATAGTTGTTTCTCTGCATTTGTATGACATGATTTTCTTAACTATTCGTTCTTCAAATTTATATTACATTTTTATTCATTCCTTGTTTTTCTTTTTGCAGATACAACAAAAGAACAAAGAAGCACACACCGGAAGGGGACTACATCAAGTTCTCAGCACGAGCAAATGTATTATGTTGCCTGGAGATAAATGTTAGAAAGTGCTAGGTATTTTCACCAAATGTTAAAAAGAAGGTCAGCATTTTTCAATGCGTTCATACATGTGATATGCATATATCTGAGTATGAATGGAATAGTTGTTGTTCAATTCAAGAACAAGATATTCGATGTCTAAAAATATTTAACTTCGGCCGAATTTTCGGTGTACTGCAAATATTGAGACGCATCAAAATGTGCGACAAGATATTGTTACGTAGCCAGCCGCTGGGCTCCCTCTAGCCCCAAAATTCAACAGTTATCAATAAATCACGATGCGTACACATTGGCAAATGTAAAAAAGCAAATGCGGGTTTTAGTTTACTTTCTTCCACTCCCTTTCACTGCTGCTCAAAAGTACTTCACTTTCTCTGTACATTTACAACACTTCGCACAAAAAGATTGCTGTAAGACCAACTGTACAGCTACTGTTTTCAGCTTAAAACAAGTTCGTGCAAGAAGCTGAGAGGAAGTAAACTTTATTGGAGCAGCTCATTTCTGATAGACACTGATTCTATGCTCTGGTGATCGAGTAGCTGTCTCCTTTGTTATTAGTGCTGTGTGGACCTTGCATGTGGGCTTTAAACCTTTGTACACAAAAAAATGTGAGGGTTCAGAGTTTGTCTTAGAGGTCTGGAGATGTAGTATCCCGGGTCATCTACAAGCAGAGATAAGCGTGTGGCAAAAGTGAAGAAGGAGGAGGTGTGGTGCTTTGTACCTCAAGGGCAGATTGCTTTAGCGAGTTGGATTGGTTGCCTGCGAATACCTCGCAACGGCTTTTTTCTATCGAATATAATTAGGAAGGCCACTGCTACACTCAGTTAGTAAGCGTGTGAAAAGCCCAGTTCCCTCCAGGTCACAATTTTACATGTAGCCACCGACTGCACATCGTTGCACTACTGGGTGAAAACTATTCAATCAATACACCATGATGTCACTCCCAAAAATAGTGCACGCAGGCAGGTCTTGTTCTAAATTGTAAGGAATGGAAGATAGTAGATACTATTGTTTTAACCTACAAGGAGACTAAGAACTTTAAGGGGTGTACCGAACGGGGCAGTGCAGTCCATGCATTGCAGCTTAAAATCATATCGTATATTTGTAAGTCTTGTTTACTGATGTGCATGGTGTTTTTGCATTTATCAATCACTGAAGCATAAAAAGTGTTTTTAAAATTTTACTGTCAATACAGTATAAGGCCATCCACATTACTACTGGCAAAATTCAAGATTTCATTTATTTACACCTGAAAGGGCATTACATCAGGGGGGGCGGGGGCTCTTGGCCGAAATACAGTCAGCGTTGCAACACATACAAAAAATAAGACCACGAGAACAAAAAGAATACAAGATTAAGGAGGTGAAATTCAACTAATTGCAGCAAACGGTGTTAATCAGGGTAATTGAACTAACAATATGGCTCTTCGACGTGCAAGTGCGAGTCAACACGGGGTGCGTAATACGTTATTGTGCAGCTGGGTTCTGAATTCATATTTATCTTCGTTTGCTTATGGAAATTAAATTTCTTGTCGCATTTTTACTGTGTACATTTGAAGGCAAAATTATTTACACCTAGCAAGTTTAATTACATTCTATATGTCATCAGCAAGTGAAATATCTCATTCATGAGTATTATTACAGCACATGATTCGTAACCACCCTAGAGCGTAATAAACAGCTGACACCAACATTATGTACATCCTATTATTGAACGGTAAAGCTACCGTCTATGCCAGCATTAAGTATAATGATGGAGCATGAAAAAAAGCATTACTGTAATTAAACTAGTCAGCAATTAAATAGTTAGCAATTTTCACGCAACAGAGCATATCGGAGTAATTTTATTATTTTCAAAGTGTTGGTAAAGAAAGTCAGATAAATATTTTAATGCCGTAGGTGTTTCCTTTTTTTTCTTTCAACTTGTGATGCTGCTTATTGCGTGCTTTTGTCTGTCGCACACCCCAAAAGAGATAGAGAAAAAAACGCCGTGCTCAAACACTCGCTCACGGATTTTAGTTCCATTGCTACGTTGAAATGTCGATATGTTCGCAGTAATCAATAGCGTTCGCAATAACTATCGCTTTAATCTGAGAGAATTTCCAAGCGTCTGTTTGCTTCGTAACTTGTTGCGACGTCCAAAAAGAAAAAAAAAGATATGGGCAGCAGAGCATTGGAAGCAATGTGCCTTTCGTTCGAAATCTTAGCGCACGTGAACGAGTTGTTATGGCAAAAAAAAGTTGTCACAAAAGCGACGTACAATTGCAGCGATGGAAATGAAATGATGTCCTGGCCTCTGTAAACTTGCGGATGTCAATAATCCATTTGTTCTCACTTGCTGCTCACTGTGGTCTATCTGGTCACTTCGCATAACATCACTTCACTAGCGCGGCGGAAGTAAACACGCGGCCAAGTGCCATCCAGGAACCACCAGGAGCAGCGAGCCGGCGGCCGCCATGCTAGGGCAGCCATGTTCCTAAGGAGCTCGAGCGCCCTGTGCAAAAAGCATCCGCCATGTTTACAAAGCCTTGTTTACAGCGCCATCAAGCGGGCGTCCTCGGTAGTTCACGAGGCCGCCACTACGCTTTATCTGGAAGTACGGGTAAAGCTAGACCTTTGCTTCTCTAAAATCCTCCCTGTTCTGTGGCTTGCTTCCGTTGACGCCAGTTGACTCCGCTTGACTCCGTTGACTTCAGATGCAGTGTGATGGAAGCAACAGCCCCGTCTGCAAGTGGGCTGACGCAACCTCATACTAGCATCAGCGCAAACGCACACAGCAACGTTACTTCCAATCAAGACAAAGCTGCGAAGCGAAGGGCACGCGACGCTCAACGTAAAAGTTTGAAGCGAGAGAGAGAGACCCTGAACTACGACATCGAGAAGCCGCTTCGAAACGACAACGTCGAGCTGCAGTACCTGAACTTCGAGCACGTGAAGCAGCGTTGGTTCGTGAACGTCGAGCGGCGGATGCTGAACTACGACAACGTGAAGCAGCGGCGGTTCGTGAACGTCGAGCAGCGGAACATGAACTACGCCAACGAGAAGCCGCTTCGAAACGACAACGTCGAGCAGCAGTACCTGAGCGAGCAGCAGTACTCGCTCCGCATCACCCCATGGTTCCCCTCGGGAAGATGGTGTAATTTTTTTCGTAGCAGTTAGAGATGAATAGTCCAGTCTTTGTGTTTATCCCCTGCCTTCAACGTTTTTTTTTTCAATTAAATTACTGTAGACTTCGGCCGCGAACGGAAACTGCTTCTGCGTCCTCTTGCACAAGCGCTGCGCCGCCGTGTTTTTAAATCTCTATTTTTTAAATTTTTAAATCTCTATTGCTTCTTTTCTTACAGCAAAAGTTGTAAAAACCCCACATACGGTAGCCCCGTAGTCACGGACTGCTGCGGGCCTAAAGATAATACAATAAAAAAACTGACACAAAACAAGTACGTGTCGTTCAGACTACGCTATTAATGAATCCGTTTATTGTTCTGGAATGCACAAAACGCTAAAAGAGACAGCCCAATAGTATTGTCGTTTCGATGAGTTGGTACATACTTGAGAACATCTAAAAACGCTGCAGAATGGCGAAGGATCAAAACACGAAGAGAGATAAGTTGCAACGTGTGTCTTTCCGCTTCCACCGTTTGCAATCCTTGCAAAAAAAAGGAAGCGAAAAAAGAAAATACAGATCATTTTATCACCCGCAACAAAAAAATCAATATTTCGAAGGAGAACGATACAGCGTGGTCCAGAGTGCAAAAAAAAAAAACTTTTTTTTTGCGCTGCTATGGGCAGCACGCGGAGGAAACAGAATATTGCCACGTAGCCAAGAACGACGCCATCATTTTCTGAAAGAAGTTTATTAAAGTGACCTCCTGCTCTAAAAAAGAGTATAATGAAACAAAAAAATCGCGACAATCCACCCCGTGTATGTGGTTGGAAAGCAAAGCTGCAAACGGCACCCATAACGGTTACCCATGCGACTTAAAGGGACACTGAAGTGATATGTAAATATTGCGGGATTACTAGCGCAAATTGTAGTCCGGAGTCCCCAGGCCATGTTTCGACCACTCTGGGCGCGTTTACGAGATTTCATTTATTACAAAACTTAATTCGACAATGCTGCCCTCCTCTTTTTACGCTCGCCCATTTTCTGCGGCGTTTTCGTGTGACGTCGCGAGGAGCCGAGCTCGCAATTGGCTGCGCTCCTGCACGGCTCCCCGGCCTTCAGACAGAGTCAGTCGGCCCAGCGTTTCGTCCGCCGGCCGCCGACGGGTCGTCGCCATTCGTTCGCTCAGTTGAAACGAAGCCAGGACACGTTTGTGAATGGAAGAATCTGCCTTTCTTTTTTTGGTTAGTTTGTACACTGTATCTAGCTCCTAGTCAAAGTCGCTTCACACAAGCGCTGCACAAGCGCACATGCGACGCTTCGCTGACTGGTACGCCCCTCTTGAAGGCGGGAGAAGAGTCAGCGAAGTCAATATTGTAAGAGGGAAGCAGACTGGAACAAGGAGACGGTAATCCTGAGGCAGGTCTCTTTACTCAGCCCGCAGGGAACTCGGTGACTCGGCCGAACGAACCCAGACGATGATGATAATCCACAAATGATGATTATAATGGGTATGTACAGGTGAGAGATTGGTCCCACTAGCGAATGGCAATTAATTCATTCCGTGTGTCTTCTTCATGAGTCAAGGCACCAATAAACGCTCACACTTTCCCCCCCTCGCTGGGAAGCGGCCGCCTGGACGCTTGTAGCTAAGGCGCACACTGGGTAAAACGCTTCATACGAGAAACATGGACGACTTCACTTCCACGTCTGCGACGGTCGTTGGAGGCAACTGCAGGAGACACTCTATAGTTGACAGGTGAAGTTTGCTCAATGACGGTGTATGGACCAATATAGCGGCTCAGAAACTTCTCGCACAGGCCCGGCGATCGTATCGGGTTCCACAAAAGCACTTCTTCACCGGGATGAAACTCGACGTTGCGGTGCTGGGCATCGTAATGAGCTTTTGGTTCCTGCTGCGTTGCTTCAGTGTGGAAGCGGGCTAGGTGTCGACAGTGGTTAATGCGGGAGATGAACTGGTCAGAAAACGGGGTAACGGGAGAGACCGGTGCAGATAAGAAAGCGGTATCAATAAAGAAGGAAGGGGAACGACCAAAAACCAAGAAAAATGGTGAGTAGTTAGTGGTGCGCTGAATTGCTGTGTTGTAGGCAAAGGTTACAAACGGAAGAATTTGGTCCCAGTTGGTGTGGTCTGGTTTGATAAACATAGAGAGCATATCGGAGAGAGTCCGGTGAAAGCGTTCAGTGAGGCCGTTCGTCTGAGGATGATAGCTGCTGGTTGTTTTATGAATCGTATCTGCCGCTTGAAGCACTCCAGCCACAATTCGGGACAAGAAGGCCTTGCCGCGGTCGCTTAAAAGGACGCGGGGTGCACCGTGGCGCAAGATGATATTTTGCAGCAGAAAGTCAGCGATTTCTTGGGCGCAGCCAGATCGTAGAGGGGCCGTCTCGGTGTACCTGGTTAGATGGTCGACAGCAGTCCCTATCCAGCGATAGCCGTTTGGTGTGCTGGGAAGCGGGCCGTACAGGTCAATGCCTACAGCTTCGAAGGGCGCCGAAGGACAAGGTGCCGGTTGTGGCAACCCGGCTGGCGGAGTCGTAGTGCGTTTTCGGTGCTGGCATTTGGTGCATGAAGAAATGTACTTCGCCACGCTTGTCGACATACCAGGCCAAAAGAAGCGATAACGAATGCGGTCGTGGGTTTTGTCAAACCCGAGATGTCCTGCTGTCGGATCATCGTCAAATGCCTCTAACACAGCTGCGCGTAGCTCCCGAGGTAGGACAGGGACCCACCTGGCCCCTGTAGGGTGGTGGCTGTAACGGTGCAGAACCCCGTTTTCAAGCCGAAACTTCTGGAGTTGGCGACGTAACCGGCTGTTGGGAGGTCGCGCGGAGCCGTCTATCCGGTCGATTATTCTGCGACAAAAAGTATCGTTGCGAGGGTTTGGCCGGGAGACTGATGTCATCAACCGTGGAGAAAGCAATGGACGCCATGGGTAAAGCAGGCCTGCTTGCCGGCGAGAAGCAGACGGCCGATTGCGATAAGGGACAGCGTGAGAGGGCATCTGCATCTAAATGCTTTTTGCCGGACTTATACGTGATGGTAAAATGATACTGCTGTAGACGGAGAACCCAACGGCCGAGGCGGCCGGAGAGGTTCTTCAACGTCGACAACCAACATAATGCGTGATGGTCAGTGACGACATTGAAATGTCGACCGTACAAGTAAGGGCGGAACTTCTGGATGGCCCACACAACAGCAAGGCATTCCTGCTCCGTGATTGTATAGTTTTGTTCTGCCGACGTCAGTGTGCGGCTAGCATAGGCGACCACTCGCTCCCTCTTGCACGAATCGAGTTGCAACAAGACGGCACCGATGCCTTGACCACTAGCGTCCGTGTGTAGAACCGTTGGCACAGCGTCATCGAAGTGGCAAAGCACAGGGCTCGACGTGAGTGCGTTTTTCAGAGCTTGAAAAGCCCGTTCGCAATCTTCACTCCAAAGAAAAGCTGTGCCAGAACGCAAGAGGTTATTGAGAGGAGAAGCAACTGTTGCAAAATTTCGTATGAAGCGGCGGAAGTACGATGCTAGTCGGAGGAAGCTGCGAAGGTCTTTTTGCTGTAGCGGGCGCGGAAAATTTAGAACTGCAGAAATCTTCGCAGGGTCTGGTTGTATGCCGGTTTTGCTCACGATGTGCCCTAACACCTTTATCGATTTACTGGCGAATGTGCGCTTTTTTGTATTAATCTGGAGTCCGGCATTTGAGAGACACGCCAGTACCTCGTCGAGAAGCTGGAGATGTTGCTCAAACGTGGTTGAAAAAACAACAATGTCGTCGAGGTAGCAGAGGCAAGTTTTCCATTTGAGGCCGCGGAGCACGGTATCAATCATGCGTTCAAATGTCGCGGGCGCATTACGTAGCCCGAAAGGCATAACATTGAATTCGTAAAGCCCATCAGGAGTGGCGAAGGCCGTCTTTTCTTTGTCATCTTCGTGCATCGGGATTTGCCAATAACCGTAGCGTAAATCAAGGGTGGAGAAGAACTCCGCTCCTTGAAGCCGGTCGAGAGCGTCATCGATGCGTGGCATCGGATATACGTCTTGCCGTGTTATCTTATTGAGGGCATGGTAATCAACACAAAAGCGAACTGAGCCGTCCTTTTTCTTTACTAGCACGACTGGCGATGACCACGGGCTCGATGATGGACGTATAACATCACGCTTGAGCATGTCAGCGACGTGGTCTTCTATGATCTTCCGCTCATGCGTAGAGACACGGTAGGGGCGACGTCGCAACACCGCCGAGCCATCGACCTCAATCCGGTGTACGGCCACAGACGTTCGTTTTAGCGTGGATGAATTCACATCAAAAGATGCAATGTGCTTCTTCAATACCTGAAGCAACTTTTCTTTCTGTGTGGTTGTCAGGTCTGGGCTAATGGTAGCGGTAAGAGCTGACAAACCATCCGAAGTAGTGATACCGCACATGCCTGAAGACGTTAGGGAGCTAGAGACGACAGAAGCGGGCGCGACATCGACCAGTGAAGAGATGGTCATGCCCTTTGGTAATAGAATGGGCTCGCCCGTGGTGTTGATGACGGCCAAAGCAGCAAGTCCCCGTGAAAAGCGGAAAAGGCACGCCGACATGGCAATTCCTCGAGGAAGCAAGCGGGTAGACGGCGAGGCCACCACATCCCCGTCAGAAATGCTGCTTGAGAAAATCATCAGGACCTCTTCACTACCGGGCGCCAGAACGTGGTCGGCATGCAAAGTCAAGAACTGATGTCGCGGACTAGAAGCAGAATGTTCGGTGTTCGTAATGTGAATTGCTGGTTGAGAACAGGAGATAATGGCTGAAGCTGACGAAAGAAAATCCCAACCGAAAATTAGTTCGTGAGCACACTCTGGCAGAACCGCAAATTCAATATGGTGTCGATCGTCCCCGATGAAAACGCGTGCTGTACAAGTTCCAACAGGCTTTATAAGATGTCCATTCGCGCTGTATAGTGCCGGGCCAGAGTATGGGGTTCGCACTTTACGTAAGCGTGCACACAAATCTAAATGCATCACAGAAAGACTGGCCCCGTTGTCCACTAAAGCTTGCACAGATATACCTTCCACTATTACTGGCAAAATATTTGATGGGCGCTCTGGAGGAGTTATGATTAGTTCGACCGATGCAGTTTCCCCTCCATAAACTGCAGCATCTAGTTTTCAGATTGGCTGCCAGGGTCACGTAGAACGGGGCGGAGAGGTGACACAAAACGGCGCGGAGGCGTAGGCGAACGGCGTCTCGTCTGATCACGGTAACCGCTGGAAGGGTCGCCCGAATCATGAGGAGACGGTGAGCGCTGTCGAGGTGGATACGCACGTTCCCTAGGACCGTAGTTGTAGCGAACGTCGCGTTCGTACGGAGCGTAGCCTCGCTGCTCATCTCGCTGGCGTCGTCGACAGAAGCGAGAGATATGGCTTCGAATACCGCAGTAGAAGCACACTGGCCGGTCATTAGGCCGAACATCCAGACGCGGCCGCCAGTTTGTGTAGCCAGTCTGAGCCGGAGGCGGCGAGGAGACGTCTGTGACTCTACCGAGCACGGACGGAGGCACAGAAATTACCATGTTCGAGACCGGCGTTCGGGAAGCTGCTTCCGCGTAAGAGGGCACGTCGAGAACAACTGGGGGCCCATTGCGTGGATTTCCCGTTATGGACGGCAATTCCTCCTTGATAATCTCCCGCAAGCTAGTCGCAGGCTGGGAGCATCGGTCTCCACGACCACAGGGCGAAGCTTGTAGCTGAAGTTCCTCACGAATTATGCTGCGTATTAAAACACGCAAGTCCGGTTCGGCAGGAAGACGAGCTTGTCCATGAGCTGGCTGGAGGCGCATTGCTTGAAGTTCATCAAGACGCTGACGCTGGCATGTGGTCCGTATGTCATTCACGGTGGATGGATTTTGCAGCGCAAGTGCATTGAATGCGGACTCTGTGATGCCCTTGAGGATATGGCGAACCTTGTCAGCCTCCGACATGTCAGGGCTGACCCGACGGCAAAGGGCAAGGACGTCCTCAATGTACGATACGTACGTCTCGTCAGAGCGCTGCCAGCGGGCTTCAAGTGCACGCTTCGCTCCATCGGAGCGAGCAGACGGCGTGCCGAAAATCCGACGCAGCTGCTCAATGAAGTCGGCCCAGTCAGATATGCCACCTTGGTTGTTGAGGAACCACGTCTCGGCAACCTTAGTCAAGTAGAACCTGACGGTCTGCAGCTTAAAAGTGTCGTTCCACCCATTAAATTGGCTGACGCGGTTGTACTGCTCAAGCCACTCCTCGACGTCATCACCGCGGAGGCCAGCGAAGAAAGGAGGTTCGCGCTGGCGGCAGGTCACCATCCATGCCGGGGCAGAAGCGGCGGTATTCTGCGCTCCTTCTCGCTCCATTGGGCGGGTTGGGGGTAGCACACGACGTCCTGAACGAAGCTCCAGGGGTGCGGCCGGTTGAGGCAGAGGTCGGGGTCGAACGCAACCTCCACCACTTGTAAGAGGGAAGCAGACTGGAACAAGGAGACGGTAATCCCGAGGCAGGTCTATTTACTCAGCCCGCAGGGAACTCGGTGACTCGGCCGAACGAACCCAGACGATGATGATAATCCACAAATTATGATTATAATGGGTATGTACAGGTGAGAGATTGGTCCCACTAGCGAATGGCAATTAATTCATTCCATGTGTCTTCTTCATAAGTCAAGGCACCAATACACGCTCACAATATAGGTACTAAGGAAATAAAATCAACTGATATTTTTACCGCACAACGTAAAGCTATGGTGCGGGAAGCACTTTTTTCCGCTGGGCGAACAAGCACAGCGGTCAGCAGCACGACTACGCATCTGCGAACGCTTTTCCGTCTAAAAAATGCAATTGCTAGAGGTGAGATATTGTGGAAACTTGGGCGATGCTTACTGCACGAGCGCAAAACAACAAGGGCACACGCCAGAATGAACAGACCCTTGGCCTGGTGCGAACACGCTTTTTACGATACAGGCATGAGTGAGGCAAGCACCAAATATGGGGGAAAAGCGCATGGCATTTGGGCGTCTGCGGGTACGCGGAGGGCGTTCATGCACTGCGTAGGCCTCGGCTAGTGAATGCTACGATTCCAAGCCGTCCTGGGAGGCTTATTTTATGAATTTTACAGCTGACAGCATGGCAGAAGCGCGGCACGATGATTACTGAGTTATTGAGAATGCCCATCCAACAACGCCACTGGTTGTGTTTTACAGAACCGAAACCGAAACCGAAACTTGTTTGGTTGCTCACCTTGGGAATTGTCCAATCACGGTGCCCCCTCCTCCCTACGTCACAGCATTAGTTGGTGCTGCAGCCGCAAACCGCGCATGGTAGTTTTTCTTCTTTCGCGCTTTGTAAAATAATTACCGATTTGTCAACCGGATAAACGATGAAAACTGTGCTAATTTGAGCCCCTCTACGCAGTGCAAGCAAAAACGGGAGCTTGACAAATTCACTTCAGTGTCCCTTTAACTTAAATTCACTCACATCGCTCTATAAAAGTAAAACCACAGAGCAGTGAAATGCACTTAACCACACCATTTATTACTTCAAAGAGATATTCTTGGTAATGTTAAATCAATGCTTGATGCATGAACGGTGTTTGGTTGAGTTGTATTGGTGTAGCACAAGAGTGGAAACTTTTTTTATAAAAGTAAAGTAAGCTCCAGCCCAGTGTTAGACGATCTGACTTATCCGTCTCTGCGACGCGGACGGAGGCGACGAGATTTGCGGAAGAAGAGGAGGAGGAGGAATAGGAAGCAATACTTGTGTTCATATTTCATTACGGCCCAGAGTGCAGTCCTGGGGAGTGACTCCTTTTGTGGGGCCCATATGCAGTCCGCGCGGCCTGTGTTCTGTCCACCCGCTGAAGCTTGGTAGGTAGATAGGGCCTGGACAGCAGCATCTACCATTGCTCTTGTTGGGTAGTTGACGGAAAGAGAGGAGGGTACTCAGGGCTAAAGTCGCACAACCCGATTACGGGGCGGAGTGTTCCTACTTCTGATCAAAATTTACATTCATTGTCGTAGCGATCGGATACATTAAAGGGACACTGAAGTGAATTTGTCAAGCTCCCGTTTTTGCTTGCACTGTGTAGACTGGCTCAAATTAACACACTATTCATCGTTTATCCGGTTGACAAATCGGTAATTATTTTACAAAGCGCGAAAGAAGAAAAACTACTATGCGCGGTTTGCGGCGGCCGCACCAACTAAAGGCTGTGACGTCAGGAGGGGGGGGGGCACCGTGATTGGACGATACCCAAGGTTAGCAATCAAAAGTTTCGGTTTCGGTTTCGGTTCTGTAAAACAACATGCTTGACATCTGATGGCGTTGTTGGATGGGCATTCTCGATTTCTCAATTATCGCCGTACCGCGCTTCTGCCATGTTGTCGGCTGTCAAATGTCTAAGATAAACCTCCCAGGGCGGCTTGGAATCGTAGAAATCACTAGACGAGGCCTACGCTGTGGATGAACGCCCTCCGCGTCACCGCAGACTCTCAAATGCCATGCGCTTTTCCCGCATATTCGAAGCTTGCCTCACTCATGACTGTTCGTAAAAAGCTAGTTCGCACCAGGCCAAGGGTGTGCTGATTCAGGCCTGGGCCCACTGCCCGCAAGCAGTCGGTGGTTGTGCAACAGCACGCCAACGAGAACTCGCTAGCGCGTCATTGTCAGTATGCGCGCGTTCTGCGATCTCACACGTGGAGCAGTGAACGTTACGGCCCAAAATTGGTGAACTCAGTTCAGAAAACATCTGCCGCATACGAAAAAACCAACTTACAAAAAAAAAAACATGTACGCTCGGGGATTCGAACTTGCGACTTTCAAAACAAATTCCAGCGCCTCAGACCCCTATCCCACGAGCCGGCACTGGCCGGGTTTGGATATATAAGGTTTATAATGTATGACCAGTTTACACTTTTATTTATTTTAAGCATTTTAAGTACTTTATGTGACTATTTGTTGTATATCAATCCTGCAGTAAGTGTCCCCCCAACTTCCGCAATATCTCACGTCTAGCAATTGCATTTCTTTGACGGAAAAGCGTTCGCAGATGTGCGGTCGTGCTGCTGACCGCTGTGCTTGTTTACCCAGCGCAAAAAGTGCTTCCTGCTCCCTAGTTTTGCGATGTACGGTAAAAGTTTCAGGTGATTTTATTTTCTTAGTACCTATATTGACTTCGCTGACTCTTCTCCGGCCTTCAATGGGCCTTAGATTTTCCTACTAGCGTAAAGTCAGCGAAGCGTCCCATGTGCACTTGTGCAGCGCTTGTGTGGAGCGACCCGGACTCTGAGTTTGACACAGTGTACAAACTAACAAAGTAAGGAAAGGCACATTCTTTCATTCACAAAGGTGTTGTGGCTTAGTTTCAATTGAGCGAGCGAATAGCGGCGACCCGTCGGCGGCCGGCGGACGAAACGCTGGGCCGACTGACTCGATCGGTAGGTCGGCTGGTCGGCGAACCGTGCTGTAGCGCAGCCATTTTCCAGCTCATCTCCTGCTGACGTCACACGAAAATGCCACAGAAAATGGGCGAGCGTAAAGAGAGGAGGACAGCATTTTCGAATTGATTTTTCTACTAAATAAATTCGCGTAAACGCGGCCAGAGTGGTCGAAACAATGCCTACGGACTCCGAACTACAATTTGCGCTAGTAATCCCGCAATGTTTACAAATCACTTCAGTGTCCCTTTAAGTGAAGACACGTAGGCTGTGGGAAGGAGCCCGGATTGTATGAGCCGTAAGGTAGTTTGTTGTTCTCTGAAAATGTCATGGTAAGGCGAAGTTACGGTCTGTCTCAGAAGGCGATAATGCTGGGTTATCTCCCTGAGCGTGACAAGCGGGTGTCTGTCCTCGTGCAGCTCCATTGCACGGGAGGTAAAAACGCAAGCTTGTTGGGTAGGCGCATTTGTTGCCCTCCATTGAAGAGTGAGGGGGTGTCCAGATGAGCTGAATGGAACTGTTTGGGGAGTCGTTTTTTAGCACGCGCAGTGCAGGTCAAGACATCCAACCCGACTGGTAATTCCAGTAGGCTTGTTAGGAATCGGTGACTACCCTCCGAACCCCTGGTTGAGTGATGGTGATGGCAGAGCCAAGGTGATGGCTGCCTCTTCTGCTGCCGTCATTTCTTGGGTCCTAAGCAAGGTAAACGCAAGGAGGTTGGTTCTGGAGGTAGCCACGATGATGACGTATTGCTGCCCTCGATGTTTGGAGGCGTCTGTGTAGACAACTGCATGATCCCCACCGAGGGTGGTGTTTAGCGCTTGCGCCCATGCTTTTCGGTGACCCTCGTCATGTGAGGGGTTCATATTTCTAAGCAAAGGGAGCATTTTCAGTTTTAGTCGCCAAGAGTGTGGGAGTACGTGAAGCGGAGTGACATTCTTGGCTGCCCAGCCAATCTGGTGAAGCATGCGGTTACCCACCGCAGTTCTGAGTCGGACCTTTTGGTTAGAAACATGGCCTTCTAGCAGCTATTCCACCATGTTGTGGAGCCCCGTGCTAAGCAGCCTCTGCATGGACGCACTCATGAGAAGACCAATGGCCTGCTCGACCGCCTTTCTAATCATTATATAAAACATCTCTATGTTTTACTTGTCGAGAAGAAGACAGGGGGTGACGTAAGTGACTCTCGAGAGGACAAAAGCTTCAACTAATCGAAAGGTACCGGATTCCTTTAGGCCTCGCTTCTTGGTGGCAACTCGCCTGATCATGTGTATGATTTGATTAATGCTGTTTTTGAGGCGCTGCAAGGAGACGTCACTCTTGGTGTTAACCTCGAGATGTAGGCCCAGGATCTTGATGCTGGGGCTCGGAGTGATATCCTTGCCATCAAGGAGTATTTGAATGTATTCCTTGATTTGGCGTGAAGGCGGACGACAAGGAGCTCTGATTTTTTACGTGAACACTGGAGGCCACAATCTTTACACATTGGCGTACTAGAAGTGTGATGCCATGCATTCGTGTGAGCTTCCTTTACCTTTTGTAACTCTTAGCACATGAGCAAGGTGCGCACAGGGCCGGTAAACGGGCGTGAGTGGTCGCGTAACGCTTCCACGTGGCATTCAGTGAGAATGCAGGGGGTAAACCCGTAGATGTGCTTGGTGAGTACACCACCAGACTTCCCCATCTTCGCGTGTGTCGTAGCTAAATCGGTAAGACAACGAGCTCTCGCTTCGTTAGTCTATTAGTTCCAGGTTCCAGTAAATTCTTTTATTTGTTCGCTGGGAGTTTTCTGGTGACACCAACGGTCGCTAAAGAACCCTTGGTGGGTAGAGGTAAAAAGCTTTGCTTTTAAACGCCGAAGAAGCAGTCCGCAGTGTGACGTACACAGATGAACCTCAATAAAGTGAGTTGCGCGGCGTTTGATATGCATGCATTACTCTCAGAACTTAATTAATTTCAGATCCATGAAAATAGGATCGAGAACATTGTCAAAGAAACCAAAAATCGGGTTAGCGACAAGGTGAGACCCTTTCCATATCAAACAATATTGCCCGACGGGACGTACGACAAAAAGAGCAAACGGGCGCTCCGGTTGAAACGCCATATAAGAAAACCTGAAGCGGCCACGCGCGGTCACAAAACAATCAAAACGAACCCTAAGGGATAATTCGCGTAAATATGAAAAGTAAAAGCACAAGCACGTTCCAAAGCTTTTTCTACATCCGAGCCTGAGCGCAAAGCAATACAAGTTTGCAAAGAGGCAATGAAGCACCGCTACCACCTGACTGATCTGACGAAAATTCGGCTTTAAGTTAGCCTTGCACAATTCTAGGTCCAGGATGCTTGATTGATTGATTGTAGGGTTTTACCCGCCGACGCAACGCAGGCGATGAGGCGCGCCGTAGTGGAGGGCTACGGATTAATTTTGACCACCTGGGGATCTTTAACGTGCGCCGAAATCTCGCACACACGTGCGTTTTTGCTTTTCGCCTCCACCAGAAAAGCGGCCGCCGCGGCCGGGAATCGAACCCGCGAAGGTCCAGGATGCTCTCAAAAGGGTACATTGCTTTTTTTCATTCTCACACACAGTGCATTCCCACACATTGTCACACACTTATAATCGAAGCTGAAATCTCCCGTTTCTTGCCTTGAAATGGCGCGCCTCCATTTCTCACGCAGCTCTCCGTCGCTCGGTAAACAGAGCAAGGAAACATTTTCTTTTGTATCGTTGTACAAGTAACGACATTCCGGGACACAACACGTGTTCGGCATCGTCGTGGCACTACTTAAGTCGCATCAGAATAGCGCGAGATGCACGTTACATTTCTTTCCCGCACAAACACAACTCGCCGCGTCTCCGCCGTTCGAGCCAGGGCAACGCCGCCCGAGGAGTGACCTCAGTGAGATGGTGGCGCCACCACGCGGCGCCAAAACGCAGCATATGAAGCTCTCCCATGGAGTTACGGAGCACTTTCATGACCAGTAAAGCAATCAAGGACTCTGGCTACATGAAGTGTTGGTTTGCGCGCCAACGTCTGGTTTGTCTTTAGCCACTGTCTCTTTTCCTCGTCCAAATAGGCAGCGCACGCTAAATTTGAATTCAAGATTATACAAAAATTGTTAACGTCACAATACTATCGGGAACGAGACGGCCACGCAAACAAGAATTCACGCAGCTTTAGGTACACAGTACAGTCGTATAAACACAAAAACTACAACAAACATAAAATAACGACGTTACTGACCTTGCTGATAAAATGAGCGCATGCCCTCTTTTCCGCTCTTCCGTGTCTGTGACAGCAAACGCCGGAGACCGGCATGGCTGATCTACGCTCAGCTCAGGCTGCAAGTCCCTCTTGAAATGTAGCAGTACGTATGTAAGACACCTAACCGGACAGGGAGATCGCACCAATACTAGCATTCACGGTATATTCACGGAGTTGCAGCGTCATTTGGTAGCAATCAACACAAAGTGACACAGCGCAAATCGTTCACTCGGGGGGGGGGGGGGGGGGGAGGAGATCCAGGGAAATGCTGCGCCTACTTCGGCGTTGTCCCTAGGCGCTCAAAAGCGCATGCGGCTAAAAGAAGAAAAATATTCCACGTTGTGATTGGCTCCTGACACTGCTGTCAGTTGGGGACAAATGTTGGGGACATTTAGGAAATTTGTTGTTGAAGCGAGCAGGCTTGTATCGTCGTGCGTCGCCTCCTATGGAATTCCCTGTAAGAAGCTGATTTCCGGCGTCTAGCAGCAGACGATGCAAGAAACGGCTTGATCTGAGGCTTCCTTTTGTAATTATTTCAGTTTTGACGCGTTGATTTTTTTACGAATGTGGAGTGCCAGTCGACCATTTTCGTGGTATTGCCCCGAGTTTGTCCTGCACTGGTTCCTTTATTCTTATAAACTTCAACATTTCTTCCTCCTCTGTGTGGCCCTAAAATTACTGCTGAGCCGCACCAACCAATCATCAGACAGGGAGGACGTATTCTTCATTATTTTTCCGACACTGAATTACCTCTGCGTTTATGTTTCGTGCTCCTTTCAAGGACGATGAGAAAATCAAAGAAAAATTCCACGCAGAGCTGCGAGATTTTTTAGAAGCGCGCACGTGCTTACTTGTACAGAGTTTTACTTGTACAGTGTGCCACTTTTAAACATAAAAAAAAAGTTGGATGAGATATGGCCCCTTCAAGACAGTTTCCACATTTGGTCATTCCAAAATGCATGTATATATGACGATAGATGATCTAATGAAATTTGTGGTATTGCAGGGTGCTTGATTGCTATGACGATTGTAGTAAGCGATGTAGCAAGCATTAGATTGCTTCCAACTTACAGGCTTCAAGAGCAGATGTGAAGCCAGTATTAAAATATGCAAAATTTTTAGAAACTGGTGTTGTAAAAGAACCTGCATTGTTGCATCACAATCTTTATCATGTCCTCTTGAGATGACCTTTGAAATGCTCCTCGGACAAAGGAATTATAACTTTTAAGCTTGAGAGGTGCAACTAGAAATGGTTGGCAATGTTGACTACCTGGCAGTTTAAACTGCAGCACAAATACCAGATAAGTGACCAGGAGATGATGACGTGCAAGTGCTCGTATATTCTCCTCCATATTATTTCTACATTCCTGCACTATTTTGTTTAAAAAATGTAAAAGCAATATACGAAAGGAAGGAGGCAGTTTTTGGTTTTATTTATTCCAAGTTTCACAGCCAAAGAAGATGACAGGTACAACAGGTGCCCAGCACAAATGTTGTAGTGCATCCAGATGCTTGTTGAGACCTTTGTCCTTGAAAAGTAACAAAAGAAATATCATTTTGAAAACTGGTCAAGCATTACACTTATTCCCTTAGGAGCCTCTAATTCAATATTCAAATGACCAAATAGCTTAAATTATTGTTATTGTGTTTCCTGCGTGTACGTTTTTACTATGCGTATGGACACTAACGTTTCTGCTGTATCGTTTTCTTTTATTTTTTCTTGTGCGCACGTGGCAGAGTTGTCTGATGTTATTATTCCTATTTTAATCTACCGATGTACCACACTCCTCATTATTTCCCGAGGGGCCATAAGGATATCTTTAATAAATAAATATAGCACATCAAATAAATGGAAAAACGGCATCTACAAATCAACGTTCCCGTAGCACTTAAAAATTTTTAAAAATAAATAATAAAACGGCACATTTTCACTAAAAGCCCTAATACAAATAGAAACACAACCAACTCCACCTTTCCTTATAATTTTGTATACCAGTAGTCTCGTTAAACCGGGCAATAAAACTGTAAACATCTCGAATACAATTTTTTTGCACGTAAATTGCAGGCAACCCAACTTGGGTGTCACAGAGGCTGTCGTGCAACGATGTTTACTTGCCCATCTCCTTCTCCGATTTTGCCCCTCTGAAGACAAGTCACATCCTACAGTAGCCATGAGGTTGGTCGACCTGTTAACTCGTTCCAAAAAAGAAAGCTATTTCTAACACTATTTTAAAGTTCTTACTCTCACTCCTGTGACACCTGAGGCTGATTCAGCTGGAGAGCACACCGATGTGGGCCGCAAATTCTATATTGGTCCGAAGTGACGAAGATTCGGCAAAACAAACCCCTTTCTGATGTAAGGACGATCCTCTGCCAGGCGAGTGCAAGGGTGGCGATTGCTTGATCTTTTCACGATAATGCATTAATCACGACTATGTTCAGTTAGGTGTCCTCAACATTTCAGTTAAGTGCTGGGCAAAAATTGTTATGAAGAACGACTTGAAAAGATTTATGGCCAGAAATGGGCGGCCACAATGTTATGGTCTCTCTTAACTCCAAAATCAAAACAAGTCAGCTTAAAACAAGTAAAAATACCTTAAGGAGTAGCACCACTATTAAGCGTTCATAGCATGATTAGGTTCTACCTAAGGAGTACTGACGTGAGATATCAAAGCTATGACGACTATGCGAAAAGTGTCCTTTGTAGATGACGATTTCGGTAGCAACCATTCAGAAAAACATATTTTAAATCAATTTTAATCTTTGCATGCACGAGAAAGCTCCGAATGAATATCCTTTCGACAATGGCATAAGCAAGACACGTGGGCTGCCTCGCCATGTAATTCGCCCCAAACTGCTGACACTGGGCTCCAGTGACTTAGCCAACACACTGGCTGTTGATGGTACACGTTGCACTGCCTTGTCACAGTTTTGGGCCTGATATCGTGTGGCCCAGGCGCGTGCGAACACGGCCAGCCTGGGCGTGTTCGCTCACTCTAGCTCGTGCGTCCAGTCTGACCATGATGCAACGAAAACAGTGACATCAACAGCGCCATTCTCTCGCGGCGGCCGCCTTGTTCGTTTTGTCGAAGCTGAAACCGACACGAATAAACCAGGCTCCAAATAATTATTTACCCTGCGGTCGATCATCTAATGTTCCGTTCTATGATTCCTGGGCTGGTAGGCACCCATAGCAATGGGAAAAATGTAACACGAAAATTTCACGCCAGTACTTTTTTAAATATTTACATAGACACATGAAGTGCATGCTAATGGCCCTTTCGGCCAGTTGTTCCCTCCATCTGTCAACCATTCCTCAGCTGAGCATGAAAGACTGGTACAAAAATTGTCAAATATAGATTTGACAAGTTTGCAAGCTTAGTGATTCAATTGAAGTTTTAGATGCAAGGCATCGCTTACACTCGGCCTGTCCCGCGTTGACCGGCGTAGTCCGCACTCCTCATTACGCATGCGCAAACTCTCCCCTGTTCTTCTCTCCGACAGCTGTGCGTTATGCGCTCTCTCCGGCCTATTATCATAACAACAGCTGGCGCGCTTCGGCTACGTTCGCATGTGCTCCGGCGCGCTTGTGCGCGCATGTGTGCGCATGCGCAACTTTCCTCTGTTGTCTCCTCTCCTTCAAGCGCGCATATAACGCGGTGAGCGCTCGGCGCCCGTTCAGTTAAACGCGCGCTTTCGCTTGACACAGTTGCTCGACTCCGCTTGACTTTGCTCGTGCTTCGCTTGACGATGACGACTCCATTGAATCTTCCGATGAAGACGGTCTTTACGTACTTGGAACTCTACGTGTGATTGAGCATCATTTAAGGTTCACTACACTTCAACCACATTTGGGTAACCAACATAACGGAAACGCGAATTGAACCCCGTGAGATGCCTTGCATCACCCCAGGGTTCCCCTCGTGGGAAGGTGGCGGAATTTTTTTGTGACCTTTCTTGACAAGGATTTAAGCTATAACTACTCCTCCCTGGCTTGGCTCATGTACAATGCTTAAGCTTCGCGCACATGCTGTACTTGGTAGAGTTTCATTTACTAAAGTAAAGCTTCCAGCCTCTCCCTGATGTGTCCGTAGTCCACCCGAAATGTTCTGCAGGAAATCTAACTTTTTCAGATGATGATGATGACGACTGTGGGTGAAGTGAAAAAAAATTAAAACGGGATCCGAAGTGAACCTGGCTCCCTCATGTTTTGAAGCTGACGTCCATCCCATCGCGTCATTCCAGCACAGTCGAAGCAGGTTGGGTTTGCATGAATGTGCAAAATTACACAGAAAACGCACACCTCCGTTTAACAGCGACCATGGTTGTATGCTACAGAAGGTGATGGATTGCCTGCATCAGTAAAGCTCTAGAGAGCACAACTGCAGTGCAGCAGACTGTCCCGATAAGAAACAGGTGCTCCGTACTGGGCTGGTTAATTTGGTGTTGGACTTGATTTTGGAAAGCTTTACGTCCCCCGATTTTGTCGTTTCAACAGATGGGCAGTGAACTTTTTATTAAGTCTTCACGTCAGTAACTAGGTCACAGTTGCATATTTGGTTATCATACTACCAGGGTGGTCTGCGAGCAGACGCAGTCTATCTGCTGCTTATTTCTAGTGTACCACAAAAAGACCCACTTGTGGAGGCATTCACCTGCTTTCCATGGGTACCCAGAAAGGATGTAGACCAAGCCTTTCCCTCCAGGCCCTGCACCAACATCGTAGGGGCCAGGTCCAAGCACTTTTTTTCCACTGGAAGCCCTTCTATGCAGATGCTGCCGGAACCGGAATAAATGCAGTGTCAGCACAACTGAAAGTTGGGTAGGCTAATAATACATCTTTGAAAAACAAAATGCGTAAAAAATGGCGACGTGGAATAAGACCACACAGGACAACCCACTACAAGAAAAAGAACACACAGCGCATCGTCCTGTGTGTTGTTTTCTGCAAAAGTAAAAGTGAACAATCTCTGCCTCATTGTTTATAACAATGATCGTCGAAGAAAAGGGAGGAACGAGTACAGTGTTAACCATGTTCAGCCTTTAATTTCTTGTACGATTGGCATAATTTACAGAATTCCATTTTCATGCAAGCCTGTGTATGTGGGCCTGACAGGACGCTGCCTAAGCGTCCGTCTCAGAGAGCATGTGTTCACGATAACGAATTCAACGGGCACAAATCTTCCTCCGCATTATAAAAGTGTGGGCGACACCCTTTGATGAGACTGTGGTGTTATACAGGCATAATGATCAGATTGATAGGGAACTGGGTGAGGCCTTCTTTATCAATGAACAGAGTAACAAGTGTGTCATCAAATCGTCTATCACTCTACACGGGCAGGATCACGCGCAAATAGGCACCAGATTTATTTAATCCATTATTTGTTTTAATGTGTAAATTTTGTGTTTGTCAATAAAACGGCAGTTGGCAGTAAGTGTGTGCGTCACCTCCTGCCTGTACACGTCATTTGGGCGCTCTCAAATTTGCAATGGCTTTATGCCCTGCCACATACTATTTTGTCCGCTTCTCCTTCCATTACGCAGCTTCTTCCATTCACCTTCAATGTATACTTTACTGACAGTTGCTTCTGATGCCTCCTCATAAGGCACCAAAATGTCGCACAACCTTCACAGCCCCTCGGACGATCTGATTCTGCCGAAGTCATTTATTTGGTCTATCCTTTCTCTCTCCCTCTTCCGTATTTTTTGGCTCACGGTTTCACGCTTTTTTTTCTCTTCGGCCGCGATATCCTTACGTTCTGTGTACAGAAGCGGCGTCCCATTCATCTCCCGCGACGCAACTTAACTGCCCGAAAAGCTAGAACTCTAATGCGTGCACACGACATACTCGCGAGAATAACGCTATCAAACACATGCATACTTACGTTCGAGGCACTGCACCTAACACATCCGGGACAGCGCTGCGGGGAGTACAAACCACCGGCTCGATCAAACTTGAGCAATGTTATGGACTCCTACACAAAAGTAACAATGAAACTCTTAAAACTGCGGACGGAGTATGTTGGGACATAGCATCGTAATTTGAATTTAGTGCGGGCTGCATATACTTGGACGAAAAACAGGGAGTGGAAAAATGACAAACCACAGGCACGTTGGCTACACGTAGCAGGTGTAAGTTTCCGCGCCAACGTCTGGTTTGTCTTTTTCCACTGTTTCTGTTCCTCGTCCAAGTACGCAGCGAACGTTAAATTTGATTCAAGATTATACAATAATTGTAAACGTCACAATACTATCGGGATCGTGAATAACAGCTAGGAGGCCGAGGCCGCCACGCAAACAAGAATTCACGCAGATTTAGGTACACAGTACAGTGGTATAACCCTAAAACTACAACAAACATAAAATAACGATGTTACTGACTATGCTGGGAAAATGATCGCAGAGGTGCCCTCTTTTCCGCTGTTCCGTGTCTGTGACAGCAAACGCCGGAACCCGGCATGGCGATCTACGCTGAGCTGAGGCTGCAAGTCTCTCTTGAAATGTCGAAGTAGGTATGCAAGACACCTAATCGGATAGGGAGATCGCACCAACAGTAGCATTCACGGTATATTCACGCATCTGCAGCTTCGTTTGGTAGCAATCAACACAAACTGGCACGCTGGGTCCTGACAGCGCAAATCGTACACTCGGGGGAGCCCAGGGAAAGGCTGCGCCTACTTCGCCGTTGTCCCTAGACACTCAAAAACAAGTCAAGTGACGTAACATTTTGATCACGTGACCCAAGGATTTTTTTCTTCCTTCTAGCCACTCCGGTTGATGCATAGGTGGCGAGCGCTATGGTGCGGCGAAACGCGCCGTCGCGCTGCCTTTTCAGCTTACGTTCTCTCCGGCCGATTGGGACGGCCGGAGCAAAACGCGCGCGGGGTGATCGCGGAGGCCATGACTGGGTGTAGCAGTTTCCAAAGGTCACCGATAGGCTATACTGTGGTGCTGATTGCATTTGCCGCTCACAGCCACGAGTGGCGACCGAATCCACGGCGGTGTTCCTGGAAGATACGCGCGCTTGGAACCGCGCTCTCTTGAGCTCTTTAAAGTGCTCCTTAAAAGGCGGAATAGTGTCGCTGCTTTCTCGTGACATGCTTTTGTGTTACAAGAAATTGTAAAGTGACAATAATACGCCTGAAGAATAGGTGACTGGTAAAAAGCGCAAAGGCTCATGGGTACGTCGTCTGCTACCGCCACTTCCGGTTCGAGATCTCTCCTGCTGTCCCGTACGCCTGCGTGCGCCGGCGGCTGTCAGGCGCGTGTGTGTGTGTTGTTTATTTGTCACAGGGTGCTTACATGTCAGATAAACCCTAGTAGGGTCAGTCGTTTTTATTTGTGGAATTCCCGATGCATGAGCGTTTTTTCCACGGTGGTAAGAGATAAACAACAAGCACACACGCGCGTAAAAGCCGACGGCGTACGGGAGACTAGTAGAGCTCTCGAGCCGGACGTGGCGGGGCTCCACGGGAGCAGACAATGTACCCATGAGGCTTTGCATTTTTTATCGGTCACCTATATAGGAAGCACATTGGGTGTGCGAATCTCTTAGAGCATCATCGGTACTTGTTGCTGAGGCTGTTCTTTATTTGGTGTTGCTTTGTCCACTGCACAGCTAAGGCTGTCTCTTAGTTCACGAATCTTGTAACTAAGTGAAACACGCTGGTTTTTAACACAAAAGTGTTTTATTCCCGGCTACACGATGATTTCGCTGATGTCATACCCGTCACGGAAGTAAGCAAGCAGCCTGTGAACGGCGCACCCCTGCACACAGGGCCTTCTAGCGGGGAAGCGACCTTTAGCACCAAAGAGGAATTTATACTTCGGGTTGTTCGTTTTCGGGTTTTATATTTTAACACGAAAGTGTTTTGTGCCGCGATACCCGAAGATTTCTCTGACGTCATATTCATCATGAAAATGACGCCAGTACACCTTTGCCGAAGCGACCCGCAAGCAGGACGTCGCTCACCAAGCACACCCACAGGACAGCCGCCGACGCGCAAATCACGCTCAGCTGCAGATTTCGCTGCACATTGCACTTTCGTGTTTTACTGATTCCTGTGACAAAGGAATCAACCACAGTTTTTTACGATGTGTGTTGTAGCATCAGCAATTCAATATTTCCGTGCCTTCCCATTGACCCCACCCCACCACAAACTTGTTATGGAAGCTATAATCTTTCTGAAAAAAAAGAAAGGACTCGCGTTAGTAAACATAAAATTCGTGTAATTCAGCAATACCAGTAGACATAAAACGCATTTTATTCAGCAATAGGAGGCAGTTCTCTGTGACAAAAGCTTATCACTTAGGCTAAGTGTATGCTCTCAAACCTCGTTACAATGAAGTTGAAGGGAAGCCGTAATTATTTCGTTATACCCATTACTTCTTTTTGCAATTATAACAGTTTGCGGCCATGTATGGTCAGCTGAGTGCACAACTGTAACGTGTACAGAAGGAAGCGGCCTCATGGCCACTGTACCGCTATGCGATTACACATGCGACGGAAATTGAATAGAAGACAAATGCTTTGCTTCCTCAATGCGCACACTGCCTGTTTTATTGTCCGCTAGACATTGGTGGGCAAAAGTCCATGATGCTGCTTTGTTTCGCACATCGCAAGCGAAAGACTTCCTTCTAAGCGGTGGCCACCGAATTGATGCCGTTTTTGTTGTCGCCATGGGCGCCGAAAAAAACGATCTAGAAGGTGCGAGGACGTTGGCGCGTCGAACGCGTGTGCATGGTAGACCACGGCGTCTTGGTCGTCACTTGCGCCCGTTTGTCTGGTGGCATATGTGATAATAGCACCAACGGTCGGCTCCTTCGTAGTGGACGTGTCGGCATCGGCTTTTAGCGAGCCATCCTCCTCCTGATCGAGCGAGCAGGCATCCTGATCGTGCAGGCTGCAGGCCCGCGCGGCCGTGCGTGGCCTGGCTGCGCATGAGGTCGAGGTCGACGCGGGTGTTTTAAATGCAGAGCATTTGTATAACCCACGATGTCACCCGTGCGTCGGCATCCGCAGCAGCCAGCCTCCCCCTACACTATAAAAAGAAAAAGAAATAACAGTTACCGGCGCCTGGTTTCGATCCCACGACCCTGCGGGTGGAACGCAAGGTGCATGGTGCTCTACCCACTGCGCCACAAAACGACACAGAATCAAAGGCTACGAACGCGCTTATATCCTTGACTCATTCAAACTACGTCGTCAGCGGCGTGCGTTGGTGACTCAGTGGCGTGCTAGCGGTGTGATAGCTGCGTGGTGTACTCGTGATAGCACCAACCCCCCAAACACTAAACGTTACCGCAATACAACCACCCCCTATAACGCGGGTTGGCGCGGGCTCCACTCCAGTCAACTCCTGCGCTCTCTTCTCTTGCGTTCGTCGGCAGTCGCTTTTGATAAGCGATGGAAGGAAGACCTTCAACTAGTACCGCGACGCAATCAAACATCAGCGTCGCGGAACCAGTACAAGACATCGTACCATCGTCTTCGTGGACGTCGGCAAAGACAAGGCGGCGAGGCGGCGCGCTACCGACGCCGAACGCAAGCGTCGTAAGCGTGCCGCCGACGCTGACCTTCGTGAACGAGAAGCCGCGGCCAAGCATCAACGTCGAGCAGCGGATCCAGGCCTTCGTCAGGAAGAAGCAGCGTCTGCTCGTCAGCGTCGGGTCACAGACCCTTCGATTCGTGCGCGACACGCGGCTGCGACAAGTCAGCCTCCGAAACAACTACCACCACCACCACCACCAACCCTATCGTAAACGACCCCAAGGCTCTGCATTTACTCGTGTCCCTCGCGCGGGGGCATGGGACGGAGGATTTTTTCAAGGGGCCTTTAATTTACTTCTTTATATCCATTATTTGGCTATATCTCGTTACGATTTAACGGGATATTAGTACGTACACAAAGCGTTCGTTACGATTGAGAAAATTTTCTGCGCACGGGCGCTTTGTTGTTTAGCCTTCGTTACAACAGTCCAAATTTGTACCAGAAAGGGTGGGAGCGGATAAAAAGAACCAATAGAAAACAGCCTCAGCAACTAGGGTTGTTGATGTTGGTGTTCTTGCTTTCGTGAATTTACGATGACTTTCCTAGAGATTCATACACCGAGTGTGCTTCCGACATTCTTCATGCATATTTTGTTGTCACTTTACAATTTATCGTAACAGAAAAGCACGCCGCGAGAAAACTGCAACACTATGCCACTCGTGAACGCCTTAAAAGGACACCGAAGGGAATTTGTCACGCTCTTGTTTTTGCTTGCACTGCGTAGTCTGGTCCAAATAAACACACTTTTCGTCCGGGAGATAGGCGGTATTTATTTTATAAAGCCTGAAAGAAGAAAAACTACCATGCTCTGTTTGCGGCAGCCACACCAACTCACGGCGGCGCCGTCTGTAAAATGTGCTACGTGATCTCACGATGGCCTATATTAGCATTCAAACAAATTTCGGTTTCGGTTCTGTAAAACAACATGCTTGTCATCCGACGTTATCGTTGGATGGGCTTTCTCGATATTTCTGTATCGGCATATACTTCTGCCATGTTGTCGACTGTAAAATGCATCAGACCAGCACGGCTTAGAATCGTAACAATCACTATAGCCCAGGCGTACACAGTGGATGAACGCCCCCCGCGTCACCGGAGACGCTCAAATTGGGTGCGCTATTCCCACATGTTTGGAGCTCGCCTAGCTCAAGCCTGCACCGTAAAAAGCGTGTTCGCATCAGGCCAAGGGTCGGATGACTCGGGACTGCGCCCGCTGCCCGCAAGCAGTCCGTGCTTATGGCAACAGCACGCCAACGAGAACTCGCTAGCCCGTCAATGTAAGTCTACGTGCCTTCTACGAACTCGCTCGTGACGCAGTGAACGTTACAGCGCAAAAATGGTGAATTCAGTACAGAAAAAATCCGCAAAAATAATGAACTTCAAAAAAAAATATGCACCCTCCGAATATTCGAACTTGCGACTTGCAAAACATGCTTAGCGGTCCAGACCACTCGGCCACGAGCCAGAGCTGGCGGTGCTGAAAATGTAAAGCATATAATGTATAGCGCGGCCTCCGCGATCGGCTACCGGCACGCCGTTGCTCTGGCCGTCCCAATCGCCTGGAGAGAGCGTAAGTTGAAAAGGGGACGTGGCCGCGTTTTTCGCCGCCCCGTGGCGCGCGTAACCTAAGGTCGCTTTCCCTGGCGCAGACGGGCGCAGAGGACGAAAATTCGGCCTTCGGAGCCTGTGTACGACGTTTATTTAAAAAGAAACGTTACCGCACACCAATGCAGCAGAAAGGTAGAAGTAGTTACTGGAGCCATTAGGGCAGTACTGGTGCCTTTGAATTTTCGACGTAGGCTATGCCCGGGTGACGCATAAGTGAATTTGTTGCACAGCAGTATTCTTTTTAAAGCAGAGCTTTTTACCTCTACCCCCCAAGAGTTCTTTCGCGACCGTTGGTGTCAACAGAAAACTCCCGCGAACAAATAAAACAATTTACTCGCACCGCCAGCAATTGAACCAACGCCAGGGCCCGTTGTCTTACCGATTTAGCTACGAGCCCAAGCGGAGACGAGGAAGACATGCGGAGACGAGAAGACATGTGGAAGACCAAGCACATCTACGGGTTTACCTCCTGCATTCTCGCTGAATGCCACGTGATAGCGTCACACGACCTCTCGCGCCGCTGTGCGCTCCGCCCAATGCCCGTCTAGCGGCCCGGCGCGCGCCTTGCGGGTGTACTAGAATTTACAAAAATTAAAGGACACTCACACCAACGCATGTCATCTCAACTCTAGTACGCCAATGTCCTAAAGCCTGTGGCCTCCAGTCTTCTTGTCTTCCCACAGCTCCTTGTCTTCCGCCCTCACGCCAAACGACACATCAAGAAACACATTCAAATACTCCTTGATGGCCAGCACAGAATTTAACTTCGCTTGATGTCCTCCCTGACTCTTGGCGACAAGAACTAAAGATTCTCCCTTTGCTTAAAAATATGAACCCCTCACACGACGGGGGTCGCCGACAAGGACGGGCTCAAGCGCTCGACCACATCCTCGGTGGCGATCATGAAGTTGTCTAAGCCGACGCCTCCCAACATCGAGAGCAGCAGTACGCCATCATAGTGGCTACCTCCAGAACTAACCTCCTTGCGTGTGCCTCACTCAAGAACCAAAACATGACGGCAGCAGAAGAGGCAGCCATCGCCTTGGTTCTCACTCAACCAAGGGTTCGGAAGGTAGTCACCGCTTCCTAAAGCCTACCAAAATTACCAGTCAGGTTGGGTGTCCCGACCTGGACTGCGTGTGTTAGAAAAATTACGACCACCTCCCCTCGCGGGAACCCTGGTGTGATGCGACGCTGAGGGGGGTTCAAGCGCAAGCGGAGAGCAACCGTCGACCGAAAAGCCGCCGGAGAGCGGCACACCGGTTATATTCGCAGCGCGCCCGAAGAAGGGGAGACCGCGGAGAGAGAGAGTACTGCACATGCGCAGCACCGCGGGCAGCGCCACCCACCGGTGTAGTGAGAGCGCGCTGGGCCGCACACCCGCAGATGTTGAGAGAGAGTGTTCGCTCTCACCTTGGCACGCGCCGGCGCCAGTGCGTCTGCCGTGGCTATGACGCAACACAATCCAACACAATCAGTTTTAATTCAATCCGAGCCAATCGAATCCAATCCAATGCCCCTCGCCAGAGAGTGTTCGCTATCGGAGAGGACAGGGGGTGGGCGGAGGAGAGTGCGGACGCCGCCGACGACGACGACGGACGCACGCAGGAAGGACAGGGCCGCCGACAAGAGAGGCTCTCAGCGTCGCATCTAAAGCACTCTCCGAACGGTTCCATTCAGCACATCTGGACACCAGCTTACGCTTCAATGGAGGGCACCGAGCACGCCCACCAACAAGCCTGCGCTTTTACCCCCCCCCCCCCTCCCCGGTTATCGAGCTGCACGAGGACAGTCACCCGCTCGTCACGTTCAGGGATATAACAGAGCATTATCGCCTTCAGAGAGACCCTACCTTCGCCTTACTCTGACCTTTCCAGAGGACAACAAACTACCCTACGGTTCATACAATCCGGCTCTTTCCCACACCCGACGTGTATTCACTTAATGCACCCGAATCGCTCCGACGCTGAATGTAAATTTTGCTCAGAAGTAGGAACACGCCGCCACATACGCGGGGTGTGCGACTTTAGCCCTGAGAACCCTCCTCTCTTTCCGTCAATTACCCAACCAAAGCAATGGAAGATGCTGCTGTCCATCTCCTCTCCGCCTACCTAGCTTCAGCTGGTGGACAGGCGGCGCGCACTGTGGAGAAGGAACCACTCTGCTGGGCCGCACTCTGGGCCGTTCAGAAATCTGAATAGAAGTATTTCTTCCTCCTCATCCCGCTCCTCCTTCCTTCTACGGGGCCGATGTCGTCGTCTCCGTCCGCGGCGGCAGAAACGGAAAAGTGAGATCGTCTAACACCGGGTTTGAGCTTCCGTTAGTTTTGTAAAAAAAGTTTCCACTCATGTGCTACACCAATACAACTCAACCGACCACCGTTCAGACATCGTGCATTGATTTAATACTTACCAAGAATATTTCTTTGAAGTAACAACGGGTGTGGTTAAGTGCATTTCACTTCTCTCTGGTTTCACTATTTGTAGAGCGACGTGAGGGAATATAAGTGACGCCTCAGGGGTAATCGTTGTGGGTGCCGTTTACAGCTTTGCTTTCCAACCACATTCACATGGTGGATTGGCCTGATATATTTTCGTGCAGTGTACTCTTGTTTTCGCGCCGCAATCGCTCTTTGGTAGCATTTATAGGATTTTTAGAGCCCCGTTTTACCAACACGCACTGAGTGAGGGTGTTTTCTTTTATGTTTTTGGTTACAAGGGGATATTTCCGGGGTGGATGCCGCTGGTGTGTACGCACAGCGCGGTTTTTGTTTACGTGCGCGGCATGCTGTAACCACAGATAGCTCGTTAATGCGAAAGGATCAAGCGTGGACGTACATTCCATACTTCTCGGTTACGTTAGTTCCGTTCTTGCCTTCGCGTGACTGTGGTCGTGCAATCACTGCACAGAGGGCTTGCGCACGGTTCGCGGAAGTATACAGAGCGCTTCATTCGAAAATTCCGTCGTTCGAGCGCTGCGCTGGCATCCTTGCATTCGCCTTTCTTGCGATGGTTGTGAATCATTAGCGGCGTTCACTCTGCGCCCGCTTTTCCTAAGGACCTACATCCTACCTTAATTCCGCGCAGCTTAGAGTGCTTTGCCGTTTTTGTAGAAATGTTCCTTTCACCTTCATGTCGTTATAGGCTGCTGTGAATAGATTAAAAAATATATACACATGCTGTTGTGCGAGTGTGCACGTACAGCGACGTGAAAAGTCCCTGCTTCTCCGACTTCGCAGCCGGATACACTAAACAGCACTTGCGACCGTACGTTCATGTGCGAACCGAGTGAAAAACGCAGGCTTGTAGTTCTGGGAATAGGCGCCAGACAAAACTGCGATCAATCGATCAGGTGAACTGAAATTACAGATTTGTGGCCTCTTATTTCTCATACGAACCAGAGATCGAGTCCCTCTAGATACAAATCATGTAACTAATTACTACAGTTAATTAATCCTGCAATACGTTTTTTACCGGGCTCGGTCGTTTACAGCCGTTATTAATGGAGGCGCCTGGACAGAACTGTTTTGTGCTGGGATATATTCTGGATATTTGTACGTTGCACTAACACAACACCCGAAATAAATTCGAAAGAGAACCAATGTCACGATAATTATCAAGAGAAAACAATAAGGGATATCGCGAAAATGAATTGGTGCCACAAAATAGACATTGTATTGGAACAAACGTCCGTAATGACGTCGTGCAGGTGGCTTGTGCTGCTGACGTGGCTTCCTGTGAGAAAAAATGCTGGGAGTGGCATTTGGGTTTGGTTTTTTAACGCCAACCTTCTCCAATATCCCTTGCTAAAATTGACCCTTGAAATAATCCTATTGAGAAGGGAAAAACTGTCACCACCGAGTTAGAGATGCGCCACAAACACACCGCCAATATAGGCAATAATGCATTGCAGAAGAGAGTTAGTGAACGTTCTACCGTAGCATGGTCAAATTCGTGTTCGCGCAGCTGCTCAGTGCCGCGTCCAGGTTCACCTCGCTTACACTAAACCCGTTTAACAAGCGCTTTGCTGGACAAAAATAGGTCAGCTGAAAATAATATAGTCGCCCAGTGTGTTTTGGTTCAAACGCAGTGACTGGATACGCTGCGCCGTTGACTACTAAGATGAAGTAAGCCGCACACTGCAAACGTACGGCATCACGCGTAATGCAAACGTAACATATAATTAACGGTCCTCTGTGCATACACGGAAGAAAGGGCGTACAGCCGCTGCGGTGCGAATATGCATTTCAAGTGCCCATTCAAACGTGGGAGAATTTAACGATGCGATAGCAGTAATTGCGAATCAAACGTACTACGTCAACGGCGCGGTCGCTAGATTAGCTGGCCTCAAATTGTTTTACCTGGCCGCATTTTTTTTCTCGTAACAGCCCCAATTTGCGCCGCACCGAACAAGCACATATTACGCAGAAAATCACTCCAATGTCATAACAACGGGATTATAATACCACCCGAGTCGCTAACACACAAATTATGACTTCACGCCACAAAGAGCTTGCACGCACTCGGAACGCACACGATACATGGTCAGACGCAAGCTGCCGTCTGCCAAAAAAAGCGCGAATTTAGGTGAACAATTCTCGCGTCACGAAAACCTTATGACAACTGACTGAACATGCAACGCCGCAGATAATTATTGATTGATTGTAGGGTTTAACGCGCCGACGCAACGCAGGCGATGAGGCGCGCCGTAGTGGAGGGCTCAGGATTAATTTCGACCACCTGGGGTTCTTTAACGTGCGCCGAAATCTCGTACACACGGGCGTTTTTTGCGCTGATAATTATGCTGGAAGTTAAAGGGGCACTGAAGTGAATTTGCAAGCTCCCGTTTTTGCTTGCACTGCGTAGACTGGCTCAAATTAGCACACTTTTCATCTTTTATCCGGTTGACAAATCGGTAATTATTTTACAAAGCGCGAAAGAAGAAAAACTATCATGCCCGGTTTGCGGCGGCCGCACCAACTAAGGCTGTGACGTTGGGAGGATGGGGCACAGTGATTTTACGATACCCAAGGTTAGCAATCAAACAAGTTTCGGTTTCGGTTCCGTAAAACACAACAGATGGCGTTGTTGGATGGGCATTCTCAATATCTCAGTAATCATCGTACCGCGCTTCTGCCATGTGGTCGGCTGTAAAATGCATAAGATAATCCTCCCAGGACGGCTTGGAATCGTAGCATTCACTAGCCGAGGCATACGCAGTGCATGAACGCCCTCCGCGTCCCCGCAGACGCTCAAATGCCATGCGCTTTTCCCCCATATTTGGAGCTTGCCTCACTCATGCCTGTATCGTAAAAAGCGTCTTCGCACCAGGCCAAGGGTCTGTTGATTCTGGCCTGTGCCCACTGAACGCAAGCAGTCCTTGCTTATGGCAACAGCAAGCCAACGAGAACACGCTAGCGCGCCAGTGCCAGCCTGCGCGCGTTCTGTGAACTAGTTCGTGGTGCAATGAACGTTGCGGCCCCCCCCCCCCCCCCCCCCAAAAGGTGAACTCAGGGCAGAAAACATCGGCGGAAAACGAAAAGGTTAACTTATAAAAAAAGCACGTAGCCGCGGGGAATCGAACTTGAGACTTGCAAAACACTCGCGATGACATACATAGCGCTCCAAACCACTCGACCACAAGCGAGCGCTGGCGACTTTGGAAATATAAGGTATATATTGTATAACCAGTTTACACTTTCATTTAGTTTTAGCATTCCAAGCAGCTTAGGTGACTATTTGTTCTCTTGCGCTCGTGCAGTACGCATCCCCCAGTTTCCACAATATCTCACGTCTAGCAATTGCATTTCTTAGACAGAAAAGCGTTCGCAGATGCGTAGTCGTGCTGCTGGCCGCTGTGCTTGTTCGCCCAGCGCAAAAAAGTGCTTCCCGCACCCTAGTTTTACGCTTTACGGTAAACATATCAGTTGATTTTATTTCCTTAGTACCTATATTGACTTCTCTGGCTCTTCTGCCGCCGTCAAGAGGCCTTATATTTTCCTACTGGCGTACCAGTCAGCGAAGCGTCGCATGTGCGATTGTGCAGCGCTTCTGTGAAGTGACCTTGACTTGGAGCTAGATACAGTGTACAAACTAACCAAGTAAAGAAGGGCACATTCTTCCATTCACAAACGTGCCCTGGCTTCGTTTCAACTGAGCGATCGAATTGTGACGACCCGTCGGCGGCCGGCGGACGAAACGCTGGGCCGACTGACTCTGCCTGAAGGCCGGGGAGCCGTGCAGTAGCGCAGCCAATTGCGAGCTCGGCTCCTTCCGACGTCACACGAAAACGCCACAGAAAATGGGCGAGTGTAAAGAGAGGAGGACAGCGTTTTCGAAATAATTTCTCTACTGAATAAAATCGCGTAAACACGCCCAGAGTGGGCGAAACATGGCCTGGGGACTCCGGACTACAATTTGCGCTAGTAATCCCGCAATGTTTACATATCACTTTAGTGTCCCTTTAAGCGCGCACATGACAAATACACGACCACTTATCCAAAGCAAAGCTTACGACGGGATGTACTCGCCGCTGCGCGCAATGCCTACTCAGAACAAAGGGTTGACGACGGTCGCGTAGGGAATACGCATTTCTTCGTAAGTGACCGTTAAAGCTTCCGCAGAATTTAACAGAGCAAGAACAAGCATTGAGAAGCTTACCTCGCAAGGAGTGATGGCAGCGTCGGCCTGAAGTATGCCCGTTCAAATCTAAGCAACCAAACTTTTCTCCTCTGCAGAATTGCTTGGGTTTGGGCGAGTTGGTTTTCCATATTGACTTGTCAGTAAGTAAACTCAGTCAGTAAACTCAGTTGATAGTCAGCACTGTGTCCGTGTTTCCTTTCTAAGTCATATCGTTTTTTTGTTCAGGCTGAAATTTCAAGTCGAGATTTTCTCCTCTCTGCGCCGCGTTTCTGGGACCGAATAACGAAGTCTTTTGCCCTCCCTGACAATATTCGCGCTGCCTAAGGCCCAACACATCGGTACCGAGAAGCAACATAAAGCGACCCCGATGAGACATTTGTTCGGAACGAGCAGATAATTTTTACTTTGCTATTAGCTGGCGCCTACGATAAAGCCGGCACTGAAGCTCCGTGTCTCGGCGGCCAGAAATGGCGCCGTAGTGGCGGCGTTGAGCAGTGTCCCAGCCGGCGAGGCATCGGCGAGGCGACCTGGCGGCGGAGGCAGAAGAAAAATACCACGAGACTTTTCTGTTGGCCAATGGCGGGCGGCGCTGGCGGGAGAAAAAAAAAAAAGCAAAGCACGGAGGAGGAAAGGAGCGCGGGTGAGGGAGAAAGGCGGCGAGATCATAGAATGGCGCTACCTTAGTAATTTTAGGGGGCTTAATCGCGGAGGCCACGTGTATAGCCAGTTTTCATTTGAAGTGCAGGACACTTTATGGGCTCGTCTTGACGTCAGCTCGCTAACGGTCGATGTCAAGTGACTGCCGGAATCAGGCAGCTCAGCGAGATAACAGACCCAAGTAAGGCCTGGTGTACCGTTGTCAGGAATTCAGGCTGAGGCTTCGAAAACCACGCGGTTTAAATAGTCGTAACCGTTCGAACCTCGTGAACCGCTGGCGCTTGTCATACATCTCCCCGTTGATGAGCGCAAAGAAAACTGCAGGTACATATCAGGCAAAATCTCTGGCAGCTCCCGCGTTCAGTGAGTTAAGAACGCTCGTTTAGTTGGTTTTTACGACAGTAAGCGAAGAAAGAAGCCGCACACACAAAAAAGGCGTGTTCGAAATGACGCAGAAAGGCTCCAGACGCGGAAGGAAAAAATGGCGCGTTCGAAATGACGCAAAACAGCTCCAGCATACGAAATTAAAGCAGGCATAAAAAGAACAGAACTCCCGCTGGCGCATTTTCAGGCAGGGGGCGCGCGAGCACTGCGAAGGCGGGAAATTTGAATTGCATATTCGTCAAGAGAGGTGTGAGACACGGCGGCGAAGAGCGTGATGGGTGGTAGCAGTGAACGGATAATGGCGCCACCACCTATTATGGCAAATCACATCTCTGCACTTCCGACAGCTTTTACGTTGAGTGGAACGGCTTTAATTTTTTATTTAGTTGTAGTATTTCAAGCAGCTTAGATGACTATTTCTTGTATAGCGCTCGTGCCGTAAGCGCCCCCTGAATTCCCACAATATCTCATGTCTACCGACTGCATTTCATAGATGGAAAAGCGTTCACAGGTGTGTGGTCGTGCTCCTGACGGCTGTGCTTGTTCACACAACGCCAAAACGGCTTCCTGCACCGTTGTTTTACGCTGTGAGGTAAAAGTTTCGGTTGATTTGATTTCCTTAGTACCTTTGTTAACTTAACTGACTCTTCTCCCAAGTTCAAATGGTCTTAGGTTTTCCTATAGCGTACCAGTCGCCGAAGCGTGGCATGTGCGCTTGTGTGGAGCTACGTGGATTTACAGCTTGATACAGTCTGAAAACTAACAAAACTAAGAGCACATTCCTCCGCGCTGATATCGTGTCGAGGCTTAGTTTCAACACAGCGAACGAATTGCGACGACCCGCTGGCGGGCGACCGACTGAAAGCTGGGCCGACTGATTCCCGAGAGTCGGCGAGCCGGGCAGTAGCACAGTCAAGCCATGGAAGCCAACTTTTTCTGACGCCATGCGAAATGTCATAGAAATCGGCAAGGAGGATAGAGAGGGGAGGACAGCATTTTTAATTGATTTTTCTACTGAATAAATTCGCGTAAACGCAGCCAGACTGGTCGAAACATGGCCTATAATTTTTGGCGAGGGATCGCGCAATGTTTACAAATCACTTCAGTGCCCCTTTAGGCGCAGGTAAATATGCACCCAAGCACAACCTTTCACAGCAAATGTAAACGCAAATGAAATCATTGAGAAATCGTAGAAATGTTGCAGGGATGTTTTAGAATGTCAAGAAATACTGTCGCATAATCTGATAAGCTGGCGGTGTTTCCTGGGTTATCGTATTCTCTGCGAATTTTTTCTGTCTGTTCACACAAATACAACGCGCACATTTACGCGCGTGCCTGCGTGCGCATCCCATGCATCACCCGCGCACGCAACTCATTCGTTCCCTCGATTATTTACGCATGCATGAACGCTCTGACCATTTTTACGTGCACATATTACTCGGGCCCTCACCGGCAGTTACCACCTTACCAGACGTTTGGCGTTTCACATTGCAGCTCCGAAAAGACAGACGCTTTTGAAACAAGTGTTCGCAAAACCAGAATAACATTTTTATTTTTTTTTCTTAAAGCAAAGGCTTGGTTAACTTTCTCTTTAAGGCAGAAGAAATTCACAAAAGTATGGGATTTACGCAAAAACATCAAGTGGGAGTAAGGTATAAAAAGCAAGGTACCGCAGAAATAAAACGCTCGAAAAAGTGTCGGGGTAACAGTAGACGACTAGGAGGCAGGCTATAGGGGATTTTACACGAGTAGGGAACGAACGGGTCACATGTGAGAACATAAGGAGCAGCACTTTGAAGAATTGATCTGTTCGCGACGGTCAGTGCACGGGGAGCGCGCAGTGGCGCCGATGAGACGCGAAGGCGCTTGGAGTGCTGCTGCCGAGACGCAGGCTTAGGTGGTGACATGAAGGGCAACGAGGACGAGGGTATGGGCTGTAGAACGGGGCTGGGAGCTCGCGACTTGCTTGGGGTATCTTGTGGTTCAAGGCATCGATTATGGAATACCCAGACCAACCAGAGGCCCGCAGAGGTTGGCGTTGGTGATCTCACCTTCAAAAAAGATGTCTCGTATCTTGAAAAACACTTCCGCCGTCAGCAAGCTGTCGCTTCCTGCCTGGTGTCGCCGCCCTATCTGTTCCAGCTCCAGCTTATCAGCCATCGTTTTGAGGCCTCCCTTGAGGTTCGTGCAAGTCTGCGCCAGGTACTTGACATCGTAGACCACAGGAAAGTAGAGCCTCACCACCTCCATGAACTCGGACATGTCTCGAGGCAGCGGCGCGTTCGTCAGCAGTCTGAGCAGGTAGGCCACGTCGTAGGCGCCGTGAAAGCAGATGAGTTTCACGTGGGGCGAAAGGACCACACCGGACTTCTTCAACAGCTGGGCAAACTCGCACGGGTCGATGCCCTGTTTTCGGTGCCTCTCGAATTCGATGCCAGAGTTTACGAGCAGGGCGATGGAATCATCAGCGTACATGTCCTCTGTAAGGTTGAACAAGAAGTTGAACTGCCAGGTGCAGTTGTTCTGGGGCTTGTTGCCGGCTTGGTCCATGAAGGTGAAACCTATCTGGATGACCTTCATCATGTTCACATTGCAGCGGAGGTTGTGGTAGTCGTATTCTACTCGGCTGGAACATTCGGTTACGAAGTTGGACGTCACACCGGGAAATTCCGTGTCCATGGCGACATAGTTGTACCGCTTGACGATACGGCCAATCTTCTCGAGTTCTTCGGCGAGGTTAAAAGCCCAGACATTACGTATACCGGGCGTCTCATTCGGAACTTCGCGGACGCTGCTGCCGTCATCGATGGAGCTGGCAGCGTTCATGCCAGCGGAGTTCGAACTAGCCATGGCTACACGTGCACACTTGCAGTCACGACTTAGCAGTACATGGCGGAACGAGAGCCGCAGAAGCCGGCACACGAGTCGCGCGAACGTCTGCTTGTGCGTCCAAACCTTGCGGCTTGAGAAATGGACAGCCCTTGCCTAGGTCGCGATGACGCTGATAACCAACGCAATGGATCTCGCCGAACACCAGGAGACTTGGTCGAGGCGTAGTTGGCGACCACGCTGAGGGTGAAGGCAACTTCGCGGCTGTCACCAACAGTCTGAAGACATTACAGATGCTTAGTTGGCTAAGCAAAATGCGTTAGAAGAAACCAGCTCACGGCATGACATCCAGAAAGGCAGAAGAAATGCGCTTCTTGAAGAGACTCAAGCAGCCGCAACAAATGACGTGGACGCCGGCTTGAGGCACAGTTGATGCACCGAACGCCGATGAAAGATGCCAGAAATGACACAAGAGGGGCGCTGCAGTCCGAACATGCGTTTGATGCTGCTGCTCCGGTTGTATTTTACACACGCCTTTTTTGTTATTTATGAACCTGCATGCATACACAAATGTTTTTTTTTGTTCGCCTTTTGTAGAGCCGCATTATTCAACGTGGGCTGCAGAAAGGCCCCTCGTGAAGCTACGAGGAGCTCGTTCAGCTTGATCTCAGCGTCTTGGGTTCGGCCAAAGCCCTGTTTCTAAGATATGCTTGGATGGCGCATCCGCGAGTGTAAGCCGTCTCTTTCTTAAGCCCGTACTACATGGAGCGATTTCACCTGCGAATTCGCTGATGCAGCGCCGCTCGTACGGCAAAACCACTTTTTTCGTTGCTGCGGCAAAGTGTCAAACATTTGAAGCGGTCGAGCAAACACCGCACGTGCGGCGTGTGCGGCGTAGAGGGGCCGGACCTGCGGCCAATAGGAGCACAGCTCGGCACCACTTGCACGCTTGGAAACCAGATGGAGTTGCTTGCATGAGCGCGAAAAAAGCGTGGGCACACCAAAACGTCTGTCTTCTCTGCTGTGTGTGCGTATATTGATAAAGAATTGGCGATTCTTATATAAAACCGCAAATAAACTTATATTTACCGCAAACCAGGCAGAAACAACTTGCCAAGAAAGTAAAATAAAACCACCCTTGTTAAAATCGCAACCACCTTTGCTGGTGGCAAACTTAATTCAGTCTGAAAACAAGGCGCATCTGAAATGCGAAAATCGCGGCGTTCGCAGGCCCCATGTAGACGCCAATTCCAGGCATTGCGAACTTCACAAGTGCGAATGTTCGTTCCAGCGGATTCGATTCGCTCCATGTAGAACGGGCTTTAGAGCCCGGTGATCACGTCACATCGCCAACACAGAAGTTTTCACCACAGCCAATTCACACACGCCGTGTTTTAAAGTAGCGTCTGAGGACGCCATCCTAGCCTGGAGAGCTCTACAACAGTTATGCCAAGTGAACGTTAGTTTTTTAACCGCGATGCGGCGCTGGCAGCCGCTCTTCAGGTCGCGCCACCTTTGACCGCCTTTCGACAAGCCTTATGCAAACCCCCCGGTTTCCTCGAGCCAACGCTACCAACGCCTTGGGCTCACTCGCTGAACCGCCCTGTAGCTAGCTCGTGACGCGTCTTCTTTTGTTTATTGCTTTAATTGCACGAGGAATAAATGGCGCACATCGACAATATTTTGCGTCCTCGCCCCGACGACAGAGAGTGACAGAACGGGCGAAAATATAGCACGTGCCGGGAGAGCTTGCTGCGCTCGCTACGTGGCCGCGCTCATTGCTAGCAGTTAAGTCAAACCGAAACGGTGGCGGACGCGCCCGGGCATCTGTTCTACCCGTTGAGTTGCTTTATTGAAAGAGGAAGAAGGCAACTCAGCCGATAACTGCCTCTCAGGTTGAGGGCGCCTTCATTCTGAAGTTAGCGTGCCTACATTTAAGTAATACCGCCCAGCAACTAGTTATCGGTCGTTCGGTATAGCGTGTTTACCCTTATTTTGTTCGTTTTCATGCCGACCGCGCTGACTTTGGTGCGAGGGGCGTGAGGGAAAACCGCGGACGCTTGTTTTTTTTATTCGCCACGCTATTATGTCCACCCGACGAGCGGGCCCAGAGGGGACGTGTACAAATGCGTCGGTCAGTCCAAAGTAGTTAAAAGCGATGCTAGCATTTGAAGGAGGATATCCTTTCGTTCGTTTGGAAGACCGGCGGCGGGGGACTATTGACATATTAACGACCGCGACTACCGCCATGAGAAAACCGGAAGCGGACGAGAGCTGAAAGTCAGTCAAGGGGTCAAAAGTATGAAGGGGTCACTCGACGTTCTGTCTACCAGGGTTACACAGCTCAAAGCTACTGGGCGAAGTTTCCATTCGCTCCACATCTGGCCCTGGTGACTCCGTGGCGGGATGCGTCAATGGGTAGGCGACCAGGCTTTGTTGTGCGCTCGACGGGATCACAAAGCGAAGGAATTTTGGCGGCGCGGGGCACAATTGTTGGCCGCACGGTATGGATAATACTGTAAAGGGGTCCTGAAATACCTTCCGCCGATGCATGGATGTACAGTTCCGCGCAGAAGTAAACGGAGCACGGGAGCGGTGGCCGAACTGCATCGCTGCGCCGCGTATGGGCGCCGACGGGAACCATGGAGCGCCGGTCAAAGAGTGTGTTCGCACTGCCCCCACCGCCCTATATGATATGTCTAATCGCCGCTCTGCTGGCGTGTCATGCTCGGTGAGACGGTCTTAAAAAGGCAGCGCTGGGCTATAGAGGGGCGCTGGTTGCACTGCCGCTCGCAGGCATCAGCGGCGACCGAATACGCTGCTCATGAGCTGGACGAAGCTAAGGTGAACGAAGCTGCGCGCGCCCGGAAACGTGCCTTGTTGCACGCTGTAAATGGCGGCATAAAATTGTAGGCCGCTGCGGTTTGGAATAGCATGCCATTGCTATATAATTGGTTTGGCATAGCATGTCATTGCGATATAATAATTTGTAAGCTGGCAACAAAATTGTTATGTACAATATAGGAAGCACATTCACAGACATTTTCGTTGTTCGGAAAAAAAAATCTCGCTTACGAGATTTCTTCTTTAATTTTGGGTTTGTCCCAAGTTATTGCTACCGGTCAGTCCAGGTCTGTTCAGGACAAAGGGAAATAAAAAATGTCCATTCGGTGGAAATTCTGTATTAGAGAACACCGTAAAGAATAGTTACAATCGTTGCCTGCTATTACAGCAGGCCTCATAAGGCGCATATTTTGTTGTCGCATTAAAACCAACGTTGTTATTTTTAACGAGCACCTTATATTAGTTAAGAAAGTGTTGCAGATTTAAATTAAACTCCGCAATCAATTGAAAGATGGCTTCACCGCATGACCTCAATGCCTTGCAAAAAAGTGCCGACAAGGCCCCAAAATGACCGATGACGAGTATAGTGGTCATGACCGATGGCGACCATACTCTTAATCGGTTAATTTGGTACAAAATCTTATGAGTGCTATCCTCGTCAACGGGAGCGAAAGAGTTAACGCGACAACAAAATATGTGCCCTATGAGGCCCGCTGTAATAGCAGGCAACGATTGTACCTATCCTTTACGGTGTTCTCTAATACAGAATTTCCGCCGCATGGACATTTTTTTTTATTTCATTTTGTTCAGAACAGACCTGGACTGACCGGCAGCAATAACTTGGGGCAAACCCAAAATTAAAGAAGAAATCTCGTAAGCGAGATTTTTTTTTCCGAACAACGAAAATGTCTGTGAATGTGCTTTTTATATTGTACATAACAATTTTCTTGCCGGCTTACAATAATTTTATATCGCAATGCCAAACCGCAGCGGCCTACAATTTTATACCGCCCTTTACAGCGCACAACAAGGCACGTTTGCGGGCGCGCGCTGCTTCGTCGAGCTGATGAGCAGCGGATTCGGTAGCCGCTGATGCCTGCGTGCGGCAGTGCAACCAGCGCCCCTCTATAGCCCAGCGCTGCCTTTTGAAGACCGTTTCGCCGAGCATGACACGCCAGCAGAGCGGCGAATAGACATATCATAGGGCGGCGGCGGCAGTGCGAACACACTCTTTGACCGGCGCTCCATGGTTCCCGTAGGCGCCCATACGCAGCGCAGCGATGCAGTTCGGCCACAGCTCCCGTGCTCCGTTTACTTCTGCGCGCACCTGTACATGTAACCAAATAAAGCAATGTATTAGCAATCTCCTCCCGCAAGAATTTTGTTAAAGCGATGAGTATTAGCTGAGAAATCGTAAATCAAAAACCGGGCATTATCGTCGGGCCGCGTTTCCTCCTCCTTTCAAGTAACTCTCCGCTGTTGACGGCGCGAGCCTTTTCTCCCATGATGCTGCGCTCCTCAGCGGTGACGTACTTCCGCTATTGCGCTGCTCATACTGCCGTCTGCTACGGGCAAGTTTTGTTGACACCATGAATCCCGCACTCCGCTCAAGGGTGGAAAAGCGAACGAAAAATCTGGCCGCATGTGTGCGGCGGCCTGGCCTTGCCCTTTCGCGGTGTACGCTGCTGCAGTTGCTCTCGGCGGCACGTGACGTTTCATCGGCGGCGAACTCGCAGCCGCACGGGGAGGATCGTGCGCTCGTTCTCTTTGATGCACCGCGCACTGTTTATCCAAAAAGCGCCGTATCAGATGGGGCCCCGCTGGTGCCGGGTCTTATTTTGCGGCGGCGGTAATTCCTGCCGCCGGCATGTGAAAAAGACATTTTAAACCGATACAGAACCCGTGCACAAAACGCTTCAATCATGTGACCAGCTCACCTTGGGGCGACGCGTGGTGGAGAGCGGCAACGTTGGCAAAACATGCCCCGCCGCGGCTCTGAGCTTTCTAGCGCTGCAGCGAGCGCAATTTCCTTGACAATCTCAAACATCGGTTGCCTTGGCAACAAGGCACAAACCACTCTACAAATCAGTTACGGTTCCATGATCCCCGTTCAGCTTGGGGCCCCACCTCACGCTCAAAACGCCTTAGTGTGCTCAAAACGCTTTTCAGGGGCCCTTTAAGACGAGCCGCTCGACAACCGATGGCCGGTGAAAGGTTTGCGTTTCCTTGGTTGGTTTTTATTTGTGCTATATTTGCGTTTTGTTGAATACCTCCGGGTTTCTGTATGAGAGTGACAAAGGTGGGTCACGTGGCTATTTTGTACCCACCTAGCTTTGTTTGTCCCGGTGGCCAGTCAGCGGCCTCGTGTGGTTTAATCAATGAGCCATCCTTCCTCTCAAATTGTGACGCCTTTTGTGTGTGTGTGTGCGTGTGTGTATAAGAGGGGGGGGTTGGTGGTAAAACCAAGTAGGACCAAGTAGTTTGAGTTTTTGGCGAAGATGAAAGAGAGGAGAGAGTGGCGAGCCCCAGCAGACGCGCGCCTTGCCCGACCTCTTTTAAGCAATCATGAGCCTTGACAGTTATAAATACGTGGTGTAAATAAAGTGTACATATTGTACATATTGTTTAACTTGTAGTAGCCCATCGTTTGCCAGGTGAAGTCAAGCACGAGCCATCGTTTAATCGGATCTGCGATTCGATCATCGACTTCGGCGACCGATTCACCGATGCGGGTCACACTCATGATCTTCTCATCGTCTCATCTTCATGAATTTAACTCATAGCAAGACTCTCTCAAGGAGGATAGACAGAAAAGAGGATCGACAGAAAAAGAGATAGAAAAGGAGGAGAAGATGAGGGTTTACAAGCCGTGCAGTACGGAGAGCACTGGCAGCATCATAGCCGATCCGAGATTCCCGTGTCGTTTAAAAAGTTCAGCAGTGCACGGAACGCTTTTTCGCGATTTGATGGGTAACAACCGAGAACAACAGGTTTGAAGAGGTACATGACGGCAATCGGAGTTTCGCATGCGACGTTCTAAGCGTATCGAGCCAGCAAATGTTGCGGATACTCGTACAACATGCACGCCGTACGGGGAGGGCCGAGTAGGCGCTGAGGCTACCTCCTTTTGTTGCCAGCTCCTTCTTTTAAGCCACATTAATAAGGCGCTCGATCACTGCATGCACTTCAGAAGACAGCCGGGACTAGGGCTGTCCGGATCACCACTGACTGATATTGATAAATTTTATTTTCTCTCTCTCTCTCTACCTCTCTCTCTCTCTCTCTCTCCTCCCACCCGGAGGTGCGCCCAGGTGATGCGAGTGATATTCCATTCCTGCACTCGGGTCCTTGCGGCTAGAAGCTGTCTCGCGCTCACAGGCTTCAAAATTGTGTTTGAAAGCGGGTGTTCAAGACAAACGCTGATGATGACGGTTACCACGATGATGATGAGGGTGGTGTGATCACGACGACTATAATGATGATGAACGTAGGTATCCCAGGCAGCACAGGACTGTTCGGCCTAAATCAAGCCGGTGTACTTTGGCCGGCGATTTTCTGTCCGGCCTTTTTCCGGCAGCCGTGTTCTGCCCGTGTCCAAATGTGGGTCTTTTAGCCTTACACGGCCGTACTGGCTGTCCAACGGCCAGTGTCCGTCGGCCAGTGGATCGGCTTACGTAAGTACGGCCACATTCCAGCCGTAGGGCTCCGGCGATTCCAAAACCACCCGTGTGCGACCGAAGTACGCCCACCGGACGACAGCCGAGATGCGGTCGTCGGACTCCAGCCGGACTAAGGCTGCGGAAGTTTGGCCATGCTACAGGCATTGAAGTTCAGCCACAGTACGTTAACTGTACTGAGGCCGGTGGACGAGCACTGCATGCAGCGCAAGCAGATGACTAAGTCGTGGTGTGCAGCAGCACAAACGAACCATTTAGGGTCTGCATACTGCGCCCACATGAAAGTGAGCCCGCGCGCCACCACCAGCCGTCCAGCCTTCAGCGCAGCCTTGCTTAATTATCAGCTTCAGTTGAGACCAAAATTAATTTATTAAACAGTGCTCACAAATGGTCGTTCCTTTGATTGATGTGCCTCTTTTACTGTCGGATACAGAAAATATTAATTTCTTTGCAGAGCTGGAATAGATGTATTGTCCAGGTCCTGATATCTTCTGTGCGGCGGCTTACCTGCAATAAACGGGGATGGAGGGGGGGGGGGGAGGCGCATAATTTGGTGGGTTGAATTTCACAAAGATAAAAGTGCCGCTTTTACCCAATTTCTTTTTGGGACAATCTTCCTGAGCAGTTTCATGCTCTGCCCAAATCAACTATTTCTACAACAGTTGCTTGACCAGTTTTGTTGTATATAAAACCGGCGCAAATGCCTTTACGAAGCGTTTTGGTACTCCGTAAACCACTCAGGAGCCTTCAACATAATTTCCTTCTCATAAAAAGAATGTCCGGTTTTTGAGAATTTTTCTTGAAAAGAAATTTTCTACTCGATCAACTTTTGTGATGATCTTTCACAGGGCTGATCCTAAGAGAGGTCAGAAAGGTACTACCATTTTCAGTCTATTTTCCATGTTGTTTTCATAAGTTACGTGCACCCCACTTAATATTCCAAAAGAACTGACGTATTACGTTAAAAAAATTCTAGACGCGTTGCGAATGACCCCTGCTTCAGGTGGCTCCAGTTGTACCCCTCTGTGTTCACGCAAGGAAAGTCGTAAGACTAGAGTTTCATCATTTGTTTCAAACCAATAACATAGCAATGGTAGTATTCATACTGCTGTATGCCTTGCATACTGCAAAGAATAAAATAAATATTTCATTGGTCGAGTTTTAATGCGTAAGGTTCTTAAACCGTCGGAGGCGAACTCGGCTTTATCGTAGCTCCAGAGCTCTGTGGCTCCGCATCATGCTGAAGTTGACAAGGCAGCAGCTTTTGCGCCAGTGCCTTCGGTCACAACCTGGAGAGGCGTATCACCTCTGTCGTGACCCCAGCCACCGAGCCTGTTGAGGCTGATTGTGATGCCTGAGACTCACACAGATTCGTCCGAGACTGGAGGACAGGAAATCTTCCACAGTGAGCTTTTGCATGGTGCCTTTTAATTTCTTTCAATATTTACGCATTCAGTGGTTAAGCCATGCAAGTGTGCGATTTCAATGCAGCAGTTAGGCAGTACAGAGTACACTGCTTAAATCCACATTATAAGCGGTACAGCAATACACCCAAAATATGGACAAATGAAGCCGTGTGCAACCTAATTTTTAACTATTTTCTATCACTCAGGCAAACACGATTAAAAAAGCTCTGGCACAGTGCTTCAAGCTCATGGTGCAAGTTTTCAGAATGGTGGGTGTGTTTTAAACTTGCTTTTTGTTTTGTTTTGTATCATCATCATCACCACCAGCCTATCTGCGCCCACTAAAAGACACAGTCCTCTCCCATTATTCTCCAATTACCCCGGTCCTGTGTTAACTGCGACCAATTTATCCCCGCAAACTTCCTGATCTCATCTGCCCATCTAACTTTCTGCCGCCCCCTGCAACGCTTGCCATCTCTAGGGATCCACCCAACGGTTACCTTGCCTTCGCATTACATGCCCTGCCCAAGTCCATTTGTTCTTATTAATTTCTATTAAGATGTCCTTAACACGCGTTTGTTCCCTGACTCACTCCGCTCTCTTCTTGTCCCTTAATGTTACACTTATCATCTTCCGCTCCATTGCCCGCTGAGTCGTTCTCAATTTAAGTTGAACCCTCTTAGTGAGCCTCCACGTTTCTGCCCAGTAGGTGAGTACCGGTAAGATGCAGCTGGCATACACTTTCTTCTTCAGGCACAATGGTAGGCTGCCATTCATTATCTGAGAATGTCTGCCGTATGCACTCCACCCCATTCTTATCCTTCTAATTATCTCTGCATCATGGTTGGGATCCGGGGTCACAACTTGGCCTAAGTAGATATATTTGCTTACCACTTCCACTGCCTCGCCACCAATCTCAAACCACTGTGCTGTCCCGAGGTTATTTATCATTACTTTGGTTTTCTGCACATTAATTTTCAGGCCCACAGTTCTACTCTATATGTTTAGTGCGGAAAGCATGCTTTGCAATTCGTCCCCCATAGGCATTCGCTATTATGGTGAAGCCCACTTATAACGATACCGTTTATAGCAGTATATATAATATAACGGTGAACAACTATGGCATGGTCCACTTTTGTATGCTTTCTTTGGTAAAACAAACCGCTTATTACAATGCTCCAGTGCTGCGACATCAGATACGATTGAATCCAGTCGCAGTGTGCCCCGACAATGTGAGATGTCACTGGCCGCCGGCATGCGCTGCAATGCGCCTCATCCTTTTCACCCCCGGAAAATGAGTCGACTGCGCCACTTACGAGAAAGCGAGGGGGAGAGAGAGATAAAAACGTTTATTTATCTTAAAGAGAAAGGAGCAAGACCGAAAGCGGTCAGCCTCCCAAGTCCAGGAGGCCGCCAGCCCGCGCTGATTCCAGTGCCCGGTTGACCAGAGCTTGTTGTTGCTCCGTAGCCGAGCTGGTCAGCGCAGACTCCCACTGCTCAGGTTATGGGTTGAGGAGGGGTTTAGGGGGAGGAGAGCAGTTTTTCCCGGACCCCCCTCCCGGCGCTGTACTTTGGCATCATCCTTGCGCCCGCTCTCGAGCTAGCGCCGCTGGCTCATGCGTTCGCTTATGGATCTATGCCTTGCTTTGCCGTCAGCACAGGAGTCAACTATGAAAGGCTCTCGAGTTGACTCCTTTCCGCATCGCGTCCCCTTCCCAGCGGCCTACGGCTCCCCGGTGCACCCCAGCCGACGGTCGTTGGTCATCTCCAGGGACGACCCTCGCATGTTGGGCGACCATCTGGCGGCCGGTGAACGAGGCCACACTTGCGGCGCAACCGAAGGGGCCTCGGCTCCTTCCGAGGCCGTGCCCGTCGCAGCAGCTGCGGCGGAGGCTACGTTTCCCCTTCCTGCCCCTCCGACCAGGCCTGGTGCGAGGGGGCCTGTGCAGCGCATTTTACTCGCATGAGAACCTCGCTTTTATTTTTTTCAAAGGGGCCATGTAGACAAAATACAAGTTTGGGTCATTAAAACCACCAAGTTGTGCTGGTGACAGTGGTACCAACTTTATGTCTGCTAGCAGGGCCTCTGCTTGTGCGTGAGCATATCATTTGAAACACATGGACAGCTGTTGTTGGGGCTGACTCCTGCTGCATCACTGCTGCCCATATTGAGTCACTCTAGCACAAAATTTACAAGTTTTTCAATGTTTCTTGTGTTTTCTTTTTCTTTTCCAGTTTCGTGGCTTTAATGGGTGCCGAGTGAGTTAGTGAACATTCGTTCTGTCAAATTTGGCAAGTTGTATTTTTTTATTTGAGGCCCTTTTAAAGGCGAAAGCTTTAAGTGCCCAACTGTGCAGAAAACCAGCATTGTCGTTGTCCAGTAGAGAAATGCCCACTGGTGTAAAGACAGATGATTTGTGTGGGCATCTAGCCCCGGTCTCCACAGTAGGAGCCGAGCGCGTTGCCGCCATGTTGACTGAACGTGTTCCAAGGGCGAAACAAGAGTTGGCCCAGTGTGTGTGCTGTGGCAGGTGAAGGGGACGGAACAAGTGGATTGGGTGCGGAAGTTGTGGCGTGGTGTGTCGCCAGTCCATCTGTAGTAATTTGCTCCAAAAAGGAAGAAACAAAAAAAATTGGCTCCAATCCAGACTGTGAAGGTGGCTGGAAAGCAAAGCTGTAAATGACACCCACAACAATTGGCAATGCAATGTCACTTGAATTCCCACACGTGCCCTTGCAGCATGTGTCTGGTCCTGCTTACGGCGCTCTCTCTCGAAAGGGTACTGTTCTTTTTGTCGAGCTTTGTATTCCCACTCCTCTGCAGTTTTCAGTTTGGGTGGTATCCACATGGCAGCCTGCGATAAACTGAAGGTGTTGCTGGAGGGGTTCCGCCTTTGCCGTTACCGGAAATCCGGGGGGGTGGTGTCCCAAACGCAGCACCATCGTCCACGGCTGGGCTAGAGCGGCGGACCCCGCCGCCACGGCCTCCGCGATCGGCTGCCGGCGGCGCGCCATTGCTCCAGCCGTACCATTCGGCGCGGAGCCAGGTGGAGAGGTGTAATTTTGTGAACTCCTATTCCCGCCACGAGGTGGCGGCCTTTAATGACAACGCTCGTAACGAATCGGTATTCGTTCAAAAAGCAGCAATACCGTGGGTAACGGAATACAGATATCTGGGCATATGGTTAAACGAAGGTCAGGCTTATCTAAAAACTCATGAGGAGCATTTACGAATGAAAGGCAAAAGAAACGCCTCTATCATGAAGCACAGAGCACTGTGGGGATATAACAAATATGAAGTAGTGAGAAGAATCTGGAAGGGAGTAATGCTACCAGCACTCACCTTTTCAAACGCAGTAGTGGGTGTCAAATCAGAGATTCAATCTGGGCTAGAAGTAAATCAGAGAGCCGTAGGTCGATTGGCATTAGGAGCACACAGTAAAACAACAAATGAGGCAGTGCAGGGAGACATGGGATGGGCATCCTTCGAAGTGAGAGAAGCACAGAGCAAAATATGTTTTGAAGAAGGAATTAGAAATATGGATGATCAGAGATGGGCGGGCAAAGTGTTAAGGTATCTTTACATGAAAAGCGTGGACACACAGTGGAGGAAAAGAACCAGAAGGCTCAGGATAAAGTATATGAAACCTGGAAGTGCAGGGGAAGCGACAAAGGCATTAAAAATAAAGTGAAAGAAACAGAGACAACGACCTGGAAAAAGAGGACGGATGCGAAGAAGTCCTCAGATATCTACAGGATCGGGAAGCAGGAGATCACAAGGGAAAAATTAATTCATAATACCAAAGGGAGTGCATTGCTTTTTGAAGCCCGGGGGGGTTGCTTGCAGACAAAAACACTTATCCGCGAGCCGGTACAGGAAGAACTATGCGCAGGCTGCGGAAATGAGCCAGAAACCATGCGACATTTAAAGTATCCACCCAGTCCTCAGTGATGGCGCCATCCAGCTTCCAGAAGCCCTTGGCTTTTAGGTTAGCGAAAAAGTGAATTGGACAGCAGTAGAGGTTAGTAAAAGAAGGTTAGAATGTTGGCAGGAGAAGAGCAGAGAACAATCTGGGAATATATGCGAACAAAGAAGTCAGACTAGCACAAAAATTTCGTAAACGTTTTTTCTTTTTATTTTGATATTATTTTTTTATATATTTTGTTTGTATTTTTGGCGAGGTGATTGTACAGTGGCGTTGCGACTAAGGCCGCTGTGCAAGGCCACCCCGTTACAAAGGAGAAGCCACTAAGCATCAAGCATCATCATGAAGAGACGCTCGTCTGACCGACGCTGCCTGCGCTTCTAGTTGTAAATCAGCCTTCATTGTCGCGTTTTCATGCCAGAAAACTCTCAGTATGTGGTCTATGTGTTTTGACTCGACCATACAAGTACAAAATTGTTTCACTTAGGTCGATTGCTTTTGCACGCAGGTTTAGTGGTCTTTGTTTGAAAGCCGAATGTCATAGCCCAGGGTTCTGTCATCTTGGGCAGAGTAAATGCCAGCGTGCTGAATTCTTTTTTCGCTGTTGCAGCATTTTCGCGCGATATCGCAAAGCAAAAATATGTTTTTTTTTGTCTTTTAAGTTGTTTCGAACGGTGTGGGTATCCGTTGTGTGCGTGTATGCGTGCGTGCCTGTGCGTGTGCATGCGTGCTCACGCGAAAACCGCGTTATACCGATAAGCTAGCATGTATTCTTTATAGGCAGGCAACTACGCTAGTCAAAGAATCTGTTAGGCTTCTAAGGGTGCGAATGAATCATTTTTTTGCTTTTTATTTTAATATGCTTAGGGGTCTCAAGTACCTACTGCAATCTCACTACCAAATTATTATCTGTGAGGGAAAAGGTCGCGGTTTTCCGCAATGTGTTTCACACCACTATCGACTCTACGTGTGCATTTTTGCGAATGTTTCTGAATTTCTGGATTTGCTGGGCGAATATTCTGCACACAATTTGATGGCATGATATATTAAGGGTAATATTTTTTCGGTGAGCAGTTAAGGTGATCACTTATATATGTATGCACAATATCGGCCGTAAGCACGTTGTTCGGGATATTAGTAATAAACACACCAAGTAGAAAACTAGCAATCCTACCTCGGGTAATGATTTTTGTGGCATTAAACAACATTCATTTATGGTAGACTGGAAGTCTATGTGTGCGTTTGTATATGCAAGCACGCATGCCAATAAACGAAAACGGGTGGACGTCAATGGGGGAGGCCTTCGTCCTGCAGTGGACCCAAATAGGCTGTTGTTGATTGATTGTGCTGTTTAACGCGCCGACGCAACGCAGGCGATGAGGCGCGCCATAGTGGAGGGGGCCGGATTCATTTTGACCACCTGGGGATCTTTAACGTGCACCGAAATCTCGTACACACGGGCGTTTCTGCTTTTCGCCTCCATCAGAAAAGCGGCCGCGGAGGCCGGGAATCGAACCCGCGACCTCGTGCTCAGCAGCACAATGCCTTAGCCACGGAGCCACTGCGGCAGGTGGCTGTTGTTGTTGATGATGATGATGATGCCAATAAAGGGAACCAGCACGTTGACCCTGCATATTGCGGAAAAAAATACTGATAGCCATTTGGACAGTATACACTTCTGATGCTGAAGTTTACCACGTCTCTGTAAACAGTATCACGGTGAAAGTTGTGCCAAACATTTCAAATAGTGTTGCCATGTCATTTATTTTACCTGTCAAAGACCGCACGTTTAAAGGAGAAAAAAGGAAACGACATAGGTGGTATTTTCGTGTTTACTAATGGTTGGATTTCAGTCGGTTTAATTCCCATAATCTGATTCTTGCTCGGAACGCACGGAGCATACGTTCTGTGCGTTTCAAACAACATGTACGAGATTTTCACAAGTAAATCCGGAAAACGTGTTGTTTTTGAACCATGCGTGACTACAAACAGGAATACTACTGTGCAACGGATTCACTTATGCGTCACCCCGGGCATAGTCTACGTCAAAAATTCAAAGGCACTTACAGTAACTACCCTAATTGCACCAGTAACTACTTCTACCTTTCTCCTGCATTGGTGTGTGGTAACTTTTTTTATTATTGTTAAACGTCGCACGCAGGCTGCGAAGGCAGAGTTTTCGCAGAGTTTGTTGTACACGTTTCTCAAAAACAGGAACGAAAGCCGGTTCCTCGTTCTTTCCCAATTTTGAAACGAGTTCCTGATACAAGTTCCTTTAATACGAAAGGAACGCGTTCCAGTTCCACTTCAAACATTGGAACGTGTCATTACATTAACGTTACATTTCAATTTTTAAATTAGAATATGGTGTCGGATTCCTCAGGAAAAACAAATCGAGAAGTTTAAAACTCACATAGACTGTATATTATAGGAATATGAACACCGCCGCCACCAGTTTATCTGGAGGTAAAAAGAAGCCAAAGAAACGCCCTTAGACGATTTTTTTTCGGGGAGCAGCGGACAAACTCCAGACATGTCTAACTGCGATTTTGGTGCTCATCTATTATAGGTGCAACCCATATGACACTTCTCACTGCAGTCTTACAAATGCGCAGCAAGGTTAGTGAGCTTTAGATATGAGAATAGAAAGCTACTCACATGCAGGAACGTAACTAAACGTCTTTCATTAGATACCGCATCGAAAGGAACACTGCATAGGCCTTTGAATGTTGATTTAATATTACAGTTATTTTAAAATAGCTTACAGGCCCCTTTGTCGGGAACTTAGGGAGTGGGTAGGGTCATACAGCACAAATGTGCGAGTAACAAAACACAGCCGAGCAGGCAACGACTACGAGGTTCGCAATCCAAGTTTACTTCGGAAGACGATAACAAGAAGAAAAACCCAACAGTATAGTCGCACACGAAATCTACGCACAAGAATTGCAAAGTATGCCTAACACAATCAGGGTAGTAGGAAAAGGAAACAACCAAAGATAGCCAAGTACGCGGCCACGACGCACGAATCAGTTGCGATGGTTAGAAATACTCATAAGCGAAAAGCACAGGAAATAACACGGAGCCTAACCACGAGCGTAAAAAATATTTGAGCTTTAAAAAATATACTCGGACACCAATTGCGACATTATAAAGTAAAAGCCCAAATAAGCACAAATGAATAAAAGTAACGAGAAAACAATAAAACACGTTCCGTAGTACAGAAACGACAGATTCTTTGGGTCTTCAAGCAGAAAAATGTTAAGTACAAAACAAAGTTACAGGATATGGCAGAAGAGGAAAAAATGTAGAATGAATAAAAAATGTGAAAACAATTATGGGAAAAAAATCCCGAATGCATAGTCGCAACTAAGAGTTGCATGTCGATGTTGGAGTGAGACAGACGAATCCTTTTTTTAATCAACACTTCGTTGGCAATGTTGAAGAGCCATTTCATGGAAGCGCTTGAGTGTACTGCCGTGTTCTACTTCAAGAAAAGTTGGTTCAGTGCCTCGGAGTTCTAACCTGCGTCAACGGGCAGTCAACTGGTACCAGCAGGTGCCGCGACAGCTCATCCTGTGCCTCGACTGGAAGGGTTTTCTGCCCTAAGGAAACGAAATCCTCGGGCGCAGACGAGGTGGCGAAATCTGAGCTCGATGGCTCGTAACCGCAGCCAGCATTGTCTTTATGTCGTTGGTCGCCATGTCTCGCATAGCACTGTCTGGGATCCATGATAGCTTGAACCTTGGGATTAAGCAACTGGCGACAACGAGCTCACGCTTTCCTTTGAGGGGTCGAAACCTGCAATCCCGAACAATTCCCGGTGACCCTTCCAATGAACTCACAGCGAGAGCACCTCCCTCGACAACAACGCACCCGAAGCTCGCGCGCACTAATGCGGTTATTACCCCTGACAATATACGGTGGTTTCACAAGGTACCTGCAGCGCCTCTCGGACTAAACCTTTCCCCGCAGGGAACAATTCATCGGCCAGACGCGCATCCTGGCCTCCCCACACAAACGATAAAGGGTGAAGCACATTCGCCATTCACCCGTCGAACGCCGCGTAAGCTCAACCGGCATGAAAGCAAGCACAAGCTGCGGCCCGCTGCATGATTATTCTTCTGCCTTTGACATTCGGGGAAGCACGTTCCACTGAAGGGCGGGCAAATTGGACACAGTAGCGACTTGTGGATTTTTGTATTCGAGCCTTGGCATCAAAAACAGCCAATTGCTAGCGATGTAACGTTTGCAGAAGGAACGCCGTTCCTGCCGTTCCTTCAAAAACCTAACGAGTTACCGTTGCAGTTCCACCGACCCTTAATACAACGATGGCGTTCCTCCGTTCCACCAAAAAGGAACTATTACTCGGGGACAACTTTCAGTGGCAATGGAGCGAAAGCTACGGAGGGAGGCGGAGGGGGAAGCTAACTGCTCTGTGTTACTGCGCGAAGTAGTTCCCAATAAACTGGTTTCGGTTTCAGTTTCGGCGTGACCGATACGCCTTTGATACAGTTCATTTCTTCGCATAAGCTCCATAGTTGAGTGCGCTGAACCACGATCACCAAACATGCAAGCATATTGGCGTCTCCTTCAACACGCTTCATTTGTTTGTAAACATAGGCCAACGTTTTGACTGGACACGGCCCGAGCGTCCGTGAAGTGGAGAACTCAGACCGACTGTGGACTCTGTACCGTTCAGAAAAGAAGTGAATTTTGTAAGCGCTGCAGTGTTGACTGAATGCACCGATCTGTAAACTCTTCTACTGGGCAGCAGCACCGGCATGTGCGGCGTACTTACCTAGCGCGGTCGCGGTATACCGAAAGAGCAGCATGCACACATGCTTACGCACACGCTCGCTTACGCCGGGAAATTGGCTAACCGAACGGATTGCAAAAACAGCGGAGAGTCCCAGTTGCATCAGTCTCACTTGGGCGTACACTTTGCAAACCACTCGCTTTGTTTGTTTAGACAGCGAAGCTTTACAAACCCTATGCGGAGAATGAAGTGGCGAGCTGCCGAAAGCAGTCGACAAGAATGCCGCGTATTGTTTTGTTTTGTCGGGAGGGAACCGTTGCGACGCCAGCGGCGACAGCCGCAACCAAAAATATCCGAAAAAGTAAAATAATGCTCCCTGTTTCATATACTCTGGCTAGCAATTTAGTAGCATTATCACTGCAAGTCTAAAACTTCAGAACTAAATATTCTAAACTAAATATTCTAAACTTCAGAACTAAATAAAACTTCAGAACTAAACCGCCAGCCAATTATTATTGTTGAACTACTTCCAGGTGCGCAGTGAAAAGGCGTGGTCCGGCTCCGTAGCCTTGACTGCCTTGACTGGCTCCGTAGCCTTGACCGTAGCCTTACCTTCAAGGCTGTCGAGGGGACGAAAAGAAGATTAGAATGCTGGTGGACGAAAAGCAGAGAGGGGAATATTGCATAGGACAGTTACCACCTGTAACAGGAAAAAAAAAGTATTTTGTGCCTAATAAGCTTTTTGTGCCTGCCCTAAGCAGCGCTAGTATTAAACCAAAAGTGTAAAACATATGTATATTAGTCCTTTTTGGTAAGATGACATGTCATCACCCCGATACAAAGGGGAAACCAATAGAAATCATCATCATCAATCATCATCATCATGCAAGGACATAGGCAAGCTTTTTAGTAGGACGGGACTCACTTCAGCCCCAGGCTAGGAAACAAGGTTTTTGGCGCTTAGGTGGGAGAGCGGTAGCTTTTTTAGGGCGAGCCGCGCAGCTAAGGAAGGCAAACTAGGAGACATAGGGGAAGCAGTGGACACATGTACACTCAACGCTGGCAGGCAGCCAGGCCTAGAGCTATATGGAGAACCTACAGACATAACTCAGAACGTTGACAAAAGCGATTTAAGTGGAAACAATGGAGCAAACAATTCTGAAAAAGACAAAAACAGACCCCGTAAGCGGAAAGGGAAACAGAAATGCAATAAATATTTAATCAGCTACATAAATATGCAGGGAGGGAGAAAGCCAGATAAGTGGGTGGAAATTCAAAAGCAACTTGAACGGGAAGGAATAGACGTGTACGCTTTAGCCGAGACTCACCTCCGGGACCTAGAAGCCCTACCTATCATAGACAATTATGTCTGGGAAGGTTGCAACAGGACCACAGGAATGAAGAAAGGGGGAGGTGTTGGCATGCTCATTAAACAAGGGACCGCCTGGCAGAGAGTGCATGAAAGTTGTAAAGAGCATATATGGGTTAGAGGCACCATAGAGGGGAAAAATACATGGTTAGGAGTGGTGTATCTGTGGACCGGAAGTAGTGCTAGGGAGGAAAATGAGGAAATGGTAAACTGTTTGAGAAGAGATAACGATTTCAAAGATTCGGGCGAAATAATCATAGTTGGAGATATGAATGCCCATATAGAAGGTTTGGATGGATACACAGACCACAACGGTTCTCTAGTGATAGATCTATGCCAGGAAAACCGGCTTGTAATAGTAAACACGGAAAGCAAGTGTGACGGACAAATAACGTGGGAAAGCGGTAACAGACAGTCCAGCATAGACTATATAGTCTAGTCTCCCAGACAGTATACGAAAGGTTGCAGGAAATGAGGATAGATGAAAATGGAACAGACAGCTTAGGAAGCGACCACAAGCGGTTTAGCTTGCACTTTGGAGGAGCAACCCGGACAAATGCAGAAATAGGTACAATAGGAGGAAATAATTTGAATAATGAGCAGTTAAAAATCATCGCTGATAGATGAGAAGATGAAATCAATAAATACCCAGGCAAAAATTGGGATTACAACGAAATGATTGCGTTCATAAAGGGTAAGATGAATGAAGCAAAGGAACGAAACCGATGGAAAGGGAAGAGAAAGCCGAGAAGCTGGTGGAATAAGGAAATAAAAGAGGCTATTGAGCAGCGAAGGAAGGCGTCGAGAGAACATAGAGAAGCAAAAAGAACTGGTATGGTACCGAAGGTAGTGAAGGAAAAGTGGGATGTCTACCGTGGGAAAAAACTAGAAGTGCAGAAAATGGTGCAAGCAAAGATCAAGCAGAAAAGCGAACAATGGATGGCAGAAATACGGAAGGACAAAAGCGCATTCAAGAAGTTTTGGAACCATGTAAAATCACTAAGCTCAAAAAACGATAACCATCGAAAATTCCTGATTGATGAGGAGGGGGAACATTTAGAAGGAGAGCACGCGTTGGCACATATTCATCGAGTGATTAGTGAGAAGTTTAGGACAATAGTGTTAGGGAAACCTGCACCGATAACATCCGCGCCACAAAAGACTGCGGAAAGGGAAATAAGTTTGAGCAACCTTGATTGCAAAAAAGCAGAGCAAAAGGTTTCCCCCCAGACAGCAGTGGGCCCGGACGGAATACCAATGCAACTGATAAACCTACTTGGACCTAAAAGTAAGGAATCGTTTATGAGGGCAATAGATAAGGTGATAGAAACCAAACAAATACCAGAGGACTGGTTAGAAAGTAGGATGAATTTAATATATAAAGGTAGAGGAGACAAAGCCAGTATTGATTCATACAGACCACTCACAGTAACGTCAGTGGTGTATAGATTCGTAATGCAGGCGATAAAATCAGAAATTCAAGCATGGATGGAAGAAAATGAGATACTTGGGGAACTGCAGAATGGATTTAGACAAGACAGGCGACTGGATGACAATCTGTTCGTGATAACGCAATGCATTGAAATTGCGAAAGCACGGAATAGACCACTATGAATTACTCTCTTGGACATCAAAGGGGCATATGACAACGTAAACAGAGAACGGCTGTGGAGAATTCTGAAACTACAGGGATTAGATGACGAGTTAGTACAGTTCCTTATAGCAATCTATGAAGACAATAGAGCGCATTTTACTTGGGAAGGACAGAGATGCGCCCAGCAGGTCAACATCCATCGGGGACTGAAACAGGGATGCCCTTTGAGCCCAATACTGTTCATGCTTTACATGGCAGGGTTAGAAAAGAAACTGGAAGAAAGTCAAGTAGGGTTTAGCCTAACCCATATGCTGCAAGGCGAAGTGGTACAACAGCATATTCCGGGAATGTTATACGCAGACGACATTGTTCTTTTAGCTGATAACCAAACCGATATGCAGCGGCTAATAAATATTTGCGGCCAGGAAGCCACTGACCTCGGTTTAAATTTGAGTGCAGAAAAATCAGGAATAATAGTTTTCAATGACGCTACCACCGACGTAGTGTCTATCCAGCACGGCGAAACACCTAGAGTGAAGGAATATAAATATTTGGGAGTGTGGATTAACGAAGGGGATAACTACTTAAGTACTCACGAGGAGCAACTTAAGGTTAAGGGAAAGCCAAACGCAGCTATAATGAAGCATAAAGCTCTGTGGGGTTATAACAAATATCAAGTAGTAAGAGGAATGTGGAAAGGAGTAATGGTTCCGGGTCTCACGTTTGCGAATGCTGTACTCTGCTTAAAATCAGACGTTCTATCAGGCCTTGAAGTAAACCAGAGAACGGTAGGACGTTTGGCCTTAGACGTGCATGGAAAAACAACTAACGAAGCAGTTCAGAGAGATATGGACTGGGCGTCGTTTGAAGTTAGAGAAGCTCAGAGTAAAATATGCTTTGAGATGAGGTTGAGGGCAATGGATTAACGAAGGTGGGCAGCTAAGGTTTTTAGGTACCTATACTTGAAAAGCGTGGACACGCAGTGGTTAAGAAAGACTAGAAGGCTAACGATGAAATACGGAAAGAACAGTGGGGAATTCAAAACAGCCAAGGTAACCAAAAAAGAGGCAAGGCAGATTGAAACGAATAAATGTAGGGAAAAAATCTAGGCTAAAACGTCGTTAGAGATGTACAGGGCTGAGAAGATGAACAACAGAAAGGAAAATTTCTACGATAATTCCCAGGGCAGTTCTTTGGTTTTTGAGGCTAGAGCAGGTTGCCTGCGAACTAAGAGTTTTGTGAGGAAGTATTCACAAAATGATGGGGTATGTGTGGCCTGCGGAAAAGAAACAAAAACTATGCGGCACATAGTGTTAGAATGAGGATATCCATCCAAATCTACATGAAGGGAATATTGGGCTTTCAGAAGCCCTAGGATTTAAGGGTATCAGAGAGGAAGTTACTTCAAGGCTGTCGAGGGGACGAAAAGAAGATTAGAATGCTGGTGGACGAAAAGCAGAGAGGGGAATATTGCCTAGGACAGTTACCACCTGTAACAGGGAAAAGAAAGTATTTCGGGCGTAATAAGCGTTTGTGCCTGCCCTAAGCAGCGCTAGTATTAAGCCAAGAGTGTAAAACATGATTATATTAATCCTTTTTGGTAAGATGACATGTCATCACCCCGCTTCAAAGGGGAAACCAATAGGAATCATCATCATCATCATCATGGCCGATGCGCCACGGACATGGCGCGGCTGGGGCTACTGCGCCCGCTCGCCGAAGAAAAAAAACACCGGTGTGCATCTCTCTTCGTTTCAACCCGATTCTCAGCGGAGGTGTCAACAGAGATGTTATTAATCGCACTAACATTGACCTCGATGCAGTACTTTGCGTTCGGTGAGGTAGCGTTTGTTAACGTGCAACACAGTCATGTGCTTAGCACGGGCAAGTACCGCCATCCCGTGGAGCCGGACGTAACGAGTGACGGCGCATTCACACGGTTGCCTGCATGCGCCCCTCGCCGGTGAATACAAGCAATACCTTAGAAGCAAGTGGGATGAGGAGAGGGTGTCCAGAGCTAAAGTTGCAAACCCCGATTATGTGGTGGAGTGTTCCTATTTCTGAGCGAAATGTACATTCAGCATCGATTTCGGGTGCATTAAGTGAAGAAGCGTCGGGTCTGGCAAGGAGCCGGATTGCATAAGCCGTAGGATAGTTTGTTGTTCTCTGGAAAGGCCATGGTAAGGCGAATTACTTACCATTACTTACCATTACCACCATATTACTTTCTGACAAAGACGAAATAACTTAATTGCTAAATGTAATGACGTGCTAGAGAAGCTCCAATTATGGTCACGATTAAATAGAATAAAAGTTAATACAGCAAAAACAAAGGCAAATATTTTCAGAGCAAGAAATAAACCAATTATATTTCAACACTCGCTTGTATATGCAGGTAGCAAAATTGACTTAGTGTCTCAGCATAAAATTCTTGGCGTCATTTTTTCTGCTCACCTTAGTTGGGATGCTCATGTAGACAGCATATGTAAAAAACTTTCTGCCGCGACTGGAGCGCTGTTTCGCTGTCGTGCGCTGCTCCCAAGAAGGGTGAAACTTGACATATTCTACGCGCTTTTTGCATCGCATATCAACTATTGTAGTTTAATTTGGGCTACCACAACGAAAACAAACATCATGAAAGTATTGCTGTTACAAAAAAAGATCATCCGTTTAATCGCCAACGTGCCTTATCTGTACACAACGGAAAACTTATTTCCCATGTACAACATTGTGAAAGTGGACCACATGTATGAATATCGAATTTTGCGCTCCTTTTCCTTTTCTTCCCCCCAATACAGAGACTATATTACTCGCCTGGCTTCTTTGCGACAAAGTGAAAACTTGGCTAGCACCCGCAGTTCTGATGCTTGGTTCATCCCGCATTTCCGAACCAAATATAAATTACAATCGCTACAACACAATCTCCCCCCCCTTCTAAACAGATATAAGCACACGGCAAACTTTAATTTTCGGGAATTGCGAAAATATTTTGTGACCTTGTAGACAAGTTTGTAATTATCATGACAGTTGCAGACTTTCTTTGCGTTTTTTCCTCTCTGCAAGTTGTAAATGTTTGTGCTGCCTGGTTTTTATTTTGCCTGTAATGTTCTGCTGTTTGGGATTGATTTTGTATAATTTACATTCGAAAGCAAAACCTGCCCACCAATGTATGTAACCTGCCGTTGAAGTGATAGATGGGTTAATCAGATTTACGGTCGTGTTGTTTTGCAAATTCCGTATATTGGATTATGTATATCATGTTCTCTTATGTTGTCTTTATGTTCTCTTGTGTTGTCTTTATGGTCGTTACTGCCATGTAACGGTTTGATGGGCCTCGTCAAGCTGCTATTGCAGCTTTTAGCTCAGCAACTGCACACACACAAATGTATGGTAAATTTCATGTTGAAATAAATCTTGAAAAATCGTGAAAATCTTGAAAATAGGGTCTGTCTCTGAAGGCGATAATGCTGGGTTATGTGCTTAAACTAGACAAGCGGGTGACTGTCCTCGTGCGGCTCCCTCCATAGCACGGGGGGGGGGGGGTAAAAGCACAGGCGTGCTCGTGGGCGTGTTCGGTGCCCTCCATTGAAGCGTGAGCGGGTGTCCAGATGAGCTGAACGGAATCGTTTGGAGAGTGTTTTTCTAGCACACGAAGGGCAGGTCGGGACACCCAACCCGACTGGTAATTTGGTAGGCTTGTTGGGAATCGGTGACTACCTTGCGAACCCCTGGTTGAGTGAGAGCCTAAGCGATGGCTGCCTCTTCCGCTGCCGTCATATCTTGGTTCTTGAGTGAAGCACACGCAAGGAGGTTGGTTCTGGAGGTAGCCACGATGCTGACTTACTGCTGCCCTCGATGCTGGGAGGCGTTTGGGTAGATAACTTCCCGATCCCCACCGAGGATGGTGTCGAACGCTTGAGCTCATCCTTGTCGGCGACCCCCGTCGTGTGAGGGGTTCATATTTTTAAGCAAATGGAGAATCTTAAGTTCTTGTCGCCAAGAGTCCGGGAGTACATCAAGCGGAGTTACATTCTGTGCTGGCCATCAAGGAGTGTTTGAATGTGTTCCTTGGAGTGTCGTTTGGTGTGAGGGCGGACGACAAGGAGCTGTGATTTCTTGAATGAACACTGGAGGCCACAGGCTTTAGGACATTGGCGTACTAGAAGTGAGATGACATGCGTTGGTGTGCGCGTCCTTTAAGTTTTGTAATTTCTTGCACACCCGCAAGGCGCAGGCAAGGCCGCTAGACGTGCCGTGGTCGGAGCGCACAGCGGCGCGAGAGGTGGCGTGACGCTATCACGTGGCATTCAGCGAGAATGCAGGGGGTAAACCCGTATATGCGCTTGGTAAGTGCACCATCCGGCTTCCCCGTCTCCGCTTGGGCTCGTAGGTAAATCGATAAGACAACGGCTCTCGCTTTGGTACTCTATTAGTTTCAGGTTCGATTCCTGGTGGCGCAGAAAATTCGTTTATTTGTTCGCGGGAGCTTTCTGTTGATTGGTGCGCTCTGGGGTCATCAGGCGCAGCGCTTCGCTGCTCTGATATGTCATACAATCGATGCTCGGGGCAGTTTTTTTCTGTGATCATGCCATAAATTTGTAACATAGCAGCAAACGATAGCGGGGTGGTGGTAGCGGCAGAAAAATGATAATAACGCAACAAAGCTTGCATTGCAGCAGAGAGCCCAACTATGTTACTAAGAGCGATTGCAAGAAATAAATAGGTACGGTAAAAAAATTGTGTGATGTTCTTTAGCTCGACATCCGCCTTTGGCTCACTTTTGGACCAACGTTACTCGATCGCTATGTGGTGTGGACGCCAATTTTGACCTGCAGAATAGTGTTTCTCTTGCCAGCCTCAGCTACCATCTGAATTTTTATAGTACACGCCAAGTGTTTTTGTATCTTTTATGCGCAATATTTGACACCTTGGTTGTGACCTGTATGAGTGAGCGTCAAATTACACTGCATGTCGTCAAAGCTATGCGCGGATCACGTAACTGATTGCATACGTTGTGCTTACACAAAAAAACATGGCGACGTGCCTGGGGATATGTGCAGTCGAGAATAGGGCCCCCGTACTCCAATTCGATTGGACAATACAATCCAATTTAATCCAATCCCATCCAAATCCAATGCAATCCATCCCATTCCAATGCAATGCTCCTCGCGCTTGCGCAGTACGGCCCTTCAAGGTCCACGCGAAACTGCTCAACCTCGGCCAGTGTAGCTTAAGCTACAAAACAAGCAAAAGCAAAAAGATGGTGACAAGTATGGGCCACGCTCCGCAGAAGGACCGCAAAGTTTATAGAGGTGCTTAGGCTTTTGAGTAAGGTACGTGACGTTTATTTTAGAGTGCTTAGTTGATTGTAGTGTGTGAAGAGCAAGAACGAAATGAAAAAACATGGCTGCGGCTTAGCTCAGCTAACTTTGGATGTGCAAAGCACAAGGTTGGCTTAGTCTGGTTGAGCCGTGGTTTCGCTTGGTCAACGTTTGACTTAGCTTTATTGCCGACCACGTCTCAAATTCGTTCGGTTCCGTGCAACACTCACAGAAGGAGGCCGGGAGAACGCGGCGAACGCGGCGTTAATTTATGGCGAACGCACCGTTCCTCTTCGCCGAGCGCGAGACGAGTCACGGTGCACGAAACGACCCAGCGCCGCATAGATAGGAGGCTGGGGGGGTGGGGGGGATATTCGGCTGCCTCGGCAGCAGCGGTGGCCGCGACCAGGGAATCATGCGCTGCGCTTCGAGGGGTGGGTCGCCGGGGGAGTCTCCGGTCAAAAGGTCACCTTGCGCATGCTTCACGAAATCGCTACACGAAAAAAATTTAAAACCCTAGGGAAAGCGTTGACTGGCAAACGTTGGCTGGAAGCGCCTCCGGGTCTACTCCTCTGGGGGTATTGTGGCTAGGTGTATGTATTGGGACTCATATGTATTGAGACTCACAATAGACCAAAGGTTGGCCAGTACACCCTTTACGGGTGTAGGATGTTCTGTGGGCACGTGACCATCTGTAGATATTGGGACTCGCACAAGATAAAAGTTCGTGGTTATATTAAAATGACATTTGTTAGGCTTAAGAGTACCTACTACACATAAGCCTAAAATAAACATATCTTTTACAGATATGATGGTTTTCCCTCAGTAATATCTGTCCACATGCTCAAACTTTAGCTTAGATTAAAGGAGAATTATTACAGGGCTCTGAACATATTGTTGCAGATTGGCTTGCCGAAATACTTGTGTCACAGTGGCAGGCGAACGTGGGGGGTGCGTATATAAATCGGCACTCGCTGCGTAGCCTATCCAGCTTTGAGAGGAATCAGAACATGAGCGCTCTTCAAGAGAACAACATAGATGTGGCAGCGCAGCTGTAATGGTATGTTTCCAGCGTCAAAATAAAATGCAGAGTGTTTGGTAATTTCGGGGGTAGGAATGCTTGCTTTTAATTTTGAAGCGCCCATATTGTTGCGACTATGTATCTACGTGCGGAGGGAACATTGATGAACCAGCGAATGTTTCCAAATTTAAAAAAAAACCGCTAAAGACATTTTACTGCGAAGCAGTATATGTTGTACCCCCCAGTTTTCATTCCGGAGAAGCCGATTTACTCGGGTCCCTAAGGGGCTCCTCCTTGCCACCGCCGACCCCTCTTTTACAATGGTTATACACATCGCCACCACCCATGCCTCTGTCACAAATTGCCAGTCGGCTGGCAGCAGCCGTAGCGCAGATATCGGATGATTGCGCAAAATCAACAGCACGCGAATGGGTGTAAATGCCCGAAAGCCGGGGCCACTGCACGGCCGCCGCCGAGAATGTAGCCGCGGCCCTTGTCGGCTCAAATTCCCCATCGCACACTAGCTGCGCGTCAATGCCGGTTAATAGCAACTTGCTCATTTGGAACGTCGGCTTGAGCACATAATTCTTCTTTAGCTTGAAAGCCAATTCGAGTGACATTGTCACGTCCTCGGCCCTCATTGACTAGCTGGTTATAGTTCTTCTTGTGTAAGAATAATAATAAATCTTACTCTGGCCACATATAGTCTTTCTCCCTCCTTTCGCCCGTATTTTTCCCGCGTAATTACAAGCCCTTCCCTGGTTGCCGGTTTAGGCGTGCACGGGTTGGCGGTGGAGGGAGGGGGCATGAACACACAGCAAGGCCTCTTGCCTGTCACCGTTTCCTTAGTTGGGTGCGCTGTTAGAAGATATGGGGAGTCAACTCAAGCGAGCAAACAACCCCACCGAATCTACAGGGCACAGGTGACGAAGGGGGTGGCCGTCTGATGTGCGGATTTTGCCGACCAGAGCGGTGAGAATGAGTCCGAGCCTCGAACGAATCAACAAAAGAATGACTTATATTTGGACAGGCAAAATACTGTACAAGCACGAGTACATGTAACCTAACTGAGAGGTAACTTAGAATGATGCAAGAAACAGTTCAAAATTAGACAAAATGATACAATCAGGAGGGTTAACAAATACATATTACGAAGTTAAGCAGTTAAATAAAAAGAAAACGAACAGTTCGATGCATATGAGAGACAGAGTCCCACAATATTCACCGACCGGGCCGGGCGATGCACCGCTCTCGGGGGCGATTCTGCCACCTGTGAAGCGTGGCTTCGTCGTAGGCCAGGCAGTTCGAGAAGATCACGGTGATTCAACGCCAGGGAGTACGTTGGAATCCTCCAGGGTGCCGGTCGCCGATGGTGTGGTGCACAAACTGGCAGAAGCCGTTGTTACATCACGACGTCCAAGTGTAACTGATGTGTTTCGGCGCGGATTCTCTTTTTATAACTGCGCCGGCGCGGAGGATGGCACAGCACACAACGCGCCCGCCGCCATCGAGCGCCCAACTTCCCTCTTTCTGCCTTCTGGAATCATCGGCGCGCCTTAGCACTGGCAAAGCTACGCTCGCCCCCTCTCAACCGCTGGAAGTTTCGGCAAAAGCTGAGCGGCGGAGGTTTTATTGTTTGTATTTTGTTGCCGGCGAGCCGGTGAGTTGGCGCAGTTACAGCCGCCTCGTTCAGGGGAGTTCCGGGGTTTACCCGGGGCGAATAGAACGAAAACTGAATGAATAGGACGACTGTAACAAGAATTAGGCGCTGTAGAATAATATGAAAATAAACTATATGGTACTTTTAGACGTTGTACGCTCGAGGTTTTGACACAGCCCCCCAGTTTCAGAATATTATGCAATAATATTCCCAAAACTCAAAAAGTCATGCGTACCCGTCGTTCACACTTTGCGAACAAAAGATGCAGTGCGTACTAACACAAAATTAAGTATAGTACGATAGTTCTAAATAATAAATGACGCGTACATAGATCCGTACAGCGCAAGGGTTTGGCACAGAATCCTCCTAAATACACAGCCAACGTGAAAATTACAAGTTCAAATAATAAAGCTGTTATGAGGTAACTAAAAAGACAGAACAAGCTAGTGCGCATTACCAGTGTCCGGACAAAAGTCATCACAAGTTCCGGACTTGCGGACAATAAAGACTGCAATCTAGTGCCAAAGTCACGTAGGCTAACATATAATGTGTGCCATTTAGTACCCAGATACATATACAATGTACTGGTGCAATGAAACGCATAATGAACCATAGTATGCTGTTCACAGCAATATAAAGAGTACAATAAGATGCAACCGCAACGTTCAAGAATGCCACATGTGGTACGCCGATAATACTCAGCAAATGTACTCTACAATAATTAATGCGAACCTACACGCAAGAAGGAACTAGTACGTGAATATGCAGCGTATACACTGTACAGCTAGAATGACAACATAAATGCAAACTTCGCGTACAGTACAATAGACAAACAAAGAATACAATGTTCAAGTACAGCACACGACGTCAATATTCAACTCGGTCATAAAATTCTACTCTTACAACCCATGCATACTTGAATTCGCATTCTTCATGTTTACCCCGTGTCTATCGGGCGCTTACGTAACTACACCTGCGGAATTCTTCTCTTTGGAGAAGTTCCTTTCCAAATGTCACGCGAAGCGACGTACTCTTTTGTGTCCGCCATGATACCGGGCCCGCGAAAATGCTTCAGTGTCTGGGCCTTCGTCTGGCGAACGTCGAAGCGTCTAGCGATTTGGCCTTCCCTCGCATTTCCTCGTGTAGTAATTGACCGGTGCTTCTTTATACCCGCCCGAGGTTTACAATCCCCGCAGGGGCACCTTGTGTGTTAAAGGTGACGGTAGTGGCGACACCGCGGACCCCGAGCCCATGTGCGTTTGACCCACCCACGCCCCAGCTGTGCGTGGCTTAGCCGTGTCCAAGGAAAAGGGAATCCTGGTTGCTGAGTTGACGCTGAGGTTGTTTTCGCACCTTTACGGCCCCTCAGCTGAAACAACACGCAACTTTGGCCTCTGCTTCTTGCAGACGGCACCCCAGGACTGACCCGCCCTGGGGAAATCAGCTAGTCGCCTTTTCCTATCCCTCCTCTCTCCTTTCTCTTTTCCGTCACCTTTCCATCCCTGTCCTGTCGCCTATTCTTTTCCTGAACTTCCTCTTTTCCCCCTCTGGCGGCAAGGGTTAACCCTGTGGTTATAATCAGCCTTGATTAGACGTCATGGGGTTATAGTAGCGCTGTTTGGTTAGCGTGACAAAGTCACGTTACCTTGTTGGGCTCCGTGTTGGGCGACCAGCACCGCTGCCGAACACTTTACTTTTCATGAAAAAGAAGAAAAATATTGACCCTGGTCGCCCTCCTAAACGAGGGCGCACCGAAGTTACTGCCTCGCAAAGCTCGAACAGCAATCGTTCACTGACTGAGACGACCTTCCCGAAATTTCTGGTGATGCAATCTGACGACCCCCAGAAGCCCTTGACGAAAGTGTCGCCGTATGCCGTAGTGAGAGAGCTGAGAAATCTACTTGGACCAAGTTACAGTGTTAAAAAGCTGCCAACCGAGGATCTCCTAGTGGAGCTCCAAGCAAAATTTCAGTCAGATGCCCTGCTGTCAATGAAAGAACTAGCAACACACAAGGTTCACGTAACTGCCCACCGAACCTTAAATGCTAGGTTGGGGGTAGTGTCGGACGAAGACTTGATTGATGTGTCTGTAGATGAGATTCTGGAGGGGTTTAAAGAAGAACAGACAAATGTTATTGCAGTGCGAAGAATAAAGATTCGCAGGAAAGATGAGGAAATTGCCACAAAACATTTGGTTCTAACCTTCAACTCCACCACCTTACCCGACAACGTACACCTAGGCTACCTGAACCTACGTATGAGACCGTACGTACCAAACCCCAGGCGCTGCTTCCGCTGCCAGAGGTACGGGCACACACAGCAGTCATGCCGTGGAAAACCGACCTGTGCACTGTGCGCTAGCACCGAACATGGAAATGACGCCTGTGATGTAGAAGAAGTCAAATGTGTGAATTGCAGTGGTGAACACCCCGCGTACTCCAGGAAGTGCCCACGCTTCCGACAGGAGAAAGAGCTGCTAGCGATAAAGGTGAAAGAGAATGTGTCCTTCCAGGAGGCCAAACGACGCCTGGCCTTCACTCAGAAAGGGTCCTTTGCTGAGGTAGCCCGTCAGGGGGCGGGGCTGCATCGATTTCCGGCACTGGCGCAGTCCACTCAGGGGAACTGCGTAGAGCCACAGCCCCCTAAACGAGTCAAGCCGGCACCCAAGCTCCCGGCCACCAAAGAAACTGGTGTGGCTTCTAAGCCACCAAAAGACTTTGCAGGCCCCACCCCTGCCACACCATCGACCTCCTCTCCTCGGGTGACGCTCGACGCACCTCAGAGGAAGGCGCCTTCAGGAAGTGGCATGCTGCAGGCGCTGCTCGTGGGCGGCAACAGCCTGGGGACCCCCCCGACCCTCGGCAGAAGCCAAAGGGCCGGAGAAAACCACCTGGTCCCCCTAATGGTATTCATGGAACTGAAGGCAGTGCAAGAGATGTAGAGGAGGAGATGGAGGTGTGCCCTAGTGCCTCTGGGAGCATGTCTTCGTCCACACCTACTTGACCTTGAAAGCGAAAGCTCTAGAAGACACCCATATGGTGCAAATAGTCCAATGGAACTGCCGTTGATTATTGCACAATATAGATGATATTCATGCAATTATACACAAATATTAACCCAAAATAATAGCCTTGCAGGAGACAAATCTAACGAAAAGACATAACATCTTTCTCAACTTTCACCTCCTTCGAAATGACAGAGAAGACTGCACCCGTGCATCGGGTGGGGTGGCCTTGGCTGTGGCACCAGGCACAATTCTCAAGTCGATACAACTTAACACTACGCTGGAGGCTGTTGCAGCACAAGTCTATATTAACAAGCTTGTCACTGTTGTGTCATTGTACTTGCCACCATCAGATCATGTGTCCTTACAGGAACTTAATGACCTCGTTGAAAAACTTCCAGCTCCAATAATTAATATGGGAGATTTCAATGCTCATCACTACTTGTGGGGAGGTGAAAGAATAGATAGCCGGGGAAAACTCATTGAACAGTGGGTAACTACCAACAGCTTAGTTGTTTTCAATAACGGAGATAAGACGCATTTTTCTGCAGGTGATGGAAGCTTCTCTGCTCTGGACCTTTGTGTTGGGTCGCCAGACCTCCAGATGGATTATGAGTGGAGTGCTGTGAATGATCCATATGGAAGTGATCACTTTCCTGCCTTGCTGCGCGAAGTGCAGACCCTTCCTTCCCTCAAGAGCTGTTCACCCCGATGTAAGCTCGAGACGGCAGACTGGGAAAGATTTAAGGAGTTAGTTTCCTTTGATCGATTTGACAGCACCATGTCCATTGATGAGGCAAATACCTACATCTGTGAGGAACTTCTTACAGCTGCAAAAGTTGCGATCCCCCGAGTCATCTGGACGGATTGCCAAGCAACCAAAGCCGTGGTGGAATGATGCGTGTCGCGAATCCCGGAAAAAGCAGAACAAGGCATGGAGTGTATTTAGACGGTACCCCACCTTAGAGAACTGTCTGAGCTTTAAAGCAGCCCGTGCTGCCGCCCGGAAAATCAGAAAAGTGGCCAAAAGGAATTCATGGCAAAGCTTTGTAAGTACAATAAATACTGCCACTCCCACACAAAATCTCTGGGACTATTTGCGTAAAATTAAAGGCAACAACAGACGGTTCAGCATACCACTTTTCTCTACAGACAGTGCGTGCAACTTGCTGGAAACACAAGCAGATGTTTTAGGTGCCCACTTTGCAGACGTCTCTAGTGATAAAAATTATACAAAAGAATTCCTGGCACATAAAAATAATGCTGAAAAGTTCAAGATTAAAAACTATAGCAATAACACAGAGGAATATAATAAAGAATTCACTTTGTATGAACTGAAACGAGCATACGAGATGCCTTTGTTAATAATCAGTTCTGCCTTGCCATATTTTTTGATATGGCAAAGGCCTATGATACAACCTGGCGTTATGGAATTCTCAAGGATTTAGCAGCAATGGGAACCAGAGGGCGAATGTTTTCATGTATTGAAGATTTTCTCCAGGAACGAACCTTCAATGTAAGACTTGGCAATACGCTATCCCGTACATTCCCTAAGGAAAATGGAGTTCCTCAGGGCAGTGTACTGAGTGTGACCCTTTTTGCCATCAAGATAAATTCTTTGGCAAAAGTTATTCCCCGGCCAGTCATGTACTCCCTTTATGTGGATGACTTGCAGATTGCTTTTCGCTCGAGTAACCTCTGGATCTGTGAAAGGCAGGTCCAAACTGCGGTAAATCGGTTACAACGATGGGCGGATGAAAATGGTTTTCGTTTTTCTCCAGAGAAGTGTGCATGTGTGTGTTTTACGCGGAAACGAGGTATGCATCCCAACCCTGATATAAAAATTAAGGATGCACCCATTCCAGTACACCGCGAGCACAAATTCTTAGGTGTCACATTTGACTCGAAATTGACATTTGGAGCTCATATCAAGAAGCTCAAAATGACCTGCATGAAAACGTTGAACATACTGAAAATTTTGTCGCACAAGTCATGGGGTGCAGACCGCACATGTATGCTAAGAATTTATGGCTTGGTGGTTCGGTCTCGTCTTGATTATGGCTGTATCGTGTATGGGTCAGCCCGCCAGTCTGTCCTCACCTCACTCGACCCAGTACACAATCTGGGCCTCAGACTTGCCTCAGGTGCATATCGCACCTCCCCCATCGACAGTCTCTACGTTGAGTGCAATGAATGGCCCCTGGAGTACCGTCGAGTATACTTAAGTGGAGTATATGTAGCCAAAACAGCATATATAAAGGACTATCCCTGTGCTGGTGAAGTGTTTGAGAATAGGTGCAAGAAACTGTATGCAAACAAGCCCAGAGTGGACCGCCCTCTTGCCCTTCGTTTGGAGGAATACCCGTCTCGGTATTCGTTCAAGATGTGCCCGTCAAAGCTTCTGAGTTTTTCGGACGCTGTGGCCCCCTGGGACCACAGGGCCGTCGAATGTGATCTATCCTTGTTAAAATACGACAGAAAGATGTTTCCACACCAAGTTTGCGCCAAGAATTTCACGAACACAAAGACAAGTACAGTAACTATTGTCACTACTTTACTGATGGCTCAAAAACATCCTGTCATGCAGGTTTTGCTGTTTTCAATCCACCGGTGACAGTAGCAAAGAGGATTGCTGATGAGAGTAGCGTTTTGACTGCGGAAATTCTTGGTATAACCTGAGCTGTTGAAGATGTAGTAGCAAAGGGAGTACAAAAAGTGGCCATTTTTACAGATTCTTTGAGTGCCATACATGCTGTAACCTCCCTTGTCCCTTCAAAGAATGCAGCTATAGGTGAGCTAAAAAACCGACTGTGCTGCCTTACATTAGCATGGGTCAGAGTTGTCCTTTGTTTGGTACCAAGCCATATCGGCATCCCAGAAAATGAAACCGCTGATAAAGCAGCATATGAGACCAAGCATCTTGAAATAACCGAGTTAAAGCTGCTCTACCAGGACCTTCGAAACAGCATACGAAAGTCAATGAAGTTGTACTGGCAGTCTGAATGGGATAAACAAACCAGAAATAAATTACATCTAGTCAAACCTTACGTGTCTGAATGGAAAAGTTGTAGACACCGAGATCGTTTCTTCGAGGTTATTTTGTGCCGGCTGCGTATAGGTCACACCGTGCTGACGCATGGCTTCCTGTTGAAAAAGGAACAGGAACCCATTTGCGAGCACTGCTGAGAACCTCTTACTGTACTACATATACTAATAAGTTGTCCATACCTAGAAGCGGCCCGCATTAGACATTTTAAAGCTTTATACACTTTTTTATACCCTTACACCCAATGCTTTTACTTGGTGATGAACAAATGGTACCTTTGAATAAAGTTTTTGGATTTTTCAGAGACACTGGCTTTTTACACCAGTTTTAGCTACTTCATCTCACGGAACTGTTTTTAGAAATAATCATTTCTATATTTATGATACTTTGAGCAAAACTTTTAACTTACATTGATATCTTCTTACCTAGTGTTTGGCGCATTATAACCGAAAGGTTGCTGCGCAATTAAACCTCAACTTCATCATCATCATCATGTTTGCAATGCCGGCACACACGTTTGCTCTTGCGCTTGAGCCCAACTGTGTGCTCAATCTTCCCGCAGTTCATTTGCTTGCCGAATTTTGTATGGCCGGTTTTCAATGGCTTCTCTCTAGTTCCATTTTCATCTAGGGCCTCTAGTTCCATTTGACCGCATCCCGTGAATGCTAACGTGCAGTTAACGCACTGAAAATCATGTTTTATTGTTGGCCTGTATGACGTCATTCTTGCTCATAACACGTCACTGTGGCACAAAAACTGAAAGTGTTGAAATACTTCTTGCTTTTTTCTCGTTAAAAAACATCGTTTGGAGCTGTAATGGAGCTGAGTGAGATACTGAATCCTAGTTCTTTCAAATTACATGAAGTTGTATTTTCTCTTCATGGCTCTTAAAACACCTGGAAGCGTATTTCTCTTAAGGTTGCTCCAGCAGTCCTTGGCAATGTGCCCAAACTTGTTACAAGAGTAACCTTTCAGCGGGGGTTTCAGGCTGGTCCTCCTTTAGTCCGCTGCCGCGTTTCCGTAATCCCCCTTAACCTTTTGAAGGTTGGTACTGGGACACAGGCCCCTATTCTCTCCTCTCATGTTCCGATCTGCTGATGAGCAGTCGAGTTTCAAGCGTTGAGCGTCACCTTGTGCGCCTACTCTTTCTAGCTCTTCTTTTTGCGCTTTATCCTCCCGCTCCGCGTTCTCTCGCTCCAACTGATGTCGTCTCGGAAATAATTTTTCTCTTTTCCTCTCAGCTATATTGGCCTCTTGTCGTGCTGCCTGTCTTGCTCTCTTAACTTTCCAGTGTTCTTCTTTTTCTTTCTGAGCGACCCACTTTCGCAGTTAGGCTCCTGACATGCCCAGCGTGCAGCCCATCGCTACAGTTTTCTGTAGATGCATGGTTGCAAATTCACCGCAATCTAGACACGATACGCCAGCCTACAGCTAGGTATATGTACTCAGAGAAAGTTAACGAGAGCACAAACTCATAAAGGAATTTGCAAACTATGACACAAAAGTTCCAGGCTTTTTCTCTTGCTTAACGCTCACATCAGACATCCTGTCGCGGACGCCAGAAATTGTCACCGTTTGCTTATTTAGGTGCGCTGTTAGAAGATATGTGGAATCGACTCAAGCGAGCAAACAACCCCACCGACTCTACAGGGCACAGGTGACGAAGGGGGTGGCTGTCTGACGTGCGGTTTTCGCCGACCGGAGCGGTAAGAATGTGCCACAGCCTTGAACGAATCAACAAAAGAAAGACTTCTATTTGGACAGGTAAAACACTGGGCAAGCACGAGAACATGTAACGTAACCGAGAGGTATTGATTGATTGATTGATTGATTGAAGGGTTTAACGCGCCGACGCAACTCAGGCGATGAGGCGCGCCGTAGTGGAGGACTCCAGATTAATTTTGACCACCTGCGGATCTTTATCGTGCGCCGAAATCTCGTACACACGGTCGTTTTTGCTTTTCGCCTCCATCAGAAAAGCGGCCGCCACGGCCGGGAATCGAACCCGCGACCTTGTGCTCAGCAGCGCAACACCTTAGCCACTGAGCCACCGCGGCGGGTAACCGAGAGGTAGCTTAGAATGAATACAAATGCAAGGAACAGTTCAAAATTAGACAAAATAATACAGTCAGGAGCATTAGTAATAGATATTACGAAGTAAAGCAGCTAACTAAAAAGAAAACGAACAGTTTGATGCATATGAGAGACAGAGTCCGACAATATTCACCGACCGGGTCGGGCGATGCACCCCTGTCGGAGGCGATTCTGCTACCTGTGAAGCGTGGCTTCGTCGTAGGCCAGGCCGTCCGAGACGATCACGGTGATTCGATGCCCGGGAGTACGTTGGAATCCTTCAGGGTGCCGTTCGCCGATGGTGTGGTGCACAAACTGGCAGAAGCCGTTGTTACATCACGACGTCCAAGCGTAACTGATTTGTTTTGGCGGGGATTCTTTTTTTATAATATCGGCGGCGCGGAGAGAGAGGGTACAACCCACAACGCGCCCGCCGCCGTCGAGCGCCCAACGTCCCTCTTTCTCCCTACTGGAATCAGCAGCGCGCGTTAGCACTGGCAAAGCTCGAAGCCCTCGAAGCTTCGGCGAAAGCTGAGCGGCGGAGGTTTTATTGCTTGTATTTTCTTGCCGGCGAGCCGCTGAGTGGGCGGAGTTAATACCGTCTCGTTTGTGAGAGATCCGGGGTTTATCCGGGCTGAATAGAACCGGAACTGAATGAATAGGACGTCTGTAAAAAGAATTAGGCGCTGTACAAGAATATGAAAAAATTATACGGTACTTTTAGACGTCGTTCGCTCGAGTTTGTGACAATGCCGCAACCGGTGACTAACATGTTGTGGAGATTTAAACGTACGAGTCATGGCTCGATGAGCCCTATCAACTGTCCTCCGCAATCGAGCGGTTTTGGTCTGGGTTGGTGTGTTGCACAGACTATAAGATGCCTATGACTGGGCAGGGAAAGCAGCACCCACGTGTGTGTCCGTTAGAATAAAGGTCGAGGCCTTCGAATTGTTAACTCGCAATGCGAGGGATGCATGTTGGTTGCTTGAAGAAAGAAAAGAAAACTAAAGAAGCTTCAGCCCGAAGAGAAGCGGGAATTTGTGCCAAAACAACGAAAAACCACTGCCGCCGCCGTTGCGGCTTCAAGTTCCAGCTGGCCGAGTAGGTGCGAATCCCTCTTAGATGAACAGCAACTGGCCCGCTTGGAACGCCCACGTGGGTCAATATCACTTGTTCAGCTTAAAGGGCTTCCAGAGCGACATGTTCGACCACGTCTATTACTTCTATGCACCCGCTCAGGACCGGTTTCCGGTTTATGCACGCGCAACTGAAGTTTTCATGCCCTTACTGATGACATGTTGTGATGGCGTGTGGTTTAAACGTGGACTTCCAGTACCCCATTGCGACTGGGCCGGTTTCCTCAGTGGCAGGGTGGATTGGGTTGGCGTGTAACAAAAGCACTAAGATGCCTACGACGTGGAGGAAAATAGACGGCTCTATGTTTGTCTGCTAGGATGAAGCTCGGGTCTTTCCCACTTGCATTGATCTAATTGGCTGGGAAGTGTGCTGAGTCCTAAATAACAAACGAACGTGTTTTGTTTCGAGCAGTTTCTGGAGGGTGTGCCGCTTCGAAGATCACACTTCTTCACAGATTGGAAAGGCACTAAATGTTTTTAGTTTTTTTGTTACACTTTTTTATAGCTTTTCCTTCAAGAAGCAGTTCTCATATTTTCGCATTTGCAATTTTTTGAGATCCTACCTTTAGAAATTAGGTCCAATGTACACCCCATTTTTCGCCATTATGTGTGCTCGCGGATGTGTCGTGTAAATATTTTTTTTGTCAACAGAAAATTGGCGTTTTTTATAACAACTCTGTGCCAGTGCCTTTTTATTAATTTTTAATAGGTTGAAACCTGCGATGGCTTCGCTGACGTGGGTTTTGTACTGGACGTTTTATTAAATATTTTCACGTAAAGGTCATACAACCAGAATTACGATTAAGTGTGGTATGTTCAAGGGCCCAAGTTTGCCTGAATACGCACCGAGAAAAATATTATTTCGTCTTCGGCAAACTGAAGGAACCTGTTAATGTCGGTATGGCACAGAACGTAACACAAGACCCTGTGTCCGGAAATACAAGCGTTTTCAAATTCTGATCTGCGGGTATTCGTTGGCGTAGCGGTATGTAACGATGTGGGAGAAAACCACAAAAACTTAAGAATCACGGCTTCGGTTTAGATGTTTCGTTTTCACGTTAGTGATTAGCATGGCTACGCACATGCATGGTGTGTTGAAGTTTTATCGCTGACGATGTGATGCAGGCCAAACGCAAACCCAATTGCCGCAATCGCAGGTGTCATACAGAGGGTGGTTTCGGCCGCTCCTCTGGCGGTGCTCAGTCGGCTGTCGTTCGGCGTCTACCTCGTGCACCTTCCATTCTACTACGTCTGGACGAATACCAGGCGTGAGAGGAACCACGTCAACATCTTCAATTTCGTACGTGCAACTCATTCTCCCTCGGATGCATCTACGTACTGGGCTCCATGGTGAAAACCTATGGAAACCCGCATAGCCTACTAGAGCCATCGTGCCTCAACAGTAGCTGGTCATGTTCAAGTACCATGAAAATGAATATTCTGTTCGACTTATTTCTAGAAGCTGTGATTATGGTGAAATGCTAATGTAAAGTGGTCAGCTGCAGCGTGAAGGCCCAATCGGCAAACTGGCCACCGCGTATTTCCGCTGCCTGCATCATTTTCTCAGCAGGCCTTTCAATGAGCAGGGTTCCCCTTTTCTGTTGAGTCCTCAAATACCTCTTCACTTCCTCCCACCCTCTTTCACTATTTACTGCATTCAATTTTTACAGAACTGAAGGTGTTATACTAACGAAGAAAAAGAATCAACCATTGTAATATCAATTCAGTTTTATCATGTATGGAATCTTTGCCAGATAATTTTAAGAGAACGGGCTCAGCACACAAAATGATACAGTGCCATGAAGTGATAAAAGCTGCGTACGTGGTGCTTTTGCTGGTAGTTGCTTTTGTTTTTATATCTAGGAATTATCTACATGCACACAGGCTAAGACTCGAATAAAATGAATAAATTTCACTAAACGTTCTCTGTTTCGGGATACCATTCGACTACTAAAATTAGTTTTAGCGACGTGCTGCCACGCTTGGCTACCTCGGGAGTAATGTTGGAGAGAGAAAAGAGAAACAGACACGGGAAAATATATAAAGGATAATTATGAACGACGTGAGATATCTACATAGAAAGGCAAAGTGGACTCCGTAGAGGTTGCTCAGTAAAAGAATAGGGAGGTAAAATAGCCTGTTGAACACAAAGTTCATGCGGTTTACGTAAAGACTTGTATATTTTGCCTTTCCTCTCTAATAAAGATCTATGATCCTTCACCTGCGTTTTGAGGGTTAACCCAAAAGTTTTCGTATAACTGGGGTCAGTTTATTGAGTTTGCTTTTATTTAATAATTGTAGCATTACTCATTTGAACTCCTCTGCGCGTGAATTCCGAATTCCATGTTACCTAATTGCCATTAGAATAATCGCTGGCGTTATTTTGTATGAGGCACCGTGCTGAAAGTGATTTTACCTTGGCAGCTGTGTAAACAACAGCAATTTACAGTATATATCCAGACAGTACGTCATTTAAAAGGCAAATGCCATAGCAACTGGCTAAATTATTACAGCGGATTGAAAGCTGCGGTTTCTGGGTTTGTAGGTTGGCAATGCTAGTAATGCAAGTTTAGAAGATTCTGTCAAAGGAAGCACACAACAGAGGAATGGGAGACGGTCGGGTAAAGGAATAGTTGGTTTTTAAAGAGACAACCAGAAGCAAATGTCGCGACACGACCAAAAGAAACTAACTTTGATCAACTACAAACGACATAACTATACGTTGAATTTTCGGCGGGGTGAGAGGTTAAGGCACACAACAAGCCATTACTGTGCATCTTGCAGAACTTGTCGTAACCGCGTTGAGACAGGGCTGAGAAAAATGTGGCCTGGTAGGTCCACACATTAAAACACCAGCTATGGCGTACGGATATGCCATGGATATGAACAACGTAGAAGTTCGGCTGACAAATGCTGGCATGTTTCCGCGGGATATTTGCTCGACAAAGTTGCCCTTCTATTAATGTATTTATCAGCTATGTGTCTGTGTTTATCAGCTAATGCATTTTTGATCTTTTTAAAGCAAAGCCTTCTACCTCTACCAGCCAATGGTTCTTTCGTGGCGTGCGGGACAAGAAACTCCAAACGTGGCTGGGGAGGTGGAGGGCGCTTTTCACTCACGAAGCACACTGTAGATGGCGCGGCGATTGGGCGCTATTACCCAGCGTTCCCCTTGATCACCCCGGCGGGCGCGTTGGCAAGACCCTTCCGTCAGACTTGGCGCAGCGTTCCTCTTTAGCGCTGTAGAGCGACAACATCAGAGCTTTAACTTTGTTTTTGGTTGACTGTCTAGAACGAATCACAATACTTGATTCAAGTGACGTGTTTGGCCCGACACTGCTGGCGGCGTCCGGCTCCCGAATGCAAAAGAAAATGGCCGCCCGACGCAGACTCGCGTGTTGGACCGACAAGTCGGATCCGACATGTTGGATCCGACTTGTCGGACTAAAAAGAAACCACGCTTTAGCGACGGTGTTGGGCGTGTTTTTGTGTAGCTTCGCGGCCATTGCGCGCTTAGTTCGCACGGCTTGATTAACTTGTTCGACAGCACCTCCTGAGTAACGCGTTCCTGACGGAATTAAGTGGTCGTGCAGCAAAGATGCGTTAAGGATTGAATTGCCGGCCGGGGAAACTGAATGTAGAGACCACTTACAGACATCTGGCCGCTAGAGAAATGCCACGTTTTGCGCACTGGTTGTTTATAACGGGACTGAGTTTCCTGATTTGTAAATACCAGTTCGGTTAAGTTTTAACAGGTATAACAAAAGACGAATGGAGCAACTGGTTGTGGCAAATAGCGATTATAAAATTTCAATCACCTTTCTCCCAATTCTCAAACTTACGAAACTATTTAGTTTAAATCTGTATAAATAGGAATCACTAGGCTCAAAGGCCAGATTGTTTCGGTGTCAGCGCTAATATCGCGTGGTGGTGTAGCCCCGAGCTAGCACATCAGGATGGCTAGGTTCCGGTGTCTCACCCTTAGAAACACGATCTTCTCCGTTTTCTTTCTTCCGATGCACGGCCGGGCTACAGCGGCGGCATCCGCCGCTCTAACCCGGCCGTGGCCAATGCTGCTGCGTTCGCGACTGCGCCCCCGCGAATCCCGGGTAATGGCTGGCAGAATCTCTGGTTTCACTATTTCTAGAGCCACCTGCAAGAATTCATGTGACGTCGCATGTGCAATTGTTGTGGGGGTCGTTCACAGCTTTGCCTTCCAACCACCGCCACAGCCTGTATTGGAGCCAATTTTTTGCTAATCAATTACTTTCTAAACCGCATGTAAATTCTGTATACGCGGGTTCATGAAAGATGTGAGTAAGAAGGTGCATTGTCAGCGACAAATCAAAATGAGATGAAAGTCTTCCCGTACCGAAATCCGCCCCTCTAGGCATATGACAAACCTGGCTGCACTGAGCGAAGGGACCATGATTGCGCTTTGTTTTGTTTAAATGGATCGTGCTTCTGGGAAAGAATGGTGGCGCACAAGTACAGTCTGCAATAGGGTCATGAGACGCCGTCTCTCAACAGGAGCGTCACCGCAATCGCGCTCTTCGCTGCTGTCATAGCTGAAGTGGGAAAGCACTAGAACACGTAAAACAGGTTCGTGAACATAGAGAACGACTACGCAGTACCTGCCCGACTACGACCTGCGACTACGACTACGACCTGCCCGAGGGACAGGTTGGTGTATCTATTAAGGTGAAGCTTTTTATGTCTCGCTGATGGTGTGTGCCGCGTCGGAAACGCACTGCCGGAAAGTCAACTTTCTCTAACCATTATGATGATCGTGGGTGAGGTGAAATAATTACGCTCCCCGTGGTCGCAGTCGAACCTGTGTCCCTCGCGTTATAAAGATAATGTTTGTCCTATTGCGCCATTGGGACACTGTAGAAGCAGCTTTGATTTGGAGAGGCGTGCATTAACGAGCAAAATTAGACCGAAAAATCATGCGCAACTCCGTATAATGACGACGATGGTCGAACGTGAAGCTTTCTTTTTGCCAAATCAAGAGGCAAAAAAAAATTCCCCCGCATCTCCCTGAAGGGAATCGTGCAGAAATGCGAATGCATTGGGTGCACCGATGAGTGTGTTGCGAGTAATGGCGTAATTAATGATGAGAGTGTGAACGTAATCATTTATTCATCAGCACCTGTTTGTGTTATTGTTGTACCTGACAGCCACAATCACTGCCTTGTGATCGCTAAAGTGCACGGTGAAAGGGTCTTTGAGAAGCATACGCGCGTCACAGTTTCGCGTAAAGACCAGATCAATGCAACTCCCGTGAATGGTAGTGGGGCACGTGTCGAACCCGGCAGAGAGACAATGCATAGAGTGCCTGGTCTGCATGTACTCGACCAGCCACTCGCCACTGTTCTTGCGCACGTCAACGTTGAAGTCGCCAACCAAGACTATGGGGTCAGAGGGTTTGGAGCGAACGCGCACACTTTCCATAGCCGCGTCCAGCTGCGCGGCAACGGCGTCTCGAGCGAGGTTGGGCGCGAGGTGCACGGTCACCACAAAGACTCCGTCTCCGGTGTAGGCAAGGGTGGTCAAGTCCTTGTACGGAGACGTGTCTCGAACGGGAGACGTGGCGACGGCGTGCGATATCAAGTTCCCTCGGGCGTGTCCTCTCCCCTTGCCCTCCGCTACTCCCGCCCGAGCTACCACCTGCTCCGGTTGCTAGGCGCGCCACAGCTGTTGCTAGGGGCGAGGAGGAGCGCGGAGAGATTACACCTGCGGGCGCACGCCGACGGAGCACGACAACCCCCGACTAAGAAATGCATTCGCATTTACGACTACGACGACGACGAAGGCAGAACTAAGAGGCGCGCGCTCACGTGCGGTCGCGCTGGAGGAATGCAGGCGCACGCCGGCCAACGGAGCAAGACAACCCCCGGCTAATAAATGCATTCGCATTTAAAAGTAAAAGCAGCAAGTCAATACTGCTGCGACCTTTTGACAAAGCTTTTGACAAAGTTCCTCGTCAGCGCCTACTACTAAAACTTGCTGAGGTACATCTAAATGCCGATATCTTAGCATGGATTGAAGAATTCTTAAGTAACTGCTCACAATCAGTCTTTTTCAACGATCAAAATATCTTACTGTATACACCACTAACTTAAGCTGTTCCTTAAGAGCCTGTCGTTGGTCCACTTGTGTTAATGATTTACATGAATGACCTACCAAGGCGTGAATCTTTTAACACCCGTATGTTTGCAGACGATGGCGTAATTTATGGTAAAAAACAATTGCTTCTCATAACACGTCTCTACAAAATAACGTGCGAAGTGTGCAAGAATGGTGCAACCTTTGGCTAATTGGAATAAAACCTAACTTATGTAAGACCGTCTGCTTCCTCCGCCGTAGGAATCCAGTTGCTTTCTCGGAGCAAATTTCTGGCAACAACCTATAACTAGTTCCTTTCGACAAAGATCTCGAAGTAACCCTCTGTAGTGATTTAACATGGGCAACGCTCCTTGCGAACATCAATTGCTCTGCTAACAAAACACCCGGCGTTTTAAAACGCCATTTGCCGCACGCCGCTCCAAATGTAAAATTTATAGCCTATCAGTCTCTAGTTAGGTCAAAATTATATACGCATCCCCCATTTGGAACTCGAATGAAGTGTACGTCATCAATGAACTCGAACTGCGTGAAAATCGAGCTACAAGCTACAAGGCGACAGCATATCGGCACTCAAAACACAATCCGACTTGTCATTGCTTCCATTACGTCACCGCATTGCTAGTCTTTGTAATTTTTACAAGTTCTTTTACAGCTCCCTCAGCAAGCCAGGATACATTCTCCCCCCGGCACGCGTCTCCAGTCGGACGGGTCACCCGCAACAAGGTGCGCGCTCGCGTACGCCCGCCGTCACTTTTTAGTCTCCATTCTTTTCTAAAGCCAAGCTTTCTACCTCTACCAACCAACAATTCATTCGTAGCGTGCGGAACGTGGATGGGGAGGGAGAGGACGGTTATCCCTACCGGAACGGAGTGTATATGGCGCTGCGATAGGGCGCTATTAACCAGCGTTCCCCGCGTGCAGCTGCCTGCTCGCAGCGGTGGGCGCATTGGAGAGACGGCTTCGTCGTCTGCTTTAGCGACAGTTGTTTTTGGCCTTTCAGCCGTGCTTGGTGTTCATTGCGGGCTTCCTCCGCACGGCGCGATTAGCTTATTCGACAGCATAGAGTTTCTTGCAATATAACTAGAGGGAAACTAGCGCTGCGATCGTACGCCTCAATGGGCATGATGGGTAGTTGTGGATTCGGATTGGCGCTCGATGGCCCGCGGAACTTACTATGGATTGCAGGCACTTTCGTTTTCGTTTTGGATTTACATGAACGCATTTGCCTAGGCGGGGTGTTGGGAGGAGTGATCAAAAATTTGTTTTTCCTTGAACTGCATGCCTCGCGTGCCCTGACGCCGCCATGAGTGGAATGTTTTATAACCAGAGTTGCGAATTGGGTGGGTTATGAATTCATTGCCGCACAGCGAGCATGATAACACAAATGACGGCGCCGTGTGCGGCGAAGTTGTCTGCGAATTAGGAGTTGCGGCGCTGCTCATTCGGCAGAGCAATGTATTGTCAAAGCTGACGACGGTTGCGAATCGCTTGGAACAGCCACACCTTTCGTGCGAACGCCGGCTCCTACGGCGTAGAACAGCCGCACCGGCGGCTGATAGGAACACAGCTTGGTGTATGTCACTATATAACTTCTCCAAAGGTAATCGGTTTCTTTTTTCTTATGAGGGCAAAACGTCTCTTACTATTGCAAACCACCAGCGCCAAAACTTTTACAAGTAGTTTTTAAAGAAGTCCACGTCCTGCTGTAGTTGGCGAAAAATGGCAAACCTGCACCACAAACCTTCTCGACTCCGCGTATGCTTTTTGTTTAAACGCGCCGTTTTATTTCGTAAAAAACCAGTTTTTCGTTACTAACTTTCTTGTTTGCCATGTAATTTATTAACGGAGAACCGGGCAATAAGAGCTTTTTTTGTCAAAAAACACAATTTCCGTAGCCATAATCCCGTTTTGATCTTACGCAATCCACTTCCACAACTACCCATCATTCACATTGAAGCGTAAGCACCGCTGCCATGTTCGCGTTGACACTAGCGCCAGTTTCCCCTCTAGTTATTTGCATGAAAATTTATGTTCGACAGCACCTCCTGGGTTACCCGGACCCGGCGGAAATAAAATGTCGTACCGCAAAGATAAGTTAGGGATTTGTTTGCAGGGCGGGAAAACAAAATGTAGAGACCACATAGAGACATCTGGCCACTAAACAAACACTACCTTTTGCGCACTGCTTGCCACGAATGGAACTCCGTTGTCTAAATTGATGAATACCAATTCGGTTGTGTTTTAAGAAAGCAACAAAAGGAGAAAGTAGCAACTGCACCTGAAAAAATAGCGATTATAAGAGTTCCCTCGATTTCTCGCAATTCTCATACTTACTAAACTAACTAGTTTAAATCGGTATAAATGGGAATGTCTGAGCTCACATGCCGCATTGTTTGGAGTCTGCGCTTGTGTCGCGTGGTGGTGTAGCCTGTAGTTAGCAAATCAGGATGGCTAGGTTTCGCTGTCTTACCCTTTGAAAGACGCTCCTGTCTGTTTTCTGCTGACGCACGGCCGGGCTAGAGCGGTGGCGGCGTCCCCCGGTCTAGCCTGACCGTGGCCGATGCTCCTGCGTTCAGGACGCCGCCCCCGCGAATTCCAGGTAACGTATGGCAGAATCTATGGTTTCGCTCTTTATAGAGCCACGTGTGTGAATTCAAGTGAGGTCGCATGGGCAGTTACGTCGCATGGGTGTTGTTTAAAGTTTTGCTTTCCAACCCCCTTCACAGAGTAGATTGGAGCCAATTTTTTCTAACAGAAAGCTACTGGAACGGCCTTTCTAAATCACCGCCATAATCTGCCCTCCTGCAGTTTTGAACAGTTTAACACATTACCTTGCACTGTAATAAAATATGGGTCTCAATTTTTCTATATATTCTCACCCCTTATCTAACACCTCTTCCCTGAGGTCTTTGAGGGAATAAAATGGAATGAAATTAAATGGAATTTTTGGCGTTGTACGTACGACTGCAGGAAAAAATGTCGCATAAAATAAAATCTTTACAATGCATTATGTTGCATTATAACAATGCGTACAATGCAGAATGCATAATGTTGTATGCATTATATGCTCTGGCATACAAATTCCGTACAATGTATGATTGTCGTAGGATTTGTGAGAAGTTAAGAAGTGTATAAGTATATTTGGCCCATAAAATTCTGTATAACGGTAGCGATGAAGCTATATTTGAGAGAAAATTGGTTATTTTCAGCGTTATTGGAATGTGTACCCTTTTTATTTTAGTTAACAGCATTTGGCAGGGTAGGGCCTCTCGAGTTGTAATGTGTATTCTGAACAACCGTTAAAGTGGTAGGAGGTGACCCTCCGCGCCATAAAGCCCACCGACCCATAAAGCCCTCTTACAGCCCTCTTTACAAGGCGACTACTTGATTAAAAAGAATTTTAACTTACAATACATGTTCAGAATGCACTAATGTATTGCAGACTATAAAATGAACTTGTACTTGAAGCGCTAAGTAAACAATCAATCCGATTAACCGCTACAAAATGTAACCCCTACATCTAAGTTAAACAAGGGTGTCTAGAATGGTGGAGACCATTGTCCAGAAAGGCCCCCAATCCAGATGTGTCGTATTCGGTGGGCTGTGACGTGGCCAAAGTCAGGGGGTTGTATCTCCCGCCGACTCCGCCACGTGGACTTTCAATAGCAGGAACTGGACCCTTGGCTATCGGTACAATTACCTGTTGTATTAATCCCCATGGCCGTTCAATGAAGTCGAGGGGGAAATCCTTGCAACTGCCGCATGTACAGCCGTGAAACGTGGCCCTCGGTAACGGAATTGTTACGTCGCTGTTCGATGCCTTCCGGCAACTCGCTTTGGTAACGGCCATCCGTTACATTGCTTTCTAGTTTCTCACTCATCTCTTCGTGTAAAGACGTCCAGATATAATTTTAGACTGATGGAAATAAGCGCGATGCGGAGAAAACGCAAATACGCTTTCTTTCAACCTTAGTAATCTTTAAGGCACGGCCAAATTTGTACGCAGCGGATCAAATATTAGCTCAAAATCTCTTACGGTACTCTCAGAAGGTATTTTCCCACGTCTATTTTTCATTCTGCTAAAGGTATCATGGTCCATGCTGGTGTTCGTCTGGAGCTGCCTGCTTGCACTCTGCATGTTCCTGGCATGTGAGGCGCCCCTCGGCCGCCTGGACAAGCTGCTCTGGGGCTTGCCGGCCGCGCCCAGGCCGGAAAAGGACTCTAAGGAAGGAGCGCCCGAAGGCATAAAACACCAGGAAGTGGAACTCGGCACGCCCCGCAGGGAGGCCGCCCTCTGAGTAGGCCGTGGCGCCGTGTTGTAAAAAAAAAAAATTTAAAAATTCACCAGCCATTTTACAATGTGAGGGTGTTTGGGGGACTGGCGAAGCTGTATCGGAGACGCGGCGGTACGACAGTACCGGAGCATTCGCAACACATTTTACTTTTTTTTTTCGGGGCACAATTTCGTCGGTGTGTGGACGCCGCATCACGCGGTGGACGTCACGGGCCCTCTATTCCACCCTCGACGACGGTTCGGCGCGGCATTGGAGCTTATGGTCGGCGTCCCTACCGCGTCATGCTTCTCGGGCTGCCAGATCGGCCCGACGACGGCAGTTTCATTCGAAGGCAAAACCACGCTCTCGTTCTCCGACCCGCCCATCGGCTGCGACGTTCAACTTTTGAACGCAACCTGCGGGGTCGTTCCCGGTACCAACACGCGATCCATTGTGAAAGTGTTCTCTATCACCTTGTGGCTCACCAACTACCTCACAAACACGCTATAGTGATGCGTGCATATAAAACCGACTACTCGGATCTTAATGTGCAACTAAACGAAAAATGTAGTTTCGCGGAAATGACAAGTTGAAAAAAATTGAATCAAAATAAAGAATTCCCAGCCTAACGAAAACTATGCTTCTACTTTGCCTCTTTAAATTCACGCTTGCCCACGTCGACAGCCGATATTTTCATATCGAGTACATTTTCACTGATAGGTCTATTACCCTATTTCTCAATACGTCTGGAACATTCGTTTCAACAACAGGCCACGTGATGTCATACCGGTTGATCGCACAACGCCACGTTATCTTCCGAGATATATACCAGTAATCAAGCACCCCACTGCATCCTTCCTCAGCCGCCACCAACGCAGACCATCCTCAAGAATTGGGAGACAGGACCACAACCCGTACGAATCTCCAGCCACTTCAACGTTCCTGAGAAAAAATCCCGCAGAGTGACATACCATCACCGTCTAATCAACGTAGCCAAGGCTACGTAACACCACAGTGGATCACTACAGAAACATGCAAGCAGAAAGCAAGCAAGCAGAAACATGACGAGGCGGCTCGGAGAGAAGTACAAGGAAAAATTGTGAGGAAGATTTTCTTCACATATCCTGTTGCTTCCGCTTAATAAGGAAGTTTTGTTCACAGAACGAAACAACCTAAAGCAAGCGTGCAGCGAACCAGCGGGAAACCAGCCGCGGCAAAGCAGCACCCCGTTATAAACCATATCGTTCCTACTGTGAGAATGAGGCTGTGGCCAGAGCGAATTCAACGCCGGCTAGAAACTCTGTACCATCCTTCCCATCTCAAGGTGGCGCTCATGACTTGCTGACGCTGTCGTAATACACAAACCGGAAACTGTATTGTGATAATAGTGGGTAGCCGGAAACAGTTTAGTACTACTTGCTAGCGAGTTCGGCCCATAAATAAAAAACAAACCACATCGTTGAAAGTAGCGCCCTGTTGAAAGTAGGGGGTAGCGCCTGTGCCGTGTACTTTTTCTTGTGTGTGTTTCTTGCACTACTAAGTATGTTCTCAATCGTTGAAAATGCCTGCCGTCTTACAATTTTAAGGACAAAAGTCTTTGTTGGGCTACTTCAACCCAGAAATTTTGGTCTATCTGTATGTCTGTCTGTCTGTCCGTCTGTCTGTCTGTGACTCGATTCAGCCACCCGGCCAAAGTAAAATTGATCTTGCGCAATAGTCTTATATGCTCACAGCCACATGTAAACGTGTAAGCCCGGTTTATATGTTCATATTTGTCAACTTTGTTGAACAAGAACAAGACATTACGCAAATATAAGACAGGAAATTAGTACGCAAGGGATATTTAGGGTGTTCCTTTATATAAAAATTCATGAATGCTTGGTTTTTTTGGCGGCATATCAAAAATCACGCGGCAACAACATAAAAAGGTTCCACTAAGTGCCACATTCTGCTTGGAACGCACGTGGAGCACGGCCACGCGGGTCTATAAACCTTCTAGTCGGCCGCCTCAATTCACGCGCGTCTCCGCCATACTGCAGCGCTGGCATCGAGGAACCCGGTCTGTAGCAGTGGAACGCGGTAAATTCAAATCGCCTTGCGCGAACCTTTACTGTGTTTACCTTGGAATGAGCGCGATGGTACAGGAACAGCATGAGAGGTGAGCGGGAAAGCAAAGGGGGGCATTTCTTTGGCAAATGTCTACAAAGACTATCGTCTTTGGACGACATTTGCAACGAAAGGAGCAGATACGCGGCCAATTTTTTCAAGGTTGCTTGTGTAGCCCCAGTTTTAAAGTTTGCCTTATTTCAGTCTGCTGAAACCGCATTATTCTGGGCAGGCAATTAAAAAATAGACGAAATGCAGCGGACATAACAACGTAGGCGTGTCTTTGCTATACAACAACAATACGGCTTGTATGGCACGCCCTCTCTGTGATTGGCTGAGAAGACGTAGCGTAATTTATATTGTTGGCGGGAATGCTGACGTCATACGTTGGCAACTTCAGCCTGCGTAAAAGTGACGTGAGGGTTCGTAACAGCTTGCAAATGGCGGCTCCTGTCGCCATGTAATAGGGCAAAATTTCACCTACCTTCGGAGCCGTGAAATGCCCGTGAGTTTTCAACAGGGGTAATTTTGCATGGTGCGCGGTTTAGAGCTGTTTTCCACCAAAAGAAAGAATAGTTTTGACTGTGAAGAGGTCATTGTTCACAGCCATTACAAATAACGTGTCGTATTTTGTTTGCATGTTTGGCAAGAAAATAAAAATTATTTGTTTTGCGTAACAGCAACATAACAGGGCAGCGCAAGCCTCTTCATAACCTACAGAATCCAAGGCATAGCGTTATTTCTAACTCTTCCTAGTAAGCTCCTGGGTCACATCATCAAACTCAAGAGAAAACTAACAAATAAAAGTGGCTGTTTTATCTATTACAGCGATTATTGAAGTCGAGCACGGCGAATGAGTGAATCGGCGACATCGGTACGCTGTGCTGTTATCGAGCGTAGTGTTTTCTGTACTTAGGGCGTCATACAACCGATGGTCACGGCCGTTTTTTCTGCGATCACGCCATAATCTTGTAACATAGCAGCAGGCGATAGCTTGGCCGCGGTGACAGCCGGGAAGGTGATCACTACAGACCGGAACTTAAGGCAAAATGCCTGTTTTCTTTCAGTCTGTATCAAGCCTATTTAACATATAAGCACGAGCTAAGGGAAGAGGAGATTTAAGCAATAGTTTATTGTGCCTATAGTGCCTATTGTGGCTATATCGGCTTTTTAGTGCCTATTTTGACTATAGGGCCTTTTTGGCGCCTAAAAATGCCGTTTTTGTGTTATATATGCCTGTTTTATGGATATTTTGAGTCGGTGTTCTGCAGTGACTGTTCTCACATCAGAAGTCCGGAACGGGGCGTTTGTTGCACGCCATTTGCATGAAAAAGTCCGCGCGCTGTGCTAAACACGCCGACAAGCACCAACCGTGCCCAAACCACTACAACCTCGAACTTTTCACATAGGCCGAGCCGCCAGAAACCCGTGCGGAGCGACACCGCAGCCAAGCTCACCGATGTCACCCCTGTCCGCGCAAACTCTTTTTGTTCTATGTCATTCTGACATGCTGTGCCCGCTGGCCAACAACAAAAACTTCTGCAGGTTGCTAACGTAATATAAAAACGGCCGGAAAAAAAAACAACCTGACAAAGCCGTGTACACGCCGCTCAAGGTCAAAGACCCCTCCTGGGGGAAACCACTTGCAAATCTGGGAAACCAAAGTTTTAAGGTGACGCCACGAACAAGTGCACAGTCAGCCGCCGATGACAGGTACAGCGCCGGCTGGCAAGATGCAGTACGTGTAGCACGAAGAATGAACGAGAAACGTGGTTTAGGAATGGAGATCTCAGCAATTTTGGATGTTTATAAGCTAAGCGTCAAATTACGCTGCATATCGTCATAACAATACGTGCATTATGTCACTGATTGCTTACGTTTTGCCTACGCAAAAAAACATTACCAATTCACCATTAATTTATGACGTCGAGAATAGGGCCCTCGTAGCAATGAACGTATTCGATACACACGTAAAAAGAAAGCCCCGAAAGCAGAGCAGAAACAGAAGGTGTATCTGCTGCGACGAGGAAATCACGCAGTGCTTGCCGAGCTGGCGACACCTATAGGTTTCGCGGTGCTTCGAGATGCGAAGGAAAGGGTGAAACTCTTTATCAGAAGTATTGCAGGGTCCCTTTAAGACAGCTCAGCCAGAAGTATGTCAACAGAGGGACGATAAGCGCCGCGCCAAACGTGCCCGAATCCCACCGTGTCGAACAGACCTTGCCGGTTGACTCAGTCGGTGGGGCGCAGCCTTGCGGCGAAAACTTCACGGCCATGACCAGCAAGCTACCATGCCCCGTTCGCTGGAAGCTACCGTTTCTACACAGGGCTGGAGGATGAAGTTGACGCGCCACTTAAAATATACCTGCCCTTCACTTGTAGAAAGCCGCGTAAACTCGAAACCTACGACGCAGAAGCCTCCATCCTGGGAGACCCCCAATGTTCAGCGGTTACTCTGACAACTCCACTACCGCTCCCTCCGTGCCTGCCTCTGCGAGACGGAAGCAAATTAGAACCTGTAATAGATTGGAAAGTATTTATTGAGCATAAAATATGTCGGTATCTTAGTCCCGAAAGTCACGAGCGCGCAGCAGCGCGTGAGCGAGCGATGAGGCGTTCCTGGTGTCCGCACCGTTAGCTGGCGAGTGCGCGCTCCTACTGCTTAGGTGAAGGAGAAGGGAGGGCGTTTGACGAGTGGGGACTACCCAGACTAGGTGGTACGGGGTGTTTGGTGCGGAGAAAGACGGGTAGTTGCACGGGTAAATGGAGGGGGAGATCGAGTGGAGTATCCGGTTCTTTTAGTGTTTGTCGTTCTGTAGTGGATTCCAAACGGGATCCGCCTGTGATCCTAGGTATGGATGAGGATGTGGGTATTGAGGCGGAGTCGGCGATAATGATAAAGCTTTCAGTTTATCCGGAAGGGACTTGGGGGATAGGTGAAGGGTGAGAATAGGTCCTCCTCCGTAGACGAAAAGATCCGCAGTGCAAGCGTGTGGGCAGCGGCGTGTGCCGCGTGTCCATGGAGGGAAGAATTACCTTGGGTCCTCCTAATCTGGATGTGGTGAATCCTGGATTAAGGTCGGAATCTTGAGCGCTGAGGACGAGGTCCTCACGGTCTGGCAATAGGCTTGCCACAAGAACCGTTTAAACGAGAACCTGTACAAACATGTTGCGTAGGAAAGTGGGCAAATGACTGCCTCAAAAAATGGGCTGTGCACCGATACTCTTTCAGATCAGCTTCTGTGCCTTGACACTTTGTTCGGATTGAAATTTGGTGCAGTGAAACGAGCCCTATATCAAAGTATGAAGGGCACAGCTCGCCTCACAAAATACTCCCAAATACTTAATGCACACATCTGGGCTGCTATGAATGTGACGTTATCCAGAGAAACACCAGTTATTCGAGCACCGCAGCTGCACACGTACGTGTACAGCGCAAAAAATATAAACGCCAGTTTTCTTCTAATCCCCCTCAAGCCAGCTGTATCATGTGCCGTAGGCTTGCAAAGGCATTTAAAATATTTCACAGATACGCAAATACAGAGCAATATGCACAAACTTTTTAACGATGTCGATGGAGCCCGCACTCTTCCTCGTCAGCTCCCTTTTCCAATAAAAAAGCTGGTTATATAACTCTCGTTAGGGACAGTATGGAGCAGGAAATGTGAGTCTCACTAATCAACTTCAAAAAATCTTGAGTTGTGCCCAACGGGTCATAGAAAGAACTCTAGGGGTAACACTTAGAGATAACGATACGGGGCTTACGTCGCTAACAACCTTGGTTAAAAGACGTTTTATTCTAAATTGAGCGAAGAAGGGAGTTACGGACCGTAAAGATTACTAGAAAGTGTGTTGTAGTAGATAACGTGCAAGAAAGCATATCATGCTCTTTAATTATTTTTGGTTGTTTTAAAAGCGCATGTTCGCAAAGTTCCTGTTTTTGTTCAGAGATGTATCATAAAAGTCATTTCGATTCGTCGTAGCTGATAATCTGTCTACTTCGCATTTTCACTAAGCGGGGAAAATACTCCAATTAAATGAGCACATGACCTTGCCTTACTCTATTAAGAAATTAGTGTACAGGGTTTCGGAATACAATAAAACATTTATAGAGACCACTTAACTCGCTTGTTATTGTACCTGCCTTAGTTTGATCAGAATGGACTTAGCGTATCTACATTGTGCAAAAGGTGTGTATTTAAAGGGACACTGAAGTGAATTTGTCAAGCTCCCGTTTTTGCTTTCACTGCGTAGACTGGCTCAAATTAGCACACTTTTCATCGTTTATCCGTTTGGCAAATCGGTAATTATTTTAGAAAGCGCGAAAGACGAAAAACTGCTATGCGCGGTTTGCGGCGGCCGCACCAACTAAGCTGTGACGTTGGGAGGAGGGGGCCCCGTGATTGGACGGTGCCCAAGGTTAGCAATCAAACAAGTTTCGGTTTCGGTTTCGGTTCTGTAAAACAACATGTTTGGCATCCGATGGCGTCGTTGGATGGATATTCTCAACATCCCAGTAATCGTAGTACCGCGCTTCTGCCATGTTGTCGGCTGTAAAATGCATAAGATAAGCCTCCCAGGACGGCTTGGAATCGTAGCATTTACTAGCTGAGGCCTACGCAGTGCATGAACACCCTCCGCGTCCCCGCAGACGCTCAAATACATGCGCTTTTCCCCCATATTTGGAGCTTTCATCACTCATGCCTGTATCGTAAAAAGCGTGTTCGCACCAGGCCAAGGGTCTGTTGATTCAGGCCTGTGCCCGCTGCCCGCAAGCAGTCGGTGCTTATGGCAACAGCCCGCCAACGAGAACTCGCTAGCGCGCCAGTGCCAGCCTGCGCGAGTTCTGTGGACTAGTTCGTGGAGCAATGAACGTTGCGGCCAAAAAAAAAAAATTAACTCAGTATAGAAAACATCGGCGAAAAACGAAAAAAATTCACTTAAAAAAAAGCACGTACACGCTAGGATTCGAACTTGCGACTGGCAAAACACTTGCGATGACATACCTTGCACCCCAGACCACTCAGCCACGAGCAAGGCTGCCCGCGGATTGAAATATGAGGTATATAATGTATACCCAGTTTACACTTTTATTTAATTTTAGTATTTCAAGCAGTTTAGGTGACTATTTGTTGTATTGCGCTCGTGCAGTAAGCGTCCCTGGAGTTTCCACAATAGCTCACGTCGAGGAATTGCATTACGTAGACGGAAAAGCGTTCGCAGACGCGTAGTCGTGCTGCTGACCGCTGTGCTTGTTCGCCCAGCGCAAAAAAGTGCTTCCCGCCCCCTAGGTTTACGCTGTACGGTAAAAATATCAGTTGATTTTATTTCCTTAGTACCTATATTGACTTCGCTGGCTCTTCTCCCCATTCAAGAGGCCTTATATTTTCCTACTGGCGTACCAGTTAGCGAAGCGTCGCATGTGCGCTTGTGCAGCGCTTGTGTGAAGCGACCTTGACTTGGGGCTAGATACTGTGTACAAACTAACGAAGTAAAGAAAGGCACATTGTTTCATTCCCAAACGTGTTGTGGCTTAGTTTCAACTGATCGAGCAAATTGCGACGACCCGTCGGCGGCCGGCGGACTTAACGTTGGGCCGGGCTGACTCGGTCGCGGAAGGCCGGCGAGTCGTGCAGTAGCGCAGCCAATTGCCTGCTCCTCTCCTGCTGACGTCACACGAAAACGCCACAGAAAATGGGCGAGAGTGCAGAGAGAAGGACAGCATTTTCGAATTGATTTTTCTACTAAATAAATTCGTGTAAACGTGCTCAGAGTGGTCGAAACAGGGCCTAGGGACTCCGGAGTACAATTTGCGCTCGTAATCCCGCATTGTTTACAAATCACTTCAGTGTCCCTTTAAGGATGTTTGAAAAACATTGTGAGAGGTTTAGTAAAGTCAATTCTCGAGAGAATTAGACAAAAGAAGAGGTTATTATTGCAGCCACTTGATACCACAAGGAGTATCTTCATCCCCATAGTCGGCGTACACAAGTTCGAAGCGATGAAATTAATTCAGGAACTTTGTGGGAGACCTGTAACGGTAAATAATCTTGTATCCAAAACGAGTCTTTTTCTTAAATATAGATCACACTTGGCAGACCAGAACTAAACGGTTTCTTCGCACACGCCCCAGTGCGCTAAAAAGTCGCAGAATGAGTTTAATTTTAGCCCAGTGAGAAAAGAATACACTCAGAAACTAATTCACTTTTTCGTGTAGTAATTCCGCGGAGTACGCAAGTTCAAACAGAATAAGCACATTGTCACTATCGCGATGCATTCAACCGTGAAAAGGGAGATATAGAACTGATCAATCCTTTCCATAGAAAAGTGGAATTGCCCACGTTACGACAGTGCAGGTTGTTATCCCATGGCTATTAGCACAGACGTTTAACGGGTGTGTCTCTCTAAGAGGCCGAGGACAGCGGAAGATTGGAAGTCGCACAGAAGGAAGGCCACTCCTTAGCTGGATATAAGGGATGAGCCTGAAGTTTTATTTGCAAAAACGTTGCACATGATATGTACGTTTGGTTTGGGTATGGATTTGGGTTTGTGTTTGCGATAGCCTTACTTCGAAAGCCAGGGAGTGTTTTCGAATGGAGTTGATGAAATCCACGTATGCTTCACGAGCACTCAAGGTGCGCGCAGATAGAAAGCAAGAGCTTAAGACGAAGAAAGGCAAGAGAGAAAGACAAGTTACCTGGCAAGAGCTTTATTCGCCATGGCCCAGGAGAGAAAGGAGTACTCTGCGCTTCTGTGGCTTGACATGTGAGCGTGTAAGTTGCGTCGGCGGGGTGTTCATCAGGTTGAGCGAGAAGACGACAGTGCCATTGTTTCGAAGTGTCTATTCGCTAATGAAATGACCGGGACGGACGTTTATGCCTTCCTGCTAAAAGAAAGTAAGAGCGAAGGTCTTTGTTGAGAAAGTAATAGCAGGGGTTTAAGAAAGGGAGGTAAACAGATGGTAGGGAGCTGATGGGCGGAACCTGAAATCTAGCGCCCTGATGCAGCAGTTCCTTCGCCCCCTTTATGAGCCCACGCTTATCTTACGGTAACGAGCTGGTCAAAGCTGATTCCCATGCCTCGATAAAACACGAATATGTAATGCTTGAGTAGTCCTCACACATGGACACCCTTGATCGGACATGACCAGTTTGCGTAGAGGAGGGAGTGTTTCACCGAATTTAGTACAGTTTTAAGGAAATATTTGACGTTTCCACCGAAAATATTCGCCCTCATAAAGTGAAAATACATGTGTTGGTTTATTCTCCACAGAGTTTGGGATTATTCACCATTGAGACCCCTTGTGGCACGGAGAAGGACCCTGTTCCTTAGCGCGGGATGATATGTTTTTAACCTTTCTCGGGAAGGGAAGAGCAGTAGCCGTGGTTGTAAGGAGCATGGTATGTGAGTTCACATGCTTCTTGTTGGGTTCCTCGTTCTCTTCAGACCATTGTGTCCGTGTGCTCGGGTGACTTGTCGCAGCCCTTCCAGAGTCACGGCGTCACGTTCCCAAAAAGAAGCTTCGGAAAGAAAACCGCTTTTCCTCGTCGGGATCGAACCTAGGTTCAGCGCGTTACGATTATTCACTATCGCACTGCGTTACTTATATGCAAAGTGTTGGGTGTGACCTCTGAGCTGCACCGTTGCCACGGACGCTTCCGTTGGTGAGCCGGAAGTACGGAAAATATCATGAATGAATGTATTAACTACCACAAATTAATAAAAACGCTATTCATTGTGCCTCTTTATAGTCTTGATTAGCGGCTGCGTCGCGCTATCTTGAGTGCTTTCGGTATCAACGCTAAGTTCATACTAAAACTCTTCAAGAGAGGGCGCCACAACACTTCTTTCTGGGCTGCGTTTTTCCCAAAAGCTTTCACGTCAAGGGGAACTGCTTTACTTTTAAAAACTTGTTCTCCGTGCATGGGGGTATCATTCTGAAGCATACAGGTATTATGCTTGGAGCCAAACTTTTAGCGTCCTTTGGGAGTCTGTAATGATGTTTATGTTTCTATTCAATACCTCCGCTAGTCGGATTGCGAACAAGAGGACCACAACTTCTGCTTTGTGTTTTCCGCTTGTAGAAAGGTCACACATTCATAAATATCACCAGATTAGTGAAGTGCGAAAATTGCCGTATTGAATTTTCGTACGTTCCGGAGTTGATGTAAACTGTGCGGTCATAATAGTCTAACTTTCTTCGAATGAACTTTATTCTGTCATGTCAACTGTTCTTGTGCATGTTTGGACCCATGTTTTTGGTTAGGCACAGTTTTTATGCGATGTCGGCGAACCTGTGTCATGTCCGTCCTGGCGCCCAGTCATTTCTTTTACGGTGGTGCGGTTGTTTTCTATGCGATGGCTCCTACCGATATTAATTTCCCGGCCCCTCCCTTGGCGCTACGAGAGTGGTTTTTCTGATTTCTTAAAAAGTCGTTATAAAGATTTGAGGATCTTTTCATCATAATCAACAACAAGAGCCTATTTAGGTTCGCTGTAGAACGAAGGCCTCTCCCATTGTCCTTAAACGCTTCTGTCTTGCGCTGCCCGTGTCCATTTTTTACTCCTTATTTCTTATTTCGTTCCTCTATTGCTTTAATGGCCTCCCTCTTCTTCTATACTGTTCTCTGGATATCTAGTTTTTACCTTGGTGGCCTACCGGTTGTCAGTTCGTCTCACAGTAAAAATATCTATGATGAGGAGTGCCTTATATGATGTGCTCATCATAGTGTTTATTTTTAAAGCCTAGCTTTGGTGTTGTTACGAGAAAAAGTGAAAACGCCCTGTAGGAAAGCCAATTTTTTGTAGCGATAATGATGAATGATTGGGGTTTAAGCGAAAAAATAGCGCTTCAGTGGCCGGAATCGAACCTTGGTCCCTTGCGGCGGGATCCCTGGCGGTCGGATCCCGTCATACTCCCAGCCAATCACAAGCGCTCCCTAAATACGCAGAACGGAAATGGAGGTTAGCTCTGTCTGCGCGCACCGCTTTTGACAGAAAAGCAAAAACAATGGCAATAGAAAAAGTGACACTACAGTAAGCAAAAACAGGCTAACAGCATCTCTCAATAATTGGTATTGGGTCAGTTTACACAGAAAACGAAATGTAACATGTGAAAATAGGACTTATTAAGAAACATAATAAGAAATTTGAAACAGGCGCCACCACGCCGCTGCCGCTTGCCTGGCGACGAATACCGAAGTTGGATCCACGCCTCTACGCGAACGAGCACGCTGACACACCCGTTCGCGGCACGCCACGCGCAGAAAAAAGGTTGGGTTGGGATTGGTCCAGGGTTGGTTTGTTGTTGGTCAAGGGTTGGCCGTTTGGTTTGCCAGGATTTGCCAGGGATTGGTTCACTGTTTCTTAGGATTGGAGGAGTTCCACATGCACTCCTGTTCCTGCTAGAGGAGCGGATGGTTTTTCTTCGTTGTCGAAGGTGCGCAAAAAAATATCACCATTTGCTGTGCATATTTGGGCCCCGGCTCACGCTCTCCTTGTGTAGAAAATTTTTAGGATTTTCTAAAGCCTACAAGGATTCATTTCGAACCTTCCAGCATTAACATAAACGTCGACGGCCTGTTCTACAGGTCGATTTCGTCTGATGCACGTGTGTTTATAAAACAATCCGAGCTGTCCTGTTTCTGAGTGTTTCTTACCGCGATCATTTGGGAGGCGACCCCGAGACATCTGCGACTGCACTGCAAAGCCTCCATGCGTTCCTACAAATGCCAATGTCTGACACACAAACACAGAGAAGTCCATTTTCACTAAGAGGTAAGGTAGAACACATTACAAGCCCGAATGTATCCAGTATCTCCTGTGGCCGTCACAGACAAACCGTCAATCAAGGCATGTAAACCGTGGACTTTAGCATGAAGACATAGCCGACGCATTTTTTCCGAGGTACCTTACCATGTTTCTGCGGTTTCGATGCCTGTTTCGTGTTTTTTAAACGAATACTGAACTTTTTGCTGCAGGCCCGATTGCAAAGAAAGATTGGGCTAGGCTTCTCAATGGCGGTGAATGCTGAGTCCTGCCTAGCCTGCGCATTCGCCAGGCAAGGCAGGACTCGGCTTTTCTTCCCTTCAGCTGGTCTTGGGCGAGAATTGCTGGATCTCGTCAGGTTGTTTTTGTTTACGACACGAAATTTTCTCACCAAGGAGAGGCTAGCAGATTCACTGAAATACTCGGCCGACCGTGTATTAAAACACCCTCTGCTCTGATGTGTTGGCCTCTGCTACAGGCATGTAAATGATTCTGTCGGATAATGGTCAAAGAAGCAATCGTATATCACTTCCTGGACCACACAGCCATAAGGCGATTGTAACAGGAGAGCTGTTTAGGCCGACACAAATTCGTCCGGTGTAGGCAAAAAACATCGAGCATATGATAGCGCGTGCCTCGCGGTGGCCGGCCGGCGTCGTCCAGGCTCACGCGTTGCGTTACGCCACATGATCAGCTCCCGCATTCGGCGTCATCGCCGTCATGCAGCGACCTGCGGCCCACGGGTCGGCCTCGCTGAAGACGTTGACGACAAATCTGTTAATGTCACGGAGCAAGAATATATAGGAGGCGAAACGGCCGATTGCGGCAAGCCCGGCCGAGCGACCAGATAATGTCACAACGAAAACCAAGGCTGACTGCAAAGATTCGTATCTGCGACGGTGAAGGAGAGCCTAGCGGCACCTGATAGCCGAAGTGACAGCAGCCGCACGTATTCCGGGGATGACCAGTGACATGCTGATTGCGGCGGCCGCCTAGTTACTTCAGCCGCGGCAGATGCCGCTAGCTTTACTATGGCGAGCGCTTGTGACATTATCTGGCCGCTCAAGGAAGCCTAGTTTTGTGTCCTAAATTATTATTGCTCCGTGGTTAATGCATACCTTCACAGTAACGTGTAGAGACGGCCAACAGACCAGCTCATGAAGTAGAGGTCAATGGAGGTGAGGACGCGCCAGAAGAGATTTGGTCTTACGCGGCTAGGCAGTCGGAAGAAACGACGAAAGCGATGACGACGGTTGATGTACATACTTTAATGGTGTTTTCTTTTAAGCGACCAGATTTAGGGGAAATCCCCAAGGGAGAGTACTTTTCTCCGAAAGAAAGTTTGACATCCAGGGCGAAGAAGGACAAATTTTCTTCATCAGAGAAGTTTCTGAGAATGCTGTCCAGCTTTCCTTTGTAGCTGTGTGGCTGCATTGAGGTAGATGTCAAGCTTTCCTTCGCTTGTTTTTTCTTTACAGTGTGCTCCAAAATGTCTGCCCACTGCTGCGGTATGGATGTTCCATATGTCCTAAGATCCGCTGTCAGTGTCGGAAGGAGATCGGTCGACCCACCGGTCTGCTATTTATTCAGCCTTGCACCACTAGTGCAAGCTGGGGTAATTTTTTATGTCGATAAAGAGTCCGATGGTCAAGTTCCGTCGAGTATTTGCGTGTGTGATCTGCGCTGCAAGGGCAATTGCTTTACCTATGCTGCTGTGTCCCTTGCGGAATCCTCCCCCCTGCGACAGATATGCGATTCTGTTTCTGAAATCCCATTCAAAACGAAGCAGTGCGATATTCTTCCTTGATTGGTTAATGATTAGCTGAGCAGCGCAGTATGGCATGTGAAGGCTATGTGCGTAGGCACCTGCTCAGGTTTCACAAGCGGTACGATGTAGACTCGCGCCCATTCTGGTTCAAGGTGGCGGGTCTCCCACTACGGGTTAAACGCTAAGACGTGAATGCTTGGCATCAATACCCAAATGACGATAATGGCATAGGTTATTGTGTTGGGATCTGGGGACGAGGCTTTCTGTACTGAGACCAAAGCAGCACCGTGTTTTGCCATAGAAAATGGTTGCTCCATGTAAGCTACACGCTGATGGGGGACTTCCTGCTACTAAGCTGGTAGAAAAACTGACTCCGGTACGGCGGTAATTCAGGCACCGTAGCTTTGCAATTCAAAATTATTCAATGCAAATCCAAGGATTAGTCCTTGTCGTGTATCGGAATGCACATATTAAATTCGCCGACGATAACCGCTGGTGTGCCTCGCTCGTCTAAGCCATGCAAATTGTTCATGCCACAGCAAGTCAATGTCTCGTTACATTGGCAATGGCGGCTCAGTGCCTGCCTGCGTCGCCTCCATCAATGTCGTGGCAGTGCGTTGAACGCGCGGCGAGCAGGAGAGATGCCCAAGTTGCGGACGACAAAGACCCAGGAGCCAAATGTAACTGTTTAATACACGATTATAAGAGAGTTTGGGTGGTACAGAAACAGGAGCCCTCAGGCAACCTTACAACAAGAATCGGGCATAGCAATGTTCTGGCATGATTTGCCGAAAGGGCAAAATTTATACCAAGAAGCCCCAGTCTTCCGACAGTCTTCCGACGCTTCGCGTGTGGCAGGAAAAGCGTACAAAGACTCCTGAAAAGCCTCCACAGATCTCATTACAGCCGACGAACCTTTTAGGGAGAGAGGGCGGTAACGAGGCTTCTACCTGAATGGCCGGAACACGACGCAGCTATAACTGTAGTCCGCCTGTTCATGCAGCAAGAGCGCCGATGCGAATGACTCATCGGTGGCGGAGAGCGTATGCCAGCCAGTCTCTGCTTTGGTTAAACTTGTTCCCAAAGCGTCAAGAAATGACTTCACCGCACCGCACGGAAAACATCGCTGCAACGCACAAAGTTGCAGAACGGGCCGACAGGGTAGCGGCCTTCTGGATCGTCGGAGCTACTTTTCCGGGGGTTCCAGATCCCGTTGTTTAGAGGTTACCAACCCTTGTCCGGAGGGTTGTTCTTGAGTTATGTGCCCTGCAGAGACGCTACACTGCACACCCTGGTTTATCGACGTTGTGGTGGTCTCATTGGCGACTCGGCTGAAGACGCCGTGCTGTAGCTTCATCGGTTCGGTCAATGGAACGTCTCTGGCTTGGTTGAGGAAGCGACAGATCCCACAAAAGCAGAACGTCATCGCCGGTAACGGTAAAGTCAAATGGACACTCAAGCTTTACCCAGCCTTTAGTTGTGACAAGTGTAACTAACCAACTACACTAGGTAGATTTTACCCATCAGTACTTTAGCCAAGCGCCCAAATTCGAAATGCTGACATTTCGCGCCAACAAAAATGTCCCATTGAAATTGATTCTTACAGGGCGAAACCTTAGCCAGAAAAAACAATTAGCATTGGAAAGAAGCAGGCGTCTAGAGGCAACTTCTCGCTTCGAAAGCTGTGACTTCAGCTCTTGGCATTGTCTTGAGCTTTCCCCTTTGTGAACACCACCTTACTTGCACCAGTTCTTTCAATGCTGCTTTTACTGGTGAGAAAATACCTGCGGCAATTGTCAAGGGCACGAAGGAGCGGTTCGGAATTTACAGCGCTCGAATGAGATTTGGGCACTCCTTCTTAGGGGTTCCCTTGGACCAATTCCGGCTCGCGGATTTTTCTCTCGGTGTTCCCATAGTGAAACTGTCGGCGTAAGTATGTCCGATCGTTTTTCCTCCCCGGTTGTTTCTCTCCTTTCTAGCAACACCATCGGTATGCAGACTTTGAGGGGTTATTCCTTTCTGTTTCCTAGTGCCTTGCTGCTGGGTTTCCGAGACTTAGGCTCAGCCATACGCGGCGCCAAAATCTCTACGAGCTCACCGACGGTGGTCCGTCTTCTGTAGCCGTGGCTTTGAGTGGGGGGACTCGAAATTCCGTGTAGCGACCTCGTTACTTTCAACTGCCCTATCTCCTCGAAAACCCTGACCCCGTTCGGAACCATAGACGTTTACAAGGCCTCACATGAGCCTGAACACTCCAACTATTCCGCTGAAACCAAGTTCTATAAATTATCGCACACAGTGGACTCGCGCTGCCTCGTTTAGGAAGCCTGAGCTAATACGTAATCGTTACCTCTTGTAGTCAACCCCTTCCTTTTTAATGTGGCTACACCCTCCATGGTGGCCTCTTTCGCTACGACCTCATTGTCAGGTTCTTTCAGCAGCGCATCGAAACAGCTGACCAGACCTGAACGAGTATTCAGGAAGAAACCGGGGCGATACCGCCGCCTTGGGAACCAGCTAACAAAATGAAGTTCCGATGTTCACACTCGCAATCGCCAGGCGCACGATTCGCGCTTCTATTGCCTGCTTTGGCCACATGCACTCTCCAGTCAGCTGATCCGGCTCCACGTACAAAGGATGGATTACATCTGACGTCACGTTCACTCAAGGTTGCAGAAGCTACCCCCTACTTCGACTCCTGTGTATTACGTGAAAGAGAAGCTTTCAATTTTCGCAAGTTGCGGCGAACTTCCCTCTCACCCCACCGTTATAACACGTGGACTACTTGCGCATTTAAAAATCTATTGGTAGCGATGCTCCTCTGCGTCTCCTCCCTTTTCGTTTTCCCGGCTAGTTTTGTTTTGTTAGACCTCAGTCTCACGACAGTGCCCTTTTTCTGGGCAACTCCGCCCTTCGGCTATGATTTGTCAGGCCTCTTCCTGAAATCCCCATGGTCGTACTTCCGCCCCTCCGCACCGTCTCATGCGGCAAACTCCACGGCTAGTTCAGTTTGCTCTATTTACAGGGTTTACGCCCGGCCGTTCCTGCGCCCAGTGCCTTACATTATCCGGTAGTCGGTGGTGGAACCATTCTATCCCAAAGCACTGAATCCCTTTCTCGGGCTCTCGGAAAGCCTTTTATTTTTTGAGCCGCTCGTCAATGTTGCCCATAGGCGTATAGGCGAATTCCAAATACGATTCGCCTTTCACTTATTCGCTCTTACGGAAATATTAGCGGAATGTCGCAGCAGACACCCAAGCAGCAGAGGGCGATTGCCAATGATTGGAAGCACCATGGGTCCCCATTTGCTTCCTAGCTATCGGCCACTCATCAGTAACTCGGCTGAAAGATTGATGGAGCGCCAAGCAAACGGCGGCCGGAAGTAACGTCGCGCGGAAAACCCATCAGAGGCCGAGTGTTAGCAGAAGCATAACAGCTCATTTTGGGAACGTGGTTGCCGTGCGCCTTGCGTGCGCGAAAACAATGGTTAGAGAAGTGAACAGGCCACAACGCAGCACAAAATAGTTGCCTAAAGGGCAACAGCACCGCACCGTGCCACGAAAAAAAGCGTACTCAAACTAAAGTACAGCGTATTCAAAATAGCGTGCGAGATAGTGTTACACGTTCTCTAGGAATGGTTCATCTGTGTGTCCTAACGCAACGGTGTCCGTCGGGCTATTTCAGCGTTGTGCCTTCCGGCGTTCTCTTTCTCCGTGGCTGGGCTGGTGGAAGGACGCGTCGCTCCGACGTCTGCGTCTCTTTTGTGGCATCGAATCCGCCGTAGTACTCCTGTACGTGTCTGTAATGTGCGTTTTGGTGTGGGTGGCTGACTGGTGGAATAGCATCGTTTGGCTGCTGCGGCCGGTCGTTGAAAACGTGAATCACCATTTCATTTTTCCTTGCGCGGTACGGGAGAGCTCGAGCTCGTTCCCGCCAAAACTTCAGCTGTCGTTTATAACAATTGGCGCTCGTGAGTGCTGCTTAGCCTTGTTGGTTCTTGCGAAGAATTAAGTGGTCACACACAAGTGCTTCCATTTGTGTGACGAGCGATCAAGCTATTCTCTTTCCGGCTTTGTGTTTTCCGAACAAGCGGCCGTGCTCCAACTGCCGGTTCACTACGCTCAGCATGCGTTGAAGCATAGCTCGTGAGCAGTGTAAGAGTTACGGATGTATTAAGCTGGTCTCATTAAAGTCTAGCTATAGATGACGCTTTCGTTTCATTATTTTCTTGAGCAAAGTAAAAATATTGTCAAGCGAAAAATATAACGCATAAAAGGTCATAAGGCTTCTCATCTACCTGGAAGTTGGCATAGACGTCTTGCAAAAAAAAAAAATACATGAACGTTCTTGCGTCCCGAACCCATTGTGTAGTGCGTTGCCTTGTAGTCTGATCCCGCGTTGTTGGAAAACATAACTTACACTCATACAACGTTGACAATACGACATTTCCGTCGCGATTAATTATGTGACTACAGTAGCCACAACAGAATTTCACGGAACCGCTGGCGTGTTGCTTTGTTTATTAGAATCTTTTTCATATTACTTTGCGGGACTGCAGTAAGTGTAAAGCCCATTTTCGATGAAATTCTGGACAGTTTTTTAAAGAACGATTGAAGTAAATGCTACCGTAAAACGCACTATTCAAAAATACATAGTGCAGTACGTTTCGTGTCTCAAAGCGAGTGTTAAAAAGCTAAAAGTTTAGGCTGAATATTTTCACACGTGCATGCGTTTAGGATGGTGCTAGGTGCTGTATTTAGGAAGCAATGTCCATTTCCCATTGTAGTGAACGGGGTTTTTACTCATTACAGGCGCTACACCGTGAAGGAGTTTCCGGTGGACGAGTGGTGGATTCAGTAGAGGGAACAAGACTTCCAAGCTGGACTATTCCATAATAGCGCTGTTGAACTACATACTGTGATCTTGGCAGGCCGGTAAATCACCGGGCCGGAGGGTCTTGTTTTCGTTTACCTGAATGATTCTGTTTTGTAGGCATCTCAAGATGTTAACCGAAGCATAGATCGGTTCGCGCTTCATGAGCAGCGCTTTTTATTTTTTTTTCTCGACCACTCCGTTTGTGTGTGCCTCCGTGTTTGTGTTGTGAACGAGCTTATTTGGTATTCTTGCAACCGTTAAGCCAGGTTTGTGAGAAATTTGGCGTGCCTAGTAAAAAAAGTAAGCAAATAGACCTTATCTTTTGTGTTGCTCAATTGTTTTTGGCTAGTCACGTGATTGCTTCGCCAAGGTCATGAAGTTTATTGTGCCTCGCGGTCTGATTTATGCTCTATACATGTCATTGCTCAGGAAATTATTTAACGAGTGCGCATGAAATAAATAGTAATGCGCACTCGTTAACTAATTTCCGATATAATGGCACGTATAAAGCATACATCGGGCTGCGAGGCAACTCATAAAATAGGCATTGGCCATAAGGACTGGCCACAAAGCCAAAAATGTGAAGGAAAATAGCGTGGGGTCCACCCATAGGCATTATCATGGCCAAATTCTTTGCCAAGCGCTGTCCAATATTGGCCGTCCAGAGATTGGCCCATTGTTGGCTTGTCACCTTTCCCAAGCGTCAGCCAATAATGGTGGCCGAGGTATTGCCAAGCTCGGACACTTTGGCCACTGATGATTTGCCATGCTTGGTAGTGGCCATTTCTGCTGCTTGGGCAGCCTGTACTCACGCAGGAGGCTCGACTTCACCTTGTAATCATGTACCCGTCTTTTGCAGAATCGTGGTGTGGCAAAATCTTAAGCTGTCGCTGTTGTCGTATCTCGCGGCTGAACTGGGCCTTCTCTCACGTACGCGCGAAATTTATTAAAAAGAGACCGATGTCTTCTCCTACCTTGTATGGTCGCATAAGGCCGCTCATTCGAAGCTTATGCTCAGTCGCCGCTGACTGCACGCTGCTGTGACTGGGGACCTGAGGTCGAAACATTTCTACTTTAAGACGCCTCATCTCGATTTCATGGTTTCGCTTTTCGCCGTCGAGTTGAATTTCCTGTTCCGCTTTCTTTGCTTCTGTTTACATTTTCTCTCTTCCTGCTAAAGCCTTTCTCAGTGGCGCTCAGCGTCTGCAACCTGATATTTAGCACTCTCCCGTTAAATGATCAGCTCAACGCAAGCCCACAGCTCGTCACCGTAAGCCGGAACAGCGAGTATAGCCCCTATCAGCTCTGGCTTTCTCAGCTCGTCCAAAACGTTCAAGCGCAACACCTTTCGAAGACCCAACAGTTGCGGTTTTTTTCACAATATCAAATGTATGGCTGCTTGAAGTAATACGTTCTCACTGAACCAAAATGGTCTTCTGGGAATAAGCCACGCAACAAAGACACACTCCCGCCCAGTTATCCTCTGAAGCCTGGTGAAATTCAATGAAGAAGGATCTGTCACTTAACCCTGACCGCCATTACTTCTGCGAAGTCCGAAATCGCCTTGACATCCGTGATGTTGGATCCTCACCGCTGGCACCAGTTGTTGCATTGATGAAGGTGTCTCAGAACCCGATGGCTCATCGAAGCACACGAGAGTATATCACTCTGCTACACAAGATTGTACACGGTCGCAGTTTTGTTTAAGCACCGGTTTCGTGTCATTCCACTAAAGTCGCAAACGCTGATCTGACCCACTTAATATTGTTCCCTTTCAGCCATTTCCAAATTGCTTTGAGTATTCCGTTTTTCTCGAAGCGTTGCTGATATTTGGAAAAACCTCGATTGTTCCCTGCTGGAAAAATAAATGAACTGTGTGCGAAAGAACTGCCTCACGATATTTTGTAGTATGTATCAAGTACATTGTACGTGTGTTTGATGTAGTTTTATGCATGTTTGTTATCTGATGTACCCACTACTGCTATACCTTGGCTATTCAAGCAGAAGTATCTGTAAATAAATAAATAAGTTGATCAATCAATAAATAAAAACATAAATAAATAAAGAATAAATAGATAAACAAACAAAATAACCAAATAAGAACTAACAAATAAAAACAAAATAAACAAGAAATAAAGCTTACAAAATACATAAAAAAATAGACAACGCCGCCCCTGCCGTCAAAAGTGTTGAACGAGCAGCGGGCACGAAATCTGCCTCAGTTTCGGACGACGAAGAGCAGAGAGAAATACTTAACTATTTAATACACTGCAATACAATAGTAGCAATGACACAGGAACAGCAGCCCGCAGGCCAGCTTACGAGACTCGGGCATAGCAATGTTCTTTTTACGCGATTCCGGCGCAATATGGCACGGGTGTGCAAATGGAGAAATTTGTAAAGAGAAGTCCCAGCAAATAATTATGAACACAGAAGAACAGAGAAGCGAAAAACTATGGACACACGAGAACATCCTCCACAGATCTCGTATTAGCCCGCGCACGTGAGAGGAGAGAGGGGGTATAGGGTGCTTCCAACAGACGGGCTCGAACACTCCGCTGCTAGAAACGCAGTAAGCGGGTTCCTATAGCTCCCGCGCCGATATACATAACCCATCAGCGGCCAAGGGCACGCACAAGCCATTCTCTGGCTTGTCGGGACTTGTACCCAGCACTGAAAGAGAAGGCTTCACCGCAGCACACAGCACATTTCGCTGCACTGCACAAACGTACACTACGCGCGCACAAGGTAGCGGCGTGCTTAACCCCGACACCCTTTTGCAGATAGTTAAGGGGGGGGGTTGAACTCTGTATGCGCGCATTCAATCCACGGCGCTTACACAAAATTCAGCAGCACAGTTAACGATATTGGTATCTGGATGCAGAATCTGCTAATACATGCGCTACGTCAATTTAGATCGCATTGCGTGTGTTTTGGACTAGCACGACACTGATATTCCCGGGGAAAGTGTTGGGCAATACACCTATCCTGGTTTGTGCTACTACTGCCCGTATGCTACGCTCTGTGAGAATCGGCACTCACATGGAACAAAAATCGAGAACTGACCTGAGCTATCAAATTACAATTGAAACTCAATTTTCAAACAAATATTGGAGGCAAAAGCAACACTTCAACCACCTTCATTGTATAAGCTAGCTAACAGGGAAGCTCTTCACCACAGAAACTTTACTTTTCTTTATTACCGGTGTACCCGAGAGCAGGAGACGTTTAGTGCTATGCTAGGCTAGTTTTAAAAAAGGAATTCCGTCGTACGGCACTCAATCCATGTCTCCAGAGCTCAGCTAGAGCTTCACAGGACGGCACTCTAGACCCTGCGAAAAAAAAACAAAAAACGTCGAAGCTAAGCGTCGGCCAATACACCTTTGGGGCTATGTGGTATGGCCCTTCTTAGGTATAACGTAAGTAGCCTAAATAGTGCAACTGCGACTAAGCTATGTCGAAACTTTTGTACACCATGCTTGGGGACCTGTTAACTTCGTCAGACATCAAAATTTGAGGTTATATTTAACGTCCTAAACATTCCAGGGGGAGTGAGGGAGTACAATTTTTTTGAAATCGGAAATGAGGTGGGTGTGGAGCCCTCAGTCTAGGGCGCCACTGGATCAACCCGCCGTCTTCGGTCGTTCCATTAGCTGCAGAGTCGTGGCTACTTCGGCTTCCGCAGTTTTCTTTCCGTTTCCACAGAAATTTCGTCAGTACAGGACCAATCAGCCCACCAGGCGAACACTTCTCGCCTCTGCCCCTTCGGCATCGGTGATGGGGATGTAGAAAAAGATGACGCCTCGACTCCCTCGTGCAATCATAATCATCATCAGTGTTATGCTCCATTAAACCGCGCATCAGAACGGGTCTTGGTGGCTCGCCCCTTCCTCCACAGGGGTCCTGGCGTGGCGGTTAGGCCTACTCTGGCCCGGCATGCCCTCATCCCTGATGGTACACGGGTGACGACAGCAATGGACGCTCCGCCCGCGCCTGCATCTGCCGCCCTCTGCAGTCGAGCTTCATCGTCGCTGAATAAGCCAAGCTGTTCATACACCCAATGGCCCAGCAACAGCAACCTGTGATCAGAGACCCCGTGGTTCAACAGCCTACTACTTCATCAGAACACACCCAGGACATGGAAATTAATTAGCCTTGTCTGAAAGTTAGGTGCCAGCACCCTTGCAAAGCACACAACGGTCCCCCCACAGGATATGCCGCCCGATAAGGTGACGGGCGGCATATTCAGATGCGTCCACAGCACCCACTCCTTCTCGCAACAGTTTTCCCCACTGCTGCCGATCCTTTCGAATTGACATTACACCAACCACCAGGTTTTATGTCACCACTATTCCCACTAAATAATTTTAACAAGTCATAGCGCGGTGCCTAGGCATCCAGGGGTATCAGGTGTTTGTGATCCATGAGGTGTCCAACACAATATCTTTCCATCTTGCCAGCCTGGATGACGCTAGCACGATCTGTGGTATTACAACCATCCCAGTCGTTAGCGATGGCACCCTGTCCACGCGCTCTTCATTTCCCTCTGTGCCCAATGTAGAGCGCTGTGTCCAATACTACCTTGACGAAATGGACTTCCTTGCGATCATTAACCGTTTGTTGGGGTCCCCCGCACATGAGGTTCTGGCTTTCCGGCGCATGGGTAGAAGCAGGACCAACCTTGTCACCGTACGAGGTTCTTCGGCCCTACCAGAAAGATTCTACGGCAATGGCTGTGTACTGCACCCAAAGCGTTTCCATGCACGAGTGATGTATTGCTACATGTGCTTTAGACCAACCCCCCTACCGACTCTCCGACGGCAACAGTAGCCCCAGGGAGAATAAATGCCGATGGCAAGCCACGCTATCGTTTCGGGCTTTCCAAGGCCGATGACCCCGACATAACGTCGGCAAAGTGCCCAAGTAAACAGCATTCCACATCCCACGCTCACCTTCTGGAAAACAGTTCAGTGAGGTTTAAAGAATACAGTGGATACCAGGTTCTCAGGAACCCGATGCAACAGGTGCTTTGCGTTTGGAGGTTCGCAAGAAGCCAAATTTCAAAAGGCCTGACCTTCTAAACAAACTCCAAATAAAACATGGCCGTTGACTGAATGTCCTGGACGAACTTATTAAGATGAAGACCTGGATGCTGAAAGAGCCCTACCATCTAAAGAGCTTGAGACACTCCGCAAAAAAGCCACCTGTAGCTACTGTCCGTAAGGAACGGGTTACAGCGAATTCACTGCACGTTTTGCAAATCGAGCTTTTATAGAGACGGCTCAATGTTAAAAAGGCAATCACCAGTGATCCAGCAATCGCTAAAGTTATACTTGAAATCCTCTCCAAGCTGACCCAATTTATGCAAGCTAGCTTTGCAATGGACAAGCCATCAACTTGTCAACCAAACACCTGTGAGTTGTCAACTTCAGGCCAATCGACCTGTCATTCTGCAATGAAACGGCAGAGCGTTTTCGAACAAATGAGCGAATTAAGATCCAGAATTTGCTCTGGTAAACTAAATGTGGATGCTTTTACTGAAGTCAAACAAATTATGCCCTCGCCCTCACTTAATTGTTTACCATACCCCTTATATCTGGGATAATTCCACTGGTGATGCACGTGGAAAAGCGACAATATACACCGTCAGTAGGGCTCCTAAACACCAATCGATCTTCAGAAATCGAGTAACCAACATGAAGAGGTGGTTGCAGTTTTAACGCGCCAAACCAGAACACCCCTTCTTCTAATGTTTCTTTATGGGAAGCCCTTCAGAAGACGTCTTAACCTGGGTTGGCTGCGCCACCTTAGGGCAACATATCCAGGCTCTCCCACACTCGTAGTAGGCGACTTCAAGGCCCCACACTCTTTATCACGCTACGAGAAAGACTCCAAGAGAAGCGTACACGTTCATGACGCCTTCACGAACATGAACATTTCGTTACGGAACAACTACACGGTACCAAGCATGCCGTCAATTGGATATTATGCTCCGCACCTTCTGTGGTGGCTTGGCCCGTTGGACCCCTCCTAGAATCGAGAGCCAGACGCTTGGGCAAGTGAACATTCCCCAATTTTGATTGGATTGCACGCGAAGAACCTACAAAAACTTCTTCGCCCGGTCAGAATTGTTTGCTTGGACAAAGTCCGCCCTGATAAACGAGCTCTTTCAGGAATTGCCGAGAACCCGATTTATATTCTGCAGTACGTACTCACAGTCACATACCGAAGTGAACGAGGATCAGGCGACGCCCGATACGCCCCTCCTTAATCTCTGGGCAGAGGGTCGCCCAGAAGCGATTTTTGCTAATTGCCGCCCGAAGTATTCTACGCTCTTGGCTCGGCAAACGATACTGGGACACAAGCACGACGCTGCGAGGAGCAGTTGTCACATTGCCGGTGGCAGTACTGGTGCGCTGGCCTTGGCTATGGTACTGGCAACAAATCCTCGTGGCGTACCTACCAAGCTATTAAACGAGTGGCCGACTGGGTGACCCAGCAGATAGCATTCGCCTGGCTCTCAACATCAGACCCGAGGAGTATGCGGACAGAGCGGCCGAATTGCTTTCCTCACTACTAGACACCTGTGGCCATACCTCGGCAAAGTTGGCGCGGCTCACTCAAACTCACTCACAATTTTTTTTTCGAATCACCACTCACTCAAACTCAGACTCAATGCTGAGCAGCACATCTGCGCTCACTCAAACTCAAACTCACATTGAGCGCAAAACTCAGAACTCACTCGGACTCAAAAAATGTACTCAGAACTCAAATGGCCCCACAGAGATTGAGACAGTGAGAGAGAGACAGTGAGAGACAGAGAGAGACAGAGAGAGACTGAGAGTGAGATTGAGATTGAGATTGAGATTGAGATTGAGATTGAGATTGAGATTGAGATTGAGAGTGAGAGTGAGAGTGAGAGTGAGAGTGTGAGTGTGAGTGTGAGTGTGAGTGTGAGTGAGAGTGAGAGTGAGAGTGAGAGTGTGAGTGTGAGTGAGAGTGAGAGTGAGAGTGAGAGTGAGAGTGCGAGTGCGAGTGCGAGTGCGAGTGAGAGTGAGAGTGAGAGTGCGAGTGGGAGTTCGAGAGCGTGTGCGAGTGCGAGTTGAGTGTGAGTTGAGTGTGAGTTGGGTGTGAGTGTGAGTGTGAGTGTGAGTTAGTGTGAGTGTGAGTGTGAGTTGAGTTTGAGTTGAGTGTGAGAGTGGGAGTGTGAGTGAGTGGAGAGAGAGTGAGAGTGAGAGTGTGAGTGTGTGAGAGTGTGAGTGTGAGTGAGAGTGAGAGTATGAGTATGAGTGTGAGTGTGAGTATGAGTGAGAGTGAGAATGAGAGTGTGAATGAGAGTAAGAGTGAGAGTGTGAGTGTGAGTGTGAGTGTGAGTGAGAGTGAGAGTGAGTGTGAGTGTGAGTGTGAGTGTGAGAGTGAGAGTAAGAGTGAGAGTGTGAGTGCGAGTGCCAGTGCGAGTGCGAGTGTGAGTGTGAGTGAGAGTGGGAGTGGGAGTGGGAGTGTGAGTGGGAGTGGGAATGTGAGTGTGAGTGTGAGTGAAAGTGTGAGTGTGAGTTTGAGTGAGTCAGTGAGTGTGAGTGAGTGTGAGTGTGAGTGAGTGAGTGAACATGTGAGTGTGAGTGTGCACCTTTTGCTATATACCTTTTGCTATATCCTCATAATTATAACCAGAGAGCATTTTTATATTTGTCCAATGTGATCCCCCTCGACGAGACCTTTAATTTGATACCCCACACACCCTAGCAGGGTCATATGGTATTAATACCAGTCAAAATAACCATGACTCTCATAACTGTAACCAGGACGCATTATTTAGGTGTCCGACGTGATTCCCCTAACTGGAACCTTCAATTTGACGCCCCACATGCTTCAGCGGCCTCACCTTGAATTTAACCCAATCTATGACTCATAACGACTATCTCATGATTCGAACTACGAAGCCTTTTTTTATTTGTACCACGTGATTCCCCTCGTCAAGACCGTAAATTTAATCCCCTACACGCCCTAGCGGGGTCACTTCAAATTTTGCCCCAATATAAGACTCACCATGACAATATAATGGTTATAACCAGGAAGCATTTAGTATTTCAACCACGTGATTCCGCTCAACTAGACCATTAATTTGATACCCATCACATCCTAGCGGAATCAATTTGAAATTAAACCAATCAATGACTAACCATGACTATCTCATGAGATAGCCCTACCACATTTTTGTTCCACGCGATTTCCCTTATCGGAACCTTCAATTTGATGCCCCACACACCCAGTGGCATCATTGTGCATTGTAACCTAATTTATGACCCATTTTGACTATGTCATCATAATAATCAGGAAGCACGTGATTACCCTCATCGAAACCTTTAATTTGATACGCCACATGCCCCAGCGTCATGAACTTCAATTTTAACCGAATCTATGACTTACCATGACTAGGTCCTGATATATCCATAACTCATTTTCGTCCCAAATGATTCCCTACATCGAGACCTTGAATTTGAATCCCCACATGCCCTCGCAGCGTCATTTTGAATTTTAACCCAATCTATGACTCATTATGACTGCCTTGTGACTACAATCAGGAAGCATTTTCTTATTTACCCCGCTTGATTCCGTTAATCCGGACCTTTCATTTGATACCTTACACGCCTTAGCCTCATCAGTTTCACTTTTCACCCAATCTAATGTGGTCATTATTCTGTCTTAAGGGGTGCTGCCCAGTCAATTCAGCTAATTCATTTGAAACAGCAGAAAGGACAGCCCCCACCCCCATTTCCCCCCGGCTCTCACCTCTTCCTTTGTGACCCCTAGTATATCAAGCCGTTAACAGTAGCAGGCGAACAACCAGCACGCCAGCGCCGCCGTGTGCTTTCCCACCACCCTTTCTCACGCTCTTAGTGGATCCGTCGGGAGGAAAAGTTAAGAGAACCCTTTTCTATGACCTCACCAGTCAATTATCACTCACGCGCCAAGCCGCGAAAATTAGGTATACAGCAAGTGAAAATTCAACAAGAAACAAAACTAATATACAGCAAGGCCATGAAAATTCAACAAGAAACTAAAAAAAATCAGACACCCCCTCCCTCCCACCCGATCATGCAGATCGCGATTGGTGCCGTACCTGCAGGTAACCTGAATTCTGAGCCCACAGTGACGCATGAAACTTAACACCCAACCATAGCTGCCTGCTAGGCTACTCATTTGTACTCAAACTCAAAATGGACTCAAAACTCCTGTGTACTCAGAACTCAAAATGTACTCAAAACTCAATATGTAATCAAACTCAAAATGTACTCAAACTCAAAATCTACTCAGAACTCAAATTGGACTCAAACTCAAAATGTACTCAGAACTCAAAATGGACTCAAAATGGACTCAAACTCCAAATGTACTCAGAATTCAAAATGGACTCAAACTCAAAGTGTACTCAGAACTCAAAATGAACTCAAACTCAAAATGCACTCAGAACTCAAAATGGACTCAAACTCAAAATGTACTCAGAACTCAAAATGGACTTAAACTCAAAATGTACTCAGAACTCAAAATGGACTCAAACTCAAAATGTACTCAGAACTCAAAATGGACTCAGAATTCACTAGGTCTCAGGCGTACTCAAACTCAATCGGACTCAAACTCAGTCGGAATCACTCGGCTCAAACTCACTTAAGCTCGAACTCACCATGCCACACTAGCCTCGGGCTCACTCAAACTCAAACTCACGCGTGAGTTTGAGTCCAAATGAGTCTGAGTGAGTGGACTCATGAGTGAGTTCGCCGACCTCTGCCTGTGGCCGCCCATCCGTCTGCTAAAGTAGCGGACATCTCTGGTATACCAGAACCGTTTACGATGGCCGAGCTCATAGCGGTCATTGAAGAATCAAAAGCGTTCTTTTCTCCAGGGTCCTGTGACATCCCGTATGAGCTGTTGGAGGAATTTAAGCGGGAAGCCTTGGATGCACTACTCCATTCTTTTAATGATGTCTTGGCGAAAGGTGTCATTCCAGCAAAGTGAAAAGAATCCGTGGTAGTGCCTATTCCCAACCCGGGAAAACCATCCACTTGTATTAGTGCCCTAGGACCCATTTCTTTGAGGCCTACAATAATGTCACGAAGCCAAGGACGACGCAGTTGTCTTGAAGGAGAAACAAGTTTATTGGAGCTTACTTGTGCTCCCCTAACATTTCAAACGAATACAGAGGCGGCGAAGCAGCGGTCAACAAAGTGACTAGCACAGGCGAGTGTCGTCGAAGGAATGCCGCGAGGTCTGCTCTGCAGGCTTTTAGCTGTCGGCGCAAGTGTTTCTGGAAACGTCGATTCAAATCCAGAACATCCAGAACGTCACTAGCCCAGAATAATCTTCTGTGATCTACGATCACAGAAGATTATTCTGGGCTAGTGACGTTAGGGCGAAACAGTCTGCTTATCTGAATGTGATAGCCCATGCGGCATAGAAGTAAAGAATGTAAGATGCGGTTCGTTTGGAACGCAGATAACACAGGCGGGCGTGGCCCGCCCGGCAGCGTGAAATAAATTGCCCGGACGCTCTGACGCGAAAGGGAGAAAAGGATCCGAGTGCGAGTGGCAAAGGCGAAGGGCGCTTGGCTTTTCCGCCGTTGTGCACACTCCCTGCGCTCTGGGACCTGCCGGAGCCGCCGGAGCTGTGCCCCCTGCGCTAGCCTGTGCTCATGTTACGTGAAGTGTTTCAATCGGCATGTTGTATTTCGCTTTCTGCGACGGCCGCGCTGTGGATTGAACGCCTAATCATTCATATTCTAACGAAGTTACGAGTGCTTCAACCGTGCCTGTGTTGGATTTCGAGTTCTCAACAGGTGTTTCCCGCCGCTTATGCACTTACGTGAAGCGGCAAGTGTTTGGATCAAGCCGGTCGTGGTTTGGGTCACGACAGCCGGTCGTGGTTTGGATACACAGTGTGCGCTACCGCATCCGCTCCTCATGCTCTTACGTGAAGTGCTTCAACCATGCCTCTGTGCCTGATTACGCGTTCTCAGGCGTTGCCCGCTGCTGTAGATTTCGAAGTGCCTCAACCGTTCGTCAATCGCCGTGTATATGAACCGGTTGTTTCTCGAGCGTGTATCTAGATCCACACCATTCACCCTGTGGTGATCGACCGCCGCTGTAAAAGCTATAAAACCAACCTTTAATTGTCAGGTGTTGCCCGCCGCTGTGGATTTCGAAGTGCCTCCTCAGCCGTTCGCAAATCGCCGCGTGGTTGGAACGGCTGTTTGTCAAACGTGGATCTGCACTGTTTACCCTACATGGAATCAGCTTAACCTTTGGCCCGAAAATTGCATTTTGTGCCCTGATTGTTTCTGCGATAGTGCAGACCACGGGTGCAGACAACCGTATTGCTTCAGATATATTTTTTTTCTAGCGTTCCGTGCTGACGAGACGGCAATTGGAACTCCCTAAAGTTTTGTCAGGCGGAATGATAACTGGCCAGAGTCCTTCAGTGATTTACTATTGCTCTATTTCACGCCCTCGGCCGTTCGCAAATCGCCGCGTGTTTGGGACGGCTGTTTGTCAAACGTGGATCTGCACCGTTTACCCTACATCCCTACATGGAATCAGCTTAACCTTTTGCCCGAAAATTGCCCTTATTGTTTCTGCGGTAGCGCAGACAACCGTGTTGCTTCAGATATATTTTTTTTCTAGCGTTCCGTGCTGACGAGACGGCAATTGGAACTCCCTAAAGTTTCGTCAGGCGGAATGATAACTGGCCAGAGTCCTTCAGTGATTTACTATTGCTCACATGCGTTGCCTCCATCAGGCAGGATGACCTTTAATTGTGTTATTCAGTAAAGCTTGGGTGTTGGGCTAGTTGGTATGAAGACATGAGGAAAAGTAGAGCGCTGAAGTTTAAAAGACGACCACATAATAAAGGAGCAAACGAATCACACCAACCGTTTCGTTTGTCCCTTTATTCTGTGGTCGTCTTGTAAACTTCAGCGCTCTACGTTTCCTCATGTCTTCATTGTGGCCTTTGGTGTGTGCTTCCGTTGCTAAATGTGTTGTCCGGTGCTTAATCAAATTTCGCCCCCATTTTCTTTGGCTACAGCCACGGTAGCCATTGTTTCACCTGTTGTGCAGTTCACATGGTGAGAGCAGAATTGCTTAAAAATGCTCACTTTTGGAAGCATATTTGGGAAACTGGTCATTATAATGCAATAGTAATCACATCAAAGGCTATGTGACAAACTTGCTAACACCCACGCTTTGCAATTGGTCTGCTGTACGCTGAATTTGCGCACGAGACACTCTTTTAAGAGTGAAGTGTACATGCATGTGTTGCTGCATGCCAGCTAACAGTGCTGAACTGGCTGTAAAAGTTGGTCTGCCAGAAAAACCACAATTTTTCAAAGCGTTTTCTTTTATTCATCGAACTGGCTTTTTCTCTTTCGCTTTTTGGAAACATATCAGGGCACGTCACAAAGTGCCCAGAGCAAGCCAAGCCCGACTATTCAGTTGTTACCGCCTTCTTAAAAACTTTTCTGATTGCCCATCACTTTTCAAAGTTACGTTCTGTCATTCTGTTACATTCTACCTAATGCTACCTTGGTGTGGCGGCGTACAGCAAAATAGGCCACCCAGCCCCATGTCTTTGCTGGCAGGGCATTATGACATCGGCAAAGCTTCCCTAGGAACGCCCGCAGTGGCACCACCTAGGAAAAGCTGCTACGCGAACATGCCTGCGCCATTGATCAAAGCATTTCAGAGCCGTCTTGTTTCCTGCTGATTGTGCTCATAATCCCTTGCTGTCACTAGCTGCTTTATCTGTATGCGCTAAGTCACTAGCTAGGTACAGTACTACAGTCTCTAGTGCACCCACATGCATGCATTTTTGTGGCTGTGCTTGTAGGCAAGGCAAAACATTCTGATGAAATCGACACTGCAACAAAGCTTGGGATGAGGCATCATATTTTATGTTTGCTAGATGAGGTTTTTGTCTTTTAAGAAGCACAAGACCAGGAAAAGTTCTTGCACACATTCATATCCCTGCATCAGTGTTTCCTTCAGAAGAACGCTTCGACTAGTTCCACCAGTCTTGTCTTGACATCCGCAATTTGTAATGTCACAAGTTGTCGTGCAGAACAATATATGGGGCAGCCGTGCCTGTTTTCACGCCACTTTGGGAATTTTTATGCACTAATAAAGTACTGCTGCTGCAATTGGCATATTATTTGTATTCACAACACTGTAATTACTGATGCTGGCCAGCTTGCTTTTGCACTTTAGTGTCTCTTTAGGCGTCTGTATTGTACCGTAAAACCATTAGGTCCCTCCTGGGCAGATGTGCTGAACTATGCTCCTGTGCTATGTCGCTTTTGCACCCCAATATATTTACTTCCTCTTTCTCTCTTTTTAAGCATAGCAGCAACCTTTGAGGTGCAAAAAGTGTCGAAACATGAAAAAGTTCAGTGTAGTTCTTCGTGCTTGAAATGAGTGAGCTACATTCTGCGCATATTACAATTTGTGGCATTTATGCTGCCCACAGGCCTGAAAGAAGGACACGACAAGTGCTTGACTTGCAACGAAGTTTATTTGTTTGCACCACAAAGATATGCAAGTACAAAACATCAAAAGCAAGAATCACAAGCAGGAGCCTGCGTCGTAGCCTTGAAAAGGTGGCATTATGCGAACCATAAAAACACAACTTCAGTCATATGCATACTCCTATCACTCACTACATTCACATTAACAACTTCAGCAATTGTAGAAGCACCCACACAAACAAAGCACAGCAACATCTCTCACTAAGTGCATTGGCAAAAAAAATTCACCTACACAGACTGTACAGATGATTAACAAGCAAAGCTGTGACATACAGTTGCTGTTTTATGTGTGATGCGTGGCCTACCCATTGAGCTGTGCTTCACAGAGTAGCTTGCTGCATGTGCGCTCTGCTGCGAGAGACGCCTTAATGTTCCCTTTGATGTGGCATTCCCAAGTAGCACTGTCGGTAGGTGTGAGAGTGTAGCTGCGTCATCTATAAAGCTATAAGCCAATCTCTGTCTTTGTGGAGAGTTTGACGAAATGCCATCTGGTCAGGTAAAGGCATTTGTATAAATGTTGCAACAAAATTGACGTTTCGGGATCCGTATGGATCCCTTGTTCATAATGAATTGATGGCTTAGCAGCAGGCTCCTAAGTAGCGTTGAGCGCATGACGTAATGTACGGGAGTACACATGGTTTAGAGTGCCAGATGATCTGTTGATTGTGTTGCTTGTTGTCTGAATTATTAGCGATTCAAGATTGAGCCTCGTTGCGAAATTCTTTCCCGGCGACCACTACATAATTCAGTCACAAATCTCCCATCAAAGAGCGAGCAGCCAAAAAATTGGCACTGCGTGCATAACAAATTGGAAGAACTTCCGAGAAACCACCCCCGCTGATCGGATAACAGTCTCGAGGAATGGACTACCAAGCTCATTCAAAAGGCAAGAAAACACGCCAAGGAACTTTCCCTTACGCAGGATAACCCAGCCATCGATGCCCATCTCCTCCAACTCTGGGACGCCCGTAGAGGGCTAATCAGGCGGTGGAAAAAGAACAAGACGAACCGCAAGCTGAAGATCCGCATTGCGGAAATTACGGCAGAAGCTGAAGTGTACGCCCGTGAGCTGAGCCAGCACAACTGGACGCAGTTCTGCAACAAGCTGCAAGGAAAGCTTGGAACCCGCCGCACATGGTACCTGCTCCGTTCCCTTATGGGCCCCGGTGAATATAAGGCGGTCGCAGCAGACCAGCTTCGCCGATTAATCCACAATTACCCGGGCACAGAAGAAGACTTGTTGGACGAACTTATTAAGCAAGCCTTGGCACCCCCACCTCACGTCCAACCCACCCAGGCACCTGACCACACAAGCGATCCCAATGCCAAAATGGACGAGCCGTTCTCCATTGCTGAAATCGATGCGGCAGCGTACAACCTCACCCGAAACACCACTCCGGGTCGAGACAAAATCCCTAACAAATTATTGCAAAACCTCGACCATGCCGTCCTAGAAAATCTTCTAGTCTACATCAGTGAGTGCTGGCTGGCGGGTTCCTTGCCCCCACAGTGGAAACACGCAGACGTCACTTTCGTCCCCAAGCCCGGCCAACCCTCGAACTCCAAGAATCTGAGGCCTATTTCTCTGACCTCATGTGTCGGCAAATTGTTTGAACACCTGGTTTACAACCGGCTCTAGCCCCACGTTGAAGACAACGGCTACTTCCCTGACACAATGTACGGCTTCTGCCCACATCTGTCAACCCAAGACATACTACTTCAGCTTAAGGAGGAAGTGCTGGACGACTTTAATAGCCACAGCAAGCGGTTCATCTTGGCCCTTGACATTAAGGGGGCCCTTGACATTAAGCCATCCTTCAAGCCCTCGCATCTACAAACTGTGGCGAGCGCACATTCCAATACTTTGTCTCCTTTCTAACCCAGCACACAGCAACAGTGGGCATCGGGCACCGTCGATCCGACGCATTTAAAACCCTGCCAAAGGGCACTCCGCAGGGGTTGGTAGTATCCCAAATACTATTCAACCTCATAATGAAAGACTTGCCACCCCTACTAAAAGCCATCCCGAATATTCGCCACGCAATATACGCGGACGACCTAACGCTCTGGGTCCCCACTGGATCTCCGGGCGACCAGCAAGATGCACTTCAAGCAGCCATTCAGGTCACCTAACAATACCTGAAAGCCCGAGGACTCGATTGTGCCCCCGAAAAATCTGCCCTTTTAACCCTGTGCAAAAGGACATATAAGAAGAATCCAGATCCCATACCAGATCCAGAACTTACCATTAATGAGCAACGCGTCCCCAATGTCCCACACCTACGCATATTAGGCCTCACCATACCAAAAGATGGCTCAGGCGCTCAGACTATCCTTCCCTTGCAACGGACTCTTGACAAGCTCATTCACCTCATCCGCAGGATCTCCCATCAGCGACTTGGGCTACAAGAAGCTGACACCCTGCGCATCATTCACGCCCTCCTTATTAGCCAGGTTACGCCGCCGTATTTGGCCCTGAAACCCTCAGAGAAAGAAAAGCTAAACATCGCCATACGCCAGGCCTACGAGGCCGCCCTTGGACTGCCTCCAAAAATAGCAAGAAGAAAACTTCTACAGCTCGGCGTCCATAATACATGGGAGGAACTGGAAGAAGCTCATCGCATCTCCCAATTCACGCGACTTAACCTCACGCCAACCGGCAGGGCTACACTTACCCGGCTCGGCTACAGGCCTCCCCAAAATGCGAACAGAGGCAACGCATCCCTCTAACCATCCGACAGTACATCACAATCGCACCCATTCCCAGAAATATGCACCCCATCTATACCAAGGCACGCCGAGAAGCCCGGATACGAGCCCTTAGAAAACGCTTCCCCAACTCTCCCTGTACTCGTTACACGGATGCCTCTCCATACCACCAACAACCGGAACATGCCGTGAGTGTCACCGCAGCCAACAGTGCAGAACTGACGGCCGCTACAGTACAAACGACATCTATTGATGCAGCAGAAGGACTTGCCATCGCTCTACCCGCCACCACTGGAAACGACTACTTCACTATAATCCGCCTGCCGCAACTTCCTGCTAGGTCGAATAACACCCACGGCCTTAAAAATTCTGCAAAGTGTGCACCAGCTCCCGGAAATGCACATCATCTGGACCCCCGGACATGAGTCCTTCGAGGGGAACGAGGCGGCACACGCCGCTGCCCGCGTTCATACACACCGGGCCGTTTCTCAAGAAGGCGAAGTCACGCAGCCCCTTCGCTCTCCCAAGCCCGCTACTCTGAATTCATAAGCGGACATCCTCGCCCATTACCGCCACGAACGACGACGCTTCCCGCCACCACATCCCCGTTTATCCAGAGCACAGGTGACTGCCTTTCCTCCATGCCATGTACCCCACCCTCTACTACTCAACGTGTAATTTCTGTCCCCAACCAGGCACCCTGTACCACATGGAATGGGAGTGTCAGAAAACCCCATCTCTTACCCCAAATCCTCACCCAACGTACGAGCAGTGGGCGGACTAGCTGGCCAGCTCCGACCTCTCAGTCCAGCGTATCCTGGTGGAGAGGGCTAGGGCAGCCAGCGCGGACCAGGGCTTCCCGGACTACAGGAGGCCCCCCACCTGGCGGGCACCTGAAGCTCGTCTTAATAAAGTTTATCCACTCCACTCCGTGGCTATGATGCGCGCGTGGTCCCACTCTATCTTGTGGCCCATCTTCTCGGCATGCTCTGCAAGTGCATTCGTCACGGTGTGGCCCTTGGTGACGTCATTTTTGTGCTGTTTAAGACGCCCGCAAAAATTTCCGCTTTCACCAATGTATACCGATTCGCAGTCGGCGCATGGGATTTTGTAGACCACCCCAGGGAAACGTTGCCGAGGGAGGATCCTTTATGTTAAGCAAGTCACCTTTGAGCTTGCTTGCTTGCACATGCGCGATCTGCACACCACGTTTTCTGAAGACACGAGCAAGAGCTCCACTTCCAGGCAGTTCCTCCACAAGGACATGACATTAGTGTATCGCACGCCGTTCGATGTCACTGAGCTCTGCACCTTGCTACGGTTTTGCCTGTCTAACACTTGCTTCTTTCACAAAAGCGAATTCTACAGGCAAGTTTTCGGTACCGCTATGGGAGCATCTATTTCAGTCACGACTGCAAATATTACAATGGAAGCAATTTAAAACAAGGCATTGGAATTATTTTAGCCGATACCCAAGGTGTTCCTGAGATACTTCGATGACTGCTTCTGCGGTAAGGTGTACATCAGACAAACCATCCGATGCGTAAATGACCGCCTCAGGGAACATGATCTTTCCATGAAGAATGGCACCGGGTCGCATTTGCCTCATCACTGCCGCGAGTGTGGCAAAGGATGCCTTCCGAGACTGACAGAGACAATCATTATCGGAAAGAGTCGTGACACCGTGGCGCAAGAACTGCGCGAAGCGTATTTTATCAAAAAAAGAAAACAGCGCAGGCTGTATCAGTGAAGCATCGCTATCCCTGTTTTCGAAGGAGTACCGGATCCTAGACAAAATGCGATAAAAAGGTGTGATTGTTTTCTTCAGCTGTGGCTATTTTGTTTTTATAGTATCTTTTTCAGATCTATTATCCTTTGTGTATGTTTGTGCGTTTGTAGACAAGCTACTTATATCGCTGTCTTTCCTTGGAGTAAATCAGTTGTTAGTAGCGCATCTATCTCGTTGTTCTTCGTTTTTTCTGTCCTCGTTTGTAGCGCTCGATTTTCCTTAAGCAATGAACCAACTAGCCCAACAGCATATTTTACTAAAAAAGCGGACCCTGATTTACAACGCTACTTGCCCGTACGATTTCGAAAAGGAGCTTTTGTTATAGCCGACGCTTCAGCTATCACGTCTCTCTCTTTGAAGGGAACAAACCGCACGCGGGCTGCGATCGATCACTATTTTTACCATACATTAGTGCAAACAGCTTCGTGAATATCAACCTAGTATTTTTTGCCTTGCTGCCCATCGGGAAACAAATTATAAAACGGATCTAAAACGATAAGCCAGCTTCCACAGCTAAATGATGCACTAAAGCACGAAAACATTTCCTATCTGCCACTGTTTTCTACTTTAACCAGAGACAGGTGCTGCTGAAAACATTTTACTTTCAAATAAACTAAATCTAACGCTCAAAGTAAATGCTTCACTTGGGAATTCAACTTTTAAAAATCTAGTCTATCACTTAGGAGAGGAGAAGTTTCGTTAGTTTTCGCACTTGACGAAGACGACGGCCGATATTTGTGCTGATGTATTTGTTACTTAGAGAAAGGCTGATTTTGGCTCACTTAGCGAGTGAGGCAAAAGTCACACAAGCGTTTATAGCCGCGTGTACAACAACTCTATTTAGGTCGTCAAACTTTTGAAAAGGTCTAAAGGATGGAGGTGGCGTTGGGCCAGCCCAAATATGGCCCATATTGTACGCGGGATGCAAGCGGCCAAAAAGTTATAAAATATCTTTTTTTTTCTGTGGTAAATGCAATAGGAATGACAAATGTAAGGTATGTGCTCATTTTGCGCTATTTTTATCTTTGAGTAAAAATTTTATTTTTAAGTAAAAAGAGGTTTGCTAACACCAAGACATTCGCAAGCGCGTGAATAGTTTGTAGGCTTCTCATCTTTCTTTCTTTTTTTTTTGCATTGAAAACAAAATGGCGGATACGCCTGCCTATGCGGTTAGTTTAAACATGTGATGGCGACGGCGGTACAGCGCACTGGTGTAGCAGAGAAACCCCGGGCGAGCACATCCCTGCACCTGGCGGAGCGCCCTGCAAGTCGCCGGAGAAATGCGAGCTTCACGGGACAGGTTCCCCAACCTCCGTCACAGGCTGCTCGGAACTTGTTTCGGCAACTCTCCGCCAGGTGCAAACGTCGTCTGCATAGAGCTACTTTGAACGATGGTACCCAGTGTGCAGTGTGCTTGCGAAGCTCAGGAGTTCGCCAAGGTGATTTTAAGAGCTTAGACTGCTTATTTGGACAAAGAAAAATTTGAGTGCAGTTGGCCTTTAATGCCGAGACATGTGCATTTAAAAATATTGGATTTGATTTCCCGTGAGTTTTGACTATTCATTTACGACTTGTAGTGCCATTCACACACCTCCGGAGAAAACATAACCCTAAATGAAGAGGCCCACACAAGGGGCACCCTATTAGGTGCCTTCTGTCCCTTCTGTAGTCCGAGAGCTTTGGCGTGCGGCACCCCATCTCTGACTCTGAGGTTCAGGGCGTGAGGACCGCTTGACCTTCTTGCTAGCCGAGCTCTTGGCCAGCAGGCACTCTACCTGGTCCCCGTTTGACCCCAGGGCGACGCCTGGCAATGCTTGTGGGCTGGACCTTGACGGTACCGCCGCACCTCCGGGCGCTGGTGAAGCCTGCCTTCATGGGCACGCTCCTTCCTGGGGCTCCTTTCTGATCTTGTGCATCTGCCGCAGCAGCTGCTGAATGGCAGTGGCATAATATGGGTTGCCAGCAGCTAGGGAAGGCTGGCGCCACCACTCCTCGTAGATCTTCTGCAGCTCCGCAATGTCCTACGAAAAATTTGCTCAGGATATACCACAGATTTACTCAAAATTTGTTGCATCTCCTATCTTTACTATTGTCTTCTTTGCACTGCTGAAGTAATAAGGGTGTTCCGTAGGTATTCAACTATGGGCCTACCGGGAAACCCATTAGGTCAGAAAAATGTTCACAGAACTCACCTTCCCCTGCCAAGCTTAGATAACCAGTTTGGACCAGAGAATACTACGCAGGTATATACAGATTAGTTTCCCAAACATTATTGCATTCATTGAACTAAAATAAAACACAAGAAAAAGCTTTGTTTAGTGCCATGTTCAGTTACATAATAATGACTGATTGATTGATTGACTGCGAGGTTTAAAGTACCGAAACTACACCTTGCTTATGAGGCGCGCTGTAGTGGAGAGAGCTGGGGTTTAATTTTGGTCACCTAGGAACAGCTAGGAAGAGTTAACGTGCGCCGAAATCTCGACACACAGACGCTTTCGCTTTTCACTTCTATCAGGAAAATTGCTACCGCAGCCGGTATCGAACCCATGTCCTTGGGCTCAGCAGCACAACACCATAGCCACTTTAGTCTCACAGAACCCAAGCAACGCCTCTTCAAAATCCCAGGGTTCCTCAAAGCCTTACTGGAGAGCCCCTGACCTAGCGCTTTCGCAAGGCACCTTTTTATTCACAGGGCCTTAGTTGCATACAAGGACTATTCAGCGAAACACACCGAAAAAACATTAAGACCAGAATGTAAAATTTTACATCTCAAAAACTTGCACTGTGCAACTGACTATGTATCTAATGGTATGAGATTGGATCCTGGCAGAGTCTGTTTAACACTTCTTTTAAGCTGGACTGAAGACTGTCCCACCTGGTGGGGGCCCCTAACACCAGCACAGTGCTGTTTAATGAAAGTTTATTCCTCCTCCTCTTAGCACCCTCCCTATGCCAGAAAGGGCCTCGGAAGACATACGACAGCCAGCATACAAAATTTCACACTAGCTGTGACATATGAATACTACTTCATTCTTGCTCCCCTTTACATGCATTGGAAAAACTTGTTCGTCTTGCTTCTGCTATGATGCTACGCAGTCATGTTGGATTGCCTTAACTTTTGGAGTGTCTTTTTTGGCATCCTGTAGCCTTCTTCTACTTAGCTCCTGCAATTGTACCTTCGTAAAAATAAATTTTGCTACAAGAGACCCCTGAAAAAATGCATGCACGTGGTTATAAAATAGGTAGCTCTTTCCAAAAGTGGAGTGTGTTGCTGAGAAACAGATCTTGTTCAGGTGTCTAGTTGCTACCTAGGTGTCCAGTAACTGGAGTAAGGGTCACAATTATTAGGCTTTGCTAAAATAAATGCACGAGCACAAGCCACACCTCAACACCCCACGTTGGTGACTGCTTCCAGTTGAGCCCTGGGCCTCCAGCTGTGGCTCGGTATCCATAGGCAGCTGCTGCTGTTCAGGCTCTGCTGCCACCGGTTGGCCTTGCCCTGTGGGTGTGCTGGTGCTGGCTTCTTGGGAGTTGTCCTGTGTTTGCTTTCCCAGTCAAGCTTCCTGAATGCCCCCTCCAGACATGCTGTGAACAGTTAGGAATAGTGAAAACTGACTGTGAATCAGATCGAATATTCTCAAATACGAATAGTAGAAACCAACCGCGAATTACATATATTCGAATGTAAATGGCAAAAGATTACTGCAAATGAATTATTTTCAAATGTGAATAGTGAAAATTCACTTCACATTGAATTTGATTCAAATTGCGCATTGCTCCCACGCCAGGCTGCTGTTAGCTGTGCCACGTATAAAGATGTATTATGAGCTGTACTGTTGTGGCGAATACCACACGCCCATTTATTCCTTCTAAGTGGAACAAAAATAGTAGAGCAAAGGTATGTACTGAGACATATGAACGTCTGGGCCATAATTTAAAAGTAGTTTCACAAGCACAGGCTTTCACAGTCAGGCTGTGCCATCTTCATTAGGACAGGTGCATCAGACGTGCGCCGTGGCTGTGTATGTGCTCATCGCTGCCTTTCTCCAGAATTGGAGAATTCAACACTGCAGAACAGATTTTTTGCGATACCTTTCCGTCTACACTGCATGATAGCTTGCTTGAAGCTGAAAATTAAACTGAAAGAGATACCATGTTTGCATAAACGTTGACACAGGTCACATAAAAGTAGCAATATATGGAGTGTGCTGGGGTACATAGCTACTTACAATGTTCAACGTGATTTGGTGCTCTTCTGTCCAGCTTAGTGAGGGGGCTCACTCCTTCGTCGCCATACTGCCCTCTCCGCCACCCGCAGAACCAGTGGTAGACGGTGCTGACTGGGGGATTTACAGCGCTGCTAGCGAGCAGGCCCTCACCGTCCTCCTGCCTTGCAAGCTTCGTTTTATGAGGAGCTAGTGCGGCTGCTGGGGTCGTATCATCTTGAAAGTAGCGGAAGAATGCGGCACTTTTGTCCGATGTGGGTTTTAGAAGGCGAAGCCCATCGGCGCAGTCGAGCCCGTGGTTGAGCACCTCATGCAGCTTGATGACAGCAGTCGGCGAGACTGGCCAGTTCAGGAATGGGTCGTTCTGCTGAGTTGCTTTTGTGACTTCCTAATTTTGACATCTACAAATGCTTAGCAGTAGTAGAATGCTTTCCGGCAGTTTCGTTCAAGCTTCTGTGCTGACACCTTCACTCCTTGTGGAACACAAACCTGTAAAAAGAGAATACCACAAATTATCTCAATTCTCAAAATATTATTTAAAGCTTGATATACAATGACTAACCTGCAATATATTTTTTTACTTAAATTACAATTTTATGAAACACAAACGTGTTAACCGGTAATATTATGAATTATTTTAGTTGTGAGAATAATATTGAGAACCAGATATGCAATCTCTAACCTGCAAATGTTTTTTTTACTTCAATTACCCACTTCATCTGACAAGTTTCACAATCAGACAACTAAGAAATGCTGAAGTTCCAAGGTGATGCGCATACTGTATTAAAGATGTGCCTTAAAGTCATGTTCTGATTTACTTCGCGGAATAAGAAAGTGTACAGGTTTAGCACTCGCCTTTCACTTAATTTTCCCATGTATGAAAAATGGCGTTTTAGGAAAATGTGTGTTGGTACCAAGCAAAAAAAAAAAAAACTTGCTCAATCCTTCACGAAATCGAAGCGGAACAGTTGCATGTTATGCTATTGCATATAACACAATTCTCTCCAAAATAGGACAGTTATATGCTTCCCACATTTCGGTTACGTTTAAATCTACTGAACACGTAATAACACGACACGTTTAAAGCCTCTTTTAAAGCATTTTCAGTTGGTCTTTTTTTCCTCCTCAGCAAGGCGTGCCCCTTTATAGACCGAAGGGGACAGGAGATAATTGGCTAAAAATCATTCATCTGTGAAAATGTTAAAACCATGACACACATGCTTGACTCTTTTTGCTCGGACCATACTATGAAGCGTTATTTGTTTGTGAATTAGAATTACATCACACATTATTCTGATATTGTTTAATCTTACGTAAGGAAAAATAAATTAATTTGAACATGAAGTGAAATGCGGATTTTTTTTGCACGGGTGCTTCAAATCGTGGTAAAAAAATCCCAGCCCAACTCAATGTAATGTAATTTAAGCTATATGTTCTTTCACCTCGGCCAAGAGAACATACAACGACGAAGTTAAGCTGTTCTTTCCCTTAATAATTATTATTCTCCTCCTCCTCCTCCTCCTCCTCCTTCTTCTTCTTCTTCTTCTTCTTCTTCTTCTTCTTCTTCTTCTTCTTCTTCTTCTTCGTCTTCTTCTTCGTCTTTCTTTCTTTCTTTCTCTATTTATTTTGTTTCAATTTTGAATAATTTCCAATCTCGATTCCTCAAAAACAAGAAGAAAAAAGCTTCCAAAATTTTCTAACTTTCCTTGCATCATCCACCTAGGCAGCAATCTCATTCGAATTAGCAACTGATGTTTGGCCGATCCCCTGATTGGGTATGCGCCATTTTGCGAAGGAACAACAACAACAACAACAACAACTTCCCTTTGAAATTGAGCGTGAAAGACGGCGGCATCGATGATTGACCCGTGGCGTTGTTCAGCGTGACGGAAGCAAGTGTGATCAGTAGTAACCAGATTTTTAAGCCACCGCTACTGTAATAAATGCGTAGCAAAAAAAAAAAAAAAAAAAACTCGCTGGTGTAGCTTTGCAACTGCAACTGATCAGTGTGTCTTGATTTTACCAGGTCGGGTAGGGGGGTGATTTGGCAACGCCTCCGAGGACCTTGCCACAAAAAATAAAGACACTGCCGAAGAGCATCTATGGTACCTGGTTGGGTTGGGGGCTCCCCGTCGACGATCCACGACGCACGGTTGCCTCGCCGTAGTAGTCAGCCATGCGTACGCATCCCCGCACGAAGCACGTCCACGTTATCGACGCGGGCTTTGCAGTCTAACTCGAAAGGTTGGTCGCGCCCGCGCATGTTACAACGGCTGAAGAAATTAACTGCTACTTCGTCGTCGAACTAGAAAAAAACCGTAAAATTGCAGCAAACTCTACGCCACTGATGCTGCTGGTGCCGTGAACGAGCCCTAAACAAGATCAGAGGAGTGCGGAGTACGTTTACTGCTTTGTTCGCACGCCGGCAGAACCAGCCTAAACACCAAATAGCAGGGAAGGAGTGCGGAGTACGTTTGGTGCTTTGTTCGAACTTCGCACACCGCAATGTTTTTATGGCGCAAGGTTTGTTTTGCATGCAACAGGTGGCGCACCGCAAACGCGCAATTTTTAAATTGTAAGCCGCGGCATTTGCGCTCACGTCTCCGGCTACGGATGATTTCTTTTTCTTGGAATGCACTTTTAGCATTTCTGCGCGTACTGTAGCACGATATCACGTTACTGTGATCGCCTACAGCATCAGCAACCATGCTTAAAATAAGACATATTCCCGCTGCATTTTTTATTCAGTGACAAAAAAGTAAATTCTCAACAAGAAAAGTGGGGGGAGGGTTCATTATGAGAGTAAATACACTAGCTCTCATTTTAAGCACAAAAACTACACTGAACTTTTTCATGTTTCGACACTTTTTGCACCTCAAAAATTGCTGCTATGCTTAAAAAGAGAATTAGGAAGTAAATCTACTGGGATGCACAAGCGACATAGCACAGGAGCATAGTTCAGTACATCTGCCCAGGAGGGACATGATGGTTTTACGGTACACTATAGACACCTAAAGAGACACTAAAGTGCAAAAGCAAGTTGGCCAGCATCGGTAATTGCAGTGTTGTGAATACAAATAATATGCGACTTGCAGCAGCAGTACTTTATTACTGCATGGAAATTCGCAAAGCGTCGTGAAAACAGGCACGGCTGCCCTGTACATTGTTCTGCAGACAACTTGTGGCATCACTGATTGCGAATGGCAAGACAAGACTGGTGGAACTAGTCGAAGTGTTCTTCTGAAGCAAACACTGATGCATGGTTATGCAAGTTTAAAATGAGTGTGTGCAAGAACTTTTCCTGGTTATAAGCATTTTAAAAGACACAAACATCAGCCAGTAAACATAAAATATGATGCCTCATCCCAGGCTTTCTTGCAATGTCGATTTCGTGGGAATGTTTTGCCTCGCCTAGAAACACAGCCACAAAAATACATGCATGTGGGTGCACTAGAGACTGTAGTACTGTACCTAGCTAGTGACATACAGATAAAGCAGCCAGTGGAAACAGGAAAATTAGCACAATCAACACGAAGCAGGACGGCTTTCAAATGCTTTGATCAATGGCGCATGCATATTCAGCAGCTTTTCCTAGGTGAGTAGCGCCTGCAGGCGTTTCTGGGGAAACATGGTCAAGTAGCGCGGTAAAGACGGGACAAAAGTAGAGACCACACAGGACTAGCGCTAGACATCAACTGAAATTTTTACTACACACATCAAAAGATACACAGGAAGGGCGCATGCGTGAACATGCTCAAAGCACAAAGAAAAAAGACAAGGTCAAGTGGTGCATTTTGTTACGCACGTGGCAAGTTCGCATCCAGATAATCTTATTTCTTTTTTTGATGAACTAATAGATGCCGTGCTTACACACTTTTCACCGGCTTTCATGATGCACCACGCTTCAAACAATTCACGGCTGGCTTGGTCCTTAAAACAGCCCAATGTTACTGCCTTCTCGTAAATTTGAACACAGTGTGGAACGCACCGGCAGCGGCGGCAATGGTCAGCTAAATGGCCCCCCGCAGCGAGCGCTTGAACAGCTGTACGGTGCTCCCAGAGCCTGTATTTATGCACCTACCAGTCTGCCCAATATAGCATTTTCCACCAGATGGAGGCACTTCGTATACAACACCTTGTTTGCAACCAACAAACAGCGTGTCATGCCTCTTCTTCGGTTACCCTTCTTCTCGCCATTCACAGCAGAGCACATTCGTGCTAGTTTTTCTGGGGCGGAGAACACAACGTCGGCACCACATTTCCCCGCCACCTTTTTAAGGCGGTTGGAGAAATTGTGCACGTAAAGGACGACCACAGGCCTCCTTTCTTTGCGAGGTTCATCTCGCCCTTGACGCCATGCCCCTGACTTGACGTCACGCAATAGGCTTTCAACCACTGCTGCTATTACTTCCCGAGGGAAGCCGGCATCTTTCAAACGTGCAACTTGGTGCTGAACATTATCGGCGACTTGGTGCTGACAAGACTTCTCGAGGGCACCGCGAAGACAGCTAACGCCAATACCCCTTTTCACTATCTTCGAATGCGCTGAACGATAATCCAAAATTGCCTTTTTTGACCGTGGCTGATACGCCCAACACACGCGTGTTCCACAGAAATTAAAGCACACATCGAGGAACTGCAAGGACCCATCATTTGGTAATTCATGAGTGAATTCCAAGCCGTCAGAGCACTCCAGAAATGTTTTCTTAACTGTCTTGACTAAAAGGTTTACTTCTTCTGGCTTCACCGACCTAGTAACAATCATGTAATCATCGACATATCTAAATATCTTTGCTGTCTTAGCCGTGTCAATATATGCATCAATGCTGCAGCGCCACAAACGTCTTCAAATTTTCCTTCTTCCCACACACCATATTGGACTGGAATAATCTGCCTGTATCTGTTGTCTGCAGCATTGATGGGATTAACCATATAGAAAATTGAGACTGTTTTTACAAGTTACTGTATTTTACCCTGTGTTGTCGGTTTGTTTATATTTGAGTGATTCCTGCTTGGGTCCTGTGTGGGGCCTGCAGTGTGTCATAAATAAATAAATAAATAAGCCGGTCCGCAGCAACACATGCAATGTACACTTAACTCTTAAGCCAAATACAGCCACCATAGCACATTGTTTTCACCTGTTTTGCAATTCACACAGTGAGAGCAGAACTGCTTAAATATGCTCCTTCTGGAAGCGTCTTTTGGGAAACTGGTCATTAGGAATGCAATAGTCATCACTTCAAAGGCTCTGTGACAAGCTTAATAACACCCACGCTTTGCAATTGGTCAGCTGTACACTGAATTTGCACACCAGACACTTCCCTAAGCGGTCGCCAGCGACAAAGAAAAAGGGGGGTGGGGGGTCACAAGAGATTTGAACCCTGGAACAACACATTTAGCAACGGAAGCGCACACCAAAGGGTCATCGTGTCTGACTGAGGAAATCGTCCGAGCAGTAGTAAATCATTGAAGGACTCAGGCCAGTTATCATTGCGCCTGCCGAAACTTTAGCGAGTTACAACGGCCGTTTCGTCAGCACGGAACGCTAGTGAAGAAAAAAAAAGAACGAAAGCAACATGGTCGTTTGCGCTATCACAGAAAAACATCGGGGCACAAAATGCAATTTCCGGGCCAAAGGTTGAGCCGATCACATGTAGGGTGAACGGTAGATCTACGTTTGAGAAACAGCCGCTCCAACTACGCGGCGACTGGCGAACGGTTGAGGCACTTCGAAATCTACAGCGCCGGCCAACACCCGAGAACGCGAAATCACGCACAGAGGCATGGTTGAAGCACTTCACGTAAGAGCATGAGGAGAGGATACAGTATAGCGCACACTGCGTATCCAAACAGTTGCCGCTTCACGTAAGAGAACGCGAAATATCCAACACAGGCACGGTTGAAACACTCGTAACTTCGCTAGAATACGAAGGATTAAGCGTTAAATCCAAAGCGCGGCCATCGCAGAGAGCGAAATAAAACACGCCGATTGATACACTTGTCGCTTCACGAAAGTGCCCGAGCAGAGGCTAGCGCAGAGCGCACACTTCTCCGGCGATATTCAACGCCGGCAGGGCGGTCCCAGAGCGCGGGGAGTGTGCACAACGGCGGAAAAGCCAAGCGCCCTTCGCCTTTCCCACTCGCACTCCTTCTTTTCTCCCTTTCGCGTCTGAGCGTCCGGGCAATTTATTTCACGCGGCCCGGCAGTAAAAACAAACAATAAACAAACCCATACGTGGTTCGCGGCATTACCCCCCCTCTAAGTGTGCATCGACCCGATGCTAAAATAAAACACAGTCCGAACGAACGACAAAAAAGTTCGTCATCTTGCATAGTAAGGTTTCAAGCGAACTAGGTGGGCGACTTCGGGCCGCGTGCGTCGTCGTGATGTTCCGGAATCACCATCGGGGATCACCTCGTAGGTAAGTTGGCCGACACGTCGTAGAATATGGTAGTGTCCGAAATACCGTCACAGAAGCTTCTCACTGAGTCCGCTTCGTCGGATGGGAATCCAAACCCAAACACGGTCCCCTGGGTGGTACACGACGTCTCGGCGTCGGAGGTTGTAGCGCCCGGCATCCACCAGCTGCTGGTCCGTTGTACGACTCGAGCCAGCTGGCGGGCCTCCTTCGCACGCTCAAGGTATCCTTGGACGTCGGCGTTGATGCCGTCGTCTTCCACGTGCGGAAGCATGGCGTCGAGCATCGTAGTCGGCCGTCTTCCGTAGACAAGCTCGAACGGCGTCATCTGCGTAGTTTCCTGGATAGCCGTGTTGTACGCAAAGGTGACGTATGGTAGCACTACGTCCCAAGTCTTATGTTCAACGGCGACGTACATTGACAGCATATCCGCGATTGTCTAGTTCAGGTGTTCCGTTAGTCCGTTTCTTTGATGGTGGTACGCCGTCGTTCTTTGGTGATCCGTGTTGCTGTAGCGTAATATTCCTTGCATCCGCTCCGCAGTAAAGGCGGTTCCGCGGTCCGTGATTAGGACCTCCGGGGCTCCATGTCGCAGCACAACTTGGCTTATGAAGAACTTTGCGACTTCTTGTGCACTCCCCCTCGGAAGTGCGGAGGTCTCTGCGTAGCACGTCATGTCGTCTGCCGCTACAACAATCCACTTCTCGGATCGGGATGTAGGGAAGATGCCCAGAAGGTCCATTCCAATTTGTTTGAAGGGCCTAGATAGTACGCCGATCGGTTGCAGAAATCCGGCGGGTCTCGTCGGTGGCGTTTTTCGTCGCTGGCAGTCACGGCAGCTCCGGACGTAGTGGGTGGCGTCGGATGCAAGGCGGGGCCAGTAGTACTTCGCCTTGATTTTCCCAATTGTGCGAGCTGTGCCGAGATGTCCGGAAGACAGGTCGTCATGGCACGCTTCCAAAATTTCGTCACGAAGATCTGCCGGGATCACAATAACATAATTTGCTCTCGTTCCGGGGCTGAAATTCTTTTTCACGAGGACGGAGTTTTTCAGGCGGAATGCAGGTAAGTTGCGTTTGAAGGCCCTGGGCACGGCGACGTTGCATCTTTGGAGGTAGTCGATCATGACGCGTAGATCGGGGTCGGCACGCTGCTGGGCGGCCAGGTCGCTCTTAGTCACAACTCCGAAGAACTCGCTGTCTTCATCGGAGTCTTGTGGTGGTGGGTCGACGGGGGCACAGGACAGGCCGCCTGTGTGGGAGTGTTTCCTCCCGGATTTATAGACTACTGTAACGTCGAATTCTTGCAGGCGCCAGCTCCACCTACCAAGACGGTCAGAGGGGTCCTTCAAATTGGCGAGCCAACACAGCGCATGGTGGTCTGTCACAACCTTGAATGGTCTTCCATACACGTATGGGCGAAATTTTAAAATGGCCGATATATCGCGAGGCACTCTTTCTCCCAGGCTTTGTAGTTTCTTTCTTCCTTGGACGCACTACGGCTGGCAGAGGCGATTACTTTCTCGCGCCCGCTTTGCTTTTGTACGAGGACGGCACCCAAGCCAATATCACTGGTGTCCGTGTGCATTTCCGTTTCGGCATTTTCGTCGAAATGCGCGAGCACAGGCGGGCTTTGCAGGCATTGTTGCAGGTTACAGAAGGCTGTTTCTTGGGCATTTTCCCAGCTGAAAAGGGTGCTATCTTTCGTCAAGCGGGTGAGTGGCTCTGCAATGCGGGCGAAGTTTGCGACGAAGTGCCTGTAGTATGCGCATAGTCCGAGAAACCTCCGCACGCACTTGCTATCTTTCGGTCTTGGGAAGTTCGCTATTGCGGAAGTTTTCGCCGGTCAGGCCGGACTCCCGCGGCGTTGCCGACATGGCCCAAAAACTTGAGTTCCTCGTACGCGAAGCGGCACTTTTCAGGCTTACGGATGGCCTCGAGTACAGACTGCAACCTTGCAAGGTGTTCGTCGAAAATCCGGGAGAATACCACAACATCGTCGAGGTATACGAGGCAGTTGTGCCACTTCAGGCCAGCTAGCACCGTGTCCATGACTCCTTGAAACGTTGCTGGCGCCATGCACAACCCGAACGCCATCACCTTGAACTCGTATAGGCCGTCCGGGGTCATAAATGCAGTCTTCTCTCAGTCTCTCTCGTCCACTTCAATTTTTTCAGTAGCCGGTCTTCAGATTCATCGATGAGGAGTACTTCGCGTGGCAGAGGTGGTCGAGGGCGTCGTCGATTTGGTGATTTTTTTCAGTCGCCGGTAGTCAACACAGAACCATAATGTGCCGTCTTTTTTTTTCACGAGTACGACCGGGGCTGCACAGGGGCTTTTCGACGGCTGTATAATGTCGTCGCTGAGCATGTCGTCGACTTGAGTCCGGATGGCTTCCCGCTCGTGTGAAGAGACGCGGTACGGTGACTGTCGGGTAGGTCGGGCTCCATCTCCGGTTATTATTCTGTGCTTCGCCAGAGGTGTCTGACGTAGTTTTGAGTTCGATGAAAAACACTCTCTGTAGCGATGCAGCAAATTCAATAATTTCTTCCATTGTTCCTGCGGTAACGCCGGATTCACGTCGAACGGATTCGGAAGCTTGAAGGTCTCTTCGGGTGCGCGTTCAAAGTCGGCAACCGCGATCACGTCACTTTCTTCTTGCGTTTCGTCGAGGTACGCAATTGCAGCGCCCCTGTTTAAATGCTGGTATTCCTCACTGAAATTAGTGACCAAAACTTGGGATTGGCGTTGCGTAAAGCGCGCAATGCCTGTTGCAACGGAGACACCACGATCGAGGAACAACCTTTGGGCACTCTCCATGATAGCGTCGACGTCAGGAATAGCATCTTCACAATAGACGGTGATCATCAAGCTTGCGCGGGGTGGCAGTGTGACATGATCATCGGCGATCCTCAAAAAAGCACGGTGTTCGGGGTTCGGTTCTGGCGTCATGGAGTGATCGGAGGAAAAAGTTATGGACTTGGTCTGTAGATCAATAGTTGCACCGTTGTCCGTGAAAAAGTCCATTCCAAGAATTACGTCGCGGGAGCAGTTAGGCAAAATGACGAACGTCGCTGGGTACTTTTGCCGTCTATGGTGACGCGCGATGTGCACGTTCCACGTGGCGTCACGAGGTGACCTCCTGCTGTGCGAATGTGCGGACCGTCCCATCTGGTCATAACCTTCTTCAGCTTAGTCGCAAAAGGTCCGCTCATGATTGAGTAGTCGGCGCCCGTGTCAATGAGGGCGACTACTTCAAAGGCGTGGATGGACATCTGAACCTCGGACGCTGCCTTCTTCGAGTTCCGGGTGCGTCGTGGCGTCGTATCTCGGCTTCTGCGTGTTGACGGTGGGGCACTCTACATCGTAGTCTTCGTTGTATTCTCATCGGCAGTTTCGGTCATGTCGGGTACGCGTCGCGCCGTTTTGCTGTCTTCGTGGTCGGGAGTCCCGTCAGGGTTAAATTGGGTCGTCGGGTTCGGGGCATGCCTTGAATCATGGTCTTCAGCGAGTCGCTCCGTCGTTGGAGGGTTTTCATTTTCCGCCGTTGTGCAGCTTTACCTCCCGAAGTTGCTGCTTTTAGTTTCCCCCGCGTGGACTGGGGGACCTTCCACGTGAGAAGTCAGCAGTGCTGAGGCGGTTCGGTGACTGTTCCGGGTAGGGCGACGGTGAACGGTTGAAACGGGCTGGTCCTCGGTTGGTGTTGGAGAGGTATTCTTCTATCTCAGCAGGCCGCTTGCCGTTTGGGGGGCGTGGGGCGTCGACGGAGAACCCTGGCAAACCGAACCTCTTGTAGGGACAGCCACGGTAGATGTGGTCGGCCTCTCCACAGTTGTAGCACAGCGGGCTATTATCGGGCGTTCGCCACACGTCGGTCTTCCTTGACGTCTGGTATTGGTCTACAGGGCGTCGTGCGGGTGGCATTAGACGGCAGTATGTCTCGGCCTCTTGACGACGGGTTGGAGCAGGGCGGGGTTGACGAAGAACTGCGCAGTAGGTCATCGCTTGGGGCTGACTGAGTGCTCCTGAAAGCGTAGAAGTCCCCAGCGCCTGTTGAACCTCTTCTCGGATGACGTCAGTCAGGGAAGCCACTTGAGGTTGCGGCGTCGTTTGAAAAAGCTTCTGAAGCTCCTCCTTGACCACAGCTCGGATGGTCTCGCGCAATGTATCGGAACTTACAGTTGCGGCACCGATGGTCTCCGAGAACAGTGCGTTGAGAGGGCGGTCGTACTGCCTCGTTCGAATTTCTAGCGTCTTCTCCATCGCGGCCACCTCAGACGCGAATTCCGCCACTGTCTTCGAAGGGTTACGGACTAGACAAGCATAAAGCTCTTGCTTCACTCCTTGCATTGGAAACCTGAGCTTCTTTTCTTCGGTCATTTCAGGGTCCGCACGGCGAAAAAGTCACTTCATCTCTCAACGAAAATCACGACCCCTTCGTTGGGGTGCTGCGTTCGAGTTTAAAGCTAAAGCGCAGCTCGCTCTTTTCTCATCACGGTAGTGAAGGTCTTTAGAAACTCCCTTTGAACTGAGTCGTCGGTCAAAGAGCTCTCATGGTTCTCGAACTAAGTTCGATCAGCATCTTCTAAGTAAAAGAAGACATGTCGGAAAGTTTCTTCGTTGTCCCACTTGTTGAAGATGCGGGCGCGCTCCAGCTTCTCCAACCATTATTCGGGGTCTTCAGCGGGGGCTCCCCGGAACGATGCCGGTTCTCGGGGCTGTTGGAGGATGATTGGAGACGTTGTTTCTTCCACCATGGTGTTGGTTGCAGCGTTCCTTCTCTTGGGCCCTTCTTGCAGAAAACCGAACTCGGGTAGCAATCCTTGCAGCCGGCGGCTTTCTCTTGTTGGGCTGGCTTGGCTGCTTCCAGATGTAGAGAGCATAAAGGCTTAGTACCCCGCACCTCCACCAGATGTCACGAAGCCAAGGACGACGCAGTTGTCTTGAAGGAGAAACAAGTTTATTGGAGCGAACTTGTGCTCCCCTAACAACTCAAAAGAATACAGATGCGGCGAAGCAGCGGTCAATAAAGTGACTAGCACAGGCGCGTGTCGTCGAATGAATGCCGCGGCGTCTGCTCTGCAGGCTTTTATATTTCGGCGCAAGTGTTTCTGGAAATGTCGATTCACATCCAGAACATTGCAGATCACATAGAAGATTACTCTGGGCTAGTGACGTTAGGGCGAAACAGTCTGCTTATCTGAATGTGATAGCCCGTGCAGGATAAAAGTAATGAATGTAAGACGCGCTAAGTTTGGAACGCAGATAACACAGCCGGGCGTGGCCTTGCCGTAAAAACAAACAATAAATAAACAAACCCATACATGGTTCGCGGCAATATGCAACATATTTGTGCAAGAAGTGCCCACTCAATTATAATGGTCGTTTGAGGACAACAGGAAGTACCATCCTGGTCAGACTCTCTGCGGACCACAAATGGGCACACGGGATGACTTCTCTATTCGGGTGGTCGATATCTTGCATGTTTCACCCCAAAGCCACCTAGGGTGGAATGTGGTGGCCACCGCCCTTTCCAAGGTTTATCACAACGTTGACCACGGAACAATAAACAGAAACATGATTGATTGTAGTGTTTAACGCGCGGACGCAACGCAGGCGATGGGGCGCGCCGTAGTGGAGGGCTCCGGATTAATTTGGACCACCTGGGGATCTTTATCGTGCGCCGAAATCTCGTACACACGGGCGTTTTTGCTTTTCGCCTCCATCAGAAAAGCGGCCGCCGCGGCCGGGAATCGAACCCGCGACCTCGTGCTCAGCAGCGCAACGCCTTAGCCAATGAGCTAAACAGAAACATGAAATATTTGTTGATTCCAATTCATGTGTTTAATGAGGTACACTTCTCCGTATGCTAAATTGCATTTTTAGTACGAGTGGATCGGAAGCCTGTGGGCCTGTTTAGATCTCATCGTGGGGTACCGTAACGTTCCGTGGTATGGCACCTCTATTGTTCTACATAGCATTACTACCCTTGGAATGGACGCTGCAAGATGTCGCTGTTGGGAGATTGCTCACCTACGCGTGTGATGCTACGCAGTGGTCCACAAACCGAGATCTCTGTTCCCCGTGTCATAAATCTCCAGCAAGCCCTAGATGTTCTTCATGCCTTTGCGGAATAAGCCGGTTTAGAAATTTCAGCTGAGAAGTCTTGCTAGGTGCAAGTGGCTAACATGGGAGGAATGAATTTAGCCGCCATGGTTAACTTTCAACTTCAAATTGGTTTAGTTGCAATACCAGATAAAGAAGAGTCGGGTGGTCGGACTTGTGATCCATCACGCGGGTTTGGTACTCATTTTCTTTCAAAGCCACTCAAGGTGTCTTCGACACCCTTCCACTTGATCCGGTATATTGCAACACGTAGTGGAGGAGCCCTCTCGGAGGTGGTACGAGGACTCGTACGTGTTGTTCTCCAGCTGCGCATACTCTACCAGGCAGAGGTTCATAGAATTAACGTGCAACAGTGGGCGCAACTTGAGACTGTAAAAAGTGATGCGATGCGCATCATGAGGGAATTGCCTCGTCATACCCCGATTCTAGTCTTACAAGAGGACGCCCAACTCACTATTATAACGGAGCTTAAACGCCTCGTGTTTCGCGATCGCTGCGCCGCCTGCCACCGCTTCTCCGTGGCGCTTACGATAGGCGCGCTCCGTGACTGATAGGGGCTCATGCAGTGTTTTGGTTCTCTTTCGTATCTTTTAGCCTTTGCGCGCCCGAAACAACTTGTTATAGTGATGTCTGTAAGCAAATACTAGTAAGTTTGGGGCACTTCAAAAAACATGTGCGCCTCAGTAGAGTGCTCGAACGCCTCCAAAAGCGATCTGGGGACGCGGTTCCTCGCGCTTCTAGGCCGCTCGTACGGGAGTATGCGACGGTAGCAGTATATAACTACTGTCACCTCCGAATACTTCAGGAACAAGTGAATTCTATTGTAGCCTCGTTTAGACCCGATACTGGCAGAGTGAGAGGTTCGCAGCGTTTTGTAGCGCAGACGACGATTGCGGCTTCGTATCGAATATACGGCGTAGAAAAGTATGTTTCGGGGTTGGGATTACACCATATCTGACAACACCTTGTGCCTTTAATGGTAATATAAGCCAAGCGAAAATTTTAAGTATATTCCAAGGTTGTGGTTAGTTTAATAAGTGCCAATTCACTCATAGAGCAAGGATCAAGGAAAGTTACGGAAAACACGGAAAAATAAATGGACTGCCAAGCCCTGAAGAAACAGAACAGTTCGCACGGGAATGAAAAAAAAAAAAAAACCCAGTGAAACTTCGGAAATGCTAAAGAGGTTTGCCGAAACATAACAAAGGTAGGACTCACCGGGCCAACTAGATGCAAAATGCGCTAATATTTCCCAAGTTTTTTTTTTGGGGGGGGGGGAGGGGAGGAGGAAGATGGATGCTCATTTATTGTTGCGTGCAAATGCGGAGGGAAATCAAGAAATGAATGTTTTAGTAAACCGCACATGAGCTGCGCGTTCAGTTTGCTATTGTTTTTCGACTTCAATGCACAGCTGATCACTCGGCGGACGCATAAGTATACACTAACTTGTCAAGCGATAAAACGTGTCATTGGAACAGTGTGGTATCTGAGAAGACCCTCGGACTTCAGTTTGTGCTAGACTCGCAGGCTCCCGGTGTCGTATGGTGACGTTTCGAAGCATTTAGTCGCGAACGCGAATACTCTATAAGCCCGTCTACACGGTGCTCGCGGAAGACTTAGGTCGCAGATGATCGATGGCGAGCGCTTACCTCGCCACAACGCGACTCAGCATTAATTGTTTTGTCGTGTGGAATGCCCTCGCAGAATTTTGCATTATCCATTGCACTCATTTAGTAGAATGTTAGTAAAGATCGTTTCCCCGAAGTCCGGTGTCGATCAGGAACCCAATCGCCCGGGCTCCGGTTGATTTGGCAGGAGGCTGGCTGGGCGATGGTGTTGAAGTTCTTGGAGACGGCGATCGAATTGACGAACTCGAGGCGTTGAAGTTGATTAAGTGAAACGGAAGTTTATTTTGTTTGTTTGTTTATTGAACTTCTGACAATAAAATTGCCAAGGTGCTGAGGCAAAAGGCGATTGAGGTATTGCAGTCGCCCCAGGTGCAGCAGCTGCCGCTAAAGACGACTGCAATACTCGCCTGACTAGGCTCCTAGCACCTGACAGCACAAGCGACAGCAGAAGCAGCTATACATGCCAAAATGCATACAACAAGCATGCACACTTCCGGTCTGACAACAACAAAATATGCCAAAATGAAGCATAGTAAGAAGACATAACTGAAGAGAATTACACGCTTTTCTTGCGTAACAAAATGTAATAGAAATAAAATTATCGTGCCCACTCTTCGTTTTTGCGCAGAAAAAGAAATATAGCGTAAAAAATCACAAAGTCAACAGATCTACAAGAAAAATCTTACACATCATGGAGAAAATACATTTTGGTTTTCCGTTTAAAAGCGTATACCGAGAAAGTGTGTTCAACCATGTCAAATAGTACAGGGTGATTGTTCAAAAGATTAGGAATTTGCCATTTAAGTCTTTGGGTGCCATAATTAGTTCTAGTTCGTGCTTTTATAAAATTTTTATGCCGGAAATTATATGCCACTTCAGTTTTAGTGAAATTAAAAAGAAAAAGCTCTGGATTAGTATTGAAGTCTAGAAAAATCGTTTCAGCCAGTCGTTGATTATAAAATGCCTGAACATCAAGTATGCAATCTTGTTGAAAGTATGTATATGTATTGGTATAGTTTAAGAGATTATGAATGAACCGCAGACCCTTCTTTTGCATGCGATGCAAGCCAACCATGAGTGATTTTGACGCAACTTCCCATACAAGTAAGCAATAACGTAACCGTGCGTGCACATAGGCCAAATAAAGTTGCTTTTTTATTCTCGTAGGCAAAAGGGCTCTAAATTTACTTAACATGCCAATGTGTTGCGCAATGTTACGTTTTATAGAACTTATATGACATCCCCAACGAAGATGCTCATGAAATACTACACCTAGAAACTTATGGTCAGATACTCGTTCCAAAGGCTTAGATTCAAAAGTAATTACATTAGTAAGAGTAACAGTTCTGTTAATAGAACAAAATACTATATACTTCGTTTTATTAATGTTCGGGTGAAGCTGATTGGAACGGAGCCAGTGGGATAGGCTTTCGAGCCATGAATTTGTTAAGGAAACAAGAGATGATATGTTCCAGGATGAAAAGAAGACATTTGTGTCATCTGCGTAAAGCACAATTTCTGGTGTGTGGGGGATATTAACTACGTCATTTATGTATAGAATAAATAATATCGGTCCTAATATTGACCCCTGTGGGACGCCAAATTTTGTATATTCAGTATCTGAAGACATGTTATGAAGTAATACATACTGTTTCCGACAAGATAAATAACTCCGTATCAACTCGAGTGCAAGACCTCTTATGCCGTAATATGGTAACTTAGCGTATAGGATTTCATGTTTAATCAAATCGAACGCTTTCCTAAAGTGTAAAAAAATACCTAGAGTGTACAACTGTTTCTCTATGTTGTCTACAAGTTTTTCTCTAATATTTAACAGAGCCATCTCCGTTGATTTGTTTTTCTGAAACCCATACTGATTAGCTGATATTAGATTATATTTATTTAAGTGGATTGTAATACGGGAATTAATAACCTTTTCTACTATTTTCGAAAAAAGAGGGAGTACAGATATCGGCCTATAATTGCTAATGCAATCAACGGCTCCTGACTTATATAAAACAGAGACTCTCGCCCCTTTCATTTTATCCGGAAAAATTCCAGTGGATAAAATAACGTTTGTTAGATGACAGACTATATCAGCTATAATGTTCGCTACAGCTTTTATGGGTGCAGCCTTAATACCATCAAATCCACAGGAACAATTATGTTTAAGCTTACTTATAATGCCAACGATTTCCGTTGGTGTTGCGGGGTGAAGAAAAATAGAATTAACGAGGTTACTGTTGCTATATTCCTCAGGCTGTTTAGCAGTAACTGAGTCAGTTGCTCCAAAAGACAAAAAGTGTCGGTTAAATTCATTAGAAAGTGCCTTTCCAGTGACAACTTGTTCACCTACTTTCATTTCAACAGGGATATTGGTGTGTGTTTTCCTTAGTAAATCTTTTACAATACGCCAACATCTCCGAGGGTCGTTGGATACGTCTGCAAATCGGTCAGTATAATACCGGATTCGTAAATTTTTAATATCAGCATTTATTTATTTCGAACTTTTTTTAAATTCCTTTAAAATACACAGGTCCCTGTTTACAATAAACTTGTTAAAAAGCGCATTTTGAGCTTTTATTCTTTGTAAAAGCTCGCGGGTTATCCATGGTTTTCTCGCCTTCTTGCATTTTTTTATTGTAGCCGTTGGGAATGCGCAATCGTAAATTTCCGTTATTTTGCTCAAAAAGGAATCGTATAGTAAATTACAATCTTCTAGTTTGGAAAACCCGTTCAAATCAACCGTGGACACCATTTCTCGGAAAGTCTCAATTGTGTCGTTCGTAATCACTCTAAAAGTAACAGGCGTTTCATTTGTATTACAAGCGTACGAGTTCAGTTTTGGAATATGGCAAAAAATGGATAGATGATCACTAATATCACTCGTAAGAACACCTGACTTCAATTCACCTGTATTTATATTTGTTAGGCATAAGTCAATAAGTGTTTCACTCGTGCCTGTGATACGAGTAGTTGCGTCAATTAAGTTTGAGAAACCGTTAGATGTCATAATATCAAAGAAATCATTAACAGATTCACACTGATGCAAAAGGTCAATATTAAAGTCACCCAAAATCACCACATGAATATTTACGGATGCCAGATAATCTAACAAGGACTCAAGAAATTCAAAAAACTCTGGGAGGGACCCAGACGGAGGTCGGTAGATGACGCCTGGCAAAAACGCACTAGATTTAACAAAAAGGCATTCAAAACTTCTATTCATTATAGTGTACTGCGGGATAACCTGGTAAGAAAAATTATTACTAATATAAAGTGCTACACCGCCACCTTTACGCGTGTCGCGTGATATCGACTCACATTTATAACCTGCAAATGTCACTGCATCTTGACTACCGGAAAACCATGTCTCACTAAAAGCCAATACGTCAAATTTGTGATTTAGGGACGAAAAAAAAAACACATTTCGTCTTCTTTATCCCTTAGGCTACGCACGTTTAAGTGATAGAAGCTCAAGAAGTTTGCGGGATTCTTATCGGCAAAAGCGGTAGAGCGAAATGAAGTGGCATTGTGATAGTACCGTGATAGCGGCATTGTATCAAATTGGGCAAATGTACTACGAAACACCGACAAATCACTCCGCACTCATTTTGTCAAGGTCCACCTTGCTGTGAATAACAACCGCCGGTAAGCCATGTTCTTGCCTGAGAAGAACCTTGTTATTAGAATGCCAGGCAAAGCGGAGTCCATTTTCACTTGCCCAGTCACGCATGTACCGAAGGAGCTCTCTGTTGTATTTGGTTGGGTTCTCAGTAATTGATACTGTCGATTTCGCAGCCCTTAGGTCCTGTCGTTTGTCAAACCAGGAGTCTCGAAGCGATTGGCGCGAAAAGCGCACAATGATGCCTGGCACTCTCATGTCCAGAGGGAAGTCTGTGTACATCAATTACATCATCAACAGAAAGTGCAGGCAAGTTAATAGTCCGGGCTACATCGTTAAGTTTCGAGATCAAGTTTTTATTTTCAGAAGGTGGAATGCCATGGATTTCCAAATTTTGCTTTCTACTGCGCCACTCCAAATCGTTCACAGCTGCCTGGAGGGACGAAACATCCTGTTTGGCGCACTTGCATTCCAGTTTGCCGACGTGTTGCTTCAAGCCACCTATCCCCGCCTCATGCTCCGCCTGCTTTTCCACAACTTCGTCGCACTTTTGGGACATCAACTGGATAGATTGCTGTACTTCGATAACCTGAGCTGGCAAGCCGGCTAGTGCATCGAGTTTTTGCACAATGTCTGCAAGAGTGCGTGCGATATCAGAATCACTGCCCAACCTACCGCCCCCTTTGCTCTTTGTAGCACGGCAGCTGACACATTGCCACGATTTGCGAGCGGCCTCGTTCTTGCCTTTAAATGTGACCTCAGACCACCCCGAGCAGTCCCCGAGATGGTAGACGTACTCACATTCGCAGCACTTTAAAGCACGGCCATCGGGCAGCAGGCTTTCGTTGCAGGTACGACAGGTGTCTTCCGGTGTGGACATTTTCACAACAAAAACATAGGAAAACGCAAGCAGCACATACAGCGCAGAACACAGCAATGGGGCAGCGGCGGTTGTCGAAATGAATAAAGATTTGCGGGAAATTAGATAAAGTCACCAACCTGAGAATACGAAGAAAACGTGCAAGGGGCGTGCTTCCACCGCCGCCGCTGCCGCCAAAATGCGTGGCTCAGAGCAGGCTCGCCAGGAGTAGTACAGCGATAGAAAGCTCCATGACGTCACGATGCGCACAAAGCAAATGTGGTCCACGGTCTGGGAATATGAAGAAAACGTGCAAGGGGCTTGCTTCCACCGCCACCGCTGCCGCCAAAAAAGACGGCGGTCGAATTGACGAACTCGAGGCGTTGAAGTTGATTAAGTGAAACGGAAGTTTATGTACAGCTATTTACAGTAAGATAACTGGGTACATGAGAAATAAAAAGAAAAACTTCGAACTTCAGCTAGACGCTAGCTCCGAGTGCGCACAAATTACTCGAGCTTCTCAACTTCGTCTAACTCTCTTATTCTCGGAGTGTACACAAACCGCTCGAGAAACCACGGCCGCTACTCTGTCTCGCCGCAAGATCCGTCTAGTTGCCCGGTACGGCGCTGCACCCTAAACCTCCGACGCGATCCTAACCTCGACTAGGGGGCTCGCAAATCCCAACCTAGCTTTAACGGTCGAGACTCCTTGTCCCGCCGGGAACTGCCAGCTCAGCGCTCAGGCAAGAACGATTTCCAACGGCCAAGTTCGGCCTTATAAAACCTCGAGATCACCCTATCTCGGGAACGCCCCTGTAGCGTTCGTACACGCGTATGAGAGTGCCCAAATTCACGTAGACAGCTGTCACTCAGCACGCCACGGAATATTCAATGAGGCGCCGCCATCTTCGGGTCAACGGCCCGCTCGCAGACGAGCAGGAGCGGGCGACCCCGCGGGGTGAAAGCGAAAGATGGCGACAGTGCCCCGCGCCGGCGGGGGCGCTTTAACAATTGTTTCTCGCACGACGCGCGCTTCGACGCCTGTAATCCCACCACCTCCGCGTGTCGAGCCGACGGTGGTTCCTGAAATCCGGCGGCGCCGTATGCTTTCTCAATGGGGGATTAACCCTGTGGTATGCGGTGGGCCAGACGATCCGTCTCCCGTGCGCGCCGTGACGAATTAGCGATGGCTGCAGCGCAGTATTGACAGTGCTACGTCGCTAGACAGAGCGGCGGGTTCTCGCGCGCAGCCCGGGCGCCTGGCCGCTAATCTCATAAGTGGACCTTACAATGTTCATGAAATTTATGCCGCACTGGCTTTTCAAGGGTAGTTATCAATATATAATGTACCAAGCGTAACCGGCGTGGTAGGTATGAATGCTTCACTAGAAAATGTAAACACACAAAACCAATTTACATCGTAGTTTATAGACGTAGCATCACCATCTGAAGAAACACTGCTTACGGAGATGGTGTTAGTAAAACCCTGGGCGGTGGAATTGCAGTCAGCTTCAAGGGTATGCCGGTTTCGCGACGCCGGTCTGTGACACACGCCAGCGCTGGTACGGACCGAAAGTACCGCAATAAGATCGCTTCAGAAACATTTGAACCTTTAGGAATACACATTTGCGAACAGCGTGTGCCGTTATAAATATGTATTTCTAACGCATACAAACAGTGAACGCATCGCAAAAGCAGTGCGGGCTGTGGTGAGTGGCCCGGAGTCTTCCGCGACTAATCTTAAAACGGGCCGCTAGGGGGATTTCAGTGGCGCCCCTACAGGCAGCGCTCGAGGCGTATAAACCAGTTCGAAGGAAGAAATCTCAAGCGTTTTTATATCCCAATGGCCGCAGCGCTTCATTGATATTTTTGTGATGAGCCTCCCGAAACTTAAGCCCTAGACGATCTTTCGTAATGGCCGTACACATCAATACAACCCAACCCAACCACACAATTACACCGGAGAGTGGCTGGCTGTTGCGGCGAGTCTCCAACAGCAACGGGAACTGGCGGCCCACATCATCAGGGCCCTCAGCGGCTGCCTGGACCGAGGCGGCTGATTCGCCCCACCATCCCATGAACAATAAAGTTTCTATCTATCTATCTATCTAATGCCAACAAATAAGACAACGAAGCTTCGTCGCCGTGACCTGCCAGCACCAACCTCCCTTACCACTGGGCAATTCCACGAAAGAACGAACATGAGTGTATACACGGATTGTTTGTTTTCCTTGAATGTTTTTTGTGAGTTATGCGGAAAACAGAGAAAAACTTAAAACTACAATCTGTTTTTGTCTAATGGGTATACATCGCCAGAATAAAATTTGCAACGGTGGCGCAGATGATGCGCCATTTCCGGCGGCTGCACTTCTTTCCCACTTTGTGGCATTGTGCACGGCAAGATTTATTCGTTCTCACTACCATTTCCATTAAAACAAAAAACTACACCAAAAGAGCAGGCAGCACAAGCAAACAATGCCTTCAGCGTGAACAACACTATCAGAAAAAAATTGAGAAAACGCGCCAGACACCAGATGGTCGCTAACTTTGACGCCCCATATCTTCGTATCTATAGTTGCGACCGGTGATAGGTAATGTCGACCAGATGTTTGTAAACAAATCTCCAAAATATCCCTTGTCTAGAAAAAATATTAAACATACGCAAAAAAGATTGACGGCCGTGCTTTTTATAAAAATACGTAACAATTAAAAGCAAAATAATAAAAGGCCGCTCTATATTTCTTTCAAAATTGGGGAAAAGGGTCTCAGATGTTAAACCAACTAGCCCAATCCCAAGCTTTAGAAAAGGGTCTCCACGATACTGCGGAAATATATGTTGCTTCATTTAGTTTGTACCGAAGTTATAGGCGGCAGAAATCACGCTTTCCAGACGCGTCTCTGCACCGTGAGATCCGCTACTCCCTCTCCGTTTCTGGATTCGCGCATTGACAAAAAAGTATCTGTACGCAGTCAGCGGTCACACCAGGGACTTTTCAAGTTTTTCCAACTATTCAAACTTGTATTTCTCTTCTATAAAGGAATACAAGTTTTTAATGTTTTTTATTTGCGATGTTCCACTGAATAAGCGCTAGCAGAGCTACGCCTGTGGCGAAGACGCGTCAGAAAGCGCGCCTTTGCGTGCGTGAGTAATTTATCAAAATGAAAAAGCAGGGTAATAAAACAAAAAACTCATATTGCTCGAATACTTCCGTAGCCCACACTGTGCCGGCCACCTGCTAAAAAGGGTACACTTTGTTAATAATGGAGCAGTGGTTGTTTATTTATTTATTTATTCATGTATTTATTTATTTATTTATTTACATACCCCCAGGTCCCAAATGTATTACAGAAGGGAGTGGGTGATAAAATTTGAGGATTATAGAGCAAGTAATAATATGATGACAACAGCTCTTTACACAAACCATACAGACACTGCAATGGTTATATGAACACCTTACTTAAGAAAGCATGCGTTGCACAAGTTGACGTAAGCAGTAATATGACCCAGAATTACTCCAATAGAGTCGACACTGCATAAATTTATCTGGCGACAATACAATTACAACGAACGTTCCCGTGAGAAATCTAAATAAACAAATAAACACTGCCCTAGTCAGGGTAAGTAAATACATAACGGCACATTTTCACTCAAACAGTCTGTATACCCCACGCCTAAAAGCCACGACGTCCAAGATTTCGGCAACTGCACGTGACAGTTGATTCCACTTAACTCTTTCGTTACCGCAGGAAATTGACCAATTTTGAAGGGTCTAACAAAACATTTTTTTGTGCTATTCATATTGGTTAGGCTCCCATTGCAGTGACATACAATGCCGATTATTCCACGCGCTTTCCAACGACACCAGTTTTATTAATGTTTTCCTAAATAATGATTCCGAAAAAAATTATCGAATTCGAAATTTTTGTCCGCGCGTTGAAGAAAAAAGAAAAAAGTAAGTTGTGTATAATAAACCACGTGTAGTAGAAAAAATTTAGAATATACATTTTGTAGGTAGACATTTCAAAAACCCGTCCTAGAAAAAAAATTGAGTTGCGCGGTACAATTTGTCAGATATAAAAGAAAATGTTAGCCCACGTGGTGCCCATGCCATGTGGTGAAGCCTAACCTCTATTTCAAGTTTTGCTATTTTGGATAGTTCTCTAGAAGAAATCTGGTGGTTTGACATTATTAAAGGCCCAAATTAGCCTCCACGTGATGTAAAAACACGTTGTCAATGATTATGACCGGCACAATATTGAAGGCAAGCAAGCGATGTAAAAAAATCCGCTTGGAGTTGAGAACCAAACTCTTTGGTGGATGCTTGTTGACATTCTGATGATCGCTCATCAGTCAGAACTTTCATTTGCGTTTTATTATCATGTTCTGACTCACTATGGTAGCCCTGCTTGCAGGAATAAGGTACGATGCGCTAGAATCATGCCCAGCAAGCTTTCACCAAGCCGGCGTCGGGCTGTGAAGCGAGTTCAGCACTACGAGCCTACTACATTGCAGCGCCACCTAACAATTTTGAAAAGAAACAAATACAAGGCTGTTAGAGACTTTGTCAGAATAAACAGTACTACTAAGATGCTACACTAAACTTCCGGAAATACCCTCGTATGAAACCGAAACTGGCCGGTGAACAGCTGGCGGTGTTCAAGGCCAATTGGAAGCGTTCTCCTCGTCTGAACTGATACCCGACGACTTGGCGTTATCGTTTGACTTTCAGCGGAAGCTCTTATCGCAGAAGCAAGGCGTAGATAAAGTGGAAGCGCGAGCGGCATGCTTGTTTTGAGGAGCAGTAGCGGGCAACGGAGGCGCCATGGCAAATGAGCTTGTAGTTGGGTAACTGCGTAGTAGCGCCAAATATGAATTTCGCAATGCGAAAACGAAACCGAAACTGCTGGAAACTGGTTGAAAATGTCAGGCACACTTGCTAGACATGCGGGGGACCATCAGAAATAAGCTTTGGGAGAATAAAGCTGCCCTTTGTCCGAACCAAAGATCATTAGTGAATAGCTGGGGCCATTTTCAAGTAATTATCACCTCTCAACGCTGTCGGATTACAAAGCTGACCCCATTATTTGGTATTTGACTTGCCAGGAGCCTTTTGACAAAAAAAATATTATGGTAATGCAGCCTAACCACGACCTGCATCCTTTTTTCTCAAGTGCAGCAGCTACGCCCCCTTCGTCAAAAACACATGCACCTCAGCTCGCAAAAAACGCCGCCAAAAATCTCAATGTCGCCGGAGCGGGAAAATTTAAACTGATTCTAAAAGGGCAATGCCTAGACTATCACTGGCTGCATTAGGTGTACGAGAAACGACTACAACATGTCGAAATAGGCAATATAAATCGTCGATCACCGGTGATCGATTTGAATAGGCGTGGTAACGAAAGAGTTAACAGATGTGCTCGGTACAAATGCATCGTGAAAACACTTTGTATGACAAGATGCAATGCCTACTTTGAATCGGCCATCAACATGCGCTGACATGTACGATGGATTGGTTAGTAGTCTGCCCTTAAGAATGAAATTACTGTGATATATTTTGTGCAATTGGCACAAGCGCGATATTGGCCGGCGGTGCTCAAGTTGTGGTTGAGATAAAGTCGTTTTCCTTGTGGTGACGCTGAACATGCGATAATTTGAAAGTATGAAACGACATGAACGATTTGAACCGCCTCCAATTCATCGGTGAGCGATGAAATACCAGGGTGCCAAAGAGCAGCCGCATATTCCAGTTTGGAACAAACCAAAGTTGTATAGAGAATTATTTACGTGAGCTAGGTGGAGAATTAAAGTTTCTACGAATATATCCTAACGTACTGTTGGCATTACTTACAACATAATCTATACGAGGTTTCGATGACAAATTATAAGACACTATAACACTTAAATATTTGTACGACGGCCCAACTTCAAGACAAACATTGTTTAGTAAGTATTCAGGAGGTGTAGTGCTGACTCGGGCAATGCGCATGCTTTTACAATTTTTAATATTAAGTTTCATTTTCCATAATTCGCACCAGTCTGATATACCGTCAATATCTGATTGCAGAATTTGGACGTCGTTGTTGTCAGTTATTTGCCTATAAATAACACAATCACCGCAAAAACAGTGGCAGATGAGCAAGACATTTATATAAATTAAAAATATTATAGGCCCCAGCATAGATCCTTGTGGTACGCCTAGATGAGCTGAAGAGAAAGGCGAGTCTATATTGTTGACACTTACAAACTGATATCGGTTGGTCAAAAAGGAACGCAACCAGGATATTATGATCCAAGTTTAGTTTAGAAAGTTTTATAAACAATAACTCATGCTGAACTGAATCACACGCTTTAGAAAAATCTAGTAATATACAGTCTGTAAAGCATCCACGATCAAGAGCAGAGTGTACATCATGAGTGAAAGACATTAGCTGGGTTTCACAAGAATATTTCTTTCTAAAACCACGCTGGCCTGGGCTGAAAAATGAATTAGACTGCAAAAAATTTACTATGTGGGTATAAATGACTTGTTCTACTATTTTACACGGAATACCAGTTAATGACACAGGCCTGTAGATTTGTAAAGCGGTGTAATTTTCCCAATTTTCCAGTCATCAGGAATGCAACTAGTCTGAAGCGACTGAGTGAAGAGTTTCGTAAAAACGATAGAACTTTATTTTTAGTGTTGATAAAGAACTTTGAAGTTATATTGTCAACACCACATCACAAAGAAATTTTAGGTTTTTCTATTATGCGCGTAATACTAGTGTGCGGAAAGCTATGTGTTCCATTAGACAGAAATTGAAGCATATAGTGGCGGGAAAACTAGTTGCGGAGTTGGTAGGGTAGTCCGTAGTAAATGCAGCGTTGAAACAATCAGCACACCATTTAGAAGGGAGTGTAGCACCATCTGGGGTTTGAAGGTTTTTAGTAGCAGTATCAGGTCTGTTTACATAATTCCAAAATTGCTTAGGGTTGTTTATTAATAAAAACGGCAAAGTTTCTGTGAAAAATAAATTCTTCGAGTTTTTAAATTCGACCCTGTAAGTAGCAGCTGCTAATTTATATGCATCCCATCAAAGCCCTGAGTTTTCAGCTTTGACAGAGCGAAACAAACGTTTTTTCTTTTTGGACAATCTTTTTAGATGCTTAGTAAACCAAGGGCTCTCCTTGCTAGAGTGGATAGTTATGACTGGTATAAATCTTTCGAAAAGAGCAGCCACCTTCTCTTTGTGCCAAATCCAGTTTGTGTTGACTGTACGGTTTGGGAATCCTTGGAAGTAATCGTCCAGGAATATAGAAAGTTCACTATTATTACTATGGAATTCAGTCCGTTTATAGTCTTTTATTTGTTTTGCATGCCCGCGATGGTAAAGGACCGGCATGTTTGCCGAAAAATGGAGAACGGAATGATCGCTTAAGGCAGGCAGATAAGATATGGGTGAAAAAAAAATCAGGCAAGGTGGTTAATATAAGGTCTAAAACACTGCTCGCTGTTGACGTAACTTTAGTTGGTTCATTCATAAGCTGAGGTGAATTAAAATCGGCACACATACTCAGATAATTGCAACATTAGGTTGAAGAAGATGTGAAATGAGGGTTCAGACGGGACCCCTCAATACTGGGAAAATTGAAATCGCCAATTGGAATTATAGCTTCATTTGGGAAACGAGCAATGATCTTATTAAGAGCTTCATGAATTTGATCAACAAACGTCGCATCGCACGACGGGGGGCAATAATAAACACCCAGGATGATCCTTTTAAAACCCAAGTCAATTTCTACAAAAAGCAGTTCTAATTTCTTAACAGATAATATAGGGGCGGAAACCAAGTAATCAGCAACACCAATTAGAACACCACCACCATATCTTTCACCCCTCTCTCGGCGATATATGCTGAAATGCTTCTTACTCTCAAAGACTTGAAGATTGGCAACATTCGAGGAAAGCCATGTTTCCGTCAACATTATAATGTCAACATCGCCTAAATCACTCAGCGAGCTCAATTCGTCCCTTTTTGTAGAACACTTCTAATGTTAGTAAGAAGAAATGATATTGCACTCTTGGATGAAAACGGCAAACCACTACCCCTCGCGTATTCCTATTTTCAAACATGGGACGAGTTTGACACGTCTGAGCTATCAGAATGTTGGGCAAATACGTGTGCGTTATCGGATTGGCGAGAACTAGGTGGCTGCAGAGAAAAGCCCCCCTGCTCAAACACGGTCCTATCGGCATGGTTGTAGCAGTAGCACTTGTCATGGATGTACAATTTGTTGTAAAGAAGTTTTAGGTGGAATTCGGCGTTTTCCCCAATTCTATAGGTTTTTTCCGTGCCTGCAGTGTTGTTGCAGAATAGTCCTCGCTCACAGTAACGCCATTGTCTCTCAATTTAGCGGAAGAATTTAAAACATGTTGTTTGACTTTAAAAGAAGAAAATTTAACAACAACCGATCAGAATTTTGATCGGAAAAAACACCCAGCCTGTGCGCTCGTTCGATAGACTGTTTAGAAACAGTGAAGTCAAATGAGGCAAACATGACGTCCAGTATCATTTTCGGCCTGGTCCCAGGTCTCTAGATGTTCATCAGCTACTGCATAGTACAACAGGTGGTCCCGTCGCATTGTCCTCCATTTCAGCTTGGCACTCCCGAATTTTCCGTGCTAAGTCTGTCGGCGAGTTGCCTTAGTGTTCCTAATTCTTTGTGCACGGCGTCACTAGCCAATGTTTTAGCTTCTACAGCCGTTAATCGTTTATCAATATCCCCGATGGTATTCGGGATGGCTTTTTGGCCTTTTTTAATTAAAAAAAAAGATGCAATGAATTTAGTAGTCGAAAAAACACCGACATTTACCAGGACATGCCTATAGCGTGAGAAATACCGTTGGGTAGTTTAGTTATAAGAGAGTTTCATTCACGGAACGATTAAACTGTCAGAAATAGTCGTAGGCGTGAGCTTTTTGGGGTGATTAAACTAAAAAAAACGCGGACGCTTATTAATTTTCTGGATTACGTGGCTAAGGTTAAAAGCCGTATCTTTCTACTTAAGGCTCTCAGAAGACATGACCATAACCATAAAATTAAAGTGAAACGGAAAACCTTTACGTTACAACTTGGACGTTCGCACATTCAAACACAGCACACCAAATTCCCTGTAAGATGTGTATGAAATCTTCCCCTTGCTGCTGTGATATACAACAGAAAAATAGACACGGCTGCGCCAAAAGACTACAAAATAAATTTTAGACAGCTGAACATATTAGGTCCTTTATTACAGCAGTAGGCCGTTGGCAGTAGGCCGCTGTCAGGCAGAGTACATCTGCCTTTTGCCTCTGTACCCCAGGCTACTCCTGTCTGAATAAAACTTCAACTTCTACTTAAACAGAGTCTTTACCTATCTTCACGGTAATGTCACGCGCGAGCGGCTTCTCACAGTGTTGCACGTCACGTGGTTGTGCGTGCCCACAAGCTCGCTCGCTACCTTATTGGTTGTTTCTATATTTGGTTTATCTATAGTTCTCCGTACCCTCGGTGACAACAGATGTTCTTGCTTTGCTGGTGCGTGCCTAAGTTGCGTCGCCTGTACCCGTCGAGGAGAGGAAGTGAGTTTTTCACTATAATTCCCATTGCGAGATCAATGCACCCCCTCCGTTGCACCCTCCCGGCACTGGGTCAATGACGGCAGTCGTAACACCAAAAGCACGCTTTGTGTTGTTACCCTGCTCATTCATGCTAAAAGAGAAGTTGCGCTCTCAAAAGCCCGCTTTTTGGCGGGTCTTCGCAACCGTCGTAGCTTTGCTAGCGCCTATTCGGTGAAACATCGCAAATAGAAAAATATAAAAACGTAGATCTCTCTCAAAAAGAACTTCAAAGGTTTAACAGTACCTGGTGAGGCCTCATAATGCAAACAGACACTTTGTTATCAAAGCGCAATGCCAGAAAAGCAGCGGGAGTGGCGCATCTCAGGGCACGGAGACGCATCTCAGAAGCCGATTAAATTTCGGTACAAACAAAATGGTGCAACATGTTTTTTCAGTAGTACGCTCACCCTCTAGAGGAGGCCCTTTTCTTGAATTTTGAAAAAATATTGACACTGTCCTTTTTTTATTTTGGTTTTTAAATTTACGCATTTTTAGGAAAAGCACAGCAGTCAATCTTTTTTTGCGTATATTTATATTTCTTGTAGACATGCGATATTTTAGAGTTACGTTTACAAATATTTGGTCGACCTTAGCTATCACTGACAATTTAATCACAATTACATATACGGCAATATGGGGCGCCAAAATTAGCGGCAATGTCGCATGTGGCAGAGTTGCACATTTTTTTGTGATATTTTTCTTGATGGCAGAACGCATACTTTGTTCTGAACTGCTTGTCATTTCGGTTTAGTTTTTTTTTAAGGCAACTTTTATCCCGAAATATCAAACGTTGCCGTGCACAAAGCCCCAAATTCGTACAAAACTGCAGCAGCCCGAAATTGCGCGTCACCCTCGGCACATTTGCAAAATATTTTCTCGCGATGTACGCACGCCAGAGAAAAACTGATTGCAGTTTTAAGCAATTCCCTGGCTTTTATATGACACAAAAATATGAGAAACAACAAAAATGCGCTTGGACACGAATATTCGTACCATCTTTCAATCTTGAAATCACCCAACTGCCCCTGAAGGTGACTGCCTATTGTACACAGACGCAGGAAAAACTGCTGTCGTTAGTGCTCCACACCTGGAAATGCAAGGCTCGCGCTGTTACAATACCGACACTCCATGGCCGCTGCTGCGAAAGCTCCAGGCTGTACATGACGCAATCAATGCTGCAAGTTCACTCCATACAATCATGAAGGTGCATATATACCCAGACCTGCTCAGTGCTTTGAAGCATCTGCAGCAAGTGGAGACACTTTTGATCTCCCAGTGAATACACAGCCTCCACAGCACATCACAGCTAATGATCTGTGTGCATTGGACCGAGGGGCTTGGTTAGAATATACTGAACGAAGAAGCGGACCATTTTCCCCACTCTTCTTCCTCTTCCGAATCTTCCCCTAGCGCCCTTCCTTGTGTTCCGCGCTGTCGTATTTTAGCCCGGAAATCTCTTCTGAGAAGGGGCACACGTGCCCTAATTCCCCCGTGTGTCTGCTCGTTGCCTTTTAATCTTTCTCGGCTAGAGGACGTTTCAATCAGGAGTCTCCGTGCTGGTGTCACCCTCCACACATATTCAGTCACTTGCACTTGGTGACACTCACAAGAACATCCAGGAACCTGTCCCAAGTGTCCGCCTCCGGGGGCTGAAGCTGATGGCAAAGATCTTTTGTGGACATGCCCGGGAACGATGACAGCTCGAGACGACACGCTCATAAAGGATGTTCTCCAGTTGGATAGACCAAATGACTACTTCCGCGGGGTGTAGGAAGATAGATACTGCAGGTTGCTGATGGAGTTTCATCAACGTAGCTGGACTCCATGCATATCTGTAGACTCGTAAACGTCCGTTTCGTACCCGCCGCGGTGGCTCAGTGGCTAAGGCGTTGCGCTGCTGAGCACGAGGTCGCGGGTTCGATTCCCGGCCGCGGCGGCCGCTTTTCTGATGGAGGCGAAAAGCAAAAACGCCCGTGTGTACGAGATTTCGGCGCACGATAAAGATCCCCAGGTGGTCAAAATTAATCCGGAGCCCTCCACTACGGCGCGCCTCATCGCCTGCGTTGCGTCGGCGCGTTAAACCCCACAATCAATCAACGTCCGTTTCGTGACTATCTGTGTTTCCGGCAGCCCCTCTCTCTTTATTTTGTGACGGCCCTTAAGGGGCTGGGTCACTTTTTCTCGATTGGGTGGGAACACGCAGAGTTGAGAGGAAAAGGTACGCAGACACGAAAGGGTATCAACAGATAAAACTTCAATTTAATCAGTGAGGCTTTAAATGGTGCTGTCGGAGCTCGTACGGCTCCTGGTAAGGGAGAGGCGTGTCAGGCGGGTGGATGGTTTCGGGCCGAGGAGGCGAGATCCTTCGCTCTCGCGCCCAGGTGCACGGGAGGCACATGTTCGCCCCTCGACCGGGGGCTCGAGCTCTCGAGCAGGGGAACGGGAACTCCGCTTGGCTGTGGATGTGATCTCGTAGTGCAGCTGCGGGCCCGGTGGTCCGTGTTCGCAGAAAGTGTAGGAGCGATGTCGTACCCCGTCCCGTTCTCGTGCTGGAATGCAGGAGCGCGCTATCGGATTTCTCCTACGGCGGCTTCGTCTGGCAGAATAGCTTCGTGTCGGGTGAGAAGGGGACACCGGGAACTTGTTTCGGACGTGGCGTGGTACGAACGGCGGCACCGGTCGCAACGTTCGAAGGTCACACTTTCCTACTTTTCCCTCTTCCTTTGGCTTTACTACTTTCGATTCTCTACCTTTCTTTAAAACTAATCTCATATGCCAAGTGGCAAAAACACGAAGCAAAAAAAAAATTAGTAAATTAGTTGAAGCTGTCTGCTGAGGAAATAGCTGGCGAGTTCGGTCTCCCACTGCACTCGGGAGGGGTTTGAGATAGGGTCGATGTCGCTGCAGTGTCTGCACAAGGTATCGTATATGTTGGCGTGTATAGCGTGTAGCCCCGCAGGGTGTGGGCACGTATTAGGCTGGAGTGGACGAAGAGCAGTCTCTTTGGTCATGTGAGTTGCTCAGGGACCGGATGGTATCGTCTTCGGGGCAGCCGGTAATGCCCTGTAATGTCCTTGTACGTGAGAAGGGGAATATCCTGTGCTCGACTGACCAAACATTGAGTGAAGGCCTGCGGCGCCTAGTTTTCGCAGAGATAGAAGTGGTCTGGGGTCCAGATAATTACTATGTTTCTCCGAATTGGGCGTTGGATGATGATGCCGACAGCAATAATTGAAATTCTTACTGCCGCACAATTTCTGTATGCCGCATGACAGTCCATGATGATGTGGATGCTTAGATTTGGGCGATTGCTAGGATGACTGCCGTGTCTTCTGTTTGTAGCGTCGTTGCCTTCTGTAATGTTAAGCCAGTTAGGAGCAAGTGGGGTGTGGCTGTGCCCGCAGTCTTCCCTTCACAGAGGGCATGATCCACGGCGTTAGTGTATAGCACTTTCTCGGATTTTCCGCGTCGGCGTTGAAGAGCATCTGCCCTAGCCCCTCTGCGTGTTTCTTGGTGTTCGGGATACATGTTTCTAGGAAAGAGGTGAAGAGTGTTGTCCCAATTTCTATAGGGATAATTGGCGCGTCTTCGAAGATTTCTTCTATGCATTTTGTGGGTGGGATGGCCATGGCTAGTTTGTAGCTTTTCAAATAAGGTTTTTGAGCCTTTGTTTGTCCGCTGCTTGGAGATCATTCAGGGGATTACGCAGTTTAGGGGTGAGATAATTGCTTGAACGAGCCGTATTTTATCTTGTTCTTTTGTGGCATACTTTTGAGTAGACAATCTGCAGATCATTCTGGTTATCTGAGAATGGTACGCCGTTCTGAGAATGACCCGTCCAATTTTTGAAGTAAGCGGGTGTTTTTGCAGTCTTGTTGAAAAGTCACGCCCAGAAATATAATTTCATCGGTGGGGTATATGCGTATACCGTCCAGCATGATGAGATGCGAGGCAGCTGGGCCATGACGACGTTTTTCTCCAGTAGAAGTTCAGATTTTTGTGGAGCGAATGCGAGTTCGCATTCCTTTGTGTACGTGGTTTTATAGTATATCTGCCGCCAGTTCGAATCTTTCCTGCCTTTCCTGTGCTGATACTTTGGCTATATAAATTGTGCTGTCGTCTGCATAAATACCATGTTTTTGTCTTGAATGCTTCCACGTTTTTTGGGCAGATTTATCATTTCGATTTTGAACGGTATCGTGGTTAGTAGCGCTCCTTGCGGCTTGTCTCTGCTTCCATATTTGTTGGCGCCGGACTGCAGGTCGCCTATTTTGAGGATTACCTCTGGCTGCTAAAAAATCCTTGATGTATTCGTTTGTACGGGCTCTGCAGTCTAAGGCCGCGACGACACGAAAAAAATAAATCACGCTCCACTAACACGTAAGACTTGAAGGTAGCGAAGCTGCACGCAATTTTCACGACCATCACGACGGTTTAAGTCCACTATCCACTATGACCGCCGATTTACTTTATCTTCGCTGCCAGAACGACATTCACTCAATCACTGTTGCTCTAAGTGTGAGTTTTCCTTTGTTACGCCATAGTGACAATCATTGGACATCACCTTGGGGAGGGGGGAGCGGGAGAGCGTGCGCTACGGCGTGTGTTTCTCCTTGCGAGCAAGTGTTGCCATGGTTACGGCGAACGCTCAGCCTCTCTTTCATTGCACGTGTTAAAACAATTAGGTCGAACGCTGCAGCTGGTTTTTTTCGCCAATTTTGGCCAATATTCCTAAGTGAGTAGGCTTGGATTGACGAACGCGCGCAGCAGAGGACGCTAGACGGTCGCAACGAGGCACTCACAGACGAGGCACTCACCGACATTTTCTATGTTTTGTGGTTGCTTCGAGACCCGCGATCACTTGCGCGCGCTCGGAAATTTCTTGGTATTTTTAAATGCGGACACAAAAGCTTATTGTTTGCGAAACAGCTTCGCTGTTAAAAACCAACATTCTCAGCATTTACATCGTGTCAAGCAGTTAGTAGAACCATACGCAATGTTTAAGGTACAAAGTATTGAACAAATGATGCAGGGCAGGCCGCGGTTTATTTTGCTGTCCACTTCACACGCGTCGCGGTGTTTGTTCCACTAGTCAATTTGAATCTCTGAAGGAACTGACAATTGCGATGAGTCCCTTATAAATCGCTACTCTAAAGCTAAGTTAAGTACCCATTGCTTGAAAAACAGCGCGGAAAACTAAAACTTCGACGAAGGAGTAGAACAACCACAACTGCTACCTTCATTTATTGGTGACCTGCATAGTTTGTGCGTCTGCACCTTAAAGACGGGTGATCGCTTCACCTGGTGTTTTGTAGATGCTAATATTGATTGCGAGAGCGATAAATGAAAGGCAGTCCACATAAATCTAATGTGCGTACCTCCTCAACCTTTCATTCAGAATGTTAAACGTTTTGTAAAAAGGCAGATATATAGCACGTGTTACAGCAGTGGTTGCTGTGAAGAATAGAATTGGGTATCGTTTTGATCCTTTCGTTTCGGTATTTCTGTTTGCTGTATTGTCCTTAGTGGAGCGCCATTTTGTGGGCGAATCATTCGTGAGTTACTGAACTGCCTCTTCTTCTTTTGGGGCCGCCACCACGGCTCCCGAAGAATCGAGCCATCACGTTGTGCCCGTCCATATGTCGGCGCTCGCATTCAGACCCAGACCCGTGCCGCGGACCCTTTGAGGCCAGCCGAAGGCATGTTCGGGAACACATCTTCGATCACAGGGCTCCTGCCTCACGGCGAGGACCCAACACAAGAACTCAGCGCTTTCTTCGGGAGCCGGAGGAACAAGCAAGTGATGCTTCTCGTGGCCGCCGCTATTTACCTCGTCGTGGTCGCATGGGTGGTGGCCCTCGTAACGGCCTTCGAGGGCCGGAGCGAGCACGAGCCTAACGGTGTTTTGGCTTGTTTGGGGTACAAATACATCCAGTTCAACGTGGATACCCCATCTGGAGACCGCCATCCAGGTGGTCCTGATGCAGTACCCCTGCTGGATTTTCAAAAACCCGACTACAACAAGACGCGCCCGTTGATCAATGACGACGGGGAATTGAACAAGATATGAGGATGCCCGCTCAGCAAGTGAGGCAACCAACACAAGGCCAGGAAAGCGTTTTGAGCCTCTTTCTTTTTGACTGTGGAACCGCTTTTCCGAATTACTTTTTCATTGGCTTGGGGCGTGGGCATACTTCAGAAGCTGTTTCTCAGAAAATCTGTACCACTTCTCCTGCCTCTCCCGGAGTTGCACTGCAAAAAATTGTTGAAGTAATAAACCTCTTCACCTACAGCTCTACTCTTTCGCCGGGAAGGTGGAAACGTTGCAATGGAATAACCAATCAACCGGAAAAATGGCACCACTGCAGCACCTTTTAAAATTTTCTGGATTATATTTAGGCGCCAAATACTAAGAAAATTATCCGCTGATTAGCGGGTGGTGATGTTTTTCTGTAGTCATTCACAATTCCTTTCATAATTTTGTTTCACCATGCATATCCAAGGCACAAATGCAAGCGCACAATTCGCCTAGGTGTATGAGGAATAGCAAAGGCGATGTTTAGTACAGCGCTAAAACGTACCCCGTAATGTTCCTGAAACCAACGTCAGGGGCAAGAGTTTTGATCAAACAGAATGCAATTTTGCTCTTTTAATGTGGACTCTCTCACTTAAACCATTATGAGAAAATTATATATGTGTCTTAACTATGCACCATTGCAAAACCAGCCAAACCCAAACTCCCAAAACATGCGTGAACAACAGAAGTCCGGCACTGTATGTAGAGAAAACTACGGAAGGACAGAGGAAACGTCTTGCGGCCGAACAGCGGTTGGGGGCCCCTTGGCGATGCATTGGTCAAGGTTAAATACCTCGTGCAGCATACACAGGAGAACGTTGAGCACAAGGTCACGGCGCAGTTTTTATTTTGGTCTTTATTTACACTTCAACCGAGGAATGGCCGGGCAGGAGTTACCTGTCCAGAGATGAACAGCTGATGCTGCTTGGGTCACTAATGGCCACGTCAGTTCTAGATGTGGCCATTAGGAGAATGTGGTTATCAATCTTAAAGATAAGTGTCCCGCCTGCAAAGTCCGCATGACCATGCCTGAAGCCACCTGCATATTTAAATGTATAAGAAGCTTACGCAAACGTTGCTGGACAGTATAGAGAGACGAAGACGCGGATATGAGATGGCTTATTGCTATCCTACCATCACGCTTTGCGGTCTAAAATCGGAAAAAGGTTCCCCCAGCTCAAGGTACAATGAGTATAACGTTGGTGGCTTGTCGTAAAGAAAAAAATGACGGTTGTGTGAAGACATGGGGCCTTGGGCCTAACATTAGTATGTGATTTATATCGTCGTCAACTGGTATCCACTTCAAAAATGTCCGACGATTACGATACTCCTTTATGAGAAATTTGTGCGCAGCGCGAACAGCCGTATTCTCGGTCAATGCGCATAGCTGTTGTATCTCAGGAATGAATTGCGGGATTGTTGTTGCTATTTCTCGTATCATGGCGCATACCCACGCGGGGGATTGACCAGGAATAAACGAGCATGCGGCGCCGCGCGCTACTCTGCCGTTGTACCGAAGCACGTCGGCTCCAACGAGAACGCTGTTGTATACCGTGTTTGAACCTCCCCCGCAAAGGTCATGTGGATTCGGATGAGCCACGTAATGAGGATGACGATGAAGGTCCCGAAGGACCAATGAACGTACAGCTCGCCACACGTGCTGGGCTTCTCTGCTTCTTCTGAACTTGAAAGAAGCAGCTTGGTTTTATCGATGCCTGGTTTTGCTTTTCCTTTCTCGGGTGCCACTGGAAGCCGAGGGCGGTTTTCAGACAAGTGACTGGCGCAAGCTCGGAAACTGCCTTCCGCCTCACGAATTCGCGATGCGCTCTCCCTTCGTTTCCGTTCAGCCTTTGATTTTCTAATCTTTCACTCATTTTGAACCACGACAGCATTTCAACGCTGTCACCACTGCCGTCACCACCGCCAAGTCAGGGTAGCGGCCGCTAAAGTGCTGCGCACTCAAACTACTCATTTCACTGAACCTACTGCAACAGCGCGGCCGGTGGACGCCGTAAAAGCTCAAAGCGTGACGTCAGGCGTGAGCTCCTTCCCTCCGGCAAATTCCACACAGTAGCTCCTCTTCATGAACGGAATTGAGAGATGCAAAAAGAGACCCGAACACCCGTAGTTGGCAAAATGGAATTCTGCTGCTGCATGGGGTGGTGCCCAGACGTTGCTGCGAACGGAACCAAGCAATTAATTATGCCAATCAATCAATAACTACGAAAAATGGGAATGTTGTGCACAAAAATCTGGGAGCATATAGCTGATTATGTATGCGTACTCTGACGCATAGCGAGGTGTTTCCCAAAGAGACAGAATAGCCCATTTCTACAATGTCGTATTGGTGCACGCTAAAAAACAAACGTTGGCTCGCTTCCGAAATACTCAGTGGTTGACACATGCAAGCCGTCGAAAAAAACAAAACCCTTCAAAACTCTACACGCTAGCGCGCATACACGTTCGCTTTATTTTTGCCGGAAATTTATGGGAAGGGGAAGCAAATGAGCTGGCGGGTCGCATGGTCATTCCCTTTTGCCCTAATTATGTAGAATAGTTTCGTGACGTTTGCGTGAAAAGTGGGGTCAGTATGGTTTTAACGAGGCAGTATTTCGAACGAACCAAACTTGTGTTTTAAGTGCGAATGCACTTCTTAAGCGAGCCTGAATCGTCCGCCGCCGTTGTCCGCATAGCAACAGCTGCGGGTGCGCGCACTCCTCGTCTTCCTCCTCGTCTTCCCTAGCAACGGGGGGAGATGGGCGCGCGCTACTCTCCTCCTCCTCTCTCCGCTCAGTGACTGCGGGTGTTGGGCGCCTCCTCTCCACTCCAAGATCACGATATCCACCGTAATCGCGCAATCAACAACCGTGCATTCGCACTTATACACTCTCCCCTTCGGGGAAGTGCGAGGGAATTTTTTTCTCTTCATGGCTCCTTTAAGGTTCCTGTGTTCAAAGATTGGTTAAATATAAGGTACAACCATTTACTAGACAGGGCAAAATGTTTCAAATATTTAAATTTGTCTAATCACAGCCAAACGGGAGGATATTTCACTGTAGTGGATTAGGTTAGATATTCCCTGAGGTATACCTGTGTTCCACGCCTTATTTTGGACGCGCAAAGCAATCTGAGACTATTCTGAATTTAGCCGTGGGTACCCCTTGGACTATTCTACATTTACCCGCGGGTACCCCTTAAACGCGAACTGCACTCAAATTCTTATTTCTCGAAATTTGATCCGACAATGACCACTACGCTTTTAAAATCACCATTGCAAATTCTTAGCTTTGTAATCACAGAGCACGCTAGGTACCGTCGTTTGAAGTGCCTCCGAGTAGACGACGTTTGCACCTGGCAAAGAGTCGGCGAAACAAGTTCCTAGAGGCCTGTGACGGAGGTTGGGGAACCTGTCTCGTGAAGCTCGCGCTTCTCGCGTGACTTGCGGGGCGCTCCTCTGGGCGCAGAGATGCGTTCGCACGGAGTTTCTCTGCTATACCACCCCGCTGTACCGCCGTCGCCATCCCATTTTTAATATATGTGCTACACGAACGTTTCGAAGGCCTTCGAGCCGATTGTCATTTCACTCAAATGACACCTTTGAGCTGATACACGACGTTTTTGAAAGGCATTTGGTGAAAACGGCATTTGAGTCAAAGGAGCACGACAACTGAGCTTTGAGAGTCTTGAAGGCCTTTGAAGCACGAACGGTGGTACCCTCGGGCTCAGTTTCTTCAAGCCGTAATAACAAAAGCAATTATTTGCGAGTAAAAATTGGTGTTTTGTGTGCAAGATCTTCAAAATTTTAAAGACGATAGTCTTTCTTGGGCTACTTAAACCCAGAAATTTTGGTCTGTCTGTATGTCTGTATGTCTGTCCGTCTGTCTGTCTGTAACTCGATTCAGCCACCCGGCCAAAGCAAAACAATGCCTGCGTAATAGTCTTATATAGTCACAGCTAAATCCACCCGTCTATGTCCGGTGTGAGGTTCATACTTGTCAACATTGTTGAAGAAGAACAAGACATTACGCCAATATGAGACAACAAATCAATACAGAAGTGATATTTGCAGTGTTTCTTTATAAAAAAAAATCAAACATGATTGACTTTTGCGAAATTAAATACTTCATCAACTGCAGAAAAAGAATTCACTCTGCCGTCGCCTGCTGTCGCCCGCGCCACTATAGCTTCTGGCGCCATTTTAAGAAATCAACCGGTAACAGTTACGCAAGGTTCCACTAGATAGGTTCTACGTTCTTCTTGCAACGCACGTGGAGTAGGAAAACGCGGTTCTATAAACGCTGAAGTAGGGCGCCTCGATTACCGCGCGTCTTCGCCGTACGGCAGCGTTCGCATCGAGACACCCGTTTTGGAGCAGTGGAATGCGGGAAATTTAAAATGATTTAAGCAAAACTTTGGCGTCTTTACCTTGGGAGGAGCGCGACGCAAGAGGAACAACATGAGAGGTGAGCGGGAAAGCGAAGGGAGGCATTTACTTCGCAAAAGCCGATAAAGACTATCCTCTTTTGACGTCATTTGCAACTAAAGGAGCATATACGCGGGCAATTTTTTCACTTGTTTTCATTCTCTGTCCTTCGCTCTACGATTACGAAGAAACTTGGTGCTCTCAACAGCGGCGTTGGGAAAAAAGACAAAAAAAAATGGCTGCCTTGTGCATGTTTTGTGTGCGCTTGTAGATCGTTATCAATTTATCACGAATAATTGCTTTTTTGCTCATATTTACTCTAAAATTAAATTTTCGCCAAGAACTAAACATGGCAGCAGTGGCGACACCAAAACATGGTGGGCGAACACAGAAACTTCCAACTGACTTTGAGAATGGTCGCGTAGATCGACAGAACTCCTTCAAGTTCGAATGAAATTTGAAATTTCGAAGGTCATTCGGCTAAGATGTCCTTCCAAACGCTCGTGTAGCACAGGTGTGAAACTGACCGCATAGGCAGCAATATCCGCCATTTTAAAGCAAAGCTTTCTACCTCTACCAGCCAACGGTTCTTTCGTGGCGTGCTGGACAAGAAATTCGCAACGTGGCTGGGGAGGTAGAGGGCGCTTTTCACTCACGGGTCACACTGTAGATGGCGTGGCGATAAGGCGCTATTACTCAGCATTTCACGTGCTCACCCCGGCAGGCGCCTCGGCGTGACCCTTCTGTCAGTTTGTCGTCTGCTTTAGCGACGGTGTTGAGCTTGGTTTGGCCCAGCTTCGCGTCCATTGCGCGCTCCATTCGTTTACAGAGGTTGCTCGTGAGGGATATTGGTCTGAGATTGGCAAGGTCGTTCGGTGGTTTTTAAGCCATTGGCAAAGCGCGGCCGCAGCCGATGACCGCACCTACGCGGACAAAAGAAGCCCGTAAAAGGTGTCCAAAATGCGAATAAATAAATAGCGAAAATCAGGAACAAAATCAGGAAATTAGGAACGGTTTATCAGGAACAAAACTGCGCTTAGATCACGAAAAATCATGTACGATGGTAGACGTTCTGCGTCAGTATCAAGACGCCGTAGCAATAATTTTCGCCCTATTCTATACCCTACAAGGACAACCTTAGTAGGAACTATGTGTAAAAGGTACGGCGGCCGCTAGCGTGCTGTAACAGTCACCTGCTGCTGCGCTTCAATTTGTGGCTTGCTTCGCAGTGAGAACAATAGTTAAGCAGCATTTGATAAACCGGTACTCGCGGGTTAGGCTCATGGGTGTCGAATGCGTCAGTGCGAGTGCTCCTGAGGGGATAATGCTATATCAGCAGAAGTCACTGGTAATAAATGTATGCAATAGTTGCGAATGTACACAGCGATGCGTTCACGCTTTACCCAGTTGCCACGCGCTAGGTATGAATTAGCCTGGCGTGACTCCCTTGTCTTAACATCAAACATTACACTGCAGAGCTAACACTTTCTAATTTAGTTTTTTCCCTTTAACCGCGTTGGAACAGTGATGGGGAAATGTGGGAACCTCCCTCTCACTACCTACCACTCGGTGCACTCGTGCCCAGACAGCCCTAAACCCCTCCTCAACCCATCACCTGAGCAGTGGGAGTGTGCGCTGACCAGCTCGGCTCCGGAGCAACAACCAGCTCTGGTCAACCGGGTACTGGAATCAGCGCGGGCTCGCGGCCTCCTGGACTTAGGAGGCTGACCGCTTTCGCTCTTACTCCTTTCTCTTTAAGATAAATAAACGTTTTTGTCTCTCTACCTTTAACCGCCGAACACTGGAACGGATTCTTTGGGGACACCCGTTCCCTTCCGCTCGAGAAATTTATAGTTGCTGGTTCTGATAAGTCGTGTTTGTGCTTTTGTTTATATTGTTCCGCGGCACTGTTTAATTGCTGTTCGAACTTATTCTGTTTTATGCTCCCTCTGCCATAGCCCCAAGTGGGGGCTGCTGTATTTGCAAATAAATAAATAAATAAATAAAAAATAAATAAAAAATAAAAAATATTTTATAAATAAATAAACAATTCAATAAATAAATAAATATCAATGTACTTTAAACATGGTCTGAACTCAGTGGAAACTCGGACAACAACCAGAGAATCCGCCAGGAGATAGCTTCGCGTTCAACCATCGTCATCGCTAGATGGAGGGGGGCATGATTTTTTCATCGTGCTATTTAACGGTGATAATTGACAGTTTTTGTTCAGCCAGTCAGAAATACAAGCGTAACTTCGGACACAGATAGGCAGGAAAATTTGTTGGCCAGTTTATGTTGCTTCGAAGCCAGTTCAGAACCGCTGGTGTTAATCACGAAAGTGCTTTATGCCGGGATCGGCCAAGATGTGACCGACGTCATATCCGTCACAGAAATTACATTGTCTAAAAGCTTCCTTTGACGTGGCTGCGCCAGGATTCAAACCGGGAACTCCGTCGCCTCAACGGGATGCGTCAGGCGCTTTAACAACTGGGTTATGAGCTGAAGCACACACAACTTTATGTACGCGCCATATATCCTTCCTATAACCTCCTCCGTTTAGATGGTGCTACCGTCTAAGAGAGGCTAAGCAAAGTAGTGCATCACGATGGTAATGAGAGCCGACAGTTGGCGCCTGCTAAGGTCGTCGCAATGCAACCATCTGCCACCACGAACCATCCACGGAGCACGAACGTAGTGGCCGCAGATTTGCCACAGCGCGGCGCCAGTAGACAGTCGCTCGCCAAGCACACTCACTAGACAGCCACGCAAATCATGCTCTTTCGCTGCAGCAGACCATGAGTTCACCAAACGATTCGCTGGCCGCCCGTTCGGTTACGTTGGCATGCGTTGCGAGCGCGTGTGGTTTCATTCGGGTTTACGCAGTGCCCCTGCGCGTGCAATCCAGTGTCTAATGTTGATGCGGCTGACGGTGTCATACCGACGAAATATAAAAAGTGATGTGCAAGTCCATATCAATGCAGAATACCCATTCAACTGATCCTGTGAAGGCACATGTTAGTTTCGTGGTTTACCAATTCGAATCAAAGAGGGATCAATCAGATTTTTTGCAGTGCATGACGTGCTGCGTTCTGACTTTGGGGATCTATTTAAGCTTCCAAAGCTAATCGTGGCGCGTCTATAGGCTGTTCTGACGTGAGGCGCAATTTCTTTGTGACCCGCCGCGGTGGCTCAGTGGCTAAGGCGTTGCGCTGCTGAGCACGAGGTCGCGGGTTCGATTCCCAGCCGCGGCGGCCACTTTTCTGATGGAGGCGAAAAGCGAAAACGCCCGTGTGTACGAGATTTCGGCGCACGATAAAGATCCCCGGTGGTCAAAATTAATCCCGAGCCCTCCACTACGGCGCGCCTCATCGCCTGCGTTGCGTCGGCGCGTTAAACCCTACAATCAATCAATCAATCAATCAATCAATCAATCAATCAATCAATCAATCAATCAATCAATCAATCAATCAATCAATCAATCAATTTCTTTGTTTTGATTGGAGGAATCTTTTAAACTCTTATCTCTTTTACGCTTGGGATCTTCTCTCTTCTCTCCTTTAGGTCTCTGAATTACGCCTTGCAGAAAATTAGCTAGTTTATTTGAAGCTCGGTTTCAACGTGGACGTATGCGGGAGTTCCTTATTGGCAGCGTAAAAATATTACATTTAGCGGTTGTGCAAGAGTCGAGCCTTAGCACAAAATTTAGGCGAACTGGCACCCGTGTTGTCAACTTTACCCATCCGAGCATTCAGTAGTCAACAGCTTTTAAGGATTTTACAAGAACCTCGTCTCCATAAGACCGTATTATATAGACGCCGGGCGTTTCCTTAGGTTGACTGCGCCTGGAGAGGTGAAGAACGTATGCCTGCACGTATAATCAGCGAGCTCCGCGCCCCATTTGCGGGAGCAGCGAAATCGATCACTGCGCAAGTCGTACACAAAGGGAAGTGGCGCATCAGAATGCATGTCTTGACAAGTACCGGCAGAAGGGAGTCAGCAGCCGCGCATTGCAGGCGCGGGGACATGCATGTTTTGGCATTTCTATTGGCGGAGGCAGCCGGAACACATACTGCGCATGCGCGCCCGGCGCCGCCTTGTGGGAAATTCCTTGTTTTTCGTAGCCAGGTGAGCTTTTTTGTATACATCCCATTGTATGTGGTTTTAAAACTTCTGTGTCACGTGCACCGTTTCTCGGTAGTATTTGCAGGCATCATTGTTCTTTTTGGGTTGCAGTTTAGGTGAGTTTCTGAAGCGCTTCGGAAGTATTCCATTGTAGGTTTCAGTTCTCATGTTGCCGTACCCCAGTGAGCTGAATCTTGTCTTTTTTATGTTCCTCTGTTTTTAGAGCAACGCCCTGATGAATTCGTCTACGCTTCAGAGCCAGCGTCTGAGGGATCAGAGACCGGCCGGGGTCCTGTGAAGCAATTTCCTGCCATTTTAATTAATCATTCTGAACCAGAATCAAACTGTAAATAATACATTCCGAAGTTTTCAAGTGTGCTTCACTGAATTCAAACAAAGTTTTTTGAGTAAGTGTGTTTTTATATTCGAAGTTTGTGTAATCCACGGACAGCGTGCGGTGCGTTGGATTTCGTCGCGCACTGTGCTGTTTCCGTTATTTTATTCGACAATGGCGTTTAAAGTAAGAAAAAAGGCACGTGGCAGTGGTTTATTAGGCTACTTATGCAGCTGTAATAAGCCAGCAAACAAATTTTAATTGTCCCAACGACCAGTTTGAACCTGGGATTTTTCGGGCGTTTACAAGACTCCTTAGTCCGGGTTTAGACTGTTGCCGCTACTGTCGTAATAACTTTAACGAATGACGTCACTTCACATCTCCGCCAACCGAACTGCCTGAAACGCTGTTGTCTTACTTTCATAGATCACGATATGGTTTTAGGTCGGTAGTATGAACATCTCCTTATACACCGATTAAGTAATTCACACAAAACAAATTTTCCAGAGCCTTCATAATCCCTTATCTGAACCGAATTTTTCTCGACGTTTACAGAACTGAATTTAGATGGTCGGGAAAAGGTTGAGCAGTTGGACATTACCAGAGATATAGGACGTCGTCCCAACGGCCGCCGTCTTATCTGAGTCGTTTGTATCCGTTTTTCTTGTCTGGGATATGCGAATGATATACGTTTCGTAACCTTTTGTGCTAGCTGGTCTGCTGTGGCAACTCGTGTGGACGTCGGGGTTGATTTTGGTGAAGTGCGGCAATCATCTCTCCTCACCCCATCTCTTGCCTCCTCTCTCACAGCTGGCGGCGGGATCACGCCATACTCCTAGCCCATCACAAGCGCTACATGACTACGCAGAGGGGAAAGGGAGGTTAGCTGTGTCTCCATAAGAATCCCTGTAGCTGGAGAGGCCACCACTGGAATCTGAACCTTGCAACGTACAACACCAGAACTTTATCTAGCAAAGCGAGTATCGAAGTGTTGTTCGAAGAAATAAATAGGATGTAATAGGGCTTAGTGAAGTTAGCAGGACAGGGGAAGCCCTTACTGTGCTGAAAAACTAACAAGTGCTATGTTACCGTGGTCTAGTGGACAGACGAAAATGGGGGGTGTGGCTTCTAGTCAATAAAAGGATCGCTGGCAACATAGAGGAATACTATAGTGTTAACAAATGAGTAGCCGGTCTGGCAATCAGGCCTAATAAGAGGTACAAACTCAAATTGGTACAGGGCTACCCGCCTACATCTAGCTAAGAAGACCATCTAGTTGAACGCTTCTATGAAGATGTGGAATCGGCAATGGCTGAAGTAAAAACACAGTATACCGTAGTTATGGGAGACATGGTTGGTTGGAAACAGCGCGTTAAAACAGGATCATGAAAAAAAGAACCGGATAGGACGAGCGCTAACTATCAACTCTTATTTATTGAAAAAGAAGAAACATTTACCTATAAAAATTCAAATCTGCGTATGCGGAATGGTGAGAATCACACTCAAACGCTGAAAGAGATAACAGGAATGATTTACCCTTGCTTCGACGTTTAACAACAATCAAAGAAAGTCACTTCTTTCTCGTGTAGACATACAGAGGGCTGACTAACACACTTATCACCAAGGCTGGTTACGTTAAATGTCTCTTTAATCTCTCGCTTAAGCTGAATGTGATGACGGAATAATACAACTGCTTTATTGAAATGGGGCTGACAGGCGCACGAGGAACATGAACGGCAGTGTTCCGACAAATGAGATGTGGGGGTGCCTTTTAATGAATTAAAGTGTACTCTTAAACGCACATTTAAGCACAGGCCCATCTGGCCAACATAAAACAGACCACATGACGAAGGGATTTTGTAAACAGCACCAGTACAGCATGGCACCTATTGGTTCTTGTGATTAACCGAGCACTTATGTCTACCGGCTTCCTTACCTTGTTTCTTTCCTCAATGCTACAGACCTCAACGCTAAAGTAGGCAAGAATCAGGATGGAGACAGGGCAGTTGCGGACTACAGTATTGGCTGTAGAAATAGCAGGAGGACCTAGTAGTCGAGTTCGCACAAAGGAATAATCTACGTATCATGAACACCTTCTTGTGCAAACGGGAGAGCCAGAAGTGGACGTGGGGGACCCCGAATGGGGAGCACAAAAATGAAATTGACTTCGTTTTATGCGATACCCCTGGCTTCGCGCAGGATGTGGAAGTGCTTCGAAAAGTAAGGTGTAATGACCACCGCATTGTAAGATCTAGAATTAAGCTAGATTTCAGGAGGGACCGTAACAAACTAGTACGTACGAAGCCGATCAGTCAGCTAGGAGTAGGACGTAAAGTGTAAGATTACATGATCGCGCTGTAGACCCGATATTCAGCACTTACCGACGAAGCAAAGTTTACGACACAGGAAGCCAGCGACAATTTACACGAATTGTCATACAGTGTGCAGTCGAAGTCGGGGGCACGATGGCTAGACGGGATACTGGTAAACGTTCCCAAGAGACGAAAGAACTAATTAGGAAACGCCAAATTAAGACAATATCCACCGCAGCTGACAGAATAGAACTAGCGGTGCTTTCGAAGGTAATCAATAAGGGTTAGACAGCTGACATAGGAAGTATACTATGGAGAGGACCGAATATGCTGCAAAGAACACAGGCAGCCTGAAAGTAGTGAAGAAGCGTTTAGGCATGGGGAAAAATGAGATGTCTGCTGTTAAAGGCAAGCCAGGAAATGTCATCACTAAGAGGGATAAAATGGTCTTATCGCGGATGAGTTGTATAAAGATCTGTACAGTAGCCAGAACTACCAGGATAATGCCGAACACGAAAGTAGTTCAGATGAGATACACATCCTACCAGTAACGACAGAAGAAGTAAGGAAGGCTTTGAAAGAAATGAAAGGGGGCAAAGCACCTGGTGAACATCAGATAACAGTGGACCTCTTGAAGGATGGCGGCAAATGTACTAGTAAATTGGTAATCCTCTACATGCAATGCCTAATGACCGCGAACGTACCAGAATCTTGGAAGAACGCGAATATCATCCGAATTCATAAGAAAGGTGACATCAAGGACTTGGAAAATTACAGGCCGATGAGCTTAGTGTCAGTCGTCTACAGGGTACTTACCAAGGCAATAGTTAACATAATTTCCGCCACCTCAGATTTCAGTAACCCTAGAGAGCAAGCAGGGTTTTGTAAAGGTTATTCAACAATGGACCATATTCAGACGATGAATCAGGTGATAGCGAAGTGCGCGGAGCCTACTGAATTCCTAACACGGGATTCAAAGATTAAGAGGAAGCATTTGACTCTGTCGAAACTTCAGCGGTCATTCAGGCATTAAGGGACGAGGGTGTAAACAAGCATTATGTAAAAATATTAGAGGATATTTACAATGGGTCCACAGATACCATCATCCTCCATAAGGAGAGAACTAAAAACCTATAAGGAAGGGCGTCAGAGAGGGAGACACAATCTCTCTAATGTTATTTACAGCATGTTGACAGGAAGTATTCAGAACATTAGATTGGGAACAGGTGGAAGTTAGGATTAATGGAGAATGCTAAGTACCTCGGTTGACGAATTGCAAAGCATACTCACCGCACTGGACAGAGTTGAATCGTGGGCCTGAAATAAATATCCAGAAAACTAAAGTAATGATCAATAACCTCGTGACAGCACAGCGGTTTTAGATAGGTGGAAAGGCAGTAGAAGTGGTAAGTGAATATATCTACTTAGGCCAAGTTGTGACCCCGGATCCCAACCATGAGGCAGACATATTTAGAAGGATAAGAATGGGGTGGAGTGCATTCGGCAGACATTCTCAGATAATAAATGTCAGCCTATCATTGTTCCTGAAGAAGAAAGTGTATGACAGCTGCATCTTACCGGTACTCACCTACGGGGCAGAAACTTGGAGGCTCACTAAGGGGGTTCAACTTAAATTCAGCACGCCTCAGCGAGCAATGGAACAGGAGATGATAGGTATAACATTAAAGGTCAAGAAGACAGCGACGTGGATCAAGGAACAAACCCGTGTTAAGGACATATTAGTAGAAATTAAGAAGAAATGGACGTGGGCAGAGCATGTAATGCGAAGGCGAGATAGCTATTGGTCAGGGTAATTGAGTGGATCCCTAGGGAAGGCAAGCGTGGCAGGTGGTGGCAGAAAGTTAGATGACCAGATGACATCACACTAAACTTTTTTACACCCTTTTAGCCAAAAAGGGTGTAGAATAAGTGGAAAAAAGGTGTTGGGAGGCCTTTACACCCTTTTTCTTGAGTCTCAACACCCTTTTCCGAGCTGTACGCCCTTTTTGTTTGAAAAAAAGGGTGTTGATCAACTTCAACACCCTTGGTTTTTCTTATGGTGTTGAAAGGGTGTGGAAAAGGTGTTCAGCTGTTCATTGAATAAGGCCATGTTCGGATGCATAATAGCACTGTAAAGAAGAAGACATCCCCTCATATACTCCTCTACTCGCAAGAAATTTCCAAACGCAAAAAAAAAATAATTGCTCCTATCCAATGATCGCTCGTTTCCTTAATCGGTGCACCACATGCCCCAAGTTTAGCTTTGGCGCGTGAAACACCAATTTGAACCTTCAAAATTAAGAAGACTGTAGTCGTGTGGCGAAAAGGATGTTTACCAACTGCAACACGCTTGGCTTTGTGTAGGTTGTTGAAACGGTGTGAAATAGGTATTCAGTTGCAAAAAAAGAACAGCGGAGCTGGGGGTCGCCCTAGTTTCTTTTGGTGTTGCTAAGTTTTGTTATGTTTGCTAAGCTTTACAATGTTCTTGCTAAGCCAGGATGGCCGCTCAGGGATGAGGCCAAACTTACCAGATTTTACAAGGCTGTTCCAGTGTGCCCCCTTCCCCCCCCTCCCCATTTCCAGGAGATCCAAGAGGGAAACAAGGTAGGTCGGCCCCCAGCGTTGCTGTTTCTCCAACCTTGCACCACTATTACAAGCTGCGCGAATTTTTTTACCTTTTAGAATACAAAAAAAGACTAGTACCTTTGAAATGGTACAGTAAGATGTGCGGATACGCATACGCCCCTTGTGCTCACACTCTAACAAGCTCGAAAGCCGACTTCACTGCTATAATACCCTATCTGCGGTGGTGCACCCTTTACAGGTGCCCCAGTTCTTTTTCTTTTTATTTTTTTGCTAATGCCACCGAAACTACCTCCTGAAGCTTAAAGAGCTTCAGTGGTAATAAATTATGCCAATTCATATTGCTGTAAACATCGTGAGGTACAACCCCCCCCCCCCCCCGCCCGCTTGTAGAGAATGTTCAGTCCACCCGTGTAAACAGGTACAAAATGCCTCCAAAATTGGAGGTATCTTCACCTTTTTTCTTCGTTATCGGTCTTTTCTTACACATTTTTTTTCTTTCCGCCCTTTTTCTTAGTTTCGAACACCCTAATTTGTAGCTTTACACCCTTCTGGGACAAAGGGTGTTGAAATAATGAACACCCTTTTTGAAGGGTGTTGAGGTGGCAGAAAAGATTTGTATGGTATTTAATAAAATTCTATAAGTTACGGATCAGAAAAACTACCGCGTAATTAAAAAGTTTTTGCAAATCCGCGTGTTGATTTGTATATTCTCGTAGTAAAATCCATACTTCCAAAATTAGCGCTAAAATATCAGTTTTTTGCGACAAGCCCACCGACTACATCTGGGGGCTTTCCTCTGCTGGGTATAAAAGCAAGAACAGCACATGTATTGCTAAGTAAGTATGCACTCCCTGTACCGCTTGCATCCCGTGTTCTAACTGTAACTTGTACGTATTGGCTGTTTGTGTTGAATGCTGCGCGCTCCGCCGTTTGACATTGCCTCTGCGCATGCCATCACCTAAAAAAAAAGGGGTGTGAGACTCAACACCCTCTTTTTAGTGTGTTGAGCATCCTCAACACCTTTTTTAAAGGTGTTGAGCTCAACACCCGTTTTTCATCCATACACCCTTTTTTTGCCAAGACACCTTTTAAGGGTGTTAGCCATGGGACAAGATTTTTACACCCTTTCCGGCCAAAAAGGGTGTAAAAATTTCCAAACGCAAAAAAAAAATAATTGCTCCTGTCCAATGATCGCTCGTTTCCTTATTCGGTGCACCACATGCCCCAAGTTTAGCTTTGGCGCGTGAAACACCAATTTGAACCTTCAAAATTAAGAAGACTGTAGTCGTGTGGCGAAAAGAATGTTTACCAACTGCAACACGCTTGGCTTTCTGTAGGTTGTTGAAACGGTGTGAAATAGGTATTCAGTTGCAAAAAAAGAACAGCGGAGCTGGGGGTCGACCTAGTTTCTTCCGGTGTTGCTAAGTTTTGTTATGTTTGCTAAGCTTCACAATGTTCTTGCTAAGCCAGGATGGCCGCTCAGGGATGAGGCCAAACTTACCGGATTTTACAAGGCTGTTCCAGTGTGCCCCCTTCCCCCCCCCCTCCCCATTTCCAGGAGATCCAAGAGGGAAACAAGGTAGGTCGGCCCCCAGCGTTGCTGTTTCTCCAACTTGCACCACTATTACAAGCTGCGCGAATTTTTTCACCTTTTAGAATACAAAAAAAGACTAGTACCTTTGAAATGGTACAGTAAGATGTGCGGATACGCATACGCCCCTTGTGCTCACACTCTAACAAGCTCGAAAGCCGACTTCACTGTTATAATACCCTATCTGCGGTGGTGCATCCTTTACAGGTGCCCCAGTTCTTTTTCTTTTTATTTTTTTGCTAATGCCACCGAAACTACCTCCTGAAGCTTAAAGAGCTTCAGTGGTAATAAATTACGCCAATTCATATTGCTGTAAACATCGTGAGGTACAACCCCCCCCCCCCCCGCGCGCGCTTGTAGAGAATGTTCAGTCCACCCGTGTAAACAGGTACAAAATGCCTCCAAAATTGGAGGTATCTTCACCTTTTTTCTTCGTTATCGGTCTTTTCTTACACATTTTTTTTCTTTCCGCCCTTTTTCTTAGTTTCGAACACCCTAATTTCTAGCTTTACACCCTTCTGGGACAAAGGGTGTTGAAATAATGAACACCCTTTTTGAAGGGTGTTGAGGTGGCAGAAAAGATTTGTATGGTATTTAATAAAATTCTATAAGTTACGGATCAGAAAAACTACCGCGTAATTAAAAAGTTTTTGCAAATCCGCGTGTTGATTTGTATATTCTCGTAGTAAAATCCATACTTCCAAAATTAGCGCTAAAATATCAGTTTTTTGCGACAAGCCCACCGACTCCATCTGGGGGCTTTCCTCTGCTGGGTATAAAAGCAAGAACAGCACATGTATTGCTAAGTAAGTATGCACTCCCTGTACCGCTTGCATCCCGTGTTCTAACTGTAACTTGTACGTATTGGCTGTTTGTGTTGAATGCTGCTCGCTCCGCCGTTTGACGTTGCCTCTGCGCATGCCATCACCTAAAAAAAAAAGGGGTGTGAGACTCAACACCCTCTTTTTAGGGTGTTGAGCATCCTCAACACCCTTTTTTAAAGGTGTTGAGCTCAACACCCGTTTTTCATCCATACACCCTTTTTTTGCCAAAACACCTTTTAAGGGTGTTAGCCATGGGTCAAGATTTTTACACCCTTTCCGGCCAAAAAGGGTGTAAAAACGTTTAGTGTGTTGTCAGGGATAAATATGTCGCAGTTAGCACAGGGCCGGGGTAACTGGAGATTAATGGGAGAGGCTTTTGCCCTGCAGTGGGCGCAGATAGGCTGGTGATTATTATTATTAATATTATTATTATTATTATTATTATTATTATTATTATTATTATTATTGTTAGTCCCGCAGCATGGCGCCCAGCCGGGATGCATGCTTGCTCTGCTCCTGCCCTTTTTTCGGGAAACAACAGTTCTATCGCTGCGAAAGCTGTGTAAAACGTGTGCACGCGAAGTGTGTGACCTGGCCGGACGACCAACTGGAACTTTTGAGGGCTGGATCGCGCCCATTTCGCTGCAACTTGTGCGATTCTACCAGGACGGGCGCTAAGCCTAGTGACGGGATGGAGGCATCACCGACGGAAACGTGTTCTCCGCAGCCCAGCGCTCCCCCGACCGGTTCCTCTCTCTCCCCTCCGGGTGACCTTTGTGGTGAGATTACCGGTCTCCGCCGTCTTCTCCTCGACGCGCTGGAGGGAATTGCTCTTTTCTCTGGAGGGAAGTTTCGCAAATGCGAGAAGAAAATGAGCGCCTCCGAAAGGACCATTCCCGCGGAGCCGAACAGCAGGCTCGAATCGTCACCTCCCTCCGCTCCGAGGTTCGTTTTTTATGTGAGAAGCTGGCCCGCCGTGTGACCCCCGCGCCTGCGAAGTCCCCGACGGTTGTTCCATTTGAAGCTTCCGTGATCCCCTCAACCTCCGACAACCCCTCACCCTCCGACAAGCCTCGAGACACCGATACCAGTCCTGTTTGCCCTACGCCGCCAGCTCGTCAATCCCCTTCGGAGCAGCGTGTTGACGATCCTGCCCGACCCCCTTTGACAATTGCCACAAAGGGTGAAAAGAATACAAAGAAGGGAAACAGGCCTGCATTCCTTGGAGCCATTGAGTTGTGTGCATTGTCGGTGGTTGATCGGCCGCAGCGTCAAAGGGCACTATTGGTTTCAAAGTTGAGCCCTGACACTGCCACTGCTGACCTCAAGAAGCACATTGAATCTCAAAATATTTGTCCTCTTTCCTGCCGGCGGCTGAAAACAAAATATTTGTCGTACTCCTCGTTCTACGTCATGGTTGACGAAGAAAACATGAAGCGTCTGAATGACCCCTCAATGTGGCCGCGTGGCTGCATTTTCAAGCCACTCCGTGGGATTCTACATGATGATATGCTTCATCCTTCAGAGTCTGTAATTGACAGTGAAGGTGTGTAATTTGGACATCTTTTACCAAAACGCTCGTGGTCTACGAACTAAGCCAACTGAATTCTTTGCTAATGTTATTTCGTCTTCGTTTCCTGTCATTGTGATTACCGAAACTTGGCTGTGCAATGAGATTCCCTCATCAGACTATTTTACATCAAGTTACAACACCTTCCGCAGTGATCGTGACTTTAGTGCAACCAAACAAAAAGGTGGTGGCGTACTTATGGCTGTAGATAATTCTCTGAGATCTATTCACCGAAGTGACATTGAAACTGTCCCTGAATCAATATGGGTCGAAATTAGCCTTGATCGTTGCGAAAAATTGTTGATTGGGTCCTTCTATGTGCCGCCTAGCATTAACCCAATCTCTTTTAATGACATCATCTCTTCCATTGAAAATGTCATAGCTTCACATAGGAAGCACAGGATTGTTGTTACTGGTGATTTTAATACCCCTGGTATCGAATGGAGAACACTTAAATATTCTCATTACCATCAATACATAGAAAATAAGTGCGCCCTTCTATTAGATTTTCTTGCTTTTAATCCCCTTCAAAAAGATAATTCTATTGCCAATCCTTGCGGTAACATGTTAGATCTGTGTATTTCGAACAATCAGCCTATTGACGTGTCACTCTCTGACGTTTTTCTTGTTCGTCCCGATAAATTTCACCCACCACTTAAACTAACACTCTCTCTGTCAGGGGAAAAACAGAGCTTTCAAAATAACATCAACAAATCGCCCAGATTTGCTTTCAAAAGAGGTGACTACGTCGCCTTACACCGTGACTTATCCTCCATTGACTGGTCTATGGTAACTGAAAAAAAACCAATGTTGATGACCAAGTAGATCAGCTTACGGAACTTATCTTAAGCAGTATGCGCAAATATATTCCACAATATACTCCTAAACTCCAGAAATATCCCCCTGGTTCTCGTCTGAACTTATAAGTGCTCTAAAGCACAAAGATCGCGCACACAGAAAGCTTAAAAGCACTCCATCTCTGGAGCGCAAGGAAGATTTCCGATGTTTTCGAACTCTCTGTAAACGCCTATATAAACGGGATCACAGTTCATATATTGCACACTTAGAAAAAAGCGCCTCTGACAGGCCGGCTGAGTTCTGGAAGTATATACGCAAACGGTCTAACAAAAGTAAAGAGCCTTTAATACTACTGGACTCCAATGGAACAGAACTACAAGCCGTCGGTGACTGTTTTGCCACGCAGTTCTCTTCCGTTTATAAAGCCTCTAACTCTAGCACTACTTTCGAACAACATTTGGAAATCAACACACCCAATGCTCTGTCGCTAGATGAAAATCTCATCAGCGAATGCATTAAGCGCTTGAAACCATCCTTATCATGTGGTCCAGATGGTATCCGCTCAGCTATACTAAAAGCTTATAGCAGTATTTTGGTCCCAGTACTGACTAGCATATTTAATAACTGTCTGTTTACTTCCACATTTCCTAGCATGTGGAAAATTGCTCGGGTTTTTCCAGTATTTGAGTCTGGCTCTAAAACTGATGTCTCGAATTATCGACCGATTTCTCTTCTGTGTGCCATGTCAAAGATTTTTGAGCTGGCCCTTCACCACATACTGTCTTTTAATCTGAAAAACTCATTGAATATTAATCAACATGGATTTGTCCCTGGCCGCTCAACCATCACTAATCTTGCCAGTTTCATGACGCAAATATCTACACCTGTATTCCAGAGAGGACAGGTCGACACCATTTACTGTGACCTCAGCAAAGCGTTCGATGTAGTCAGTCACTCAATGCTTATGGTTAAACTTGCTCATTTTGATGTTGACACCGCTGTTGTGAATCTAGTGCATAGCTACCTTCGTGACAGAGTATGTTATGTTGCCGTCAATGGCCAAATGTCCTCCTTTTACAAAGTGACCAGTGGTGTACCTCAGGGTTCGGTATTAGGCCCACTCCTCTTTTTAATGTATGTTAACGACGTTTCTTCTGCCATTCGCAATTCTTCTTTCCTTTTGTATGCAGATGATATAAAGATATTAAGGGAAATTCATTCATTTAACGACAGTCGCTTGTTGCAGTCTGATTTGTGTTCTTTTTCGGAATGGTGTGAAAACAATAACCGTTCTCTCAATATTTCAAAGACAAAAGTCATGAGTTTCACTCGTAAATCATCTAGCGTATCTTTTTTATACTCTGTCAATTCTGTGTCTCTATGTAGGGTTTATGAGATCAATGATCTCGGCGTTCTCTTTGATAGCACCTTGCATTTTTCAGCTCATACTAAGCGTGTTGCTAAGCGGGGTCTTCGTTCTCTCGGCTGTGTTATAGAATATCGAGAGAATTCAATTCTCCTATGCCACTCCGCAAATTGTACACCGCAATATGTCTTCCTCAACTTGAGTATGCATCTGTGATCTGGAACGGCATCTCTAATTCCTTAAGTAACGTAATCGAGCGTGTCCAGAAAACATTTCTAAGCGTTTACAACCATCGCTTCGCTAAAAATGACTTTGGCTTGTGTTCTAACACCGTTGAACTATTGTCACTGCCTTCACTTCGCTGCCGGCGAAATCGCGCTGATCTCTTCTTTCTTTTCCAGCTCGTTCACGGTACTATATCCTGTCCTATACTGCTCAATAGTATTAACTTTCGGATCCCGCGGAAGCAAACAAGAGAGAGCAGGCCGTTACTTGTAACTACCCGCCTCTCTCAGCACTCAACCCTCAACAGGATACAAAGTCTTTATAATTTTTATTTTCTTGACCTCGATGTTTTTGATGGGTCACAGTTATCGTTTTCCTCCAAGGTTTGTACCGTTATAAGATAACTTTACATGTGCAATTTGTTCTATCCTTCTCTTTTAGTTTATCTGGCGCATTGTTGTATGTATGTATGTATGTATGTATGTATGTATGTATGTATATTATCTGACTTTTCGTCATTATCATTAGCTATTTCTAATAGTGTGTTAATCTACTTTTGTCCTGTCGTCCTAATATTTCTGTACTCATTGTGTCTCATAGTTTTCTTCTGAACAGTCATCTTGTTCTATTGTGTTATTCTTAGTTTTTTTGTTTCATTTTTTGTGCGCCAGCATCAAGACCTCTCGGTTGTTCCTGGGCACGTTAAATAAATGATTGATTATTATTAATATTATTATTATTATTATTATTATTATTATTATTATTATTATTATTATTATTATTATTATTATTATTATTATTATTATTAGACTTCACTGAGCTTGTTCTTGTTCCTGGTTATTCATGTATTGTGCTGATACTGCGACTGTAATTATCGTAGAATTTTTCTTTTTCTGCCGTTTTTATCATTAAAAGTTGCCATATTCACTTCATGCGTCCATTTGAAACTGAAAATGTACGCTTCCAGAATCTTGTAAAAACTTTCTTCTTTTCACTCACCCTTCCGTATAGTTACGCTTATTGTAAGATGTCTTCTTGCAATTGACCAGACATTACAGTTTCTATTGATTGTGTAATGTTGCCTAAAATTACACTATGGCATTTTTACTCTACTGTGAAGTTGTAGTTTCTTCTTATTGTTTGCTCACTCACTGTTCTTTTACCAGCTGTTGATGCATTTCATTGCTGTCTTATACCTTTCTGTGCGCCAGCACGACTTGATTGTGTAAAGTCGGTTGGATTGCACTATTTTATTTCTAATCTTCTTTGCCGTTTTTTGTAGGTCTTTCTTTCTTTTCTTTTTTTTTTTTTTTGCTCACTGAGTGTTTATTAGCAAATTGTTGATGTACTACAGTGCTGCATTTTCCCCTCTGAGTGCTCCAGCACGAAGGCCTCCGCTGTTCCTGGGCACTATAATAAACATTGATTGATTGATTGATTGATTGATTGATTGATTGATTGATTATGTAAAGTGGGTAAATTGGAACGCCATGGGGAAGACCTCTCTGTTGCAATTAATGAATATTGTAACTAATGACAGGGAGGAATACCATTGGTACACATCGACTAAGAAGCGGCGTGGCATGTGATGACATTGATGCTTGAAAAATCCCGTGATTGGAGCCTTTCTGTTGTCCGTAAACAGACGTTTTGTTCTGCAGAGTGAATGTAGCACAAATATTCCTTTTCGCCTTCTCTCAGAACTAAAGAGAAGGGGGCATTACATGCAGCTATGACTTGTGAGCGGATGACTGCACTATTGCTTCACCCTCCTCGTGGTAACTTGCAGCGCCAGGTACTGCGCTTCGAACTTGAGAAACTATGTGCTCACCCGTCACCGTAACATAAACCGTAGTATTCACGTTCACATTGACGTAGTCTGTGAAAAAAGGTCTCCAAAAATGAACGCTGGCGTGTTTGAGGTGGTTTTTCCCGATTTTACCTTCTTGCTCCGTTCCCGAAGTGACGCAGCGTCGCATGTATGCAGCGCGTACATTTTTCGTGCCGCTTGTCAGCCGTAAAGGCATTGGCACGATGGCGCGCTGTTCGAACTGTATTCGATTAGTCTGCACACGTTGGATACAGCGGCTGTAACGCAGGATATGTCTGTTATGATGACGCCAGTCCGAATCGGCGGAGAGGAAACGACGCGTGTTGATGTCAAGCACGGACCAAATTTATTTACGAGACAAAAATTTTCAAATGAAAACATGACCTAATATGGACAGTAAAGTCCCTCGTGAATAAGTCTTCCCATCGCAAGTTCCGGCTCGCGTACGTTGGTTTAGCTTCAAGAGTGGCAGAGGTCGTCGGTTGTTTTGCCGTTGCCCAGAAAACAGCACTGTATATGTGGCGTTCCCGTCAAAAGGCTTGCTTGTCCGAAGACCGCAAGAAGGTAGCTGATGCCGCCAGTACTTGGCAGTCGTGAAGGTAAGGAAGAAGCTGCGATTTGATCCTGAGGTCTCATGGGCGTTGACGTCCAGCTGAAAACTCGCCTATACCTCTTCATGCTCCTGCCTGCGAATTTTCCTTGTTCCTGTGCTCTTCTCTTATCGTCACCACGCTCTCTTCACGTCTGTTGCTCCTCAAAATGCGCCCCCTCTCGACGGGTATCATTATGCATATACTTCTATGGAATTTGGTTGGATTGGATTTTACAGTTGGAATTATTCCCAAATTCCAATAATTGAAGTGAGAATTTCAGAGCTTTCAATGTGCAAGAACTCAATTTTCCGAAAAATAGATGTTGTTAGCTTCCGAACTTAAGGAACATGTGGTGGAATGCACTTGTATAAGAAACATTCTACTCAAAAAGTGTCACTTTATTAAAACATGTACATTATGTTGGTACAGAATGATTTGCTTCCGCTGTTTAAAAATAGTTTTGCACACGCCCTTGGCATAATCCAAAATAACATCTTCGAATGAAAGGAACCTACTCACTTGCCCGAATGAGCTGTCTGAGAAATCGGCGCGGTTCGCCCTGAAGTCTCCCCGATTTTCTATTTTAAAACTCACTTGCACAAGCATTAATCGGCAGTAATGGAGGAGGGTGACAATGCACGCAGCGGCTCGACGTTTGGCCTGACGGAGTGCCTTTTGGTAATGCAGTTAGAATTATTAACGAAGGGTAATGTAGAACGCATTACAAGCCGGGAGGTATCCAACCATCTGACTATACCCCGTTGCCGTCACATTCAAACCGTCTATCGAGGCATGTAAAACTTCGTCTTTATCAGGAACACATACCTGGTCCCAATCTTCACAAGTACCTTATCATGTATTTTTAGCTTTCAATGCCTGTTTCGGGCTTTTTGAAAAGTACTGGATACTTTGCTGTAGGCCCGATTGCAAAGAAAGATTGTGCCGGGCATCTCTATAATGGCCAATGCCGAGTTTTGCCGAGCGTCGCATGCGCTGGGATAGGCAGGACTCAGCATTGCTTCCCTTCAGCGGTTCTTGGGCGAGAATTGTTGAATCCCGCCTGGTTTTTTAAATGCAGAGCATTTCAGTAACTCACGATGTCACCCGCGTTGGCGTCCGTAGTCCGCACTGCACCCCTCCCTACTATATAAAAACAAGAAATACTATCCGGCGCCAGGTTTCGATCCCTCGACCCTGCGGGCGGAACGCAATGTAAATTGTGCTCTAACAACTACGCTACAAAGCCAACACAGAATTGGAGGCTACGGACGCGCCTTATATCCTTGACTCATTCAAATTACTGCAGACGAGCGCTCTCTCGTCAGCAGTTGCCACAAGTGCAACAGCATTAACGTAACGCAAACTACTTAACGTCGTGCGCCCCCGGAAATGCTCTGCATTTGATCGTGCCCCTCGCGAGGGGGATGTTTCAATGCGTCTTCCTACTAGCCAGTACACTCGTCGCCATCTGTCGGATGTTGTGCGAACCCTTTGCGGCTGATGGCGCGCGATTTGAAACGACATTTGCATATGATCAAACTGAAAGGCTCTCCAAGAAAAAATCTGCCAGCTACCATCGCCGATCGCAGACGTAAAAAAGAAAACTATAAAAAAAATTAAAGCTTTCACTGTCCCTGTCCCTCGTCCAAATATAATGCAGCGCACGTTAGTATCGAATTCAATGACGGAAGCCCAGCCGACAACCATAGCTTCCGAATAATGAGCGGCCGGTGGTTATAATGAGCGGCCGGTGGTACGCAAGTAGAGTGTACTTTTATTTGCGACACTAAAGTTTTCAACTATGGAGAGGCTTCCTGTGTTACTGAAATACTCGGCCGACCATGCGTTACAACACCCTCTGCACTGATGTGTCGGCCTCTGCTGCAGGGATGTAAATGCTTTTGTCGGATAATTGTCAAAGAAGCAATCGTGTATGCATCGTGCAGTACCGGCATATCTCCTTGCTGGGCAGATAAGTCGTTGGAGCACATAGCCATACGCCGATTTTAACAGAAGAGCTGTTAAGGCCGACGCAATATCGTCCGGCGTAAAAAACCTAGCTCGAGCACACGAGAGCGCGCGCCTCGCAGCGACCGGGCGGTGACGTCCACGCTTACGCGTGGGGGTACGCCATATGAGGAGCTCCCGCCTTCGTCCTCGTCGTCGTCATGTAACGACCGCCGCACCACGGCTTAGCCACGCCCAAGACGTTTACGACGCATCTGCTAAGCCAGCCCTTCCCAGAACACTCGTAGAGACGGCCACCGGACCAGCTCGGGATGTGGAGGTCGACGGAGCGGAGGACGCGCTACAAGAGAATTTGCCCTACGTGGCTGTGAAGCCAAAATACGATGACCAAAGGAGTGACGACGATTGCTACTGAATAAAACACTGTACATACTTTAATGGTGTATTCTTTTAAGCGACCAGATTTAGGGGAAATCCCCAAGGAAGAGTACTTTTCTCCGAAAGAAAGTTTGACATCCAGGGCGAAGAAGGACAAATTTTCTTCATCAGAGAAGTTTCTGAGAATGCTGTCCAGCTTTCCTTGGCAGCTGTGTGGCTGCATTGAGGTAAATGTCAAACTTTCCTTCGCTGGTTTTTTCTTTACAGTGTGCTCCAAAATGTCTGCCCACTGCTGCGGTATGGATGTTCCATATGTCCTAAGATCCGCTGTCAGTGTCGGAAGGAGATCGGTCGACCCACCGGTCTGCTATTTATTCAGCCTTGCACCACTAGTGCAAGCTGGGGTAATTTTTTATGTCGATAAAGAGTCCGATGGTCAAGTTCCGTCGAGTATTTGCGTGTGTGATCTGCGCTGCAAGGGCAATTGCTTTACCTATGCTGCTGTGTCCCTTGCGGAATCCTCCCCCCTGCGACAGATATGCGATTCTGTTTCTGAGATCCCATTCAAAATGAAGCAGTGCGATATTCGTCATTGATTGGTTAATGATTAGCTAAGCAGCGCAGTGGGGTACGTAAAGGCTATGTGCGTAGGCACCTGGTCAGGTTTCACAAGTGGTACTCTGGTTCAAGGCGGCCGGTCTCCCAAGATGGGTTTGAGTTTGAGTTTGAGTTTGAGTTTATTTTGTTGAAATGGTACATAAACAGGCAAGAAAATGTGGGGCCAATAGCCGAAGCTAGTGGAGGCCCATATACAAATGAGTTTGCAGCAAAAAACATCAACACAAGGTTTACGCTAGTAAATTTAAAAAGAGTAAATACACATCAGCATACATGTACAGATAGACATACGTACACTTATACGCTAAGACGTGAATGCTTGGAATTGTTGCCAAGATGACAATAACGGCATAGCTTATTGTGTTGGGATCTGGGGACGAGGCTTTCTGTACTGACATCAAAGCAGCATCGAGTTTCGCCATAGAAAATGGTTGCTCCATGTAAGCTACGCGCTGATGGAGGGCTTTCTGCTACTAATCTGGTCGCAAGAATTGTTTCTGGTAAGGCGGTAATTCTGGCACAGTACCATTCCAATTCAAAGCTTTGTACGATAAAAGCAGTCAGCAGTCCTTGTCGTGTATCGCCATGCAAATATCAAAGTCCCTAACTATAACCACTGGTGTGTCTCGCTTATGTCTCAGCCGTGCAAATTGTTCATGCCTGAGCTAGTCAACGTCTCGTTACATTGGCAATGGCGTCTCAGTTTGGACCTGCGCCGCCACCGTCCACATCGTGGCAGTGTGGTGAAGGCGCGGAGAGCAGGGGAGCTAACTAAGTTCCGGACAACGAAGAGCAGGGAACAAAACGTAACTGTTGAATACATGTCGATAATTGAGTATTGGTGGTACACAAACAGCAGCCCTCAGGCAAGTTTACTACATAACTCGGGCATAGCAATGTTTACAATAGCCCCAAGCAATCTGGTATGGCTTGCCTAAAGGGCAAAGTTTATACACAGAAGCCCCAACGGACGACAGTCTCCCGACGGTTGGCGCGCGACACGAAAAGCGTACGGCCACACCAGAACATTCTCCACTGATCTCGTGAGAGCCGGCGCACCTGTCCCGGAGAGAGAAGGGTAAGGCGGCTTCCAACAAACGGGTGCGAACATGCCACTCCTAGAACTGTAATCAGCCGGTTCTTGCAGCTGCCGCACCGATTTCAATGACTCATCTGCGGCGGACAGCGTATGCCAGCCTGTCTTTGGCTTATTCACTTGTTCCCAGCGCAGAAAGAGGTGGATTCACCACACCACGCGCAAAACCTAACTGCCATGCACTAACTTGCGGAACGAGCCCACAGGGGAGCGGCGTTCTGGATCGTCGGAACCCCTCTGCCAGGAGTTCCAGATCCCGATGGTTAAAGGCTCATTCCCACTGGTGATTTGCCTCGTCGCGCGACATCGCGCGTCGCGCGATGAGGCTGTGTCCGCACTTGCGATGAGCGATGATGCAACTTGTACGACTTCTTTGGTACGTCAACCATCCGCAGTCACAGAAAATTATGTTACATGAGCGCGAGAAAAGCAGGTAGAAATCATACTAAAACACAGGTTACTAACCTGGAACAATGCCGAAAGCATTGCGGGTTGCAGGATTAGCACAAAATAACAAACTCAAGAAGGCTATTTTCAACGTATTATTGCACGAAGAAATGCACACGCTTGCTTTCACGCCACAACACTCCCATCACGGCCCACAAATTTCGCTTCTTTTCACAGGCGCAAAGTTCTGACGCCTCCGAACTCTACGCGTGTTTACCAGTCGCCGATAGAAGTACGAAGAGGCTGCAAGTCGACCTACCATCTCACTTTCCACCTAGCTATATACGATGATCACTTGCTTTTACAATCCACACATGTTTCTCGACACTGATGAGTTCCACGCTGCTCGTTGATAAGTGCACGCGTACGCTGAAGCCACTGACCAAAGAACCGAAGCGCACGGGAAGTTGCTTGCCGGCCCGACCCGACGGGTCCAGCGATAGCGGGCCAAGCGGTCCGAGCGAGCTCAGCGGCTGCTCTCGCCCGCCGCCGTTTGCATTGCCCGATGTAAACAAATGTTTCGTTTCCGGCTACGTCAGCCTACTCTGCGGCCATGATTGGCTATCCGGTTTTGCGGGACCGTCGCGCGACGAAGGAATTCAGTCCGAGAGGGATCTGCTCCACCGTCGCAAAGCGACGAAAAGCGACGGCCGGTTCATCGCTTTGCGGCGTCGCAGAACGTCGCGCGACGAGGCGAATCGCCAGTGGGAACGTGCTTTAAGGAGTATCAACCCTTGTCCGGAGGGATGTTCTTTAACGATGTGCCCCGCAGACGCTACACTCCACACCCTGTTTATCGACGTTGTGGTGGCCTCATGGGCGACTCGGCTGAAGACCCCGTGATGTAGCTTCATCGGGTCGGTCACTGGAACGTCTCTGGCTTGATCAGAAAAGCGACCGGATACACAGAAAACATAATCGCATCGCCGGTAACGGTTGCGACAAATCGACAGAGAAGCTTTAGCAAGCGTTTAGCTGCAACAAAAATAAACAATTAATACTAGATAGATTTTTCTGATCAGTACTTTAGCCACGCAGAGAATTTTGAAAAGTTGACACTTCGCGTCAACAAAAATGTCCCATACAAACAAAAAATTCAATCATACAGGGCGAAACATGAGCCAAGGAAAACAAGGCATTGGAAAGAACCAGGTCTCTAGAGTCAACTTATCGCTGCGAAAGCTGCGACTTGAGCTCTCGACATTACCCTCACCTTGCCCTTTTGTGAACACCACCTTAGTTGCGCCTGCTCTCTCAAGGCTGCTCTCACCGGGGGAGAAGACACTGGTAAATCACCGCTACAGTTGTCAAGCGCACAAAGGAGAGGGACGGATTTTCTAGCGGTCGAATGAGTATTCGTTTCCCAGAAGAGCCATCAACGCGAAAAAGGAATAGATAAGATGATTCAAACTTCTCGAGTAAACCGTGTTCGGGCGACAATTATGGGGCCGTCTTGCTACAGTGACTTGCTGCGGCGGCGAGCGAGTGCCCACAATGGCGGTGCTAACGGGTACGTGTTCCACCCTTGCGGCAGACGCGCGTGCATTGAGTCACTCTAGCAAAGAAAACAGAGGAGTGACACTGGGGGTTTAAAAGACATGATTAGCAGAGAGTAGAGATAGAGGTAGAAAGAGCGTCGCGAAAGGAAAAAAAAATAAAGCCGTACCACTCAATGTGAAAGCTGTCAGAAGTGCCCACCAGTGATTCACCATTATGAGCTGTACAGCGCACCGTTATCTTACTGCTACCAACTCATGAAATTCAAATTTCCTGCCTTCGCAGTTCTCGCGCGCCCCCTGCCTGAAACTGCGCCAGCGGAAGTTCTGTGCTCTTTCTGCTTTTGTCCACGCACTGCCACATTTTCCGTTTACTATCCTTAAAAAGAACCCAACGGACGTCCTTAACTAAAGGAACGTGGGCGCTGCCGGTTAATTACGTATATTTTTCCTCAAATGTACCTATAGGTTTCTTTCCGCTCAACAATGGGAAGATATATGACAAGCGGCGGCGTTTCACGAGTTTCGAACGCTTATGACTATAGGCCTTATGCACAAACTGGCGCGCTCTTGCAGGAACCGCGTGCGCTTCCGCCATGTTGGGGGATTCCCGGATTCTGTATACCGCTGTGTACAGATAGCCTGGGGTTAGCGACGCGCACGTTGGCATTTATCGTCGCCCAAGATGCCCAAATACTGCCGTGTAACTTGCTGTGCACAAAGATGATACGAGCACGACCACGCTTTTTTTTTATTTCTCAACGGAATCAAGACTCGAGCCCGGCTGAAGTCGCTTGGGGGTGTCGACTTCCCTTCGCGGAGTAATATTATAGCTAGATCGCATGCATAGTCACCAAACGAATATGTGCAGGGCAAAAAGGTCGCGAAGTGAGCTTTTTTCTAGCCCTGTATTTGCCGCTGAGCACTCCTCCCTGCTTGTAGTTAAGGCGCACTTCATCGGTCAGCTCGTACTTTATCGTGCGGGTATAGTCTTGAGTCTCCCGTTCGTGCTTTGCGCGCCCGCGTTTTTTTATTCTGGACGTTCGGCACGCTTTTATGGAAGTACTACGCATTGTTTTGTTTGCCAAACGTTACAGGAAATATGGAATCCGCGAGAGTTGCAACCTTCACGTAGCGCCATGGATAGAGCAAGTAAAGTAGGTAGTAATTCCGTGTATCGGTAATTTACCGCTCGTCGCCTGCTGTTCGACCGTAGCCCCTTTTTCCAAGATCAGATTTTTCGAGTGTAATTTTCTAAGCGGTAGTGTGCACCCAGTTTTGTTTTCCTTCGCGCGAGCAAAGGACGCTCAGCGGTCGCCGCGAGGCACGCGCTCACGAGCGCTCGGCATTTTTTCGCTATTTAAGGTTTTCGCTGTTTTTTTTTTGTTTTTGCTAAAGCCTTTGCGTGTGCTGGGGACGCTCGGCGGTCGCCGCTAAGCATGCGCTCATCAGCGCTCGGCAATTTATAGGTAATTTATTGGCAATGTTTAACGCGTAACACGCCACACACGTCACGCGCTACACATTACGGCCAGCTACAACAGCTCTGCTGTTAAAAAATGCCAGGTATGCAATTTATTTTGTTATTTTTTTTCTTTTGCAGGTTTGCTCTGCATCCCAGAGGATCCTTAGCGTATAGCGATATCACGAGTGCTCCCCCTCCCCCATTTGAACCGCAGAACAGCCCGGAAGTTTCGATGTGTTTCAGGAATGGCCTCCTGAGACACCCGCAGGATCCGAACCAACACGGGTGAACTTTCAATGTTTGCGTTCTCAAAGCCAAAAAAGGGAGAAGAAATGCGACAGCCTCCCGCAGCTTCCCTGCCGGTGCCTCCCTGACTGCTTTTTCGAAGCATAATGCGTATTTACGAAGTCGCCCGCAAATGTGGGCAACAGAGAAAGGTCCACAGATCACTCGTCGCTCATTTTGCTGCGCTTAAATCTGAATATAAAACGATCGCCAAGCCGAGAGAGCCCCCAACACGCTCCGTACCAAGCAATCCGGCGACCGCCATCCCCCAACTCGGCGTTGCGTGCTCGTTTCGTTTTTCTTCCGGAAGATGGCGGCACTTTTGCATAGGGTTTATATAAACCGCTTGGAAGCAAACAGGTGAACAGCACCGTTTCCAAAGCTTCAATGGCCATGCTGTGAAATATATTTCCAAGGGTGAGAGCTTCAGCTGGCCAAAGCTCTGAGGAGCGCGGTCAAAAGACAGGAAAAAATTTGCACCATCTTAGAACCCAACTCCCACTAAAGTATCCCATGCACTGTCACATCTGAGAAACTTCTCATAATTAAACCGAGACGTCAGTTGACAGTTTTGAGAGTGTGTTCTGTCACACACAGATTTCGCGGAATGGGTTAAAATATAAGGCTTTCCGGCCGGCTTCGTTTAGTAGCAAAAGTTGAGGGTATAATTAATAAAAAATGCGTTTATATCGAGAAAACGCCGCTAAAGGCGGGCGCAGGTTCTGCCACTCGCGGCTGCACACACGGAGCAGTGGCAGCATCCCGATACCATCCGATCTGCGGTGGTGCCCCACGTGGTAGCCTTTGTCCCCAAATGAAACTTGGGCGGGAGTTTCATGATTAGAAAAGCATTGACGGACTCTGCTGTAACGTAGCCCTAACACTGAGTGTAATTACGAGTAAGCTATGTCGAACATTTTGTACATCATTAGCGGTACGTGTTAATGTCGTTAGACATCAAAACTTAAGGTTATGTTTTACGTCTGAAACATTCCAGGGGGAGGGAGTGAGTACAACATTTTTGTAATCGCAAAAGTGCTGGGGGTGGAGCCCCCAGTCTAGGCCGCCACTGGAGCAACCGGCCGTCTTCGCTTGTTTGAATAGCCGCTACATACATGGCTACTTCGCCTCCCGCAGTTTTCCCTCGGTTTAAACAGAAATTGCGTCCATCCAGTACCAATCAGCCCACCAGGCGAGAACTTTTGTCACGGGTACCGACTGACGACGCAAAAAATTCGCCTCCGCCCCTTCAGCGTCGGTGATAGAGACTTGGCCTCGTGGCTAGGACTACTGTGGACTGGCATGCCCTCATCCCTGATGGCCCGCGGGTGACGTAGGCGTCAACATCTGTTGCCCTCTGCACGCAAACTTCATTGTCGCTAAAACAGACAAGCTGTTCTGGCACCCAATTGACCCAGCAACAGCAAGCACTGATCATAGACTCCGTGGTTCAACACCCTACTACCTCATCAGAACACCCAGCACGTGAATTGTGATTCTGCCCTGGAAGTCAAGTGCCAGCACCCTACGAAAGGCCCTCAACGCTCCCCGCACAGGATACGCCACCCAATAAAACGGTTGGGGCCACCCCAGACGTTTCCACCCCAAACTCCTCCTTTCAACAGTTCTCCATCCGCTGTTTACCCCCCCCCCCCCTCCCGTCCGATTATTTCGGATTGATATTAAGCCAACAACCAGGTCTGATGTCACCACTATCCTAATTAAAATAGTTCGACCAGTGATAGACCGGCGCTCAGGCACCCAGGCGTATCAGGTGTTTGATCCATAAGGTGCCCAACACAATAACATTCCATCTTTCCAGCCTGGATGGAGCTAGCAAGATCTGTTGTATTACCAGCATCCTAGTCTCCAGCGAGCGAGGGTACCGCGACAGTACACTCTTGCTTCGCCCCTGCTCCCAATGTACAGCGCTGCGTCGTATAACATCTTGACCAAAATTACTCCCCGGCGACCATTCTAGATGTGTTGAGGTCCCCCACACATTAGGTTCAGGCTGTCCGGCGTATGGGTAGAAGGAGGACCTACGTAGTCACCATACGAGGCTCTTCTACCCGACCGGAAGGGTTCGATTACACTGCTGTGTACTGCCCAAAAAGCCTTTCCGGCCACTAGTCATGTATTACTACAGGTGCTTTAAACTAGGTTAGCAGGAAAACGACTGTCCGAACGCAACTGTAGGCCGAGAGAGAAAAAAGACCGATGGCAAGCCACGCTATCGTTGCAGGCTTTGCAAGGCCGATGGCAACGAAAAACCTTCGGCAAGGGGTCCGACTAAACACTGTGCGATAGACCACGCTCGCCTTCGGGAAAACAATTCACCCAGGGTTACACTAAACAATCTATTCCAGGTTTTGAGGAACCCGATGCCACAGGCGCTTTGTATTCGGAGGTCAATAACAAGCCCAATTCTGAAAAGCACAGGCCTTCTAAACAAATGCCAATTGATACATGGAGCTTATGCAAGGGCTGAGTGGCCCTCAAGCCTTCAACCTGTCATTCTGCAAAGGAATTGCAGGAGCCTTTCTAACAAATTGGGAGAATTAAAACCAAAATTTTCTCTGGTAAGCTTCATGTGTGGACGCACCTTTTACAGGAGTCAAATTATGCCCTCGCCCGCCCTTCATTGGTTACCATACTCCTACCATCCAAAATAATCACCCTGGTGATGCACCTGGAAAAACGGCGATGTACATTGTAAGTAGGGTTCCTCAAACACCCATAGATCTTCAGAGATTGTGTAACCAACAGGAACAAGTGGTCGCACGTTTAACGCGCCCAGCTACACAAGCCCTTTATCTAGTGTCCTTTTATGGGAGATCCCATGGAGACCAAATCTTAACCTGGATTCGCTACACCACCTCAGGGCACTATACCGAGGCACTCCCATACTCGTAGGAGGAGACATCAACACCCCACCCTCTTTGTCAGTCTACAAGCAGGACTCCAAGAGAGGTGCACAGGTTCATGACGCTTTCCCGAACATGAACTTTTCCTTACTGAACTCCACCGTACCTACGAAATCTTCAATTTGGTCTCATGCTCTGGACCTTAAGTGGTGGCTTGGTCCGGTGGACCAATCCTGGAATCCAGAGCCAAATGCTTGGGCAAGCATCCATTCCCCACTTTTGATTATCTTGCACATGAACAAATCAGAAAAACGTCGTCGCCAGGTCATAATTGTACACTGGAACACAGTCCGCTCTGACGAACTAGCTTTTTCATCAACTGCCAGGTACCTTATTTCTACACTGCAGTCCGTACTCATAGACTGAACCATACATACCACAGTCAACAAAGATTTGTCGAAGCCTAATAAGCACCTTCTTAGGCTCTTGGCAGAGCGCCGCCGAGGGCAGATTTTTACTGATCGCCACCCGACGCAATTCTACGCTGATGCCACGGCAAACCCTATCGCGTCCCAAGCGCCCCACTAGGAGAAGCAGTTGTCTCGTCGCCGGTGGTATGACCGGTGTGCTGGCCTTGTCTATAGCACAGAGCCTTACGGAAACAAAGCCTTATGGCGGACCTTCCAAGCCACTTATAGGAGTTGCAACCTGGCTTACCCATCAGCTAGCATTCGCCTGGACCTCAACATCAGCCGAGAGGAGCATGCAGAAATAGCGGCAGAGTTCTTTTCCTAACCGCCAACAACCTCTGGCCGCCCCCTCATCGCCTGGGGTAGTGGACGTCTCTGGTGTAGCTGAACCGTTTACAATGGCGGAAACTCATCGCGGTCATTGAAGAATCAATAGCGCACTTTTCTCTTTTCTCCAGGGCACGATGATACCCCGTATTAGCTGTTCAAGAAATTGGAGGGGTAGGCCTTGGAAGCACCACTCCATTCGTTGAATGGTGCGTGGGTGAAACGTTTCATTTCACTCGTGTGGAAAAACGCCGTGGTAGTGCTAATTCCCCCACTGGAAAAACCACCCACAGGTATTAGTGCCCTAAGACCCATTTCTTTCACACCTACAATATGCAATATCTTCTAGCACCTCTACTGTTCAACATCGCATTTTCACCCTTGGAATGGCCGCTACAAGATATCGCTTTTGTGAGATTGCCCATCTGCGAGAATGATGTCAAGCTGTGGTCCATAAACCGAGGGGTTTTGAGTGTCATCATCAACAGCAAGACCTAGATGTTTTTCAGGCCTCCCCGCAATCAGCCAGTCTAGAAATTTCAGCTTAGAAGTCTTGGTACCAGTGCATAAAAAGGAAGGAAGGAACTGTAAACTTAAAATAGGTTGAGTTGCCCTATCAGCTAGAGAAGAGCTGCGGGTGCTCGGAATTCTGATCGACCAGTCGGGTTATGGTAATCATTGGCTCCGAAAGGCATTCAAGGACTCTTAGGCAAATCTTCCCTTGATCCGCCGAATGGCAACGCGTATTGGAGCAGCCGGCACGGAGGTGGCTCTAAACTAGTACCTGCTGTTCTCCAGCCACGCATACTCTATCAGCACAGTTTCATGGACTTGCCTAGCTACAATGTGCAGAATTTCACAATATAAATAGACAGGACATGTGCACCATCATGGCACTTCATCCTCTTACCCCGATTCCAGTCTTACAGGAACACGGCCAGCTCATTACTATATGGGAGCTTATAAACCCGAGCCAAGATCCAAGAAAGCTCAATGGCCGCAGCGCCTCATTAACATTTTAATGAGACCCCACAACTTCAACCTTAGACGATCTCCTTACACAGTGGTACAAAACAATGACAGCAAATCAGGCAATGAAGCTTCGTCGCCGTGACCAGACAGCGCAAACTTCCAATACCACTGTCCCCGAAGTTCACTGCGTATTGTATACAGACGGAGCTCTTCTACCAGGTGGAATACGGACTGGTTTTGTCAGTGACACACATACGGAAATTAAAGGCTCGCGCTGGTACAATACCGACGCTCCATACCCGCGGCTACTGGAGCTCCATGCTGTACATGAAGCAATCAATTCTGGAAGAGCTCTCCATGTCGTCACGGAGGTGCATATACATAGACTCGCTCAGTGCTTTGAAGCATCTGAAGCATGTGAAATAGACACCGCTGATCTACCAGAAGATCCACACACTTCACAATACATCAAAATAATGATCCGTGTACCTTGGGTCCCGGGCCATGGTCAGAACATACTGAACCAATTAGCGGCCCATCTTTCTCACTCTTCCCCACCCGTATCCTCCCCTAGTGCCCTTGTGGTCCGCGGTTTCGTCGTTAGGTTCGGCAATCTTCTCAAAAAGGGACACACGTGCCCTAATTTCCCCACGTGCCGTCTCCCTGCTTCATAATGTTTCCCGGATGTAGGAAGTTTCTCTCAGAGAGGCTTCGGGCTAGGGTTGCGGTCCTCATACCTTCAGTAATTTCAACTTGGGTAAACTCGCATGATGAGCCAGGAACTGCTCCCACTTGTCCGCTACGCCAGCTGAAGCTGAGGCTAAACATTTTTTGCGGACATGAGTGGGAACAACAGCACGAGATGAGAGAGAGAGAGAGAGAGAGACAACTTTATTGGCTAGCCTGCAGAACGAGAGGATCGCCTCCTAGAGAGGCACCCTATCGTCACGCGGCCTGGACGTCCTCGTGGTGTGCGCCGCAGGCGTCGACTGGCTCGGCTGACGGGCAGTGAGGGGGTGGATCCCTCGGCCTCGCCGCCTCCCCGAGTCTCTGCCGTGCGAAAGCTGCCTCGAGCTGCCTCGAGCTGCTGGATGGCCTGGAGTTGGGTCGTGTATTCGGACGAAATCATAGCACTCGTGAAACTGTCCGGCAGCCGCGTCGGGGCGGCCGCCTCGTCTGGGTTGCGTTCACAATCCCACAATATGTGGGCCAGAGTCGAATTTGCTCTCGCGCACACACAGCACTGCACGCTGTCGTAGGCACCCGGACACACGTATTGCGCCAACACGGGTGTGATCACAGAGTTTGTCTGTAGCTGTCTCTAGAGCACGGCCTCGGCCCTTGTGAGCCGAGGATGAGGTGGTGGCATAGTTCGTCGGCTGAGCCGGTACCATTGGAGGACCTCGGTATAGGTCGTGAGGGGTTCGTGGTTGATGGCCGTCTGCCTAGCCGAACGAGAGGCGAGAGGGGTCGCCGCGCGGTTGGTGAGTTCGCGCGCGGCGGCATCTGTGCCCTTTACGTTGACGTCGCCGAGTACCCCGATCGACCCGGCACGTACGCAGCACGAGATGAAGCGCTCAGAAAGGTTGGTGTCCGGTCGGATAAACCAAATGATTACTACCACTGGGTGAAGGAAGGTACTGCTGGTCGCTGAGGGCCTTTTTGCACGTAACTGGACTTCGGTCATATCTGTATAAGTATATATATATATATATATATATATATATATTGTGAGCACAAGGAGAATGAATCTACAGTCTTGGGACAATCTACTGTGCTGGGACAATCGCCGTGCACCGATAGGATGCCCTATCGTCATCGCTTCATCTTCATCATCTCGGCTTCCGGCATCATCATCACCGCTTCCTGACGGGATCTTCCTCGGTTATCGGCTCTCGGAATAAACCGCTCTCCTTCACGAGTCCTCGACTGTCTCGTGTGGTGAAGGGTTGTTTCGATCCTGCCGTCTACCTCTCCCAATCTCACAGCTGGAGCTTCGATCAGGTCGGCGCTTACCGACTAGCCCCATGCATCGCGAGAGCAGCAATGGGGGCAGCAACGCTGCAGTTCCCGTCCAGCCCACATTTGCTATCACCACCCCCCAACGCGAACCGCCCTTTTTCGCTGGCCTTCGGGGAGAAGATGCTGAGGAATGGCTGGACCAGTTTGAGCGAGTGAGCGCGTTCAACCGATGGGACGACGCATTCAAACTGAAGAATGTTGCCTGGTCCCTGAATGAAGTGGCGAAGACGTGGTTCCTTAACCAGGACAGTTTCTCTAATTGGTCGAACTTCAAGGACGAAATACGTAAGATCTTCGGAACATCCTCTGCTTGCTCGGATGCAGCCAAAAAGAAACTTGATGCCCGTGTGCAAGGCCCGGAGGAGGCTTACGCTTCATACATTGAAGATGTCCTCGCGCTATGCCGCCGGTTTAACAAGGACATGCCTGAAACGGAGAAGGTACGCCACATCCTGAAAGGGATCTCTCATTTGGCCTTTAATGCTATGGCGATTCAGAACCCCACTATCATTGCTGATGTGCGAACGATCTGCCAGCGGCTCGACCAACTCCAGTCCATCCGCATTCAACACGACGCTTTGCCTACCTGCTCCTCTGGCTATTCCGAGCTCCGTACTCTGATTCGCGACATCATCCGTAAAGAGTTGCATCATCGTGACACACCCTGCGCTCAGGACACCCACGGTCGCGCGCCTGGGCTGCGTGACATGATCAGAGAGGAGCTGGGGTCCATGACAACTCTTCCATGTCATAGTGCTCCTCTTCACATGCCAACTTACTCCGAGGCCGTATCCCGATCACCAGTTCCCATGGAGCATATCGTGTCCCCACCCTCGCACGGCCACTTGACCGCCCTTTCTGCACCTCCGGCCGCACCGCCTTTCCATTCAACTTGGCGAGCACCGCGCCCTATTAGCATAGGTCGGCGTACTCACTCGTGAGTACACTCATTTGTACTCATTTGTACTCAAACTCACGAGTGAGTACGATGATGAGTGATCACACACCCAGAAAAAAACAGTGAGTACGATGACGAGTGAGTACAGGGGTAAGTCCACTACTCATGAGTACAGTACTCATGAGTACACTACTCATGAGTATGAGTACTCATGAGTACAGTATTCATGAGTATGAGTACTCATGAGTTTGAGTACTAATGAATATGAGTACTCATGAGTACACAGTACTCATGAGTATACAGTACTCATGAGTACACAGCACTCATGAGTACACAGCACTCGTGAGTACACAGCACTCATGAGTACAATACTCATGAATACTGTTTTTGCGAGTGCTTGCACTCTTGAGTATATGCACTCCTGAGTATAGTAGTGCAAACAGTAGTGCAAACAAGAAAACGGACGACAAAAGCTGCCGCCCGAAGACACACAGAAAAACGCAGTTTACGGCCACGGCTGCACCGGCAACCCCCGAGCTCCCCTGAGCCCGACCCGGCCTGAGAACAAGAGGAGACGCCAGACGCAACGCGAGTGCTTTGTGCTTACGTTCCGTTTCGCTTTCTCACATGTACTTGCCTTCGCGCAGTAAGTCGCTCAACGACAGTGCACCGCGTCAGACGTTTTCTTCCTCTGTCCTGATTTATATGTAACCTGTGTTTTTCTAATCAATTAAACAATTTATTTTTTCTACTTAGTCTTTCATTCGAGCTACGACCTAGCTAACAGTGCAGATAAGTTGATTATTCGTGAGTAATACAAATTGAGTACTCATGAGTACAGATTGAGTACTCATGAGTGCAGAATGAGTAGTACTCATGAGTGCAGAATGAGTAATACTCATGAGTGAAAAATGAGTAGTACTCATGAGTAGTACTCATGAGCAGTAGTACTCATTGAGTACTCATGAGTACAGATTGAGTACTCATGAGTACAGAGTGAGTACTCATGAGTACAGATTCAGTACTCATGAGTACAGATTGAGTACGAATACTCGTGAGGACAAATGAGTTTGAGTACAAGTGAGTACGATTACAAATGAGTATTTGATGAGTGAGTACGAGTGATTTTGTAAACAGACGAAGTTTTTGAGTCTGAGTTTGATTGAGTACAGCGTGAATGAAAAAAAATGTGATTGAGTTTGAGTGAGTTCTTTCTGTTTTGCCGACCTATGCCTATTAGCGACCGGCCCGTCTGCTACTACTGTGGCATCAGAGGGCACATTTCTCGCTTTTGCCGTCGACGACAGATGGACGAGCGGCGCGGCTACGCCCCATACGAGCGAGATAACCGCTTCAACTACGCCCCTCGCCAGCGTGTGTAATCGCCCCCTCCGCCTCGCGCTACGCCCCCAGTTGATTCAGATGACCGGCCCCGGAGTCCACGTTCTCCCAGACACCGTTCGCCTTCGCCTTTCCGCCGGTCTTCGTCCCCTCTCCGACCCGCATCACAAGTTTTTGACAGACACCCGGAAAACTGAAAGCAGCAGTTTTCTGGGGGGAAACTGCATCACAGGAAAAATCTCAAAGTCCCCCTGAGTCACCATCGAACACATTAACGGTTTTCATTGAAGGCGTTTGGGTTGAAGCTTTAGTGGACACTGGGGCTAGCATTTCGGTCATTCACGCAGATTTGTGCTCTCGGATACGCAAGGTGACAACGCCGTATGATGGTCCTGCTCTGCGTGGTGCCAACGGTGGAAGGATTCGACCATCTGGACTATGCACTGCGCGTGTTTTTATTGATGGCATTCGCCACCACACACAGTTCGCGGTGTTGTCCCCATGTGCACATCAAGTCATCTCGGGCTGGGATTTCCTGTCACCAGCATCGGCAATCATCACCTGTAATCAACCCACCATTCACATCACTGACCCCTGCCTTGCCAGTTTGTCGGAAAGTGGAACGGACCGTCTGGTCGCAACAACTGATTGTGTGCTCTTTCCAGGCAAAGAAACCGTTTTCTCCGTGTCGTCCGACAGAGTCACCGATGGCGACGTGTTGAGTGCACCAGCTGGCAATTTCATTCTCAAAGGAGTGGTCATACCTACCTGTTTCGTCCGTTTTTCATGTGGGTTGGCTTTTGTTGCCGCGGTGAATACATCTGATGAAGCAATTTTAGTGCCGCAAGGTGCCACCATCGCTTCGGTTTTCGGCGATGAAGAAGCCTGTGTTCTTCCGCTGTCAACCATTTCGACAGATGACCACGTTTCCCCATCGCCCGCTCCAGTTTCGGCTTTTAACACCGCCATAAGTTCGGACCTTCCGCCAGAGGACAGGCAAGCATTGCTGCTTCTGCTGACCAAACACCAGAGTTCTTTTGACGCGCACTCTTCTGTCCTAGGGAAGACATCAGCAGCGGTACATCGCATCGACACAGACGGATCCTGTATCGTTCGTCGCCGTCCATACCCTGTGTCTATGTCTGAGCGGAAAATAATACAGGAGAACGTCCACGACATGCTCAAGAGAAATATTGTTCGCCCTTCATCAAGTCCCTGGTCTTCTCCTGTTGTTTTGGTACAGAAAAAGGACGGTTCTGTACGATTTTGCGTAGACTACAGGGCACTGAACAAAATAACACGCAAGGACGTCTATCCAATGCCCCGCATTGATGATGCCCTGGACACTTTACAAGGTGCTGAATACTTCTCGAGCCTGGACCTCCGCTCTGGGTACTGGCAGGTTCCCATGCAGAAGGCAGACAAAGAAAAAACAGCTTTCGCCACACCGGATGGTCTTTACGAATTTAACGTGATGCCATTCGGGCTGCGTAATGCTTCAGCCACATTCGACAGAATGATTGATACAGTCCTTCGTGGCCTTAAATGGAGAACCTGCCTGTGTTAGCTCAACGATATCGTCATTTTTTCCTCGACTTTGATGACCATCTCAAGCGCTTGGATGAAGTACTAACCTGTCTTACCAACGCCGGACTCAACTAAACACCAAAAAAATGCCGATTCGCGAGCAAGTCCATCAAGGTGCTCCGGCATGTTGTGAGCAAAGACGGGATTCGCCCTGACCCGGACAAAATTATGCTGTAGGCAATTGTCCCCGCCCTGCCCACCAAAAAGACCTCCGCAGCTTCCTTGGTGTAGCTTCCTAATTCCGGCGTTTTATTCGTAACTTTTCTGCCCTTGCTTCACCCCTCCATAAACTTCTTGCATCCGCTGCCCCATTTGTGTTGTCTGAAGATTGCGAAGCCACCTTTCAAAAGCTCAAGCATGCTCTAACATCTGCGCCAGTGCTGCATCACTTTGACGAAACGGCAGCCACTGTACTGCACACAGACGCCAGTGGACATGGTCTTGGTGCCGTGTTGTTACAACGCAACGCCTCCTCTGTGGAGAACGTTGTGGCTTACGCAAGTCGCGCATTGACACCTGCCGAACGCAACTACTCAACCACTGAGCAGGAATGTCTTGCAGTTGTCTGGGCCTAACAGAAATTTCGTCCGTACTTGTACGGACGGCATTTCACTGTTGCAACTGACCATCAGGCTCTCTGTTGGCTTTCATCACTCAAAAAACCTAAACGGACGGCTTGGTCGCTGGATTTTAAAGTTATAGGAATACGACTTTACTCTGACATACAAGTCTGGCAAGAAGCACATGGATGCAGACGCCCTTTCCCGCTTCCCTGTGTCTCCAGAAGATGATTCGCCATCCAATTCGGCCCAAGTCCTCTTCCCAATGGCACCCTTGGACGAAATCAATTCCGACAGCATCCAAGATCTACCGTCCCTTCAACGTGCAGACCGGTACTGCAGAAACCTAATTGATCAACTTACCGGTTCGACGAAGCCACTTACCAACCGCTTGCGCCGCCAGCTGCAAAAATGTCGACTTTTCGACGGTGTTTTATACCATTATAATTACGACCCTACCGGTGACAAGTGGGTTGCCGTCGTCCCGCGATCTCTACAGCAGCATATTCTGAGGGTTTTTCATGACGACGCTACTGCCGGACATTTAGGTTTCCACAAGACCTACCACCGCGTCAAAAGTCGTTTCTTTTGTCCTGGCCTTTCCACCAGTGTCACCAAATACGTCGCCTCCTGCGCGCCCTGCTAGCACCGTAAAGGGCCAACGTCACCTCCGGTTGGAATGCTACAACCGCTACCTTGTCCGCCAGCACCGTTCGAAGTCGTCGGCATAGACCTGTATGGTCCTTTGCCCATTTCCACAGCTGGCCATCGTTGGGTTGTGACCGCCGTTGATCATCTAACCCGCTATGCCGAAACCGCCCCTCTTCGGACTGGCTGCGCTGTAGAAGTCGCCCAGTTCTTTTTGCGCTCCATATTTTGGCGCCACGGACCTCCCCGAGTTCTCCTGAGTGACCGCGGAAAAACATTTCTGTCGGCTACTCTTGCGGAAGTTCCTCGTGCCGCCGACACCATTCACAAAACTACGTCTAGTTATCATCCTCAAACGAATGGTTTGACTGAACGTTTTCATCGAACACTTTCCGACATGCTCTCTGTGTACATCCGACCGGATCACAGCAATTGGGACACAATACTTCCGTTCATAACATACGCATATAATTCCGCAGTTCAGCGCACCACAGGTTTTTCGCCCTATTTTCTTGTCTATGGCCGCCCGCCTCCCTCCGTTCTGGATTCAACTTTCTTGTCGGCACCTGTTGACTGCACGGCCAGTGTTCCTGAACAATTCGCTTCCCGTGTCGCTTACTTCCGCCGTCTCGCCCGCATGAACACAGAAGCCAGCCAAAACGCCCGCAAGTCTCGGTACGGTGAATCTCATCGCGACGTCACGTTTCACCCAGGGGACGCGGTCTTGTTATGGACTCCTGTGCGTCACCCTGGCCTTTCAGAAAAGTGGCTTTCTCGGTATATCGGACCCTATACAGTGCTCGAGCAAACGTCTCCTGTAAATTATCGCGTGGCTCCAAACAGTGCCGTTACCGATCGTCGCTGCCATGGAACAGAAATCGTCCACGTTTCGCGGCTCAATCCTTATGTCCAGCGGTCCGACACAACCTCGACAGCGGCCGGGTGACCGCTTTCGGAGAGGGGGGGAGATAAATGTGAGCACAAGGAGAATCTACAGTCTTGGGACAATCTACTGTGGTGGGACAATTGCCATGCTCCGATAGGATGCCCTATCGTCATCGCTTCATCTTCATCATCTCGGCTTCTTACATCATCATCACCGCTTCCTGACGGGGTCTTCCTCGGTTGTCGGCTCTCGGAATAAACCGCTCTCCTTCACGAGTCCTCAACTCTCTCAATATATATATATATATATATATATATATATATATATATAGCGAATCAGAATAGGAGAAGAGGGGCTCGTTGAAAAAAAGATAAAGAATTTAGAAAGAAAGAAAGTGGAGAAAAAATGCCCGCCAGATGGGATCCGAACCCACGACCTCCAGAATACCGGTCTGGTGCTATAACCACTACGCTACCGGTGGGGCTATTTTTCCCCTGATAGGAACTTCTGATAGGAACTTAAAGGTACGCTGAGCCGAAAACATGGCATCATCTCCTAAGAAGTATGATGGGTGTGGTGGAATATGTCGTGTGTGTAGTTGAGGGAAGTGTTTGCGTCGTGTAGTGTCGAGTGCCTTACATTGTATGAGGATGTGCATCACGGATAGGGCCTCTCCGCACCTGCTGCACAGAGGTCTTGGAGATCCAGTGAGAAGGTGCGAGGGTGTTGCATGAGTGTGCCCTATCCGTAATCTAGCCAAGGGGACTTCAGTGTATCTATTGCGTGTGTCGGTGGTGTATGGTACCAAGTGTGGTTTTATTACGTGTAACTTGTCTGTTTGTTCGCTAAAGTGTGTTTGCCATGTTTTGCGACGTTGTCTGATGTGTGGTTTCACGTCGGTGTAGGGTAATGTGGTTATGTCTACTGTATTCAAGAGTGTAGAAGCAGCAGCCATTCGATCCGCTGCTTCGTTCCCGGCGATACCACAGTGGCCAGGGACCCAGCAAAGGGCTAGTTCAAATTTGTGGACATACACTGACATAATACCCTTGACTATTAGACTTACAGCGTGATTTTTTGAAGACTTTGTTGACGACAACGCCCGCACGACACTGAGGGAGTCTGTATATATAATGGATTGTGGGATGTGACTTTGAAGGATATGATTAACAACAAGAAGTACACCATAAGCCTCTGCCGTAAAGATACTTGTATTAGTGTTAAAAGTTCTAGTGACATTAAGGCCGGGCCCATGCGCCACGCAGGACTCAGAGGTGCCAGTTTTAAAGGCGTCCGTATAAAATTCAGAAAATTGATACTTCTGCTGCAAATACAAGAAGTGCTGCAGAATTGCACATGTGGGAGCTCGGCTTTTATCTACATGTGTGAAAGATGTATCGCATAAGACAGGGCGGAGATGCCATGGTGCTATAAAATCTGTTTGAGAACTTTGTATGGTGTCTAAAAAGGAGACAGAAAGCTCTGATGCTTCCTCTCTAACTCTGTAAGAGAAGGGCGCAGATAACGATGGTCGGTTTAGGAGTAGTGCAGTCGTAGACGTATCATAAAAAGCTGATTTAAAAGAATGGTGTGGCATAGATGAAATTTTAAAAGCAAAAAGGAGATCTGTGTATGCTCGCTGACGTTGTAGGTTCCACTTATTACACTCCACATAGAGGCTTTCGATCGGGCTAGTCCGGAAAGCGCCACATGCCAGCCGGAGCCCCAGATGAAGCACTGGGTCCAGCATTTTGAGGGATGTCTTACTTGCTGACCCATAAACAACACTTCCATAGTGCACTCGTGAACCTATCAGGCTAGTAAAAACACGTAAAAGAAGTTGTTTGTCAGCACCATATGAAGAGTGGGAGAGAACATTGAGTATATTCATGACCTTTAAGCATTTATGTTTAAGTTGTTTTATATGTGAAATGAACGAGAGGTATTCGTCAAGGACTACACCTAAAAACTTGAGTTCATTTCTGACTGGAATTGAGACACCATTGAGTTTGATGTCAGGATCCGGCCGAATGCCACGCCTTTTCGAAAACAAAACACAAGTACACTTCACTGGATTAAATTTAAAACCATTGCTATCTGCCCATCCAGCTAGCTTGTTAACACCAAGCTGGACTTGGCGCTCGCAGATAGACAGGTTACAAGCCTTAAAGGATAATTGCACGTCGTCTACATAGAATAAGCAGGAAATGGTTGGTGGCCGAGCCTTCCGAAGAGAGTTCATTTTTACATTAAACAAAGTGCAACTCAAAAACTCCACCTCAAAACTACACCGTTTTCCTGCACATGAACTCTAGAGAGTGCAGTTCCAACTCGCACGCGAAACGTTCTTTCAGAGAGGTAACTGGCAAGCGTGTACCACATGTTACCCGACATACCAAAGGACTTCAAATCGCTGAGGATGCCGTACCGCCAAGCAGTGTCGTACGCCTTTTCAAGATCAAAGACTACTGTCATACAGTACTGCTTATGGAGGAACGCATCTTTAATATATGACTCTAACGCAACGAGTTGATCGTTCGTAGATCGCCCCGCCCTAAAGCTCGCCTGGCAGCTCTCGAGAAGACCGTTGTATTCTAAGAAGTACACGAGTCTCCTGTTTACCATCTTCTTGAAGAGCTTACACAGGCAGCTTGTCAGGGCAATGGGGCGATAACTGGTGGGAGAGGAAGGGTCCTTTCCTTCCTTTAGGAAAGCCACTACTATGGCCTCCCTCCAAGAGCGTGTGAAGTGCCCCGAAAGAAATATTTTATTGTAGAGGTGAAGAAGTGTTTCAAGCGTGTCTGCATGTAAGTGTTGTATCAGTGTGTATGAAATCCTCTCTGCACCTGGAGCTGAAGGTTTACAAATACCGAGTGCGACCTTCAGCTCATGAAGTGAAAAGGGGGTGTTATAGGATGAGTTCGACTTATTAGCGTCTCGCAAGGACTTCTTCGCACATGATGCTTTGTGTTTAATGAAAATGTTCGTGTAGTGTGCTGAGCTGGACACGTGTTCGAAATGTTGTGCAAGTGTGTTGGCCTGGTCTTCGAGTGTGTCCCCTGTTGTGCTAACCAGGGGCTGGCTGTGTGTCTGTTGTCCTTTTAGCTTGCGTATTCGTGTCCAGACTTTGTGAGTGTCGGTGTATGAGTTGATGGAAGTGAGGAAGGCTCGCCAACTCTCCCTTTTCGCCTCACGACGCACACGCCTCCCAAGAGCCTTTGCCCGTTTAAAGGAAATGAGATTATCTGGCGTGGGGTACCGGCGAAGGACACCCCACGCCTTGTTCTGGGCTTCCCGCGCCCGCCTACAGCCCTCGTTCCACCAGGGCCTCCTTGGGGTGCGGGACGCACTGGAGGCCTGGGGCATGGACTTTTCGGCGGCGTCGAGTATGTGTGCCGCGACGAGTTGGGCTGCTTCCTCTACGTGTAGGTGTTTTATAGTTGTGTGGTGTAGTTTGGATGTTTCTGTGAATGTACTCCAGTTTGCTTTTGATTCATTAAACCTGTTATGGGAAGATGGACTGCTCGGGCCTATACCTATATATGCTAATGAAGTGGGGAAATGGTCACTACCATATGGGTCTGTGCCCACACCCCACTGAAGACATGGAAAGAGAACTGCGGGACCAATCGCCAAGTCAAGATGAGAGTATGTATTGTGTCCTAAGTTATGGTATGTAGGCTGTTTTTTGTTGAAGAGGCATGCTCCAGAGGATGTAAGAAACTTCTCTATCAGGCGACCTCGGGCATCCGTTCTGGAGGAGCCCCAAAGAGAGTTGTGCGCATTAAGGTCGCCTGTTAGTATGTATGGTTCGGGCAGCTGGTCGACCAGCGCCTCGAAATCAGAGCTCGAAAGTGCATGATCAGGAGGAATGTAGATGGAGCATACCGTTATCAACCTATTAAATATTATCGTACGGATTGCTACAGCCTCGAGGACGGTATTCAAGGTGACAGGGTGGCAGGCTAAGGATTTCCGGGCGACAATTGCCACACCTTCTGAGGAGTGTGTGCAGCCAACCCTGTCCTTTCTGAATACCATGTAACTATTTAAGAAATTTGTTTGTTTAGCATTGAGGTGGGTTTCCTGGAGACACATGATACTTGGCTGACTGGCATGCAGAATCTCATACACATCGTCAAGATTTTTAAGGAGGGCTCTGCAGTTCCATTGGATGATGTTTTCTGTTCCCATTATTTAAATTGAAGAATATCTGGAGTGTGTGTGTGTTTGTTCATGTGTCGTCTTTCGGGGCTGTTATTCTAGGATTTCTAGGCCTTTCTATCGGCTTGGACATCGGAGGCCACTCTTTGCGCTGCGTTGCAGGCAGCAACGGCGCGACATCCATCTCCTCGTCGGATGCCAGAAGGGCGCCCGGCGGACCAGGCTTCTCTGACTTGGCCCCCTTTCGGGAGCCCTTCGTTTGAGCCGCCACCGCCGAGGGCATCTGGGACACCAAAGGTGGCACGGGAGGTGCGGTGGCGGTGGAAGCCGATGCGGGGCCCCCGGTGTCCATCCGGTCGGCACCCTCCAACGCACTGGAGGACAGGGAGGCAGAGGCGGGAGCGGCACCGGTCCCTACAGAAGAGGTTGTCACCACAACCGCTGCTGCCTCAGCAAGCGGCGTGGCGACAGATTGGGCTGCCTGAGGCACCCCAGGGGGGGGGGCTGGGGAGGGACCAGGTCAGACTCGCTGAACTGCGTCCCTGTGGACACCAGACGCCGCTCCGCCCCCCGGCGAGCAGCGTCGGCGTACCTCCCCAGGGGGAAAGACGCGAACCTCTTTCGCGCCTCTGGGAAGGTGATGTTCTCAGTTACCTTCACATTAATGATCGCCTTCTCCTGCTTAAATTTCTCGCACGTTCGAGAGTAGGCGGCATGGGGTCCCTGGCAGTTGGCGCAGGTGAAGGTTGACGATGGACAATTATCAGAAGGATGATCATGCTGAGCGCACTTTGCGCAGGTCAGACGACCACGGCAGGAGTTGGTTCCGTGCCCGAACTGCTGGCACTTAAAGCAGCGGCGCGGGTTTGGAATGTAAGGACGAATGGAGCATCGGATGAACCCTGCGTTGATATAGTCATGAAGTGAGGAGCAGTTGAAGGTCAGGATAATATGTTTCGTGGGGATTATCTTATTATCTCTACGCATCGTGATGCGGCGCACGGCTGTGACGCTCTGATCCTTTAGACCTTCAAAAATGTCGCCATCTGTCTCGTTAAGAAGATCTGCCTCAGAGATCACACCCTGCGAGCTATTCAGGCTGCGGTGGGGTGTGACCCTGATGTCCAGATCGACCATTTTCGTCTCACCAAGAAGTGTGGTTGCCTGCTGCTGGTTTTTACTTCAACAAGGACTTCACCTGTGCGTTGTTTTTTTGGCATTGTAGGTTTTCCCAATTATTCCATCAAGGTATTTGGTAATCAAAAATACTGATTGTGAAGCAAGAGGGCGGGCTGTGTCAAGAGATTCGATAACAAGGAAACGAGAGTATTTGTCTGGCTTTGGGAAGCTCATGCTTGGAAGTGGAGGGAAAGATACTTCGGTGCGGCCCCTTTTCAGGGACCGATCACGTTTGGAGGGGGGTTTGAATTTTCCATACAGCACAGAAAAAAAGCAGGGGATGGGGGACTTTATTCTCAAACCTTACCCTGATAGCCTGAGAGGTCCCGGAGCTCCCTGCCTGGTAAACAGACAGGGAGCCCATCCGCCGGAGCTTGATCTGGGCTCCGACGGCCACCGTTTGAGGCTTCTACCCTTCATCTTTAAACACATCACCACGGTAGGTTACAGTTTATGTTGTGGGCTCGGGGTCCGCGGTGTCGCCAACACCATCACCATGAATACTCAAGGTGCCCCGTGCGAGGTTTTACCTGTTTCTATGACCTACCATATCCTCCCCTTTGCTTTCCGAGGTTTTCTTGGCCGCCAACCCTTATTTCTGTCTGATATATATATACATATATATATATATATATATATATATATATATATATATATATATATATATATATATATATATATATATATATATATATATATTTATATATATATATAGTATGAAAAGATAAAAACTCACACAGAGCGCGAAAAAAATAAGGTTAGTAGAGACAGAGACAAACGAGAAAGACGTAGAAAATAAAAATAAGTTTACTGACGTTTGAGGGAGAGGACTCCCTTTCTTCAGAGTAAGAAAGGGAGTCCTCTCCCTGAAACGTCAGTAAACTTATTTTTATTTTCTACGTCTTTCTCATTTGTCTCTGTCTCTACTAACCTTATATATATATATACATATATATATATATATATATATATATATATATATATATATATATATATATATATATATATATAGAGAGAGAGAGAGAGAGAGAGAGAGAGAGAGAGAAAGATAAACTCACAAAGCGCGCTGAAATAGTATAGTAAAGAGTCGGATACACAGCAAGAACAATAACACACAATGTTTACTTACGTAGCGGCAACGGGACTTGCCTTCATCAGGGTTAAGTTACATGATTTTGCTGTCGCAAACATTTCGAACACATTTCTTATAAAGGTTTGCATAAAACTGTGAGAAGGAGCGGAAAATGTTTCGGAAATGGAGAGTGTGCATACAGTCAGGCTACGCCTATGTTACAACAACAATAAGGCAAAAAAAAGGGGGGGGGGGAGCAAGAGAGAGAAAAAGGGGTCGTGTTAACAATGCAGGGTTCAAGGCTGCACCATGACGGGTCAACGTATGCCGCGCGGGCTGCAAGTTCAGACAATGGGGGAAACTGGACAACCGCGGTTTGAAAAGAAAGGGAAGAGTATACAGTAAGGTATTCAGTGTCTGGGGAGACTGGTTGGGGCGGAAGCGAAGATGGGTGTGCCCCCCGCGGATGAAGAGAATAGATAGGGGGCACAAAAGATCATTTCACAGAAGCTAGCAACTGAACAGAAAATAGGTAGGGTCACAAAAGGTTAAAACATGAATAGATCACAAAGAGTTAAACATTCTTAAGTGGTGATGGGAACGAGGCCTCCTTCCCAGGACAAATGGCATTGTTGAGCCGCATTAGGCTAATAAAGCTGCTGTATTAGGAGAGTTTCTGCGAATTCTGATGGGAAACTCGAGGGTATGAATAATGAACATAGTTACAAAAATTATGAAGCCGCTAATTTTAATCGAGGGATAAGCACGTTAGTTTTCCGTAACTTTCATTAATTCCAAGTGTGGCTGACCCAAACTTATAAATGAGATAAGATCCCCGAACCTCGCGGTGGTGGTGCGTTTTGAAGGCGGATTCTAAAATCGTTGCTTTAAGATGTTCAAATGCATGCCCGGGACTGTTCACATGTTTTGACAGGGGCAAATAAGGGCAGCTTTTTGCATGAGAGCGGTGATTATTGAAGCGTATTCGGAAGGGCGTTTCAGTTTGGCCGATATATTGTTGCATACAAAAATTGCACTATAGAAGATATACAACATTAGCGGAGTCACAGTTAAAGTTACCTTTTATATTTACGTAGTAGTCTGAAGCCGTGCTGGTGGCGCGCTGTGCAGTGGTCATGTGTGGGCATACTTTACATCGGGGTTTATTGCAGGGCATGCAGCCAGTAGTTGCCGGTCGGTTGATGCGAGAGTTAGTAAGAAAGTTGATTGATTGTGGGGTTTAACGCGCCGACGCAACGCAGGCGATGAGGCGCGCCGTAGTGGAGGGCTCCGGATTAATTTTGACCACCTGGGGATCTTTATCGTGCGCCGAAATCTCGTACACACGGGCGTTTTTGCTTTTCGCCTCCATCAGAAAAGCGGCCGCCGCGGCCGGGAATCGAACCCGCGACCTCGTGCTCAGCAGCGCAACGCCTTAGCCACTGAGCCACCGCGGCGGGTAGTTAGTAAGAAAGTCACCTAAATTCTTATTACGCCGGTAGACAACGCGTGGTGGTTCGGGGAATATGCTTTTTAAGCGGTCACTTTCATTAGGATATTGTGATGTTTTTTTTAGCACGGTTGACACTCTTGGAGCGGAGGATGAGTGGGTTAAAACTAAGTTAGTTTGCGGGTTGCCCTTCGGGGCTTTTTTCTTACAGATTTCGTACGGTCTAATTGGTTGGCTCGCACAATAGCGTCGTCGGTAACTTTTTCCGGGTATTTTTTATTCAGAAGGGTGGTCTTGAGTTTTCGACAGTTTGAGTCAAACTCGGCTCGGTTTGAGCAAATTCTCCTAAATCGGTGGGCTTGGCTGTAAGTTATTGCTGTCTTGCAGTGTCTGACATGGCTACTTCGGAAGTGCAAATACTGCCTCGTGTCTGTCGGTTTTCTATACAGTTTAGTTTGAAGCCGACTTGGACGTCACCGTTTCTACCTTCCAAGGTCGGCTTCAAACTAAACTGTATAGAAAACCGACAGACACGAGACACGAGACCGACAAACATTTTCCGCTCCTTCTCACAGTTTTATGCAAACCTATATAAGAAATGTGTTCGAAATGTTTGCGACAGCAAAATCATGTAACTTTACTCTGATGAAGGCAAGTCCCGTTGCCGCTACGTAAGTAAACATTGTGTGTTATTGTTCTTGCTGTGTATCCGACTCTTTACTTATACTATATATATATCGATACCGGTCTGGTGCGATATATATATATATCGCACCAGACCGGTATTCTGGAGGTCGTGGGTTCGGATCTCACCCGGCGGGCATTTTTTTACCACTTTCTTTTCGACTCAAAAAATTCTTTATCTTGTAGCGACACCATCGTCATCGTAATCATCAGCGCCACAATCATCACGGTGACCGGCCAGCGTCATCAGTTCCACGCGCCCCAGATCGAACGTCGAGTCAGCAGCTGGGCGGCCGCACGTCAGCACCGCTCCCACTCCTGGCCGGGCCAACGCGAGCTGAATAAATGTAGGAGCCCACCAACCGAGTCAGCCTCCTACAAGTGGTGACCCGGACGTTCCCTACATGTGGTGACCAGGGAGTTCCTCGCCTGTTCCTCGGCCAGCGGCACACCGACATGGCGACCTGGGGGGACCCGCCAATACCGGCGTTCGAGCCACGCTACCCAAGAGGATGGTTCTTCAAGTTCGAGGCTGCCCTCTGGCTCAACCACGTCAGCATACAGCCTCTGAAGCATTCCATCCTCTGGGAGACGCTTCCGCTGGAGCTCCGCCGCGTCCTCGACCTACCACCGCTCAGCGCCACACCCTACGATGACCTTCGTGCTGCCGTGCTCGCGCACTACGGCTTCAGCGACAACCGCGTTCGGCCGGCAGCAGAGGAGATACCCGTACAGCCCACGACGGCTTCGCCGCCGCCTCCAGCACACGGGGTACCCGCACGGCTTGCACACACTACGCCGCCCCACACGGTACCCTCCGTGCCACCCAGCACGGCGACGTCCTCCACCCACGAGGCCGACGACCCGCTTCTCCATCTGCAGCACAGCAGCCCCACCATCACCGGCCGGACTTGAACCCGACGACATTGCACGCGCTCACCGACCACCTCCCGCCTCGTCCGCTGCTAACATACCGCGAGAAGGTGCGGGTGAGCCACAGAGCACCGAGACAGCGACCTCCATTCCGCCTCGGTTAGCACCACCGCCATCTACACCCGCTGCGAGCCCTCCCCTGACACCGCTCCACGACCAGTGCTCCACAGCGTTGCCGGCTCGATGCCAGACTGTGCGGCAGGCACAGTGTGCCCCCGACGAAGCGGTCATCATCGCACCCACCAGCTGCCGTCACGAAATTTCGGCTCCCGTTTTCGTGAATGCATGGCAGCACCGTACCCCTACGCTGTGCGACGCCCTCAGCTGCAACAAGACTGTGGACGTAGCTGCTGTGCATTTGAGCGACCTGCTTGACAACCAGGACATATGCGGGGTGGTAGCCTCTGAACGAGCGAAGATGGACATTCCCAAACCACCTGCGACCAAAATTGTGACGGGTCCACTAGGTGAGAAGAAAGAAGACCACAGTCGCAGTCCCAGGCATCCACCTCGTTCCCTCTCGCCTGTTGGTTCGCTTAACGACGCCGCGTATTCAACGCCGAGTTGCCAAAGCCATATCCGAGCGCACAAACGTCGTGCACCTCGCGGACGGGTCATCGCTCCGTATCGACCAGCCACTGCCACGACAGCGCTGGCGTCTCTAGCTAAGCGCAGGCAACTTTTCACCCGCTGTCACCGACGCCTACCCATACGACTCCGCAGGATATTCTCCATCCGCTCACCTGCTTCACGTTCCTTCACACGTGGAAGGATCCGTCCCTGGAAGAAGCCACCACGTGTGCCAATTTCACTTCGCCAGACCCGGGACCTTAGACGGACATGCCGCTACTTAAGCCGCAGAAGTCGTCGTGCCCCGTCCAGAGAAAGAGCTGCCTGCATCACAGGAACGCCAAGCCCTCACAAGCCGTCTCCAGTCGACCACGTTGTGATCGGGGCAGTGCTCTCGCCATCTGCGGAGCATCTCCTGTGCTTCTGGGTGCGCCTGCAAGCTTCCACGTCGCAAGGCGTCCGTTTCTGCGTGAGACCTCTGCGCCACTCCCAGGCAAGGCACCCCGAGGAAACTGTACATACCGGACGCCCTCCCTGGACCGACTAGGACAGTGTAAGGACATTGACCGTGGACAAATCATACCGATCACCGGTGTTGTATATACCTGTACATAGGTTTCACATATTTCTCATAACGCGCTACGCGCTAGGGGGGGAGCCCTGTAGCGACACCATCGTCATCGTAATCATCAGCGCCACAATCATCACGGTGACCGGCCAGCGTCATCAGTTCCACGCGCCCCAGATCGAACGTCGAGTCAGCAGCTGGGCGGCCGCACGTCAGCACCGCTCCCACTCCTGGCCGGGCCAACGCGAGCTGAATAAATGTAGGAGCCCACCAACCGAGTCAGCCTCCTACAATCTCTTTCTATGACCCACCACAACCTCCCCTTTGCTTTCCGAGGTTTTCTTGACTGCCAACCCTTACTTTCTGTCTTATTTTCACGGAGCCCCTCATTTCCCATTTTCTGATTCGCCACACGCTTAGCGAGGGCCTCTGTTCTGGCAGTCTTGGTGCCAAAGGGAGCTTAAGAGGGTTCAAGGCTAGTCGACCACTCTCGACATGTCGTAGACACTCGAGTCACGGCCCGGGGGTTAAAAAGAAGGTCCCCTTCACCCCGAGTAGTCCGAGTGGCGCTGGCTACCACCCCCAAATGCAGAAAAAAAAATCCTTAACATAAATACACGAGAAAGTGCTGGGCAAACAGCCCGGCCGGTAGCGTAGTGGTTATCGCACCAGACCGGTGTTCTGGAGGTCGTGGGTTCGGATCCCACCCGGCGGGCATTTTTTCACCACTTTCTTTTCGACTCAAAAAATTCTTCATATCTTTCTATGACCCACCACAACCTCCCCTTTGCTTTCCGAGGTTTTCTTTACTGCAAACCATTACTTTCTGTCTTATTTTAACGGAGCCCCTCATTTCCCATTTTCTGATTCGCCACATGCTTAGCGAGGGCCTCTGTTCTGGCAGTCTTGGTGCCAAAGGGAGCTTAAGAGGGTTCAAAGCTAGTCGACCACTCTCGACATGTCGTAGACACTCGAGTCACGGCCCGGGGGTTAAAAAGAAGGTCCCCTTCACCCCGAGTAGTCTGAGTGGCGCTAGCTACCACCCCCAAATGCAGAAAAAAAAAATCCTTAACATAAATACCCGAGAAAGTGCTGGGGAAACAGCCCGGCCGGTAGCGTAGTGGTTATCGCACCAGACCGGTATTCTGGAGGTCGTGGGTTCGGATCCCACCCGGCGGGCATTTTTTTCACCACTTTCTTTTCGACTCAAAAAATTCTTCATCTCTTTCTATGACCCACCACAACCTCCCCTTTGCTTTCCGAGGTTTTCTTTACTGCCAACCCTTACTTTCTGTATTATTTTCACGGAGCCCCTCATTTCCCATTTTCTGATTCGCCACATATATATATATATATATATCTATTTTTTTTGAACCCCCCTCTTTCTTCCTTCCTCCTCTTCCGTTTTTTGGTGTGTGTGTGTGTGAGTGTGTGAACGCTTGGAATAGGCGTCCGTAATTAACTCTGGTCTCCCCCAACCTTTTCTCCTAACCAGTCAGTTTGCAGTTAAGAAACGAGCAGGAAACGAGCCCCTCCTAGTCCCTCACTTTATTGCTTTCCCGTGGTGACTTCAGTGCCATGCAGCGTCTTCCTCTTATCTTATAGCCTCGCCTGCCTTGATTACGCCCCCCTTTCCCCTCTGTTCCCCGGCACTACTTCAAAACTTCCCTCCGCCACCCCCCTTGCGCTCTGGGGCCTCGCATACTTCTGTGTCGCGCAGAGCCTACGTTTTGCTTGACATATCTGCGTGCTTCGCCAACAACTAAAATGTATCTAAACCTTACTGATCTGCACTATTTGTATCTTTGAAAAAGGCCGGTCCCCGGTCGAAACGTTAGAATAAATGTTGTTATGTGGTTCAGTTTGACTTCTCTATCGTACAGCTAACCTCATAGCCAGGACCTTTTCTCTTAACTATATATATATATATATATATATATATTTATATATGAAAATATATGGAAAAGATAAGAACAACTTTGCGGTTAAATTGTTTATTGTAAATTAGTCCAACAGTTTCGGAAGTGGAACTTCCTTCCTCAGGGACAATCCCAAAATGAATGAACACAGAACCCTGATGCACACTGCATGCGAGGAAGTCACTCTTCCTCTCTCTCTCGCCAAGGAAAGGAATACGCCAGAGAACGTAAATCCGGTAACAACACGGCACTTGCGGGGCTTGGTGTTGAGTGGGCGAGAGTTAAAAAAAGGCTGTTGTTTTAGTGAGAAAACGGCACGGGTGGGGGAAGACAGCGGGAGCACAGTTTTCTATCGGCCCGCTGCGGCTGGGATGAAAGAGAACTGACAAACAAAATACAGACAACGCATGCGCACAGATGGGAAGAGCGGGGCGGTGGTGTAGTAACTAAGGACGCGGTCTTGGCCCGGCATTTGTTTTTGGGTTAACCCAGTACAGACCGTTAAACGGAGAGGCATTGCTTTTACCAAGAAACCAGTGATACTTTGTTTGCCCTTTGAAGGGCCGCGACATGGCGACAGAGAAAGGCACTAGCAGCAGCCAGCGGCGAGCGGCACAGTGGTCGGACCGCCCGGGAGACAGGTATGAAGTTACACAGGGGCGCGGCGAGTTCTGAGAAGGCGACGAGTGCCCTGTCGGTCCTCCGTCGCAGCCTAGAGCAATGTAAAGGCACACATACGATGCGACAAGCGTGAAGTTCAATTGAGGGCCGATACAGAAAACCACTGAATTACGCCACCGCTATAACAGAACATGACAATCTCAAGGTACCGCCAGACTGGCACTGCCGTTCAACGTCACCTCCCTCTCTCTTCTTACTCTTCCTAGTTGTCCCAACGTGGACAGCATTTATCGCGCAGCACGTCCAGTGCGGGGCTTAGGCGGCTTTCTTGGGCGGCGCTCCCCCTCGGTATGCACCCGTTGTCTGAGCTAATGGTGGGTGGTCCTGAAATATTAAAAGAAACTTTTATGATGGGCGGAGAGGTCTGAAAAATGTGCATCCACGTCCGTTTGTCAATCAACGTCCGTGGTCCTCCGGAGACACGACATGCTGCCAGCGCTCTCGTTGACACCATGAGTCAGCATTTTGAACTTATAAATAAGATACGATTCTTTCTGTTCGCGCTCCCGTTTAGTGTGAAAACCGCTCTCTAGCAGAGTGACTTTAATTTGGTCGAATGAATGACCTGGGAGGCTGACATGTCTTGAAATGGGCAAGTTTGGGTGTGTTTTAGCGTGAGAACGGTGTTTGTTAAAGCGTTTACGGAAGGCGGTTTCTGTTTGTCCGATGTACTGCATGACGCAGATGTCACAGTGAAGTATGTAGACGACATAATGGCTGTCACAGTTTAGATGCGCATTTATTTTGAATACTTAATCTGAGGAGCTGGCTTTAGCCGTAGTGGTGGTTGTCATGTGTGGACAGACCTTACAACGTGTTTTCTTGCATGGCTGGCATCCCCGTTGAGTGCGCTCAATGGTAGTCGTCTTGGCTCTGACTAACATATCTTTCAGGTTTTTTCCGCGACGATAAACAACTCGGGGAGGCTTTTGGAAAATTGAAGATAGCCGGCTACTTTGTTGCAGTATATTAAAATGTCTCGAAAGAATGTTATTAAGTTTAGGGAACGCAGATGAGTCGGTGAGGACAAGATTTGTCTGGCTTCCTTCATTCCTGGGATTCCCTCCAAGTAGAATTTCCTCGCGATTTAGGTTACGAGCTCTGTTGATGAATTCATCGACCACTGCTGCTGGGTACTTTTGACGAATGAGGGCATTTTTTAGTTGTTGGGAATTGTGGTCAAAGTCGGCATTGTCAGAGCCAATTCTGCGGTATCTGTGGGCCTGAGAAGACGGAATGCTCATCTTGGAATGCCGTGGATGGTCACTTTACAAGTGAAGATACTGCTGACGATCTGTGGGTTTTCTATATAGGGCTGTGATCGTGGTCGTGCCCTCTATGTGAATGGTGACGTCGAGAAAGTTTACCGATATCCTTGAGATATGCGTAAAAGATATAGAAGGGTGGACCGCGTTGAAATCCGGCATTAACTTATGCAAGCCTGCCTCGTCATGCGGCCAGACAAAAAAGATGTCATCCAGGAATCGCGTGTATCTGAGCGGGCGAACGTGTTGAGCTCCCAAGAAGGGTCCCTCGAGTGCCGCCATGAACAAGTTCGCGAAATTTGGTGATATTTTTGTGCCCATAGCTGTGCCGCTAATTTGAAGGTAATGTTTGTTTTCGAATTGGAAATAATTGTAACGAAGCACCAGGTCGAGTAGGGTAGTAAGGGCGTGCTCATGAATCTCTAGTGCCATATCAGCGTTTCCACATGCCTCCATGGTATACCTGATGCCGTCTGAATCAACGTTAGTAGAATAAACTCAGTTTCAAAGCTCCGACGGGGAGGCGGGCCGCGTGGCGGTCGCGAGAACTAGCGGCGCTGCAGTCAATTCTTGCGCTACCCCCGGCGCGTCGTCTGCTTCGGCGGTGGGAGGCCGCTGCAGCCGACCGCGGCGGGCCGCCGCGCAGACGTACCGCGGCAGCTTTCTACTACTGCTGTTGCTAAACTTAAACATCTATCATCTTTCCAGTCAACTAGCTTAAACGCCTTTGTCGTTCTAGTCGATGTTACCGCATCACATTTGTGCACTGCTTAAGTGGAAATGCGTTAGGTCGCCTGTATGCACTTACCTGCACGCGCAGCTCATTGGGACGGTCGGCCTATATTTTACTGTCTACATTGCGTTTAACTTCATGTAGGGTAGCTTGTAAGCCAATTACCCTTCTCAGCTTAGTTTTTATAACTACTGCGCCGTCTTACCTCGATCAAAACCGACCCAACGAGTTTGTGAAAGCAGTGCCTTAATAAGTGCTTTTATCTGCACGCGGCAATAAGACAGTTTTTCTGAATCACGTCGGTGCAAGGCCCCGTTAACCAGCTTCCGATGTAGAGTTCCTATGCTCAAATTTTATATTCTGCCGGGCTGGCCCCACCTCATCTCGCCTTTGTGCACTCTGTAGTGCATACGAGCATTAGATCACCAAAGATGAAAGTACGGTTTACAGTTCTTACGCTCATTTTATCTGTGACAAACGCACTCGAATTTTGTGAGTTGACATTACAGCTTGAATGCGCAATTTAAAGGTGCTCATGGTACGCCTGAATTAAGAAGGATCTTTGACCGCCATTGTGATGTCTTGAACTCAAGAAATCCGTTCAGCTGGTCATATAAGACACCTCTCCGAAAGGCGAATCAGGCTTCAATGAAGAATTTTTTTGAAAAGGCTGAATTGTGCATACCATGACGCAACGATTCACAAAAAATCACTGTTTGAGGGCCTAAAGAACACTGTATTTGCAGGACTCGTTGTATGTATGCACGGTGTCAGCAGGTTTTGATGGGTTAGTGGCGACGGTAATCTGCCGAATTCGCTCACGCTCAAGATGTATCAATACCACACCGAAACATTTTTTCGTTGCGTAAAAAGGAAAGGGCGGTTAAAACAACAGCCCTACTGCCTGTCAATTTACAGCTGCCTACAAGCGCCTTTTTATTAGAAGACAAGTTGCATCATCAGATACTGGAAACTCCTCTCGCGATATTGCGACTGATCTCTGCCCCTCAGGTGATGAAAACCTCGTTGAAACGCCAACAGCTTTCGCCTCGTTGAGAAGATCGTCGCTCTTGCAAGTACTTAATGAACTATAACACCCAGCGGGTCGACTTCCACACAAGCCATTCGCTTGTTCTCTTTGCAATAGTGCTCTACACAGCAGTATTTGGGGCACGGAAAGTATATGGAGGCACATCGCCCAATGAGTACTGCACTACACTGATGTTCACTGAGCTTCCAGAATTAGTTTCTGCGAAAACAAACGGTGGTCTCGTGGCACCATCGAAATACTTCTTGAAATTGCGCCGCGTCGTGGAAAAAGGGTTTAGTGTTTACAGGTTTAATGCAGGGGTTAATGTTCTACACGTTTAATGCAGCCGTTATATGCAAATAGTGAGCGCCAAAAGTGGAGGTGTTGACAGTCTTGTTTGAAAAAATATTGCTTGCTGAGTTGGAGCCTCATCTGTTGAACTGCGATGCATTCGACAATCACATTTAGGTTCTGTCGAAGAAGATTGCCAACGTGTATTCAATAATCAGAATCAGCCCATTCCGACTCAAATCAACCGGAAAAACTTGCACGCACAACTGTGTGTGAACACAGCAGACAGTCTATTATTTCGTAAAATCTGCAAACGACAGATAAGAACCAGAATTGAAGGAAGCTGGCTAGCTAGCATGCCTTCGTATTTTTTGCGGTTTTTAAGTGCGTGTGTTTGGTATAAGTCGCCTCATAGCCTACGTTGTGATAAATCAGGCAGTTTTTTTAATTGGTTACTCTTTTATCGTGTGTAACTTTTTTCTTTTGAAATTGTGTAAACGCTGGGGTGAATACAATTTGTGTACCGTTTGTTGCTTCCTCCGTGTGCCTCTCTTCTGGAACGTTACGAGCAAATATGCCTTACACCGTGAATGGCTGAATGCGTATTCCCTCATATGTATTAGCGTACGGTACATATGTAATTCTGTAAACAGCTGCTTTGGAGGCAGTAATCTGCTGTTTTAGCCGCCCTTTCCTTTTTACGCAACCAAAAAATGTTTCGATGTGGTATGGAGACATCTTGAGCGTGAGCGAATTCGGCAGCTTCCCGTCGCCACAAACACATCAAAAGGTGCTGACACCGTGCATACATTAAAGTTGTCCTGCAAATACAGTGTTCTTGAGGTCATTAAACACTGAGGTCATTAAACACAGGTGTCTTGTATGACCAGCTGAACGGATTTCTTGAGTTCAAGACATCAAAATGACGGTCAAAGGTCCTTGTGAATTCAGGCGTACCATGAGCACCTTTAAATTGCGCATTCAAGCTGTAATGTCAACTCACAAAATTCGAGTGCGTTTGTCACAGATGAAATGAGCGTAAGAACTGTAAACCGTACTTTCATCTTTGGTGATCTAATGTTGGTATGCACCACATAGTGCATAAAGGCGAGATGAGGTGGGACCAGCCCAGTCGATATAAAATTTGAGCATAGGAACTCTACATCGGAAGCTGGTTAACGGGACCTTGCACCGACGAGATTCAGAAGAACTGCCTTATTGCCGCGTGGAGATAACAGCACTTTTAAAGGCCCTGCTTTTACAAACTCGTTGGGTCGTTTTTGGACGAGGTAAGACGGCGCAGTAGTTATAAAAACTACGCTGAAAAGGGAAATTGGATTAGAAACTACCGTACATGAAGTTAAACACAGGCCGCGCCGGCCGCTTTTGTGATGGAGGCGAAAAGCAAAAACGCCCGTGTGTACGAGATTTCGGCGCACACACTAAACTTTTTTACACCCTTTTAGCCAAAAAGGGCGTAGCATAGGTGGAAAAAGGGTGTTGGGAGGCCTTTACACCCTTTTTCCTGAGTCTCAACACCCTTTTTCTAGCTCTACGCCCTTTTTGTTTGAAAATAAGGGTGTTGATCAACTTCAACACCCTTGGTTTTTCTTAGGGTGTTGAAAGGGTGTGGAAAGGGTGTTCAGCGGTTCATTGAATAAGGCCATGTTCGGATGCATAATAGCACTGTAAAGAAGAAGACATCCCCTCATATACTCCTCTACTCAAAAGAAATTTCCAAACGCAAAAAAAATAATTGCTCTTATGCAATGATCGCTCGTTTTCTTATTAGGTGCACCTCATGCCCCAAGTTTAGCTTTGGCACGTGAAACACCAATTTGAACCTTCAAAATTAAGAAGACTGTAGTCGTGTGGCGAAAAGGATGTTTACGAACTGCAACACGCTTGGCTTTCTGTAGGTTGTTGAAACGGTGTGAAATAGGTGTTCAGTTGCAAAAAAAGACCTAGTTTCTTCCGGTGTTGCTAGGTTTTGTTATGTTTGCTAAGGTTTACAATGTTCTTGCTAAGCCAGGATGACCGCTGAGGGATGAGGCCAAATTTAACCGGATTTTACAAGGCTGTTCCAGTGTGCCCGCCTTCCCCCCCCCCCCCCCCTCCCCATTTCCAGGAGATCCAAGAGGGAAACAAGGTAGGTCGGCCCCCAGCGTTGCTGTTTCTCCAGCCTTGCACCACTATTGCAAGCTGCCCGAATTTTTCTACCTTTTAGAGTCCAAAAAAGACTAGTACCTTTGAAATGGTACAGTAAGAGGTGCGGATACGCATACGCCCCTTGTGCTCACACTCTAACAAGCTCGAAAGCCGACTTCACTGTCATAATACCCTATCTGCGGTGGTGCACCCTTTACACGCGCCCCAGTTTTTTCTTTGTATTTCTTTGCTAATGCTGCCGAAACTACCTCCTGAAGCTTAAAGAGCTTCACTGGTAATAAATTATGCCAATTCATATTGCTGTAAACATCCTGAGGCACAACCCCCCCCCCCCCCGCCCGATTGTAGAGAATGTTAAGTCCACCCGTGTAAACAGGTACAAAATGCCTCCAAAATTGGAGGTCTCTCCACCTTTTTTCTTCGTTGGCGGTCTTTTCTTACACCCTTTTTTTCTTTACGCCCTGTTTCTTAGTTTCGAACTCCCTAATTTGTAGCTTTACACCCTTCTGGGAAAAAGGGTGTTGAGCTGGCAGGGAAGATTTGTATGGTATTTAATAAAATTCTTAAAGTTACGGATCAGGAAAACTACCGCGTAATTAAAACGTTTTTGCAAATCCACGTGTAGATTTGTATATTCTCGTAGTAAAATCCATACTTCCAAAATTAGCGCTAAAATATCAGTTTTTTTGCGACAAGCCCACCGACTCCATCTGGGGGCTTTCCTCTGCTGGGTATAAAAGCAAGAACAGCACATGCATTGCTAAGTAAGTATGCACTCCCTGTACCACTTGCACCCCGTGTTCCAACTGTGACTTGTACGCATTGGCTGTTTGTGTTGAATGCTGCGCGCTCCGCCGTTTGACATTGCCTCTGCGCATGACATCACCTCAGAAAAAGGGTGTGACTCAACACCCTTTTTTTAGGGTGTTGAGCATCCTCAACACCCCTATTTAAAGGTGTTGAGCTAACACCCTTTTTCATCCATACACCCTTTTTTTGCCAAAACACCTTTTAAGGGTGTTAGCCATGGGACAAGATTTTTACACCCTTTTCGGCCAAAAAGGGCGTAAAAAAGTTTAGTGTGCACGTTAAAGATCCCCAGGGGGTCAAAATTAATCCGGAGCCCTCCACTACGGCGCGCCTCATCGCCTGCGTTGCGTCGGCGCGTTAAAACCCACAATCAATCAAGTTAAACGCAATGTAGACAGTTTTTTAAAATATTGGCCGACCATCGATTCTTAGCTAGCTAATTGCTGGGCGTGCAGTGCAGTGCATACAGGCGACCCAACGCGTTTCCACTTAAACAGTGCACATATGTGATGCGGTAACGTCGACTAGAAGGACGAAGGCGTTTAAGCTTGTCGACTGGAAAGATGATAGATGTTAAAGTTTAGCAATAGGAGTACTACCGCAGTACGTCTGCGCGGCGGACCGCCGCGGTCGGCTGCAGCGCCCGCCCGCCGCCGAAGCAGACGACGCGCCGGGAGTAGCGCAACACTTGACTGCAGCGCCGCTAGTTCTCGCGACCGCCGTTTGTTCCACCCTCCGCCGCTGGCGGGGATGCGGAGCTTTAAAACTGAGCTTCTTCTAGTAACGTTGGTCTGAATAGGATATATTGGTGTACAGCGATGAGACATGCATTGTAACCGGGAAGCTGCCAGGGGGGATTACCAGTCCACACGTCTCTCTCAAAAAATGGTTTGTGTCCTTGATATAGGCCGGAATTGTGGGAACTGCGTTTTTCAAAATAAAATCAAGAAAGCTGGAAATTGATTATGTTGGAGTTCCATTGCCAAAGACAATAGGGTGGCCTGAACTGCCAGTTTTGTGAATTTTGGGGAGTAGGCAAAAGCGTCCCAGTAGTGATTGGGTGGGCGTCATTGCTTTAAACATGTCTTTAGTTATATCGCCATTTTCAAGAAGCCTTGTGAGTTCACGGGTGATTTTTGATACGAACTGTGGTGTTGGGTCCGCAGGAAGTCCCTCATAAAAATTCTCATCACTCAGTTGTCGGAGTCCTCCTTTAATATAGTCGGTTTTCTTAATTACGACTATTGCTTCGCCCTTGTCCGCCGGCTTCATAACAATGTCATCCGATGGCGGAGGGAGAAAAGGTTGATTGATTGATACATTGATTGTAGGTTTAAACGCGCCCACGCAACGAAGGCGATGAGGCGCGCCGTAGCGGAGGGCTCCGGATTAATTTTGACCACCTGGGGATCTTTAACGTGCGCCGAAATGTCGTACACACGGTCGTTTTTGCTTTTCGCCTCCATCAGAAGAGCGGCCGCCGCGGCCGGGAATCGAACCCGCGACCTAGTGCTCAGAAGCGCAATGCCTTAGCCACTGAGCTACCGCGGCGGGTAGGGAGAAAGGGGCCTTGCGCTAATCAGTTGATAGGTTGTTGCGGACAGGGTTTGTTTTCCCTAATGCATTCAAGACGTCTTTTTGAACGGCCGACATGTACAGTGCGCAACACCCTTGTCTATAACACTGATTTCAACTTTGACTGGTCACCTCTCAAAACTGCGGACTCAAACTTGTCACAAAAGACGTTGAGGTCAAAATATATGGTCAAGACTTAAGAATGACACAATAGTTTTCTTCAAATGTTTTTTGCCCGAGGCAAGATGAGGCTATAAGTACGAAATCTGTGTTATAGACAAGGGTGTTGCCCTCTGTACAGGCGGTCACAGAATAAACCGGACCAAGCGAGCGGTCCGCGAATACTATCGGCGCGACACCTTCCGGCCCAGCGCCTGCTGTCGAGATAGCGGAGGGCGCATGCGTGTCCCTCCCTAGAGTTTGTGCATGTCAGTTTCCTTGATTTCGGCTGCAGCACTTTGATCCTCTCCAATGCGACTCGCGGCGGCGCCTTGCGCGGCGCGCCTACCGGCCGGGCGTGATGCATGTCAGCAGCATGCAGCGTGCGCCATGCGCTGATGCCGCGTAACTGTGCCTTCATCTGAGAATGTTCGTTCGGCACTCTTTTTGTCATTTTATTGACTGAAACGCAAACTGGCGTTGAAGAAAGGCTGCGATAAAGATTCACACATGACTGAACCAGTGCTGGTCATTATGCGACAAACACACAGTTGATAGAACTAAAAACAGCGATGTTTTTTTTTAGTTTCGAGTTTTTCCCGTGCGGCATATGAGAGGCGGTTTAAAGATGGGAGGAGGGAAGAAAGTAGGAAGGAAAGAGCTTATTCGCGTCGGAAAAATAGACCGAAATACACAGCTGTCCGTGTGAGTGCACTGCTATCGAAAAGCAATGAGGCGTTTCCTTCCATGTCACCCATTGGACAGTGATAGCTATGAAGCGTATAAAGCACGTAACTCGTCCTGCATGGTCATATTCGTGAAGAATGCCTTCCCGCGACCCTATCGAGCAACGGAGGCACATCGTGCGACTTTTCATCGAAGGGACTACTCAGTGGGAAAGTTGCCACCTCACCGGGAGGTCTAGGACTTCTGTAAGCCGCATTATTCAAGCTTACTGCGATGATCAGGGCAGACTCATTGACGCAGAGCGCAGCGGGCGGCCTAAAGTCACCAGTGAGGAGCAGGAACTACTGATTGTCGCAGCCGCTGTGGCAGATCCCCTCCTGTCTGCAAAAGAATTTCGACAGCAGCTGTCATTGAATGTCTCTTGCGAGACAATTCGAAGACGACTGAAGGAGGCGGGACTCGGGAGTTGCGTGGCAGCGCAGAAACCGCGCGTGACGGACCGCCAGTGGATGGAAAGGCTGGAGTTCGCCCGGGCAGTGGAGCGGTGGACAACGGACGAGTGGAAGGAAGTTATATTCACAGACGAATCGACTTTCTCCACTCGCTGGGATCAACAGCGGCGTGTTTGGCGTCCGATGAGCGGCACGGATGAAACTAAACTGTGAAACGTAGCTGGTAATGTGCATTCTAGATTATATATAAACTACTACAGTCATCATCATCATCATCATCAGCCTATCTACGCCCACTGTAGGGCAAAGGCCTCTCTCATTATTCTCCAATTACCTCGGTCCTGTGCCAACTGCGACCAAGTTATCCCCGCAAACTTCTTGATCTCATCTCCCCATCTAACTTTCTGCCGCCCCCTGCAACGCTTGCCTTCTCTAGGGATCCACTCTGTTACCCTTAATGACCAGCGGTTATCTTGCCTTCGCATTACATGCCCTACCCACGTCCATTTCTTTTTATTAATCTCTACTAATATGTCCTTAACACGTGTTTGTTCCCTGACCCACTCCGCTGTCTTCTTGTCCCTTAATGTTACACCTGTCATTTTCCGCTCCATTGCACGCTGAGTCGTTCTCAATGTAATGTGTAAGAGGTCAAATCGGGAGCGCGCTTTAATGTGAGAATTGCTGAGCATTCCTTTGGGAGTCCCGAGTGCAACGCTAAGCGTAATTGTTAAGTCTAGCAATGCATAACTGCCTGTTAATAACTATATTTTGGAGCAACCGATATACAATGTCCCTGTAAATTTTATTCCGCTGGGTTCATTTGAAACGTTTTATAAGCACCTTTTGTTAAGCATTTCTTGTCGCTGTTTTTTTACGAAACACTTCAGGTAACCCGCATCGGCTAACGGGGATTTTGTAATTCCCGATGTGGAAAGAGGATGAAATTGATGCATAGCTTTATGCAGGATACTGTTCGCCTACGTGGCAGTGGGGGTGCAGCCTCCCGCTAAAAAAATGTGCCAGCAATTTCAATCGATGTAAACTATCAAACACGGCGAAGTCCTTTCATTGATTTAGCTGGTATACCCTCCGAACATCTGAGGAGATATCTTTCCTCGGAGATATCTTTCCTTAATGTATTTCTGTATTTAGCCACATGGTATTTAGATACCAGCCCGGCTACATCGAAAGCGTCCTTTCCAGTGGGAGGTGCTCCGTCAGCGTATGGGGCGCAATGAGTGCGGACGGCCTGGGACCCCTCGTCAGAATTTCTGGACCATTCAATGCTTCCCAGTACTGTAACATCATTTCGACAAGTCTGCTCCCCTACGTCCTGGACGGGTGCTTCATCCTGCAACAGGGCCGAACCCCTGTCTTCACAGCACGAGCCGTGAGCTCACTGCTCGAGGACCACGTGGTGCGACAGCTGCGGTGGCCTCCGTGCGGGGCAGACCTAAACCCGATAGAAAATGTGTGGGGGATTATGAAGATGAATCTCGGCAAACGAAATGACTGCGGTCGCACGGCGGACGAGTTGTGGCAGGCAGTGGAAGATGAATGGGGACGCCTGCGCCCCCGTCCCGAAATCATAAAGTCGCTTTATGAGTCGCTCCCCCGACGCATTCGTGAAGTTATCAAAAACGACGGAAACTTCACACACAATTAATAAGGGGAACCACTGGGACAATGACCGATGTTTTAAAGCAAAGCTTTCTACCTCTACCCCCAAGGGTTCTTTCGCGACCGTTGGTGTCACCAGAAAACTCCAGCGAACAAATAAAAGAATTTACTGGCACCGCCGGGAATCGAACCTGGAACTAATAAACTAACAAAGCGAGAGCCCGTTGTCTTACCGATTTAGCTACAAGCCCACGCGAAGACTGGGAAGACAGGTGGTGTACTCACCAAGCACATCCACAGGTTTACCCCCTGCGTTCTCGCTGAATGCCACGTGAAAGCGTCACGCGACCACTCACGCCCGTCTAGCGGCCCTGTGCCCACCTTGCTCATGTGCTAACAGTTACAAAAATTAAAGGAAGCTTATACCAATGCATGGCATCTTACTTCTAGTACGCCAATGTGCTAAAGCCTGTGGCTTCTAGTGTTCACGTAAATAATCACAGCTCCTTGTCGTCCGCCCTCACGCCAAACCAAGGAATACATTCAAATACTCCTTGATGGCCAGGCCATCACTCCAAGCCCCAGCATCAAGATCCTGGGCCTATACATTGCGAGGCTCACACCAAGAGTGACGTCTCCTTGCAGCGCCTCAGAAACAGCATTAATCAGATCATACACATGATCAGGCGAGTTGCCACCAAGAATCGAGGCCTAAAGGAATCCGATTCCTTTCGAATAATTGGAGCTTTTGTCCTCTCGAGAGTTACTTACGTGAACCCCCTGTCTTCTTCTCGACAAGGAAGACATAGAGATGCTTTATATATAGATTAGAAAGGCGGTCGATCAGGCCATTCGTCTTCTCATGAGTGCGTCCACACAGAGGCTGCTTAGCACGGGGCTCCACGACACGGTGGAAAAGCTGATACAAGGCCATCTTTCTAACCAGAAGGTCCGACTCAGAACTGCGATGGGTAACCGCATGCTTCACCAGATTGGCTGGGCAGCCCAGAATGTCACTCCGCTTGACGTACTCCCAGACTCTTGGCGACTAAAACTAAAGATGCTCTCTTTGCTTAGAAATATGAACCCCTCACATGACGAGGGTCGCCGAAAAGCACGGGCTCAAGCGCTAAACACCACCCTCGGTGGGGATCATGCAATTATCTACACAGACGCCTCCAAACATCGAGGGCAGCAATACGCCATCATCGTGACTACCTCCAGAACCAACCTTTTTGCGTGTACCTCGCTTAGGACCCAAGAACTGACGGCAGCAGAAGAGGCAGCCATCACTTTGGCTCTCGCTCAACCAGGGTAGTCATCGGAGGGTAGTCATCGATTCCCAGCAAGCCTACTGGAATTACCAGTAGGGTTGGGTGCCCTGACCTGCACTGCGCGTACTAAAAAACCACTCCCCAAACGGTTCCATTCGGCTCATCTGGACACCCTCACGCTTCAATGAAGGGCAACAAATACGCCCACCCAACAAGCCTGCGCTTTTACCTCCCGTGTTATGGAGCTGCACGAGGACAGTCACCCGCTTGTCACGTTCAGGGAGATAACCCAGCATTATCGCCTTCTGCGATAGACCGTACATTCGCCTTACCGTGACCTTTCCAGAGAACAACAAACTACCCTACTCCTCATACAATCCGGGCTCCTTCCCACAGCCTACGCGTCTTCACTTAATGTATTCGAATCGCTACGACGCTGAATGTAAATTTTGCTCAGAAGTAGGAACACTCCGCCCCGTTATCGGCGTGTGCGACTTTAGCCCTTAGCACCCTCCTCTCTTTCCGCAACTACCCAACAAGAGCAATGGGAGACGCTGCTGTCCTGGCCCTCTCTGCCTACCCAGCTTCAGCGGGTTGACAGAACACAGGCCGCGCGGACTGCATATGGGACCCACAGAAGAAGGAATCACTCCCCAGGGCTGCACTCTGGGCTGTTCAGAAATCTGAATAGAAGTATTTCTTCCTCCTCCTCCTTCTCTGCCGCAAATCTCGTCGCCTCCGTCCACGGCGCAGAGACGGAGAAGACAGATCGTCTAACACCGGGTTGGAGCTTACTTTAATTTTATAAAAAAAAGTTTCCACTCTTGTGCTACACCAATACAACTCAACCAAACACCGTTCATGCTTCCTGCATTGATTTAACCTTAACAAGAATATCTCTTTGAAGTAATAAATGGTGTGGTTAACTGCATTTCACTTCTCTCTGGTTTTGCTATTTGTAGAACTATGTGAGTGAATTTAACTGACGTCGCATGGGTAATCATTATGGGTGCCGTTTACAGCTTTGCTTTCCAACCACATTCATGGGGTGGATTGGCGCGATTTTTATTTTTTTTTGTTCCGAACCGAATAAACCTTCGCTGTATTCAGTTCTCTATCAACTGTGTTCGTCGCATAACGACCAGCAGTTTTAGTCATGTGTGAATCTTTATCGCAGCCTTTCTTCAACGCCAGTTTGCATTCCAGTCATTAAAATGATAAAAAGAGCGCCGAACAAACATTCTCAGATGAACGCACAGTTACGCGGCATCAGCGCATGGCGCACGCTGCCGGCTGCTGCCAAGCATCACGCCCGCTCGGTAGGCGAGCCGCGCAAGGGGCCTCCGCGCGTCGCATTCGAGAGGAACGGAGTGCTGCAGCCGCAGTCAAGTAAACTGACATGCACAAACTATAGGGAGGGACACGCATGCGCCCTCCGCTATCTCGACAGCAGGCGCTGGGCCGGAAGGTGTCGCACCGATAGCTATCGCGCGCCGCTCGCTTGGTGCGGTTTATTCTATGGACGCCTGTACATATCGAGATGTTTGTCCCGACCATCGCTCGGTGTCCAACATTTGTCTGATGCTCCCGGAATTTCTTTGTCTGGGTTTCTTCCTTGGTCGTAGAAGTATTCTCGAAGGCGCAAGTTCCTCGCAAAATTGTCTAAGTCCTGGTACAGCTGAAATTCATTAAAGTTACCCGTAGAGGAACAGAATGTGAGACCTTTTGATAGCAGTTTAAGTTCCGATTCTATGAGCGGTACGTCCGATAGGTTGACAACGTTGGATCCTGGATACGCCGAACTTTCAGATAGGGTTTCACTCACAGTACATACTCTTTTCTTCTCACCCAAGGGTACCAGTCGGATTATCCGAAATGGAAGAATTCTCATTTCTGGTTTGGCTTCCTGAGCGTCCAACTCCCTGCTCCCTAAAGGAGTGATCTGGAATGGGGATATTGTCTCTCCGCATCTTTTTAAATTTTTGGTTCATTTCACCTCCTTGTTTTTGGGATTCGTATCTCTTGAGTTCCATTCTTTCCGTTTCGAATATCTCCGGGCTGCTCCGAAGGGAAGTTTCCAACTTCTCTAACTCTAATGTCTTTCTTTCTCCGTGTCCCATTATTACTTGCATTAGCTGCAAGGGTGCGTCCTCGAAAATATTATTCCACCGCGCCATTTCATCTGCATTAAGATCGGTCATTGCCGGTGTCAGCCTTACCCGCAGTCCTTTAGGTATTTTACGGGCTGTTACATATGATTTTAAAGTAGCACTGTGCAAGTTGTAGCGCACGCGTTTATCTATGCTTTTTCGAAGAGAGAGGAAGGCGCGCGACCAGGGTCGTGTCGTTCGGGCCGCACCTTTTCTTGGGTGGAGTCAGTCGTTGCGAACACCCGCGTGAATCGTCTCAGGGAAGGTCTGGCGTGTCCCGTTGGGCCGGCGTGGCGCAGTCTTCGGGGTCACAGCTGTGGTGGGAGAGACCTTCGTGGAAGGGGGAGCCCGCTGACATTCCCGCTGTGCCGGCGTTGCACCTTGTCTTGGGTTGTTCGGTGCCCGTGGTTTGAAGGGTCTCTTCTGCCAGCCGAGCGCCCTGAACGAGATAGTGTTGCTGAAGTGCTCCGCCAGCAGTGTAACGCCCTCAAAACTCGCGTGGAGCCCGTCAGCAGCAAAGACCCTCCGTGCCGGCAGTTCGTGGAAGGCGTGATCGATGTAGCGCACGTCTACCCCCCCCCTCCTTCCGCTGGCACAGGCAGCGGACCTCGTGCACAAAATGGGAGGCCTCGCAGTTGAAGGTTCTGACAAACAACCAGTCTCCCCCTCGTCGGCGCCGGTTCAGGGTGCGGGGCAGGGGCAGGCTCAAGCATATCCTTCTCAAGGCCGGACGGTGGAGACGAACCCTGGCAAGCATTTCTCTTAACTTCTCCAGGGATGACGATGATCCACTTTAAGAAGTTAAGAGAAATGCTTGCCAGGGTTCGTTTCCACCGTCCGCCCTTCAGAAGGATATGCTTGAGCCTGCCCCTTCCCCGCACCCTGAACCGGCGTCGACAAGGGAGGAGACTGGCGGTTTGTCAGATTTTTCAACCTCCTCAGATTAGGTATTCAAAATAAATGCGCATCTAAACTGTGATAGCCATAATGTCGTCTACATTCTTCACTGTGACATCTGTGGCATGCAGTACTTCGGACAAACAGAAACCGCCTTCCGTAAACGCTTTAACAACCACCGTTCTCACGCTAAAATACAACCGAACTTGCCCATTTCAAGACATGTCAGCCTCCCAGGACATTCATTCGACCAAATTAAAGTCACTCTGCTAGACAGCGGTTTTCACACTAAACGGGAGCGCGAACAGAAAGAATCGTATGTTATTTATAAGTTTAAAACGTTGACTCATGGTGTCAACGAGAGCGCTGGCAGCATTTCGTGCCTCCGGAGGACCACAGACGTTTAATTGACAACAGGACGTAAATGCGCATTGTTCCATCCCCTTCCCTCATCATAAAAGTTTTTTTTTTAATTATTCAGGACCACCCACCATTAGCTCAGACAACGGGCGCATACCGAGGGGGAGCGCCGCCCAAAAAAGGCGCCTAAGCCCCGCACTGGACGTGCTGCGCGATAAATGCTGTCCACGTTGGGACAACTAGGAAGAGTAAGAAGAGAGAGAGAGTTGACGTTGAACGGCAGTGCCAGTCTGGCCGTACCTTGAGATTGTCATGTTCTGTTAAGACATAGCGGTGGCGTAATTCAGTGGTTTTCTGTCTCGGCCCTCTATTGAACTTCACGCTTGTCGCGTTGTATGTGTGCCTTTACATTGCTCTACGCTGCGGCCGAGGACGGACGGGGCACTCGTCACCTTCTCCGAACTCGCCGCGCCCCTGTGTAACTTCATCCCTATCTCCCGTGCGGTCAGACCACTGGGCCGCTCGCCGCTGGCTGCTGCTAGTGCCTTTCTCTGTCGCCATGTCGCGGCCCTTCAAAGAGCAAAGAAAGTATCACCGGTGTCTTCGTAAAAGCAATTCCTCTCCGTTTAACGGTCTGTCCTGGGTTAACCCAAAAACAAATGCCGGGCCAGGACCGCGTCCTTAGTTACTACACCACCGCCCCGCTCTTCCCATCTGTGCACATGCGTTTTCTGTATTTTGTTTGTCAGTTCTCTTCCATCCTAGCCGCAGCGGGCCCATAGAAAACTTTGCTCCCGCTCCCTTCCCCCACCCGTGCCGTTTTCTCACTAAAACAACCCCCTTTTTTTTACTTCTCTCCTGCTCAACACCAAGCCCCGCAAGTGCTGTGTTGATACCGGATTTACGTTCTCTGGCGTATTTCTCTCTTTCGCGAGGGAGAGGAAGAGATACTCCCTCGCATGCAGTGTGCATCAGGGTTCTGTGTTCATTTTGGGATTGTCCCTGAGGAAGGAAATTCCACTTTCGAAACTGTTGGACTACTTTATAATAAACAAGTTAACCGCAAAGTTGTCCGTATCTTTTACTTGAACATTTATTCTGGCCCATTGCAAAACTCATCAAAATCTATATATATATATATATATATATTGAAGCGAGGTTTATTGGACCACTAACGAGCAGTTAGAGCTGCGGAGAAGCCGAGGTTCTACATGCTAAGCAAGCTAGGTCCGACGCGATACAGGATCGGCCCGTGCGCCAAGCGCTTCTTCTGCCTTCTCGTCGTCGGGCATGTACCACACCGAATATCCCCAACGGGGCATTGTCCTTGCATAGACAACTGTGCCAATTGCTGATATCGCGTCCATAATCAACGCTACAATATTCGCCCCCGGTGGAAAAGGAGCCATCCTGGCGACTCAATGGGACGAGGAGACCACAGGATCGTAATACTCTTTCAGCCGGTTGGCGTGGACTATCTCGCGTCCACGGTGTCGACGGTCGGGTGCGGGGGTAACCGGTTCGATGAGGTAATTCACTGGTGATGTTTGCTTGACGACTCTGTAGGGTCCATGATATTTTGCAACAACCTTCGGTGAGAGACCGAGTGTAGGGCATGGCACCCACATCCAGACAAGTGAATCACGCCTATAGGTGGGAGCCGCGGTGGAAGCGTCGAGATTATGCTTCTGGTGCTGCTGGTGTTCAGATGTGAGCGAGTGGGCCAGCTGACGGCACTCTTCGGCATGCTTGACTACTTCCGAAATGGGTGCGAACTCGGTGTGATCTGAGCGATACGGCAAAATTGTGTCAAGGGTGCACGCCGGCTCCCGTCCGTAGAGCAGCAAAAACGGTGAGAATCCCGTCGTCGTCTGCATAGCCGTGTTGTAGGCGTACGTGACAAAGGGAAGTATCACGTCCCAGTCCGAATGGTCCGACGCCACGTACATCGAAATCATATCACTCAAAGTGCGGTTAAATCGTTCTGTGAGTCCATTCGTCTGCGGGTGGTAAGACGACGTAGTTCGGTGAACAATTCGACATTCCCGCATGAGGGCTTCGATGGCTTCCGACAGGAAGACGCGACCTCGGTCACTGAGCAGCTCTCGAGGAGCACCATGGCGAAGTATGAAACGGCGTAACAGAAAGGACGCGACCTCACGTGCCGTGGCAGTTGCTAGAGCAGCGGTTTCTGCATAGCGCGTAAGGTGATCCACTGCCACAATGACCCAACGGTTTCCATCAGCTGTGCACGGTAGGGGGCCGTAAAGGTCTATCCCAATGCGATCGAACGGTCTTTCTGGGCACGGCAATGGCTGCAGCGGGCCCGCCGCGGGAGTAGGAGGGCATTTGCGCCGCTGACAGTTGATGCATGACCGGATGTACTTGCGGACGAACGTGTACATTCCCCGCCAGTAATACCGTAGGCGAAGCCGCTCATACGTTTTTAACACACCGGCGTGAGCGCAGCTGGGGTCAGCGTGGAAGGATGCGCATATGGCCGTGCACAAATGGCGAGGTATTACCAGTAACCATTTGCGACCTCCTGATAGGTAGTTGCGCCTGAAGAGCATTTCGTCGCGGGGTGCAAAGTGGGCGGCTTGTCGGCGCAGCGCACGCGATTCTTGAGCAGAGGACACACCAGAGAGGAATTCAATAAGCGAAGCAATCCAGGGGTCCTTGCGCTGCTCAGCTGGCATGTCCGTGATGTCGAGGGAAGACAGGCCGGCTTCAACAGAAACGGAGCACGAGTCTTCCGCCGGTAGGGGGGAGCGAGACAGAGCGTCAGCGTCTGAATGCTTCCGGCCGGAACGGTACAGCACACGGATGTCATGCTCTTGAAGTCGCAGAGCCCAGCGACCAAGGCGGCCAGACGGGTCTTTGAGCGACGACAACCAGCATAATGTGTGATGGTCCGTCACAACGTCAAAAGGACGGCCGTACAAATATGGTCAAAATTTTGTAAGCGCCCATACGATGGCCAAGCACTCCTTTTCCGTGACCGAATAATTTAACTCAGCTTTTGTGAGCGTACGACTGGCATAAGCGACGACATAATCGTCAAAACCAGCTTTTAGTTGGGCAAGCACTGCACCGATTCCAGCGCCACTGGCATCCGTGTGGATTTCTGTTGGCGCGGTCGGGTCAAAGTGTCGCAGAATAGGCGGGGAAGTAAGGAGTCGCTGTAACTTTGCGAAGGCTTCATCGCAATCCCTCGACCAAGCGCCAATACCGCTTTCCTTGCCGAGAAGCACCGTCAAGGGCGCAATTATGGGGGCAAAGTTGCGAGTGAAGCGGCGGAAATATGAACATAGTCCAATAAAGCTCCGTAGGGCCTTCATAGTGGTCGGTTTAGGGAACACGGCGACCACGCGAAATTTGGTGGCGTCGGGAAGAATTCCCTCCTTCGACACAACGTGGCCCAGTATGGTCAACGTTCGCGCCGCAAAGTGGCATTTCTTCATGTTGAGTTGCAATCTGGCATTGGCAAGGCAAGTCGAAACCTGCTCCAGGCGCCTCAAGTGAGTGTCGAAGTCGGGAGAAAAAACGACTGTCATCGAGATAACAGAGACACGTTTTCCACTTCAGGCCGCGCAAAATGGTGTCCATCATCCTCTCGAACGTGGCAGGAGCGTTGCACAGGCCAATTGGCATAACGTTAAATTCATACAGGCCGTCAGGACTGATGAACGCCGTTTTCGCGCGATCGGCTTCCACCATGGATACCTGCCAATATCCAGACCGCAGATCAAGGGAAGAAAAAAACTCTGCGCCTTGTAAACTGTCAAGGGCATCGTCGATCCGTGGTAAAGGATAGACATCCTTCCGCGTGATGCTGTCGGTTCAGACGGCGATAGTCTACGCAAAAGCGGATGGAACCGTGGTTTTTTGTTACAAGCACCACGGGAGACGCCCAGGAACTGTTGGAGGGCCGAGTTACTCCCCGCTTGAGCATATTGTTCACCTGTTTGTCAATAGTGCTGCGCTCCTTCGGCGACACACGGTAACGTCGTTGGCGCAGTGGTGCATGCGAGCCTGTGTCAATGGAGTGAGAAACTGCAGATGTTTTGCCCAGCGGTGCCTTTGCGCCGTCAAAAGAAGAGCGGAACCGATATAGCAGAGCGAGGAGCCTCACTTGTTGGTCTGATCTGAGAGCAGGATCGATCAAGCGCCAATGTCCGGAGGCGACAGGTCTGGTGCTGACGGGGCAGGACTCAGTCCAGCCACTGGAACCCATGACGGAGAGTCGTCTGGTACGGCGGTGACAAGCTGTGGCCCAATAACTTCGACGCATCCAAGGACCTCACCGTGCAGGAGACGAAGGGGTTCCAAGGACTCGTTGTTGACTACTATGGCGCTCGTGCCAGCATGAACTGTCAGTAGGGCGAATGGCAGGGACAGCGATTTTCGGTGAAGAAATAAGCGCGACGTCTTCAATAACACAGAAACAAGTGTGCTACTACAATTGAAGTTTATTACAGCGACACTGTCTTTTTAACACACTGAGAAGAGATAAAACTGTACAGAAGGAAAGAACGAAATAATGGTTCAAGCGGTCGTAGTGAAACGGCTACGCTGGTTGCTGCCGTTTCATCCTTCGGTCTCACTCGCGAAATTCAGCGGCCCCAAAAAGGCTCCGTAGCCCCATTCGAGAAACATCGTGAGTTACTGAAATGCTCTGCATTTAAAACATCCCCCTCGCGAGGGGCACGATCAAATGCAGAGCATTTCCGCGGGGGGCGCGCCTGCAAGTCGTATGGATTACGTATTGGTTGTTGTTGTAATTGTTGTCTTCCAGCGTAGACAATGTCGATGAAGTAGCTGGTGAAACGTGAAACGTGCCGTGAACCCCCTGCCGCGGCTATGGCTCAAAGTGGAGCGGCTATGACGCAACGTGGCGCGGCAATGACGCAACACAATCCAACACAATCCACTTTAATCCAATCCAATCCAAATCCAAATCCAAGCCAATCCAAGCCAAGCCAAGCCAAGCCAATTCAAGCCAATCCAATCGAATCCAATCCAATGCCCCTCGCGAGAGAGTGTTATAGCGCCAAAATCGCGCCACCACACGAACGCATGATGTTGACGTCACGATCACGCCACAGATGTTAGCGACCGGAGCACGCGCGAACGACGTATGTGGTTTAAGCACGAACCGACCGCGGCGAGAGAGCGCGATGCGAGCGCCCCCACCTGTTCTTGCGCGCGAACCGACTGTTGATCAGCGCGAACCCAACGCGGCGAGAGAGGGTGTTGCGCACGTCCCCACCTGTTGTGCGCCCGAACCGAACGCGGCTAGAGAGGGCGGTGCGAGCGGAGAGAAGGCGAGGAGGACGCGGGGGAGAGGGCGCACCTGTGGCCGACGGTTGAATGAGTCAAGGATATAAGGCGTGTTCGTAACCTTCTATTATGTGTCGGCTTTGTGGTGCAGTGGGTAGAGTACCATGTACCTTGCGTTCCGCCCGCAGAGTCGTTGGTTCGAAACCTTGTGCCGGAAAGTATTTTTTATATAGTGTAGGGCGAGCGATGCGGACTACGGGTGCCAACGCGGGTGACATCATGAGTTACTGAAATGCTCTGCATTTAAAAGAACTGGTGCGTCGGTAATTGAAGAGAAGCAGAGGGGTACGAGAGCAGCTGAGCGGGGACGAATGTTCATGTCGTAAGCCACGGTGAGCTTTGTAGGGGCAGCGGACTGAAGTTCGGCGTAAGGCGCGTCCAAGGGAGAATCAAATTCTACTTCTGTACGTGCACAGTCGATTATTGCGCGATGGCGAGATAAAAAGTCCCAGCCTAAAATGACGTCATGGGAGCAGGATGGCAGCACGAGGAACTCGACGGGGTAGACGACGTCCTGGATGGTGATACGCGCCGTGCAGGCTGCCAAAGGTTTTACACGTTGCGCAGTTGCGGTACATAACGAAAATTGCGGCAGCGGCGTCGTAACTTTTCTAAGCGAGCGGCAAATATCGGCGGTAATGACGGAGACGGCTGCGCCTGTGTCGACTAGTGCGACTGTACATACACCCTCAACAGATACGTCGATTACATTTGTAGGCCTTTTATAGTTCGAAAGTCGCGCAGCTCTTGCCTCCGGAACTGCGGCGGCTAGTTTTCCTGTTCAGCTGGGCTTGAACGACGTCGCATAGGCGATAGTGAGCGGCGACATGGGGAGCTTGAACGGCGGCTATCGGCGTCACGACGGCGGAAATCGTTGAAACCGGAGGCAGGTAACCGCGACCTGGCTGGCACGTCGGTCATTAGCTGCGAAGACCCGTGTGGAGTGCCAAAAGTGTGGTTTGCAGCGTCATCATTGATCGCGAACACGCGGCGGCGGCAGTAACGGGCAACATGGCCTGGAAGTCGGCAGGCGAAACAGATGGGGCAATTATCAGCCGTGCGCCACGGATTCCCCGGTGGCGGATTCCTGCGTTCCGCAGAGCGTGGCGGGGTTGGCGGCATGGCCCGAAAAGACGTCCCAGCTAACTGTACCGGTCTCCCCATGGCTTCGGCATACGTGAGGTGTGCATAATACAGAGTAGGTGGCAGTGCCTCAGCCACCTGCTCCTTTATCATGTGGCGAAGCGCTTGAAGCGTCGGCGAGACAACGGTAGGAGTCACTTCGGTAGGCTGCGGAGGCACTCCGTATCGTGGAGATGGGCCAGGAACAGACGGTGGCATCGTGGACCCAGGCTCCAGGGTAAGAAGTGACACTTGCCGAGCGACTTCTTCGCGAACAAACTGTTGAAGCTGCCGCATCAAGGATGCGTCGGCCCCCGCCTCAGTCAAGCTCGACAGCGGCTCTCCCTGGACAGCAGAGCCCCGGGCAAGCGCTCTCTGCCTTCGGCGTTCTTCGTAGCTTCAGCACTGGCTGATGATGTCAGCAACGGCTCGCAGATCTTTCGCTAACAGCATCTGAAAAGCATCATCATCGATTCCTTTCATCAAGTGTTTAATTTTCTCTGCTTCCGCCATAGCTGAATCAACATGGTTGCATAGGTCCACAACATCCTCGATATAACTTGTGAAGGTCTCCCCACGACGCTGGACTCGTGTGCGGAGATGCTGCTCAGCAAGAAGCTTCCGCACGGCGGGACGGCCGAAGACCTCGACAATACGGTTTTTGAATTCAGCCCAGGTAGCCATGGTGGCTACGTTGTTGTGGAACCACTTCTTGGCAAGGTGGTCTAAATGAAACTCAACGTCATTAAGCTTCATGGGATCGTCCCATCAGTTGTGCGTGCTCACTCGTTCGGACTGCGACAGCCACTCCTCCACGTCGTTGTCATCCGTTCCATCGAAGTTAGGGGGGTCTCGCTGGCGAAGCACACCCGAACACATGATGGGCTGCGGTGAGGATGGTGCCGTTTCTCGGTCGGTGTTCAGCTGCATCACGGGCTGTAGCCGTCTGCTTCGTAACTCCAGGATGTGGTATCGGAGCCTTGCGATGCGAGGGTACGGTCACGCTGGGAACGAACCCGCACACTCCACCAAACTGAAGTGAGGTTTATTGGACCACTAACGAGCAGTTAGAGCTGCGGAGAAGCCGAGGTACTACGTTGGTTGGTTGGTTGGTTGGATCCGGAACGAGAATGGCGCGTACCCACTCTGGGGGATTGGCCAAGTCTTATTGTGATTTCACTGCTAAAGAAGCTTAGTAATTAGTTTCAAACGAAGGGAAAATAGGGTACAGTGATGCTAACAATTTTGGAACCAAAAAAAATTCAATACTACTGTACCAACAGGTATTTCAATAAAAGATTCAAAATGGGTTGAAGCTATTGATTAACAAGGCAAGCGACCTGTTTCGGCAATAAATGAGTGAAGAGCGCGAAAAACATCCCCGTTGCACCGACCAAGCCCGACTGCCCCAAATGACAATGAATTAGGCACCGACAAGGCGAGACCCAGGCGCCGGAGGGGAGCCTCCAGGTAACGATTTCGGAGGGAAGAGAACCGCCGGAAAGACCACAGGAAGTGGTCAAGTGTTTCCTCCTCTTGACAGAAGCTGCAGGTGGCCGATGGCGCTATGCGTGCACGGTGCAGATAAAAATTCAAATTAGGTGTTCGACATCGCAAGCAAGTCAGTGTGACCTCGCACAGCCGAGACTGCGCAAAGTCACACTTCCAAGAGTACCGGAGATGCTCAATGTCTGGGCAGCCAGCGATGCTGTCTGGTGGGAAGCTGTCCAGTGAACTGTACCTTCGAAACCTAGTTCCAACAACACAGGCTATCGGGGGCACAGTATCAACGAGAGGACCATTCAGTGCTACTCCTGCCAGGTAATCAGCAGTTTCGTTAAGTTCAACTCCTCTGTGCCCTGGGACCCAGACCAGCCGGATTTCCCTGACATGTACTGGTATAAGCATCGACAGCGATCGGCGAAGTGGAGAAACGGTTGGTGAAGATAAAGCGGAGCAAACCGAAAAAGAATCCGTCACAATGATCACCTGGGAATGCTCTTGGCTGAGCTTTCGAAGAGCGAGCGCGATTCCCAAAAATTCTGCCAAATATATTGACGTGAAATTCGGAAGACGAAGAGGAAATGCCCAGTCAAGCGCAGGTGAAAAGATACCTACACCAGCTTTTTTGTCTCGAACAGAAGCATCTGTGGCTATAACCACATGTGTCGGGAACTCTTCTAGGTAGTTTTCTAAAAGGCCAGATATCGTTCTCTCCGGCAAGCATTTGGCATTGGAGGGAAAAATCTTGACGAAGTCAATGTCCACCAGCGCAGTGCGATAGTCAAACGTAGGTACAGATAATATGTTGATATTTAAAGGGGCGAGCCAGGACTGGACGAACACTACCTGTGGACGCTTGTACATGGGCCATGATTGGGCAAAAAAGGACGCTGGGGAGTGTACAAAAACCATTTGTGATCGTGATATAGGCAATTCCATTGCACGAAGGTATGCTTCTACTGTCAACACCTTGAAACGAGATATCAGAGGAAGGATTCGAGCCTCCCAGTACAATACCCGAATGGGGACGTACCTTGGCAATCCCAAACACAATCGCAAAGCTTGCCTTTCTAATGTAATCAATGGTCGGAGCTTGTAGAACGGATAACTAGAAAAAAGGATACAGCCGAATTCCAGTATAGGGCGCATGTACATGCCATAGAGCATAAGGAGGACGTCCCTGCGCATACCCGATTTCTTATTACAATATCTCTTCAACACGGAAACCGCTCTCCCCCCTTTCACCGCAATGAAGTCAATGTGAGGACGGCAATTCAGAGTGCTCTCATACAACACTCCTAGATATTTCAGAGAGGTAACCTGCGGTATTGATTTCTGTCTGTATGTCAGATCAACCGAAATTGGGTCTTTCACTGGGAATGCCAAGAGTGCACACTTGTCGACATTTAAGGATAGGTAGAGGCCATCCAGCCATGACTCTAAGGTCGACATATAAAGCTGCAGTGACTGAAACAAGACATGTACATTGCTTGAAGAGCTAAAAAACGCCAGATCATCAGCATACAAGTACGACTGTACGCCCGCAATAACGGGAACCTCGCTGAGTAAGACATTAAATAAAACCGGAGAAAGAACGGATCCTTGAGGCAACCATCTTTATCATTGGGACAGTAATACCATCTGGGCCTGGTGCTGCATCGGGTACACGCTGTAACACATCGTATAACTCTCCCTTCGTAACCTCTTCAAAGTTAAGCAAGCAAGCAAGGTCCGACGCGATAGAGGATTGGCCCGTGCGCCAAGCGCTTCTTCTGCCTTCTCGTCGTCGGGCGTGTACCACACGTAATATCCCCAACGGGGAGTTGTCCTTGCATAGACGACTGTGCCAATTGCTGATATCGCGTCCATAATCAACGCTACATATATATATATATATATATATATATATATATATATATATATATATATATATATATATATATATATATATATATATATATATATATATAACGAATCAGAATAGGAAATGAGGGGCTCGTGGAAATAACACAGAAATAAGGGTTGGCAGCCAAGAAAACCTTTATTATTCCTTTATTAATTCCGTGTTCCCCATAAAAAAACAAAAAAAAATTCGGGGAACGAAGCCCGCTCCAGCCAAGCTATGGCAGGTTAACAGCCAATAAAAAATAAATAAAAAGGAGCGATGGCCCAAAAATATTTTTTTTTTGTAGAAACCAATTTGTAGATGAGAAAAAAAATTATACTTAGCACCAAACCAAACTCTCCACGCTTACCCAAATCACAGGGAGCAAGCTAATAGCAAACTGGTTAAGCACTAATGACAAAAAAAATCAGAATCAGTACAAATAAAACATACACACTAAGGCAGCCCCGCACACTGCGAAAAGAAAAAGGTAAACAGTGCAAATATTATGTGGCATCGCACAGTATCGAAAAGCGGTCTACAACGCTATATAGCTGACACCAGTCAACAAAAAGTGGCACCTATGACTAGCTTGTGAAAGCATATCTCGCAAAGTTTCAAAAGCGGGGAGAAACAGCGTGACGCTATATCCTTGTACACTGCATAAGAAAAAGACAGACAAAACTCAGTGCATGTTACGCTTGCACGAGAGAACTGCAGTCCCACAGCGAATCAGGATACGGTAGCCAGCACAATTCTGCAGCCCCGCACACTGCACACATCATACTAGAAAATGCTGTTCATGTGATATTGCAGCCCCGCACACTGCAAAGAACAAAAGCCAGTCACACTAACACGAAAAAAAAAACTGAGCACATCACTCGCGGAAAAGTACATCTTGACTCGGGTTGCTGGATATCTGTCACACTTCAGGCAGTGCCTTTGAAATAAACTCAACGAGTTCCGTTAAACTTTTTACTGCTACACAGTCATTCAATACTGTCCGTAAATGAGGTTGTTCCAGTGCTTTTCTTATTACATGGTGGAGTCGTCGAACGAACACAACTGATCTTGTACAATCTTGTAAATAGTGAGAAAGGGAAGGTGCGTCTTGTCCACAGAAGCATCGACATGTTACCGTCAGTTGTAACCTATAAAAATAATGTGGGAACCGTCCATGTCCAGTGATCAATTGAGTTAGCTTTTTTGGTGGAGGGAAGAAGGAGGGAATGTCCAATACATTGGGTATCCATCTGTACAGTTCTGTGTCGGTATTATCAGTCGACCACCTTCGCTGCCATTGCAGGTGACCCTCTTTTGTTAATCGAGATCTCATCATGTGTTTGGACAGTTTACCGCGGGCATCTTCTCCTCTCGTAGCCGCACTTGCCGCCACCATGTCCGCCAGCTCGTTACCCCAAACACCTGAGTGTCCCAGTACGTAATAAAGATGTACAGAAACAACATTCGCGAGAGAAAGGATGGCTATTTTCAATTGGTGATGAACTACGGTGGATTGATTAAACGGGTTGTCAAGGGCGGTTAGGACAGCGAGGCTGTCAGTGTAGATGTGAACTGGAGAAGAAGGTGGATTATCAAGCAAAAACTGAAGTAGTTTGTTAAGGGCTAGTGCTTCTACGTCGAACGAAGAGGTTGGGGTAACGAGCCGGTAACGGCGCACTGCTGTAATAGAATCAGGCCCAGACATGATAACAAAGCCAGCACCAGCTGAAGTAGAAGTATGCGACCCATCTGTGTAGGCGTGTAGGCCAGCGATTCGTAATCTTTGGTTAGCAAACGGAATTTGACGTGCATCTTGACCAAATGAAGCTCGGCCGCCGCTAATCGTGTTTGTCTTTTAACGGGCGTAACATTAGTGCTGGTAAATGCCTTATGTGGAGTGTGGAACGCCGATGATAAGCCCACACTGCGAAATAAGCGGCCCGAAAGCCGGCGTCCCGCGGGCCGCGCTCGCCGCAACCAGTCCCGGAATGGTGTCGCCGCGGTGGCAGTATTTGGCTCTAGGCGCACTCACGCCGCTTCGGAGGCACGCGGCAGGCCGCACGTCAGAGCGCCTTTCATCCAGCGGCCGTGCTCGAGTGTCTACGACATGTCGAGAGTGGTCAACCAGCGTTGAACCCTCTTAAGCTCCCTTGGTTTTCTTGACTGCCAAGCCTTATTTCTGTGTTATATATATATATATATATATATATATATATATATATATATATATATATATACAGGGTGTCTCACCCATCATGCACCAAGATTTATAACAGGAGTAATGGCGTAACTCGAAGAAAACCTAGTGCATAATAGTTGCAGTACTGTGTAGAAGCGGGCAACAATTTTTTCGTTAATGAGACTTAGCTAATAATTATAATTAGTTATCTAACTCCAGAAGTACTGTCCTAATCACTGAAGGGTTAATGAGGCACTTGTCCGTAACCACGAGGGGCATCTAACTGCTGTATTTTGAGCGACGAACTAATTGCGTACTCATTTAGTCTGACTGATAAAAAAACCCGCGAAATATGAAAAATACCACGTGATGGCGCCTCTGCGCATCATAAAGCAATGCCCTCAAACAGCCTGCCTCTGAGTTAGCCAGAATGAAATAAACAAAAGAAAGACAGAAAGAATCGCGACCGAGTGTGTGCCTTATCTGTACACGCGCCCCGCAAATCTTGCTGATACTGCCCCTTCCATGCATGCCATTATCAAGGCGATGCGCTGTCATTTCGGGCGGGAGACAGGCGAAGCGGTTGCTTTCAATCAGCTTATTTGGGGACGCTGATTTACAATGCGCGCGGAAGCGCCGTCACGTGGTATTTTGTAATATTTCGCGGGTTTTCTTTATCAGTCAGAATAAATGAGTACGCAATTAGTTCGTCGCTGAAAATGCCGTCGTTAGATGCCCCTAGTGGGTACCAACAAGTGCCTCATTGACACTACCGTGATTAGGACAGTTATTCTCGAGTTAGATAATTATGTACAATTAATTATTTAAGTCTCATTAACGAAAACAATACTGTCCGGTTCTCCATAGACTGCAAATAGTATGCGCTAGGTTTTCTTCGAGTAATGCCATTGCTCTTTTTTTTAAATCTTCGTGCATGATAGCTGGGACACCCCGTATATATATATATATATATATATATATATATATATATATATATATATATATATATATATATATATATATATATATATATATATATATATATATATATATATATATATATATAGGGTTTGGAAGTGAGGGGCTCGTTAGAACATACAGAAAGAAATGCCGGCAGTCTACAACGTCAAAGAAGGCATAGGGGAATGGTTAGACGATTTTTTACCGTTACTGACGTTACATTTTTTTTTATTAATTACATGCGAAAGAAAGAAAGAAAAACACGCGCCCAGAAAGGCGTGGGTTCGGTCCCCACTCTGGGCGCGTATTTTTCTTTCTTTCTTTCGCGTGTAATTAATAAAAAAAATTTAACGTCACTAACGGTAAAAAATCGTCTAACCATTCCCCTATGCCTTCTTTGGCGTTGTAGACTGCCGGCATTTCTTTCTGTATATATATATATATATATATATATATATATATATATATATATATATGTCAAGACTTGGGTGCAGACACTTGGAAAACACTGAACAAGGGTTTTATTGTTCCCAACAGTTGCGAAAGAACAACCTTTCTTCTTCAGGGGTTATTTTAGAGTAGACAGAAAAACGCTTATACACACTTTGCCTCTGAGGGCTTCCCTTTCTCCTCACCCTCGTCAATGAGAGCTCTCGGGGAGAGTAGAAGAGGGGGAGAGTTAGAATAAGATGTCGTAACTATACCACAGAAGGTGGGAAAATGCAAGAAAAGAGGAAGGGAAAGAGGAAAGTTGTAAATGGGAAGGAGGCACACTTGCCGCATTGATAGACAGAAGACAGACGTATAAAGTTCAACCAATGTGTGTCTACAGAGAAAAAGGCGTGCTGCGTCTGCGTGCGGAAAGAGAGAGAGAGAGATACATAAAATCCGCAGAGTCGAAGCTCGAAAGCCTGAACGAAAAGTCTGTGGATGGCAGAGAAGCATGCCAACCTCTGCCTACTGGTGATGCATGGTAAAAAAGAACGAAAAAGAGGCATTTGTTAATGGCAGTTTGACACCATCGTTAGACAGAGACAAGAACCACATGGCCGCAGGTGCCCGAAGGAAGCTGATCGAGAAACGAAACATTCGTGGACAGCCTTGAAAAAAAGGATCAGTGAGCCCCCATTGCGCGGAGGGTCGTACGGGTCCGTCTGAGTGAAATGGTCCGGAACGTTTGCGTAGAAAACGATTTACGCGTTGGAAAGAACCACAGGCGGAGAAGCATTTATCACCTCACTGCCGCCGGAGGGGCAGTCGCCACGCCAACTGTCCCGCACCGCCACCCGCCCTCCCGCTTCCCCCCCCCCCCCACCGACCCTCTCGTCTCACAGATGCCGGCACAACGCGGTTCCCCTCAGTGCGAAGGATGTGCTCTACGAACTAAAAAGTGACAAAAAAAAGAAAAAAAGTATGGGATGATTATTCGTGTCGCCCTCCCTCAAAACATCTCAGGGTGGTTACGTCAATTTGGAAAGCAACTCAATCTCCCTTTGGTCTCATTTATTCCTTCGGCAAACGTCCGAAATTTATGTATAAAGAAGGATTCTCTTTGTTCCCGCTCGTATGTGCTGCGGAAGCCGGGCTGAATTAAGACGGCCTGTATTTTTGCAAACGAGTGACCCGGAAGTCGGAGATGCCTGGACAGCGGAAGGTCGGGGAGGCGCTTCACGTGTGACTTGTGATTATTAAATCTTTTGCGGAAAGGTGTTTTTGTTTTGCCGATATATTCCTCCTCACAGACAAGGCAGCCGAGTTTGTAGATTACATTAGGGGTGTCACAGTTGAGGTTGTCTTTGATTTCATATTTAAAGGTTGACCTGGTGGCTTGGGCAATGTTAGTGGTCTCCATGTGGGGACAAAGTTTACAACGCGGTTTGCCGCATGGCCGGAAGCCTAGAGTTCGCTCAGGTACTTCTGTTTTTGCCCTGACCAAAAGGTCCTTCAAGTTTCTGGCCCGTCTGTACACAGCACGCGGATGCCGCTGAAAAATAGCCGACAAGCGCTCACTCTGCCTTATGATAATAAAATGTCGTCTCAGGATGTTGTTTACTTGGGAAGTTTTGGACGAGTACGTAAGGACCAAGTTAGTCTCATGGTGGGTTTCTTTCAGGGTTTCAGTCAGAATGTCTTCTCTTTGTAAATTGCGTGCTCGGGTAATCGCATCGTCAATAATTTCTTCTGGATATTTTTGACCAATCAGGGCGGTTTTTAGTTCCTCAGCATGTTTTTCGAAATCGTCCCGTCCAGAGCGTATCCTGCGGTTCCGGTGTGCTTGTGAGTAGGGTATACTTGTTTTACAATGGCGGGGATGGCTGCTGTAGAAGTGAATATAACGTTGGCGGTCAGTGGGTTTCCTGCACAATGTTGTTGAGACTCTCCCTTGGTCCAATATGAGCGTGACATCCAAAACATTTATGGTTTCAGTTGATATTTGATAGGTCAGTTTGATTGATGGATGCAGAGAGTTGATTTCTGAGATAAATTCCCTGAGGCTTGCCTCATCATTATTCCAAATGAAGAAGATGTCATCGAGGAATCGTTTATAAATGATAGGTTTTCGACAGCATTTTGCAATGAACTCTGTTTCTAATGACGCCATAAAGATATTGGCGTATGTAGGTGCCATTTTAGTACCCATGGCTGTGCCGTTAATTTGGAGGTAGTGGCTATTGTCGAATTCAAAGTGATTGTACTCAAGGACGAAGTGGAGGAGGGTTTTTAGTGTTCCAGGGGTTACGTCCAAGCAGAAATTAGAGTCACCGTAGCATGAGACTGCGGCAAGGATGCCGTCAGAGTGAGGAATGTTAGTGTACAGGGACGTAACATCCATGGTGACGAGAAAACTGCCCGTTGGGACCTCGAGGCCTGAAACCTCGCGTCGAAAGTGACCTGTATCCTTTACGTATGAGGGGAAAGTCTGCGGGATGTCTTTAATTAGGTGGTCACTGAAACTGCATATTTTTTTCCGTTGCCGTTCCATTGCTGGATACAATTGGATGACCAAGATTGTTTTCTTTGTGTATTTTAGGTAGGAGATAGAAACGTCCTGGCTTAGAATTTTGGGGTAGCATCGTTTCATATATCGGATCGGTTATTTTCCCATCACGCAGGAAGGACTTTAGTGCATCCACAATTTCAGCTTCAAATCGCAATGTTGGGTCGTCTGTGAGCTTGCGGTAGAATGTCTTGTCAGCTAGCTGTCGCTGTCCCTCGTTTAAATAGTCAGTCTTCTTCATAATTACCACAGCCCCCCCCCCCATTTGTCTGCAGGTTTTATTACAATGGCAGTGTCCTCACTCAGGCACTTCAGGGCTTCACGCTCGTCACTAGCGAGGTTGCTGCGGCTGGGGAACCGTTTTGCGAACTCTTTGATTATATCTTTTTGCACTGCCGAAATGTATAGATTCAAGTGATTATCCCGTTGCTCATTTGGTGTCCATATTTTGTCTGAAGGGGCACCCTGCTCCTGCCACCCTGCTCCTGCCAACAGAAAAGCCGTGCAACCCTACAACAACGAGGCCTGCCGGCTCAACGAGTCGCTTCGGGAGTACTGCCGCCGCACCCGAAACGTCCACTTCATCGACCATGGGATGGAGTGGCTGCCATCGGTTCGTGTGTTCCCGGCAGACGAAGTCCATCCGAGGTACGAGGGAGTCGCCGTAATGACCAGCCACCTGAATCAACTTCTCCGCAGCAACGCCGCCCGCTTCACACGGAAGTGGGCGGACCACGCCTCAGATTGTGCAGCTACCCCGGCCGTCACCGGACTTTTGGACTTTCCTGTGCTCCCGCAGAGGCCCCCACAGACCCAAAAGGACGAATTGAGCTTCCAAATCGTGGGCGGAGCTCGCCGAAACTCCCCGCGACGCCCCACGCCGGGTGCTGCGGCGGCTGAGGGGCCTGCAGCGCTGCCGGCCGCCCGACTCAGCTACGCCGAGGCGGCTCGCGCGGGGCCATCGGGAACGACAAATTGACAGTGCGGCGGCTCAGGTGAGGTCCGCTCTGGCGTGAGATGGTCCAAATCATTCCTATCATTACGTAAAACTGTGGAAAAAAAGTACGATTTACCTCACATGCCTCCTATCTAAGTTCCTACGTCAAGAGTAATTCGGCACCCAAGGGTCTTCAGCTCCGGTTGTCACCTTCCATGTCTACGTTTACTGATACTGAGAGAAAGGAGTGGGAAAAGATCTTCAATGACGCGTCCGTGAGCCTGACGAAATTGGTTATGAAGCACAGCAGTCGCAAGGCCGATGAACTCAGATCAGCTGAACTCGTAAAACGCCAGGAAGCAATTATCTCTAATCTGGAACAATCTGAATTGGAAAGATACGAAGATAAAAAACAGAAAATTGTGGAAAACAAAAAGGCAAAAAAATGCAAACGGGACAAAATTTCAATTCGCGGGGACGACGGCGCTCTGATGGTGGTGGCGAGGGTGGAGGCCCGGGGAGATCAAGAGACTCTATGCGACTCAAAAAACCGTCCTAAATTCTCTGACGTTTTGAACCTCCCAAATAAACAGCCCTCTCCCGCTGAGCGCAAGCACTCGCACTCTAACGTTGTGAACATCTCAAGTAGGGAGCTCTCTCCAGCGGAAATCAAATTACTGTCAAAGGGCCTAAACTTCTGTCCTTCATCGGGAAACGTTAATGAATTCGAACTTTATAAGGACCTGGACAACTTTCCGAGAAACCTGCGCCTTCTGGAATACTTTCATGGGCGTCCAACTGAAAGCAAAAAACTACTTCCTGCCCCTTCAGACAAAATATGGTCCCATTTCACTGCAACGGAATGGGAACGACATCCCCACGGTTGACCGTCTTCGGGTCCTAGGACTAGAAATATCGTCATCAGGGTCAGCAGCTCAGTGGCTACGATCTGCTCGACAGAAAGCCGGACAGATGCTCCACCTCGTTCGCCGCATCTCGCGGAAGTCTGGCGGGGCCTGCTGGACGATTGCCCGTCTCCTAGTGCGCGCCGTACTACAGCCACGGCTTGTGTATCAGGCACAGTTCCAGCACATGACGCAAGCGGACTGGGCTCGGCTTGAGGCCATCAACAGGGCCGCCATGCGCACCATTACTGGCCTCCCTCGCATAACACCAATTCCACCGCTACAAGCCGAAGCCCAGCTAAACACGCTTGATGAACTCATTCATCAACGTCGTTCCGCACGCCTGCTGAAACGTGGGCTGGTTCCAGAGGCGGCAGCTCTGGCCGCGTACATGGGCCAGCCTCCGAATACGATGTCAGCCTCAAGGGAGAGTCTCAACAACATTGTACAGGAAACCCACTGACCGCCAACGATATCTTCACTTCTACAGCAGCCATCCCCGCAATTGTAAAACAAGTATACCCTACTCACAAGCACACCGGTACCGCAGGATATGCTCTGGACGGGACGATTTCGAAAAACATGCTGAGGAACTAAAGACCGCCCTGATTGGTCAAAAATATCCAGAAGAAATTATTGACGATGCGATTAGCCGAGCACGCAATTTACAAAGAGAAGACATTCTGACTGAAACCCCAAAAGAAACCCACCACGAGACAAACTTGGTCCTTACGTACTCGTCCAAAACTTCCCAAGTAAACAACATCCTGAGACGACATTTTAATATCATAAGGCAGAGTGAGCGCTTTTCGGCTATTTTTCAGCGGCCCCCCCGTGCTGTGTACAGACGGGCCAGAAAGTTGAAGGACCTTTTGGTCAGTGCAAAAACAGAAGTACCTGAGCGAACTCTAGGCTGCCGGCCATGCGGCAAACCGCGCTGTAAACTTTGCCCCCACATGAAGACCACTAACGTTGCCAGGGCCACCAGGTCAACCTTTAAATATGAAATCAAAGACCACCTCAACTGTGACACCCCTAATGTAATCTACAAACTCCGCTGCCTTGTCTGTGAGGAGGAATATATCGGCCAAACCAAAACATCTTTACGCAAAAAATTTAATAATCACAAGTCACACGTGAAGAGCCTCCCCGACCTTCCGCTGTCCAGGCATCTCCGACTCCCGGGTCACTCGTTTGCAAAAATACAGGCCGTCTTAATTCAGCCCGGCTTCCGCAGCACATACGAGCGGGAACAAAGACAATCCTTCTTTATACCAGGGTGTCGAACCAAAAAAAATACCGGTTCGGTTACGGTTCGGGTACGGGTGAAATAATTTCGTTCCGGTTCAGTTCCGGTTCGACAAAATCACGTACCGAACCGGTTCGCGAACCGGTTCGGGAGCTTGAACCGGTTCGCGAACCGGTTCGATGAGTTGAATTGTCACTGAAATTAGAAAAAAAAACATTTCGTAGTTTAAAGCGACAGTAAAATCAAAACACAAACAAAAATTCAAAATGCTGCTGTTCCCCAAGGGCAGTGGCGCAACTGCAAAGCAAACTTTGAACAATCACGAGATATTAGAAAAACAAATGAAGTGGTGACGATTTACCACCTACTTTCTCATCCAGACTTTATGTTGTCCTAGCGACTATTCATAAAACCACCGCCAAGAGATATGACGGTGGGATATATTTTCTGCCCTTTCATTTTTTGTTGAAATCGCAATCGTCGCTATGGAATCGCGCATCACGCTAACCTTGAAGCCTCAAATTTAGGTCTGCGTACGGGCGCGTTCAAATATCAGCGCTTTATACCAATGGCGCACATTTTTTCATATTTGTAACAAAACAGAAAAATCCTACTACAGGCACATAAATACTACCAATGAATTAGATCATTTCGTCACACTGAATAATTTGTTAGCTGCCACCTTATCGAATGTGTTAGCCACACTTTTGTTAAAAGTAAGCTTTAGTTAACGCTCAGTCACTGCAATACTGCTCTGACCACTGCAATTCCTTTTGCGAAAGCTATACTGGATGTGTGCATTACTATCAGTATGTCATCGTACCGCCTGACCCCCGGCCATCGTTCCGTGTGCTACATTGCGGAATCTTGTAACAGATTATGCTGTTGCAAAATGAAAGGGAAATTTGACACGTGGAGCATGAGATGAACTTTTTCGACTAGACGCTCTTTAATTCGTCCACAGCAAGTCCCCTCCGGCCCGCCACGGTGGCTCAGTGGCTAAGGCACTGCTGAGCGCGAAGTCGCGGGTTCGATTCCCGGCCGAGGCGGCCGCTTTTCTGCTGGAGGCGAAAAGCAAAAACGCTGGTGTGTACGAAATTTTGGCGCACGTTAAAGATCCTCAGGTGGTCAAAATTAATCCGGAGCCCTCCACTACGGCGGCCTCCTCGCCTGTGCTGGGTCGGCGCGTTAAACCCCACAATCAAATCAAATCAGTACTCCCCTCCGGAACGAGTAGCACCGGAAGTAATGTAGCGAGTTGGGCAGCCAGCACAAGTGCACCTTCGAAAAAAAAAGCAGATCTAAAAGAGACAAAACTGCAGAACAAACAGAAAAGAGAGAGAAAGAGAGAGAAAAGACTTTATTTCCGGTCAGACTAAGACCTATTGGTGTTCTTCAGCCAGAAGAACCATGCTGAGCTGGTCGTCGAGGGCCGCCGACGCCAACCACACCCGCCAGTTTGGAAGAGGAGGGTTAGGGTATTGAGGGGACTGCTGGGCGACTGGACAGGAGAAGATGATGTGCTCAACATTTGCGTACGTACAGGCGCAGTTGGGACAGGATGGGTCTGAGCGACGACGATAGAGGTAAAGGCGTGCCGGAGTGATTAGAGTGTTCAGCTGAATTGCCCGAAGGGTGTGTACTTGTGCAGTAGATAAGGAAGTGTGGGGTGACGGAAGGGTCTGAAGTGAGTGTCGGAGATGCTTGTAGTGTTGTTTGAGGGTTTTCTTGTAGAGATATGCCTCGTCCGCTAAGGGCGGGGAAGGCCAAGGGATCACCGGCGCCCGGCTAGTAATCTCGCGGGCCAGCTGGTGAGCCAGCTGATTGCCGGTGATCCCTGAATGGCCTGGCACCCACACCACAGCAACCGAGGCAGGGGAGAGGAGCGAAAGAGATTCAGATATGTCGTCATGGAGATCTTCGGGAAGTCGGTTGTCGCGAAGAGCTCGAATCGCCGCCACAGAGTCAGAGCAAATGCGATAGCGGGGAGAACGGGGTTGCAAAGTGAGTTCTCTAGCTGCGTGGACGATCGCCGCCAGTTCGAGTGCTAAGGGTGAAGTAGGATGGGAGAAAGGGCCTGCTGTGGAGGTGATTGGGGGGCCATCGGAGCTAGCCATAATGACACAAGCAGTGGAGCCCCGAGTAGGGTTATATGCGGCATCAACATAGCATGTGACAGTGTCCGGAGAGAAGGGTTCGTGGTGGTGGGCACGAGCTTGTCGTTTTCCCTCGTGAAGGCGTGGGGTCATGTTGGACGGAATGGGGGCACAGCGGAGGTTACCGGGAAGGGGCCGTTGGGGGTTGTGCAGAGGAAACTCAATTGGCCGAATGCCCGCCTGCTGCAACAGCCAATGGCCCTGCTTAGAACCAGACAGACGGCCCAGCTGTCGATCCCTGTGGAGGCGCAAAAGATCGGGAAGAGGAAGGAAGAGACCTGTGGCGTATACTTTCTCTGTAGATGCGTGCATTGGGAGATGCAGGGCAGCTTTGTAAAGTGTGTTAAGGGCAGACTGAACCCTTCGTAATTGTGTCTGGGCTAATGTGCAATATGGGAGAGAGTACAGGATTTTGCTGAGGGCGAAGGCTGTTACCAGTTGACTGGCTCTGCGTTCATCGAGACCACCACGCCGCTTGACAACCCGTCGGACCAAGTGAGTAACTTGTTGGCATGTGGTGATCGTGGACTTCATGACATGGGTGAAGGAATGGTCTTGGAGGGGAAAGCCCAGAACACGGCAGGAGGAAGCACGGGGGACGGGGGTACCATCAAGGGTAAGCGACAAGAGCGGGTTCACAGATCGTTGATATTTAGAGCCGGAAAGCAAGAGCAGCTCAGATTTTTCTGGAGCTGCTTGCAGGCCTGTGCGGGCAAAAAATCGAGAAATGAGGTCAAGGCCTCATTGCAAAGTGAGTTCCACCTCCCCTGGAGACCCATGAGTGCACCACAGTGTAATATCATCGGCGTAGAGAATTGAGTGAAGGTTCGGGATCTCGGACAATGCTCTGGCAAGAGGGGAAAGGCCGAGGTTAAAGAGTGTAGGCGATAATACAGCTCCTTGAGGAGTACCGCGAGTGAGGGTGATCGGTGGTGATAGTGTGTTCCCCAGCCGGAATCGAGCCGTTCGGGAGCGAAGGAAAGAACGAACGTAAGAGTAGAGATGGGAGCCACAATTAGTGTCTTGGAGGGGGGACAGGATAGCGTCGTGAAGGAGGGTATCGAAAGCCTTGCGAACGTCCACCGTCACGAGCCCATGAACTTGGTGCCCTGAGGGCTGAAGGAAAGTTTGCTGAACAGAAAAGATGATCGCTGGGCGAATGGGACAGTGTGAGGTACCGGCCTGCCTTTCTGCACATGTCATCTGCTTTATTAGTGTTTCTGCTTCCAAGACAAGGTCAAAGCCTGCAGTTTCTTGCCAAGGGATTAAGTGCGCACCTTAACAGTTTTCCCTGACATATCTGTTGTTATTTACACTTGTAAAAAACGGAGCTTGTCCACTGTACTGTCCTAAAAAATGGTCGTGGGTAAGGGACATCGAAGCCACTTGTGGTCAGCAGCAAGCGGTTTAGCCACTGAGCAGCTCCTGCGGTCACACTTGTCAAGTATTAACAATTTGCAGGTGTCGGACCTTTTAAAAAAAATAATTAATGCAAAACGTTTGCACACATCGGGTATGGGCTTTCGCTGCTGCGCACTGGAGCACTCCTGCAGCCTGATTGTTCCACTAAAGTTGCAGCTATGGAAGGGCAAAGTCGTTTTATATCCCCTGCAAGCTGCGGAGAATGACATTTCGTTTGGTCAGCTTGCACTACGCTCGCACTTCCAGCAGCAACAGACCATTGCTACATTGGTGCTCATTCATTTCCCTTGTTGTTACATAGAGCGTGATAGTGTTCACTTGTCTGGAGGAGAAAGTGCGCCAGCGGGTACGAAGTTGATGGTACGTGAAAGAAAAAAAGGCCTGAATTGCATTGACTGTGCAATGTCAACAACGGAGGGTCGAACCGTTTCGGCATGAACCGGTAACCGTTATTTCTTTTTCGGTTCAGTTCCGGTTCGGGTTCAGTGTGATCAAAAAATAACGGTTCGGGTTCGGGTTCAGTTCCGGCAAAAATACCGGTTCAGTTCCGGTTTTCGGTTCGGTTCGGTTCCGGTTCGACACCCTGCTTTATACATAAATTTCGGACGTTTGCCGAAGGAATAAATGAGACCAAAGGGAGATTGAGTTGCTTTCCAAATTGACGTAACCACCCTGAGATGTTTTGAGGGAGGGCGAAACGAATAATCATCCCATAGTTTTTTTCTTTTTGTTGTCTCTTTTTAGTTCGTAGATCCCATCCTTCGCACTGAGGGGAACCGCGTTGTGCCGGCATCTGTGAGACGAGGGGGTCGGTGGGGGGGGGGCGGGAAGCGGGAGGGCGGGTGGCGGTGCGGGACAGTTGGCGTGGCGACTGCCCCTCCGGCGGCAGTGAGGTGATAAATGCTTCTCCGCCTGTGGTTCTTTCCAACGCGTAAATCGTTTTCTACGCAAACGTTCCGGACCATTTCACTCAGACGGACCCGTACGACCCTCCGCGCAATGGGGGCTCACTGATCCTTTTTTCAAGGCTGTCCACGAATGTTTCGTTTCCCGATCAGCTTCCTTCGGGCACCTGCGGCCATGTGGGTCTTGTCTCTGTCTAACGACGGTCTCAAACCGCCATTAACAAATGCCTCTTTTTCGCTCTTTTTTACCATTCATCACCAGTAGGCAGAGGTTGGCATGCTTCTCTGCCATCCACAGACTTTTCGTTCAGGCTTTCGAGCTTCGACTCTCCGGATTTTATGTATCTCTCTCTCTCTTTCCGCACGCAGACGCAGCACGCCGTTTTCTCTGTAGACACACATTGGTTGAACTTTATGCGTCTGTTTCCTGTCTATCAATGCGGCAACTGTGTCTCCTTCCCATTTACAACTTTCCACTTTCCCTTCCTCTTTTCTTGCTTTTTCCCACCTTCTGTAGTATAGTTACGACATTTTATTCTTACTCTCCCCCTCTTTTACTCTCCCCGAGAGCTCTCATTGACGAAGGTGAGGAGAAAGGGAAGCACTCGGAGGCAAAGTGTGTATAAGCGTTTTTCTGTCTATTTTAAAATAACCCCTGAAGAAGAAAGGGTCTCCTTTCGTAACTGTTGGGAACAATAAAACCCTTGTTCAGTGTTTTCCAAGTGTCTGCACCCAAGTACCTATTGCTACGGTAGTCCGGAACTTTTTACCTGCTATATATATATATATATATATGTCAGCCCAACAGGGCGAAATCAACGGCAATTTTCGGAGCGCTCTATCTCCGCAACGGTGCCACCAGGCGCGGCCATTTGGTACCATTGGATCGGCCGGGCGATTCTCTTTTCGGACATGGTCGTGTCTTTTATTTCCGTGCACTCATACGCACTATCAACAGAAAAAGAACGACGCACAAACGAAGCCACAAATAGATGCTGAAGCGCGGTTGGCCTTCCGGTCAGCACGCGCTGTAGCGGCCCATCAGATTGAGCGTCGCTGCGGCAATGCGAGATGGCGGCCGCCTGAACTGCGTAGTGCACGTTTCTCAGTTTGTTTGCCCTGCTTCGCTGGGCTAAGTTTCTGTTCAGCAATTTTATCTGCTTTGGTATTCAACATGGACGTTATCGCGAAGGGAATGCCTGAGATCACGATCCAGACTGCGGGAAGTTGCGTGGCTCGAAAGGTTGAGGTCATCGAACGCTTCGTGCTGCGCGTAACTTTAGCCTACTGGCAGCGGTTCGCAAAGTGAACATTTCGTCTGATTTGCGATGTTTAAACGCTTAGTTATTGGTATATTTGGAAGTAGGCTTACTAGCCTTGGGAAAAAAACGGCCGATGCATCAAAAGCTGCGACGCGCACAGCGGAGCCGCTGCGCGTTGAAGTATCGCCTGACTCCGCAACCGGGTACGATTGGACATCAGTAGCTGTAATTAATGCCTGTGACGTTAGATTTAATTTTAAGAGCGACCTGATGGGTCATGTCAGGGATAAACAAAGCATGGCATGTTGCTGTGTACGAGCGCCGCAAGGCGGGCTAGCCATGTCGCTTTTTGCGCAACGTTTCCCGTGCCCTTCAAAAAATCATGCAAGCAGGTCTGAGCTGAGGATAATTACATGGTGACGGCTTTAAAAATGTACCGTGCTAACACTGAATTTAATAAATTGATTTTTTATGTAAATTAGTTCCAATACATACATCCATAGTTTAGTGCATATTGGCTGTGTTGCGAGGGACATTGAATGCCCTTAATTTCAAGAATACTAAAAGATGTATTGAAAACATGTATTGAAACATAAAAAAAACATGTATGAAAGTTTGAGATGCATAATAATATGGCAAGCTTCAAAGAAGCTCATTTGTATCCTTGCGGTATCTAAGCCTTTGGTAATGAACACCTGCACGTAAGCTGCTGCTCCAAACAAGGTTATAAACGATAAAAGAAGTCAAAACTCAGTTTACCGTGTTCGAAAGGACTCGAAAGGCTTCAGCCCTAGCGACTTTTTAATGAAACCCATTTTACTAAATCGGAAGCCGTTCTCTCAAAACAGTTTTTTCTGGCCACCTACGTCTCTTGTTTCAGTGATTTGTTTGCGACCGCTAGGTGTAATTTTGATTCCTTTATTCGCGTTGGCTTCCTTGATGAACAGTTCAGGTCGTCACACTCTTAGATTTTCAGGTTTAGTTTTTTTTAATTTCGTATGTGAATAGTCGTTCATTGTCTATATGGACCTATTTCATTCATCTCTAAAAAACTTAAAACTAAAAAAATGTGTTCTAATAAAAAAGTCTTAGACTGTCACGACCTCGTTCATTCTTTTGGGAATGCAAAACACTTTGAACAAATTTTCTATCAGGTTTTATAGGCCACTCAAGCTCGCTACAAGGGGAAAAGAAAGGAAATTTGATAGATAAAGTTTGCAAAATAGTAATATGAAATTTTATGGTGTTATCACACAAGCATTTCCAGTTGCTGTGGTGATTTTTATCAAAATGCACGAAAACTAAAAAAGTTGATTTCAAAAGACACGTCCCCCCTAATTATTCGATATTTGAATTGATATTCGAAGCTAGATATTCGTATTCGATTTGTGTTCGAAAAATTTGATATTCGCACACTCCTAATATATATACGTTACGTACTCGAGGCGTGAGATGATAAATGCTTGAACGAGCCCTATTCTATTTTGTTATTTCATGCCATACTTTTGAGCAGATATTCTGCGGATCATATTCCTTATCTGAGAATGGTCCACCGCGATGAGAATGATCTGTCCATTATTTGTCGTAGGCGGGTGTTTTGCAGTTTACTTGACAAGTCTCGCCGAGAACTATAATGTCATCGGTAGGTTATATGAGTATACCGTCCAGCATGATGTAGAACGAGGTAGCTGGGCCATGACGTATTTGTTCCACCAGCAGTTCGCATTTGTGTGGAGCAAATGCGATTGTGCACTCCTTGGCGTACGTGCGTAGAATATCTACAGCCTGTTGCAATCTTTCTTGCATTTCCACTGCCCACACTTTGGCTATCGAAATTGTGCTGTTTGCATAAATACCATGTTTTAGGTCTGGAATGCTTCTAAATTTTGGGGGCGAATTATCATTACGATGTTGACCAGTATCGGGGACAGTACCGCTCCTTGCGGCGTGCCTCTGCTTCCATAAATGTGGGGGCCGGACTCCGCCTCGTCAACAAGGAGAGCCTCTGCAGCTGTTAAAAATCCTTAACGCGGCCGCATGTACGTGCTCTGCACTCTAAGCCCACGACGACACAAAAAATGAAGGAAACTCACACTAACACATAAAACTTGAGGGTAGTGAAGCTGCACGCAACCTTCACGAACAACCCTACTGTTTAAGTCCAAGATTTCAGCCGATTGGCTTCTTCTTCAATGCCACAACGACACTTACTCCATCGTTGATGCTATAAAAGTGAGCTTCCTTCATTTCTTTGGAAGTGACAATCTATGGACATCACCTTGGGAGGGCTCATGCTATGGCCGGTCTTTCTCGTTCCGAGCAAGTGTTGCTAAAATTACTGTGAACGGTGGAGCTCTTTTTTTTTTTTGCCAATCTTGAGGAAGTTGCCAAAGTGAGTATGCTTGGCTTAACGAACGCGCGCAGTGGAAGGCTGGGTGGTTTCCAAGAGGCACGCACGCACCATCGGGGGCAATTTCTTGGTTTTGTTATCTGCTGGGTGGTCGCTGCGAGACCCGCGATCACGTGCGCGCACTCGGCAATTTCTTGGTAGTTTTAACTGCGGAGACGAAAAATTACGATTTGCTAAATATATTCGCTGTTAAAAACTGAAATTCCCAGCAAACACATCATGTCAAGCAGTCCAAGTACCCTTCGGCAGAACTATATGCATGATTTAAGTAACAAAGTATTCAAGAAATGATACAGGGCAGTCTGCGGTTTCCTTTTTCTGCCAACTCCACACTCGTTACCCCGTCGGTCTCCAAGTCTATTTGAATCGACGAACGAATTGACAACTGTGATCAGACCCTTAAAAATCGCTGCCCTAAAGCTTGACGTTGGTCTAGTTCGGTACCCATTGCTTCGAAAACAGCGGGGAAAACTAGTTGGACGCACGAGTAGGACCACCACAAGCGCTGCCCTTCATTTATTGGTGTACTACATAGTTTGTGCGCCTATGCCTTGAGGAAATGTTAGCGCCTCAGGTGGTGCTTTGTGGATGCTAACATTGATTGTGACAGCGAGAAAGAAAAGGCATTTCGCCTGTTTCAACTGTTTGTTCCTCCTAAACCTTTCGTGCTGAATACTAAACGTTTTGTAAAAATGCATTTACAATGCACATGTTATAGCAGTGCTTGCTGTGAAGCATAGAATGGGGTATCGTTTTGATGCTTTCGCTCCCGTATCTCTGTTTACTTTTGTTGTCCTTAGTTGTGCGCCATTTTGTGGCCAATCATCCGTGAGTTGTTGAACTGCCACTTCTTCTGGTGCCGTTACAACGGCCAGGGGGCGAAAGCCTTTGTTGAATTGAGCGGTCAAGTCGTGCCCGTCCAGAGGTCGGCGCTCGCATTCAGGCCCAGACCCGTGCCGCGGACCATTTGAGGCCAGCCGAAGGCATGTTCGGGAGCACATCTTCGATCACGGGGCTCCTGCCTCACGGCGAGGACCCAACACAAGAACTCATCGCTTTCTTCGGGCGCCGGAGGAACAAGCAGGTGATGCTTATCGTGGCCGCCGCTGTCTGCCTGTTCATGCTCGCATTGGTGGTGGTCCTCGTGGCTGCCTTCAAAGGCTGGAGCAAGCACGAGCGAAACGGCGTTATGGATCGCCTGAGGGACCCCGACCTCCAGTTCAACGTGGATACCCCACCTGGAGACCGCCATCCAGGTGGTCCTGATGCAGTACCCCTGCTGGATTTTCAAAACCCCGACTACAACAAGACGCGCCCATTGCTCGACGACGACGGGCAATTGCTCGACGACGCCGACGGGCTCGACGGCGCTGTCAATTAAACCATTATTAGCAAATAAGTATTTATGTGTCGTACATTTACATCATTGCAAACCCAGCTAAACCCACGCTCCCAAAACATGCGCGAATAACAGAAGTCCGCGACTGCGTTCAGAATAAAGTACGGCAGTATAACGGTGACGTTTTACGGCCGAACCACAGTTCTGGGCCCCTTGGCGCCTTTGGTAATACTTGAACACCCATTCAGCTTACACCGGGGAACTTTCAGCACGTGGCAAAGGCCCACTTTATAGTAGGGGCTTTCCTCTTCAACCGAGGAATGGCCGGCAGGAATTACCTGGCTAGAGATGAACAGCTCATGCTGATTCGTACTTGCTTGTGCTTCTTACGTCACTGTTGGCCACGCTCAGTCCCTGATATGGCCATTAGGTGAAAGTGGTTCTCCATCGTAAACATAAGTGACCCGCCTGCCAAGTTCGCATGACCATGCCTGAAGCAACCTTCATTATTTAAGTTGACAACAAGCTTCCGCAAAGGTTGCCCGGCAGTATAGATAGACGACGAAGGTGCGGATATGAGATGGCTTATTTTTAGCCTACCATCATGGTTTGAGGCCTAACTCATTATACAAGTGCCCAAACTCAACGTAGAGTGAGTGTAATGTTGCTGGCATGTTCTAAAAATAAATTTGACGGTTGGGGCAGGCATAGGACCTCAGACCTAACATCAGTCTCTGATGTATATTGCCGTCAACTTGTGCCCACTTCAAAAATGCCTGACCATTACCACCCTCCCTAATGCGAAATCTGTCCGCAGCGTGAACTGCAGTCTTCTCAGTCGAGGCCCAATGCTGTTGTCTCTCAGGAAGTAATTGCTGGATTATTATTGTTGTTGCTGTTCCTCGTCTCAATCCGCATACCCACGTGGATAATTGGCCAGGATGAGCGAGCGCACGTTAGCGTGCGCTATACGCCGTTATCTCTCAGCGCGTCGGCGCCGCCCAGAATGTTGTTGTATATCATGTTTGAAATTTCAACGAAAATGTCCCGTGCTTCGGATGAACAACGTAATAAGGATGACGATGAAGGACCCGAAGGACAGATGAAAGTACAGCACGCAGCACGTGCTGTGCTTTTGTGCTTCCTGTGAAATTGAAAGAAGAAGAAGGTTGCCTCCATGGATGCCTGGTTTTGCGTTTCCTTTTCTCGGGCGCCACTGGAAGCTGAGGGCGGTTTTCACACACGCGACTGGTGCGGGCTCGGAAACTGCCTTCCACCTAACTGATTCGCGATACTCTCTTGCGTCGTTTTCGTTCAGTCTTTGGCCTTCCAATCATTCGCTCGGTTACAACGCCGTCACCGTCGCCGCTGCCAAAAAACAGTGGCGTCCACCAAAGGGGTGTGCACTGAAACTATTCATTACACTCAACGTACTCCAAGCAGCGGGTCCCAGTAGACGCCTTAATACTCAAAGCGGGACGTTAGGCGTGAGCTCCTTTACTCTGGCACATTCTCCAGAGTCACTGATCTTCAACAACAGAAGTGAGGAATACTCGCACACCCGTCGGGCAAAATGGAAGGCTACTGCTGCATCGGGCGTTTACTCGACGGTGCTGCTTACTGAACCAAGTGCTCAGTTCTGCCAATCAATTAGTTACACCTGAGAACTTGCAGTATTTTCTACAAAAATCTGTGAGCGCATTTTGTATAATGTATGTGTACCCTGACGCATTGAAGCTGTTACCAAAAGAGACAGAATTGCCCATGCCTACAATGTCGTATTGGTGAATGCTTTAAAACCAAAGGTATGCTCGCTTCCGAAAGATTATGTGGTTAGCGCTTCGAAGCCTTTGAATCAACGACTTTTTAAAACTCTACACGCTAGCGCGAACCTCAGGTTCGCTATATTTTTGCCGAATTTCTATGAAGAACAGAAGGAGAAGCAATTGAAGGGGAAGCCTAGAAAGTTCAAAGAATATGAAGAGGAAAGCTTACTTCGACCTTGTGTCGATCTTCTCTTCACCTTGGGGCTCAACTTTGCGGCCGCTGTCGTCACCACTTGAACACACCCAATCCAGCACCTTCCACAGCTCGTTCCGCTCTCTATCCTGCTTGCCACCCGTCCGTACCTTCACCTGAGTGTCTACCGGAAGCTGACTTACGGCTGATCCCCCTATGGAGGCGCGTATAGATGGAAAAATACAAGAAGAACGCCCGACTTAGAATGAGGATACCTAACATCACGAGGCTAGCGGAATACCATGCCAGCAAACAAAAGCGAGACCAATACCATAATATCTCTGAACAAACGAACTGAAGCTTTGGTCTCCGCATTACCTGGAATCCCCTGAAGTACCTCATTGTTCCCAACTTAGGTAGGGCAGACACAGATCGGAATATGGCCTGCATTTTAAACAAGTACACCGACCCGCAGGAAGACTTCTTTGCAGAGCTAACGTCACCTTATCTGAAAATGGCCCGTGGTACCCTGCACCATCCTTATACCGGCAAACCGAAAGCCATGTTGGACGCCGTTATATAAATGCACGAGCTGAGGGCCCTCCTCAATAAGAGTCTGAAAGGAAGTGCTCCCGGCCGCGATCAAATCCCGTATATTATGCTATGAAATTTGGATGACCGGACCCTGAAAGTTATGCCGGGAAAATTCAACTGATTTATTTCCAAACAAGCAAAATTCCAGCCTGAATGTCTCCCTGACTGCTTTAAAAATACTATTTTGTCTGTTTTCCCGTGATCCGGTAGGACTTCTGTGTTCAAACATTGGTTAAATATAAGGTACAAACATCTACCATAACTGATCTAAATTTATATTTAGATAAAAGAGGAGGAGGAGAAAAAAACGGTTAATGCTCCCATTGAACGGGAAGAAAGGAGCGCGGGATGGTTGTCGGTCATCCATGGTGCGTGGCGTCTCTAGTCCGGGATGCCATTGCCAGCTGCAGCTGGAATGACCCTGCTCACCAGGCTACGCTGGTTTTCCAAGACATCGCTTGTCAGTAGGACCTCACACTGCTCCTATGTCGTTGCGATGACTTCGGGTAGTTCGGTGACGCCTTTACATTCCCACACCCCGTGGTACAGGGTCTTCGGCGTCCTAGAGCAGAAGTCGCAGTCGTAGCTGAAGCGCGTGGGGAGTATATTGGACAGCTGTGTGGCATGCGGAAATTTATTTGTCTGCAATCTCCGGAATTGAGTGGCTTCTTCTTTGGTTAGCTTCGGGTGGGGCGGTGGGCATCGTCTTCTTGATAGCCTGCAGTGCTTTAATATGTCTCTGCTGTGCTTGGGAATGGACGGGTGGTTGTGGGCAAAGTGGTGAGTGCCTATGAGGGTTGAAGCCCAGTGTGAGTAGCCTCGGGCTGCGGTATCTGCCGCTTCATCACCCTCTAAGGACTCGTGACCTAGTGTCCAAATAATATAAATGTCAGTGGAGTTTTCCATGCTAATGAAGCCTTATGTAGTAGAGCAAGTGCCATCGCTGAGATACGGCCCTTTTGAAAATTACGGCAGGCCGCTTGCGACTCAGTGATGACGGTCACCCGGCCTTGGGTATCTGGTACTGTGGTGGTGGCAAGAACGACATCTGCCTCCTCCGCAGAGTCGGTGTCATCTGTATTGACCATTGCTGAGCACAAGACAGTTCCTGTACTGCTTGTCACACTAACCGCGTACCCCCACTTGGTTCGTGCCGGGTACCTCGCTGCGTCGACGTATCTTGTTGAGCGGTCCTTCCTGTAGGCTTTTCGCAAGGCCTTGACCCTGGCTTACCTTCGTCCCTTGTGGTAAACTGGCTGGATGTTGCGTGGGACGTTTTCAACCATGATGTATTCTTTCAAGGCATGGGGGATGTGTCGTTTTTGGTTTTGAGGTCCTACGCTTGGCTCGTAACCGAGGCGGTACACGGTAGCTCGGCCGGTTGGGCTAAGCTTGAGTCGTTGCATTTGGCTGGCTTTATGCACCTCCGTGAGTTCTTGCAATGTGTTGTGCATTCCTAACTGAAAACTTTTCTCTATGGAGGTCTTTGCTGGCAGCCCCAGTCCTAATTTGTAGATTTGACGAATTAAAATGTCGAGCTTCTTTATTTCAGCAATTTTCAGCCCCAAGCAAGGGGTACCGTACGTGATTCTGCTAATTACCAGGGCCTGTACCATTCTGATTGTGTCCTGTTCTTCCAACCCGTGTTTTTTGCTTGTTACTCGCCTTATTAGATGATTTAACTCGGTGGCAGTGTTTTGTAGTTCTGGAGGGTGGCAGCCCCTGCCCCGTCTTTTTGAAACGTCAGACCCAATACTCGGAGTGTATCGATCTTTGGGATGGTAGCGCCATGAAGCGTCACTTCTGGATCGGGTGTCTGGGCTGGGGGTCTACCTCTTGTTTGCTGCTTGAGTATGAGAATTTAAGATTTTTTCGGTGCAGTAGAGAGCTCACACCTTTTCAAATATGTCTCCGTACAGTTAGCGGCTTTCTGCAGGGCGTCCTGTTGTATGCCTGCGGCACCTTTTGGTAGTCCAAAAAGTCACGTCGCCAGTGTAGATGGCATGCCTGAGACCTGGGATGGCATTTAGCTGGTCAGGTAGTTGCATCATTGATAAAGTAAATAGTAATGGCGAGATGATGGAGCCCTGCACAGTGCCCTTTGCGGTGACGTCGAATTTGTCACTCCGTAATTTGCCAAGTCCCGCCATTGCCGTGCGATGCGAGAGGAAGTCCCTAACGTAATTATAGGCTTTCTCTCCGCAATGGGTAGTCCTCAGGGTTTCAAATATGGCCGCGTGCGACACGTTGTCAAGAGCCTTTATGACGTCCAAGGCGAGGATGGCGCTTGTTTGTGAGGTGCTTAGGTTATCGATGACCTCTACTTTAATTTGTAAGAGGATGTCCTGAGTGGACACGTTAGGGCGGAACCCATACATGGTGGTCGGGAATCCTTGTCGTCCCTCTGATGGTTCCTTCATGTGAGCTGTCAGCCTGTCTAGCACCATGTGTTCCATTAGTTTGCTCGCGCACGAAGTCAGAGATATCGGCCTAAGGTTGGATATGCCCAAGGGTTTGTTGGGTTTTGGAAGCTTGGTGACATCTGCGTATTTCCACATGGCCGGAGGTCTGCAGCTGTCGCAAATCAGGTTTATTTTACCCAAGAGATCAACCTTTACTTTTCGCTGGTATTCCGTAGCATTTTGTTCGGTATTCTGCCTTTTCCCTGGGAGGTGTTTCTCGTGAGCTTGGCCAGTGCAGCATCAAGTCCCGCCATTGTGAATGGCTGATCAAGTTTTGGGTTGAGGTTTCCACCGTAGTCCGGGTGCGTAACGGCTGTTGACGTTTTCTCCCCAAAAATTTCTTTGCCGCTTCGAGGATGTATTTCGCTGTGCCCGGGAAATTGTGAATAAGTCATTCCACGTTTTTTCTGGTCATAGACTTTGACTCCGATTTGTGTGGAATGAGCGACCTCAAAATGTTCCATGTTCCCCGAGTGCTGAGGGTTCCTTTAATTTATCACACAGTTGATTCCAATTTAGTTTTTCCAGTTGATTGGCGTACTCTGTTGCTTCTTTTATTAATATTGCGATGCGACGTTACAATTTCTTGTTGCATTTTTTTCGTCCACCTTCGGGTAAGGCTTCGTCCAGCCTCCCAGAGGTGTAAGAGGTGGAGATCCACGTTAGGATTATGAGTTGAATGTTTTTATGAGTTGATTAGGTTGAGTGTCTTTTGTGTGTTTGTTGGCCTTCTCCACCAATCGTCCGGTCGATTCTTCGAGATCAAATAACTGATCGTCTTCTTCTGCCTCCTCTTCTTCTCTGAAGGCTTTCCAATTCGTGATTCGTGCCTTCCCTCCATGGTAAGTGTGCGGATATGGTGGTAGTCAATGGTACGTTGGATAATATAATGACCAGTTCCCAGTGTTTCATCCAACCCCGACCATCTATGTAGGGTATTCCCCTCGAAAATGTCAGGTCGGGAGTGGTGTCTCTAGACACACTGTTGCCGATTCTTTTCGGGTACTGGATATCATTCCACAGGGTCAGGGGGTGTTGCTAGGCAAAGTTATGGACTGGCTCTCCTTTCTTTAGTGTCCTACCATATCCCCACGGTACGTGAGGAGCCTTAAAATCGCCCAGAACAACAATTCTGTGCCCTTTGGCCACTTTGAGGACCGTGCAGAAGAATCAATCCTAGTCTCCCAGTCGGCGGGTCGACTGTATATGTTGATAGAAAGAGGCTCTGCAGATTTTTCTTCGCTGGTATTAATTCAATGAGCATGTGTTCAATCCTGTGTTGGATTAGGTACTGCTGCGTCGTTACCCAGGCAGCACAGAAAGTGTGTCCCAAGACCGGCCCATCTACGGCCGTTTTTTGGCATGTCCGGCCAGCATCTAGGTTCTGGCAGCCACTGATCGTACGTTGAACAGCCAGTATTCGGCCTCCAGCGCTTCGGTATTTCTACGGCCGCCCGTGTTCAGACACACAATGGCAGGTACGCGACTGCCAGATATTCAGTTCAGTTTCGGTTGCCGATGTTCAGAAAGAGAACGGCCGAAATAAAACCTTACGGCCGTTAATCCGTTTTTCCTTCGGAGAGCGGTGTTCAGCCGAAGCACGGCAAGCGACCGGCCACAGAATTTTCGTATTCTTGTGGCAGTTGGTGTTCGGAAGGTGACCGGCCGGAGTGCGGCTGCTCTGACTTCGCTCTGTCTACGGTGAAGCGCGCGTCTGGCGGCAGAATATTCGTTTTCTTCGGGCAACCGGTGTTATCAAGGAGAACGGCCTACGTACAGCCCTAGAACGTACGTTTTTCATTCTGTTAGCGGTATTCAGCCGAATTAATTCAAGCAAACGGCCTCAGAATATTTGACAACCGGTGTTCAGGAGGAGACCAGCCGACGTAAGATCTCGCGTTATCCGTCATTCTTTCGGTAAGCGGTGTACAGCCGAACAACGGCACGCGTCTGGGCGCCGACAATGAATGCACAGACGTGCTTGAAGGAGACCCGCCAGTGTACGTCGGGATTTTCCTTCGGTGAGGAAAAAGCCGTTATGGAGCCGTGCGATGCTGACGCGTTTTTGACCTGTTCGGTGTTTATATGCTTTAAATGAACAAACTTCGATTGTCAAGCTGTAATGAGTGGTACCAGGGGAACCGGTAAGGTGCAAGGACCCACTGAACATTACCAGTTAACCTTTTCGGCCATCGAAATACCATTTTTTGCCGAAAGAAGACTGCGCCACACCGACGGGTGAGCTAAGCCTCGCCAGTCATAGCGCTACCATGCCTCGCCCGCCGGCCTCGTCGACGCATCAGCGCGAGGCTATTCGCCCCCTCGAGAAATGGAGAGCATTGGAGACATGGACCCTGCATAGATGTACGACCAGAGATGACCATGGTTTACCGAAAATAACTGGCCTACAACGGCGTCGACCAAGCGGCCACCATGCAAGAGCTCAACCGGCGCCATGTCAAGGTGTCTCCACTAAAGAAAGGCAAGGGCGCGCAAAAACGCACGTTTCCGGCTGTCCTTCTGACAATAATACCGCGACAATCAATGTTGCGTTATTTTTGACCGAACTAGACATATATAGGAGGCTAAGCTCGTGCATTTCAGTGTTGTTTAAAAACAAGTGTTATTTTAAATTTCCAATAACAACATAGCCTTGTCAATGACGACGCGTTGAATATAAATTATTTGACGTGTGTGGCGCTGAGCTCAGCTACACTTGGGATACAGATTCCTATGGTTGTAGCAAGTGCGCTGTGAGCGACCAGATGACAAGTGTACTTATATGTGTGTGCTCTGTTAATTAAAAGTTAGTTGAGAGTTTACGCTTGTGCCGTCCTTTCTGTATGCGTTGTTTTTTGTGCTAAGCCCGTATTAATTCACCAAGATGTGTCAACTCGCCCAACAACAAGTTCTTCCGAAATGGCGGGTTTGTGCTGTTGCTCAGTGCGACTGAGTCATCTGCTTGTGCTGCATGCAGTGGTCGTCCACTGGCCTCAGTACAGTTGACGTACGGTGGCTGAACTCCAATGCCCGTAGCATGGCCAAACTTCCGGCAGCTTTAGTCCGGCTGGAGTCAGACGAGCGCATCTCGGCTGAACTCTGGTGGCCGTACTTCGGCCGCACACGGGTGGCTTTCGAATGGCCGGGGCCCTCCGGCGGGAATCTGGCCGTATGAACGTAAGCCGCTCGACCGCCGTCGCAGACTGGCCGTTGGATAGCCATGGTAGTACGGCCGTGCACGGCCAAAAGGCCCACATTTGGACATGGGCCGTACACGCCCGCCGGAAAAAGGCCGGATGGAAAATGACTGGTTAAAGTACATCGGCTTGAGTTAGACCCAATGGTCCTGCGCTGTCTGGGTATGCTCTTCGAGGTGAGGATGGCAGTGCGGGTCTTGCCTTCGGCAATGTGGGTATCGTAACCTCTGTAGTTAAGGGTTTTCGTTTGGGTTTCCTGCATGGCCAGAATGTCCAGTTTCTCTTTCTCGCTGAATTGCAACAACTTTTCTCGCTTCTTAAATAACAGTGGTAACATACCTTTTACGTCTGTATAGACGTGGTGCCCGCTTATCAACACGTTTAATTATAGTTTTGCATACCACCTGTAGATTCGGCCGCGGGACGCGCATATATGTGTCTTATTGAGCACAGCCAGCCTTCATCTGAGCAAGTCTTCGATCACACCAGAAGTCCACCTAAAGAACCATTCAATGTAAAATGAATGAGAGCAAAACAAACCTTAATTACCCAGTAAACGCCATTGTACCAAATAACGCACATATATGCTTACGTATGCAAACTCAGCCAGTCATTTTCTGCACGAAATGGACAGCAGAAACCACCCTAAAGTGGACAAAACACCCACGTTTAAAGAAATCTAAACATAAACCCATGCGGCGCGAAAACAACCGAGGTAAAATATTGAATAAAAGGAGCCGAGATGGATATAGATAATGCAAAACCCAGACCATCGTAGAAAAACAGTAGCTAAAACTGCCTTAAGCGTAGCTATGCTACCCGAATCCAGTTAATAAGCAAACCCATCATAAAGAGATTTCACGGGTAATAAAAAACAATATTTCTCAAGTATAACTAAAAATTAAAAAAATACAGAGCTCTCTGATAGCATCCCGTCTTCACAAGCTCCAAAAACCGAAGGACTACACTACGAAGTTTTCTTTCTTTATGGACATTCTTTGACAGAACCCAAACATCAAGAAACCGAAACCCTTCCCTGCTAAAACTGCTAGCCGACACCAGGCTCAGATAAAACCGTTAAAATTGTTCAAGATTTATGAGTGTTTCCAATACGTGCAGCTCTTCTGGTGGGGCAGACTGAGGCGTCCGAACTATAAACGAGGGTATTTAACGGGGTAAATAAATTATCAGAAGCACGTGACATAATAACAACTGTCCCTAGATGACGTCATGTGTCAATTGGCTGCGCTACCTGGGAAACGCCTATACGCCGCACGGGTTGAACCTATCTGGGAACGGTATATTGCACCCCAATAACCAAGTCGCGACGAGCGACGGACCAATATCCCCCACAAGGCCCTGGAGCAGAAACTACTCGTCTTTCCTCGAAGATAAGTACGAGCACAAGAACTCAGCACGGTGACCTAGCTGTATTGTGGGCCCATAACTATACAACCGTTTAACAACTATGTGGAACTCCTCACTACGTGCGTTTATAGGGTTGCACAGCGGCAAGGGACCCTCACCACTGGCCCAGGCATTCGCAAGATTTGGGCTCGGTCAATCGGGACACAATATTTTCGCGTCACAGTGTACGGTACTTTAGGTTGTCCAGAGTGCTTCCGTTGATCTGTCGATGATAATACTGTACACCGACTGTGGAACTGCCCTCTTTTTTGTTAAATAGTCTATACAACCCTTCTAATAATCGCTGATTATCAGCCCATCGAGTGTGACCCATTAGCGTAATCCAAGCCACCAAGCCCAAGCTATCTATGGTGTCTGCTTGAGGCTGTTGGACAGTTCCTTGAGAAATCAGACCTCTCCACCATTCGAGTCATTTATAATATTTTGTCGCTTTACTTGCCTTTTAAGACTGCTAAATTCGCCAAATCCCAACATTGCGTCTTAGTATACTAGTTAAGTGAGCATGTTCTGACCCCTTACCACCATCTTCGAAGACGAGAACAAAGAAGGCAGGTTCATCCGCGTTTCGAGCCCGTGGTCCCAGAGGGGTCGGCTGGGCCTCCGTCATGGTCGCGCTGTCCCTCTGAAGCACCGAGGCTAAGGATAGGCAAGTGACGACCTCGCTCGGAGTGCGTTGGAGATCGCAGCGGACGGGGCGAGACAGAGAGCGTTAGCCGAAGCCCAGTGTCTCCACACTGCCCAGCCGCAGCCGCTCTGGGGAGCCGCGAAACGATGAAGCCGTCGTCCACGCCTGGATTACGAGTTCGCGTCGCTTCTAAGCGGCGCTGCCAGGTCGGAGAGGGGCCGCACTGGGACGAGAAGGCGCAGGCGCTCCTCTACGTCGATTGCTACGCGGGATGTGTGAGCCGCCTGGACCCCGAGACGCACGAGGACATCGACACGATTCATTTCGGTGAGCCGTGATCGCTGTTGCAGTAATCAGAGTGCTTTAATTTGGTGCAGTAAAATAACGTATGCTTTGTACTGTATAGCCGTCGCCTTGATTCGACTTATTATGGTAAACTGAAATTGAGCTGACAGACGGGGGGGGAGGGAGGGGGAAGCGATGCTCAAGGTCGTTTCCTGCACTGCCCTTGACTAAGCCACGTTTTATACGTATAATAGAGTTAGTCATTCCCGGTTGAATCCTCTCTTCTTTTTTCCCGCAACCCTTCCTGGAATTATCGCGACATTCTAACGAGTTGACAAAGTGTAAGGAACGTAATTTGTAGAATTGGACTCTTACTATTACGGATGCATGTCCGGAGGATGCAGGATGCAGGTCGCGTGTGTCCGCAGACATACGCGAAAAAGCATGTGCGCCAACTGTTTCGCAAAGCAGAGCGTGCTCTTCAGAAAGACTGACTTTATACGCACGACGTCGTGTGGTCTGGCGGAAGCCACTATACGCACGACGTGAGTGACGCGCCAACGCGGCAGCCAAAGCAACCGGCGCCGCGCTGTTTGCAAGCGGCTCTATCGCCCTTTTCCGTCGCCCCACGGGTCGCGAAGCCGATAGTTCAAATGACAACCGTACAATGCTCCTCGAAATGGGTTTTCGTTTAGCTTTTGCGCTCCGTATCGCAATAAAAAAAAGGAAGTGTCTAGCGTTCCGTCTAGACGGAACGATAAAAACTGCTAAAGTTTCGTCCAGAGTGAACGCCAAATCAAAACCAGCCGATTAGCCGCCATTTGTCGTCCTGGGATTTGGTGTAGCGGTTACGTCGCTGTCTACGGACACTGTAGTCCCTGGTTCGATTCTTATAACTTTTCTTTTTTTTTTTTGCTGTCGTGGTTAGCGTTTTGTAATAGATATACTTCACGCCCGCTTTGCAATTCACGCGATGAGAGCAGTCGGTCTTGGTTTTTTACTCAAGTGGCCCAACCGCTACCGCTCACTGGAGCCAAGGCCGACGTAGCCATCGCCAGTTACGCCCGATCTCCTGCAATTATTACCAGTGATTAATAATTAACAGTGACTCTGGCTAGTCAGTGAGCGGAAGCGGTTTTGCCGGTTAGGTTAAAATCAAGACCGACTGCTCTCGCTGAAATATTGTGAAGCGGGCGTCGGATGGCGGCTTTGAGATCCGTCCGGATCTGTATCATCTGTACTTATTAATAATGATTAATAATTATCAGTGATTCTGGCTAGTCAGTGAGCGGTAGCGGTTTGGCCGGTTAGGTAAAAATCAAGAAAGACTGCTCTCAACGCGAGTTGTGTTTCCTCTGGACGGAACTTTAGTGACTAGTTGCCGTTCCGTCTGGACGGAACGCTAGACACAGCCTAAAAAAAAGCACAGCTGATGGTATGAATGCCAAGCACGACATAGAACCGGATAATGCATTTATTTCACCTACGATTGCAGCTATGCGACTTATTTAACATGCTCTGTGCCACATTACGTGCTTGACAGAGCGACCATATTCCCAATTACCGATGGGAAATTTGGGGCTCTTAAATAACGTTCAGCTCCCTAAAAATAACCTAGGTTATAATTTTCACTGATTTTTTATCTCGGCTTAAAATCTGCATAATCAATGCAGTTCAGAAGCGCTCGCATCGAACCCTAACGGATGGCGGTGCTCTTATCCAGCCTCCGAATTAATACTGCGGGGTGGAAGCACCTGTCCTATATTTAGAATTAACACGTATATGGAGGATTACGTTGACCGATAACTTAAACAATGTGGCAAATTGTTCTACTCATGCGCGTTAAGAAAGTTACAGGTTCAAGTTCAGTTGCAACAAATTATTAAAAAAACGAAGTCAGATGCAGCCCCATTTCATTTTATTCTTAAACGGATTTCAGTGACCACATACAAGCCAATTTTCACCATTTAGAAATGAATACCCACGACATTTCATTTCTAGCACATCCACATGTGTGGAGCAATGCTATCAGCTTTCATGTTTGCTTTGGTCATTAACCATTTACGTACACTAAAAGACTGAACGCCAAGAACTGCTTGGTTTATGTATACGTCGTGAAGGAACTTCCTTCATGTGCGAAGGGTTCGCGAGCCTGACCCCCCTCGACGATATGACGCCCGCACGCAAGAAACAGAAAGAAGCAGTTTATTCCGGACAAAAACAAAACGGCATGCGTAGAAGTATCAGCGTGTAACATAACAGTCATGCGAGCAACCGCGACACTCAAATTGCACCGATCGTTCCGGAAGTAATAGGGCGCATTAATTAACACTCACGGCGATTTCCGCGTCTATTGTCCGATTCTGTTATCGTGATGTCAGAGTCTGTTGTCGCGTTTGTGTACTTCAGTTTCTTAGTCGTTCAAGTCGTACACTTAGCCGCGAATGGACGACGTCCACTGTTTTTGTAGCTTTCACTACGAAAAAGGCGTTGTTACAGAGCTGAAATTCTCAATGTCGCGATCGAAATCGCTAAAGCAACTAAATCGTGCCCCAGCTTCGAATGCCACGCCGCCTCCGTCGAAGCCGCCAAGGGGCTTGGGGAACCCACCAACCCGTGTGATGAGGGCGCTTTCAGTTTTCAGCAACTGACGCGTTGGCGCCATAGTCGCGTCGTGCGTATAATGGCTTCCGCCAGACTACACGACGTCGTGCGTATAAAGTCAGTCCTTCAGAAAGTACTTAGGCGTGTGTGCTTACGGCCAACAGCTCTAGAATTTTTCTTTGTACAAATTTGGTTCAGATCAGTACCTGATGCTTTTGGAATCACGACGGCAAAGTAGTAATTCAAATAAGCATAAAGAAGACAAGCTACAGGGCTTCGAAGCTTTCCTTTAGCATGTTCTTTTACACCCAGCGGAGAATCGCCGAAACAAGTTCCGGATGAACTGAGACGCAGATTAGGAACCTTTCCCGCAGATCTCGCGCTTCTCCCGAGAGTGGCCTCCTCGTCGCCCAGGCCAAAGAAATAATTGGTTGATGTTTTTAAGTATCTATCTGCATAAGCATTTTTATGTGGAATCAACAAGCAATCCCGTTGGCCCGCCTGTAGCGTTCCACGTGTCACACTTTCTCGGCACAAAAATTGTATTAGAGAAAGCACTAGGGCCTAGGACATATGGAGCGGAAACTTGGATCCTTACTAAACAACTTGAAAGTGAACCTAAGTCGGCTCAACGACCCGTGGAACGAATAATGATCGGAGTAATACTTAGAGACGGGAAGCCAGCTTCCTGGATCAGAGAAGAAAGCAGAGTAGAAGATATCATAGGTCACATAAACAAAAAGAAATGAATTTGGGCTGGCCACGTAGTTGAAGAAGGGTTCACCCGAACAGAAGCGCGAATGGGCACGAGAACTTCGCAAAACTGATGGACGCGAAAAGCAAAAACACCCGTGTATTCGAGATTTTGGCGCACATTAAAGGAGCCATGAAGACAAAACACAAGTTTGTTCCATTCAAACGATTGCCTCGTTGGAATCATACTGACTCCCCTTTTAGTTAAACTTCGCTCAAATACTGTACAATTAGGAAAAAATAGAAAGGCCATGCGAGCCAATCGCTCATTTCCCGCAAAAGAACCAATGATGTCCTACCGGAGGCCGGCAAAAGCAAACGTAAATTAGGCAGAGCTTATAAGCTTGCCGAATGAGCTATTTGCGCTTAAATTTAGGCCACATTCTTTTTAAAGCAGTAATGTTGGTGGGACCGACAGTGGAAGTTACGAAATCACACGTAAAAAGAAGTATCGATGCGTAATCCTGTTGGTATTACGTGAACTATGCTTGGTTTAGCTGCACAGGACTGCAGAGCTTTGGGGTAGTTTTAGACGAACCTGTCCGATTGACGCAAGCAGCACTGTCTTACGTGACCATTTTTGTCGAGCGAGCACTCTGCTTCCCGAATCGATTATTTTCTCCCTGAACAAAAACGAGCCAGGTTCAAACAGGTCAAAAGCAAACTAGAGGCAGAAAACGGCTTGCCACGGTATGGTGGCGCACTCTAGGTTTACTAACGGTAAAGAAGGCTTTCCATTCCGCTGCAGAGCATTCGGTTCCTGTTATGTCATTGCAGACCACGAAAACACACGTTTCAGCTGCAAAATCAAAATTTTAACATAAATCAAATTTCCAGTGAATACAACATCGTTTGCATCAGGACAAGCGCTGGGGAGACCTTAAAACACAAAATCTTTCGTATAAAAAAAACTTTTATTTTGTCTTCATGGATACTTCAAAGATGTCCAGGTAATCAAAATTAATCCGGAGCCCTCCACTACGAGGCGCCTCATCACCTGTGTAGCGTCGGTGCGTTAAACCCTTCAATCTATCAATCAATCAGTCAATCAATCAATTAATCAATCAATCAATCAATCAAAATCAAGAACTACGTGAAGCCGCTGCCGCTGCCGCCGTGGCCGTCTCAGGTTCTAGGTCATGGTGTAACTGCGAATCCCTCCGGCATTAAGATAAACTTGCCCGCTTGTAACGCCAACGTGATCCCATATTGCTTGTTCGGCGTAAAGAGCTTTCAGAGCCCTATTGTGGACTGTGTGTTTCACTTCTAATACCCCTGTCACAAGGCAAATCTAATGTCATTGAAACTGAATGACATTAGGTGTAAATGACATTCGGCTCGGCCGTGCGAGTCTACACGTCGGAACAAATGTCATTTGAGTGTGATAGCGGTGACGATTAGCTGCGATTAGCGAGCTCGTAAAACCACAAAATTGCATTTCAAGCGCATCTATATAGTTTTCACACGTAATACTTTAAAAAAAACGTAACAATTGAATATTTTTGTAATAAAGACAAGAAAACCACCGATTTAGGTGACATCAGTAGACGTCACAAGCTGAGACAAATCTGCAAAAAATCCGGATTAGGGTAGCGCGCGCACTGGGGACGAGATTTTCTTTTTTGTTACTACTTGCTGGTCTTTCTTTATTAGTACAACAATACAAAAAAGAAAATATAAGTTTACTGACAGTTTCAGAAACAGTATTCTTTGGTTTGTTACTGAATTTTCCTGTCTAGGGACGCGCTACTGCTGTAGAGGCTACTCATTTGGCCACTAACTGAGGTCCGGGACCTCAGTTAGCCGCTAAATGTCATTCGCCTCAAATGTCATTCGATATTCTCGTGTAGCGCCGAACTAATGACATTTAGAGTGAATGACATTTGCTGTAAATGTCATTAGATCTGCCGTGTGACAGGGGTATAAGCCAGCGCACATTAGCGGTTACCGCTTTACGCGTGCACGGGTGGGGAGTAAAGGGACGGGAGGGGGGAGGGCGGAGGGGGGCATTTACACGCTGCTATATGTTTGAAGCCCGTCCTGAAACATGTCTGTTTGGCTGGTGGGAAATTTAAACGCGGAGTTCAAACGGCCAAATCTAACCTGTCCGGTGTCCTGAGTGGTCGAGCGCATTGGGTTGGTGGGTTATACAAACGACGCTGGAGGGAAACAGACAGCCGCATGTTTGTCCGCTAGAATTAAGCTCGGGTCATTCCAAGTTTCCCTCAGTTAATTGGCTAGAAAGTATGCTCAAGCGCAAATTACAAACCAGTTTTTTTTTCCGTGCACACTGTGGACTGCGTCCAGCTTCGCAGGTTCTCGTCCTTCGCAGATCGGAAGGCCACTAATTATTAAGCGCAGAGCACTTTAGGCGCTCGCCTTGTCGCCCTAGCTCGCTCGCTCGACCCAAGTATATACAGCGCCAAGAGAAAATTCGCAGTACTGGGAAGAAGAACCCGAAGCGGTAAGGAGGAAAGTAAACGAGTGACAAGGAAGCCATCTGTCCGTGTTCGCCCGAGCCACTGCGTGTCATATTTTTTTGACCGGGAAGGTGTCGTATAAGTTCTAGATATCGTCTACGTCACGTGTCAATGTGTAAACGCTGCGCAGGGTATTCGCGGTGTTTATTTAGTCGTCTAGCCGGGAGTGAACTAGCCGGGGAAACTTGTTTCGCGCCCTCAAAGCAGGAGGTTTGTCATTTAATTTCATTTACTTTAGCGTTACAGAGAGAAGTAGGTTACAAGCACACACACACAAAAAAAAACAACTTACAATGCAGCCAAAAATAGTGTATAACAGGTATATGTGGTTCTGAAAGTTACAATATTAGCTAAAGTTATGCTAAACAGGTGATGGTTTTCAATGACGGCGATTGGTCCGGGAAGGGGGTTCCAGTCACATGCTATGCGAGGAATGAAAGACTGAGAACAAGGTTTCATTCGAAAGGCATGATTGAAAATTTATGATTGCGATCAATGCGGACAGAAACATATGAAGACGCAAAAACCAAGATAAAATACAAGTAGGCATTGTGACAGCATATTCCATGAAATAAACAAAGACGAAAATACTGATTGCGATGGGGGGGGGCTGAGGCAAGTGCGAGGTATTTTTCATGGATGTTGTACTGAATTCTCTACTGTAACTGCCTGTAATAAATCGTACAGCGTTGCTTTGAACGAATTCGAGAGATTTGATTAATATTTCAGTGCAAGGATCCCATATTGTTGCAGCGTATTCTAATTTACATCTTACCAAAGTTGTGTACAATAGGGTCCTCAGGGACAGAGGAGCAGATGAAAAGTTGCGGCAAAGGTATCCAATCATGCGGTTGGCATTGTTAATTATTTGTTCAATATGCAGTGACCATAACAGCGACGAGGTTATGTGAACCTATGACGTTACAGCTTCGAGCGGTACATTGTTGAGGTTTGATTGATTGATTGTGGGGTTTAACCCGCCGATGCTTCACAGGCTATGAGGCGTGCCCTGGGAAAGGGTTCCGTAATAATTTTCACCACCTGAGGATATTTAACGCGCGCAGAAATCTTGAACACACGGGCGTTTCTGTTTTTCTCCTCCATCAGAAAACCGGCCACGGCAGCCAAAGCCGGAGGTTTAGGCTGTGTCTCTTATATTTAACGCAAGTTGTCTTCCATTTCTTTGTTTTTTTTTTCATGAGGGATAAAGAGCTGCATTTTTTCGCACAATGCTGCAAGTGCGAATGAAAATTACTTGCCTGAGTTTGTTGGATACTCTAGCGATATTTTCTGTCCCGCTGTAAGCGGATAATTCCGTAAAGTCACACTTTCTTTTTAATTTCTTAAAGCACGTTTTTCTACTGGATATTTTTACACTTCTACAAAAAACCAACTACATAAGCATCTACGGGACTCTGCATTCCCTATTAGTGTGTTCTCAGTTGTCAGGACTGCACGTTCTTAGAAGTGTAACAAAATACAGCTATAAAGCCAGCAATGAAACGTTTTCACGGCGGAGCTGCTTAGGCTTCAGCTCTCTCCGTGTGGTTTGTTAGGAAAAAGCTGTCATCTTCGGTGAAGTGGAGAGGGGGAAAATGCTAGCCCAAGAAGTGTGAGGGAAAGTGGGAGGAGGCAAGCAGCAGCACGAGGAGGCGTGGGGAATGCGTGCCTTGAGAAACAAAATAATGGTTTTCAATGACGCTACCACTGATGGAGTGTCTATCCAGCAAGGCGAATTACCCAGAGTGAAGGAATATAAATATTTGGGAGTGTGGATAAACGAAGGGGATAACTACTTAAGAACACACGAGGAGCAACATAAGGTTAAGGGAAAGCGAAACGCAGCTATAATGAAGCATAGAGCTCTGTGGGGATATAACAAATATGAAGTAGTAAGAGGAATGTGGAAAGGAGTAATGGTTCCGGGTCTCACGTTTCCTAATGCTGTACTCTGCTTAAAATCAGTCGTTCTATCAGGCCTTGAAGTAAACAAGAGAACGGTAGGACGTCTGGCCTTAGGCGCGCATGGAAAAACAAATAACGAAGCAGTTCAGGGAGATATGGGCTGGGCGTCGTTTGAAGTTAGAGAAGCTAAGAGTAAAATTTTCTTTGAGATGAGGTTGAGGGCAATGGATCAACGAAGGTTAGAAGCTAAGGTTTTTAGGTATCTATACTTGAAAAGCGTGGACACGCAGTGGTTAAGAAAGACCAGAAGGCCAACGATGAAATACGGAAGAACAGTGGAGAATCCAAAACAGCCAAGGTAACCAAAGAAGAGGCAAGGCAGATCGAAACGAATAAATGGAGGGAAAAAATGGAAGCTAAAACGTCGTTAGAGATGTACAGGGCTGAGAAATTGAACATCAGAAAGGAAAATTTCTACGATAATTCACAGGGCAGTGCTTTGCTTTTTGAGGCTAGAGCAGGTTGCCTGCGAACTAAGAGTTTTGTGGGGAAGTATTCACAAAATGATGGGGTATGCGTGGTCTGCGGAAAAGAAACAGCAACTATGCGGCACATAGTGTTAGAATGTCAGGGTATCCATCCAAATCTACATGAAGGGAATATTGGGCTTCCAGAAGCCCTAGGATTTAGGGTATCAGAGAGAAAGTTAACCTCAAGACTGTCGAGGGGACGAAAAGAAGATTAGAATGCTGGTGGACGAGAAGCAGAGAGGGGAATATAGCCTAGGACAGTTACCACCTGTAACAGGGAAAAAAAAGAAAGTTTCCTTCCCCTTTCTTCTCACAGCCCGGTTTGTATTTCGCGCGTTCGTTTTCCGAACTGCCTTGATAGTAGTTCGCGTCGCACCTGACAGATGGCGCAACCAGTCCACAGCGCGCGCGCAACTCGTGGGATCTTGTTCTCGGCGGTTGCACTCAGTCTCTGCAAGAGGTAGCGTCAACATCCCCCTCGCGAGGGGCACGATTAAGTGCAGAGCATTTCCGGGGGCGCACGATGTTAAGTAGTTTGCGTTACGTTAATGTTGTTGCACTTGTGGCAACTGCTGACGAGAGAGCGCTCGTCAGCAGTAATTTGAATGAGTCAAGGATATAAGGCGCGTCGTAGCCTCCCTATCTGTGTCGGCTTTGTGGCGCAGTCGGTAGAGCGACGTGTACATTGCGTTCCGCCCGCAGGGTCGAGGGATCGAAACCTGGCGCCGGATACTATTTTTTTTATATAGTAGGAGGGCTGCGGAGCGGACTACGGACGCCAACGCGGGTGACATCGTGAGTTACTGAAACGCTCTGCATTTAAAGTGCTTCCCGTGGAGGGAGCCGCAACTGGGTGTTATTGGTTTACAAAACTGGTGTCGATCTGAATGCGCTGTCATCGCCTTCGGGGCGGAAAGCATTTTCTTTGGTTTCGTAGCACGCGCGTTGTGTTCAGACTTTGGATTCGATCGGACTTTGGCAGCTTGTATTTTGGACTTGAGGAGCGTGGACTGTAAACTTTGAGTCAAATCGGTATGCCTAAACAAAGCTTTTCCTTTTAACCATCTTCCTCCTACGAACATGGGAGGCCTAAGCAAAGCCAAGTTAGAGCTAGTGAAGACCACCAGATCCGCTGTTTCCTCCGTCTGGGCATCTCAATTGAAAAGGTGGTCGCAATTTTTTTCTTTACGCTTAACAGGAACACTCTGCCAGTTGCAACTTGGTTAGCGGGAAAGGGCATGTTTTTGCCATGGACCACGAACCGTAGACTACAAGAGGTACCAGAAGCTATTGACCGTGCATTTATTGAATTCTGGGACCCTGTGTTTTGTTGGAATATCTTACATAAAACACTCAAAAAGGAATGGAAAGAAACACCCCATGTAATCTTTCTCTTCCAGTACGAAATGATGAGGATGTACCATATGACTTGCTAGTTTGTTTTCAGCATCCATAGTACCTGGAAAACAAGAATAATTAAGAGTCATGCTGATGTGACACCGGGGTCTGTGCGGGAGACTTTCATTGAAGGTGTAGTGTATCTGCAAGATGTGTTTCGCACTGAGGCAGAACCGCTGAGTGGTTGCCGGTTTTTGAGGAGTAGTGAGGAGTTTGTTTCTTTGAAGGAATGTTGATGTATTCAGGCGTTTTTTGTAGCCAATCAGTTGTGTTCTGCCTAAGCAGGCACTAAAGAAAAAAAGAAAGTTTATTTCCCCTTTCTCCTCACAGCCCGGTTTGTATTTCGCGCGTTCGTTTTCCGCACTGCCTTGATAGTAGTTCGCGTCGCATATGACAGATGGCGCAACCAGTCCACAGCGCGCGCTCAACTCGTGGGATCTTGTTCTCGGCGGTTGCACTCAGTCTCTGCAAGAGGTAGCGTCAACATCCCCCTCGCGAGGGGCACGATCAAATGCAGAGCATTCACGGGGGCCCCGCACGACGTTAAGTAGTTTGCGTTACGTTAATGTTGTTGCACTTGTGGCAACTGCTAACGAGACAGCGCTCGTCAGCAGTAATTTGAATGAGTCAAGGATATAGGGCGCGTCGTAGCCTCCCTATTTGTGTCGGCTTTGTGGCGCAGTCGGTAGAGCGACGTGTACATTGCGTTCCGCCCGCATGGTCGAGGGATCGAAACCTGGCGCCGGATAGTATTTTTTTTATATAGTAGGGAGGGCTGCGGTGCGGACTACGGACGCCAACGCGGGTGACATCGTGAGTTACTGAAATGCTCTGCATTTAAAAGTATTTATTTTTTTTTATATAGTAGGGAGGGGTGCGGTGCGGACTACGGACGCCAACGCGGGTGACATCGTGAGTTACTGAAATGCTCTGCATTTAAAATAACCGCGGTGGCTCAGTGGCTAAGGCGTTCTGCTGCTGACACCAAGAACAGGGGTTCCACCCTGGACGTGGAGGCTGCTTTTCAGATTCAGGGCTAAAAATGAAAAGGCCCCGTGTCGGGATTTCGGCGCACGTTAAAGATCCCATGGGGACAAAAATTATTCCACAGCCCTTCACTACGGCGCGCCTCATAGCCTAGGTGTAGCCTAGGCGCATTACTACCAAAAAATTAAAACAATTGCTTTGCCGGACTTGCATCTTCACAGTTGTAAGGGCTGTACATTTTAAAGACGATAGTCTTTCTTGGGCAACATAAACACAGATATGTTGGTCTTTCTGTATGTATGTCTCTGTATCTGTTACTCGATTCAGCCATCCGGTCGAAGTGAAACAGGAGCTGCGCAATAGTCTTGTATAGCCATAGCCAAATCTAGACGTCTGAGTCCGGTGTCAATGTTCATACTTGTCAACATTGTTGACCAAAGACAAGACGTTACGCAAATATAAGACACAAAAATTAATACACAAGTGATATTTACAGTGTTCGCTTATTAAAAATTCATGGATGCTTGGTTTTTGCGATAGCAAATGAAATACTACATCAACTGCAGAAAACCGTAGCCTGCAGTGGCCCGCGCTACTATAGCCCCTGGCGGCGTTTCGTTTAAGAAATAAAGCAGCAACAGCAAAGAAAGGTTTTACTAGATATATTCAGCGTTGCGCTTGAAACGCTCGTGGTGAACGGCAACGTGGTTCTCTAAAAGTTGTAGTATGGTGGCTCGATTCACGCGAGTCTCCGCCGTACGGCATCGCTGGCATCGAGGCACCTGACTTGGAGCAGTGGAACGAGGTAAATGGCATGCTATCTTGGGTGGAGTGAGACGGGATAGGAACAGAATGAGAGGTGAGCGGGAAAGAGAAGGGAGGCGTAGACTTGGCAGGGGCGCGAGTCGACTACCGCCTTGCGTCGACCTTGGCAACGAAAGAAGTCGATACGCGTTCGGTTTTTGAGATCGAGTTTGGAAAACGTCAGTTTTCTTTTTTCGCCAGCAGCGCAACGCTCATGCCTGTTTTAAACGCGGTAATTTCCTGATACAGCCATTATTAAAGAGTTTTAGCACTCTGCCTTTTCCGTCCTTTATATGCTTACCGTGTTGACCGGGACCCGACTGGGCACTTGCGCATGCGTTCGTGGAGGGTGGATTATTTCCACGGGCCGGCCTTACCAATGCCCACGTATTCGTTGCGGTGGGGGGTGTCCTCCTCGCCGTGACGTCGTGCACAGGCGCAGTCGGTTCCCGGTAAACACGGTACGAAAGGAAAGGACGGAGGAGACGGAATTCTAAACTCGCTTGTGACAATCCTAAATTTACGTGGTTAATCACACCAGTGCATTGGGAATCTTTTTAAGGCCGCGTCCCTTGTCGCGTCAGCCACAGCTGCAAGAAGCACTGTCTCCTCATTTCCAACTGAGGTGATCCTCCACTTATCGCTAATTATTGCAAAGAGAAGTGGGAGTTCGAAGACCGGCTGGCGCGTCAAACACCTGTTCGTCTTTCTCGTCTCCTGGACGCAGAGGGAAAAATTCCGTTTGCGATCCCACTGGCGACGCAGCACCACAAAATCGTTATTGGGCACAACCACTACGTGAAGGTGACTGACATGAAAAAGAAGCATGAAGATCTGATCGCCATGGTGGAGGCGGAGAACGCCGGCACCCGGCTCAACGACGCCAAGTGCGATGCCGCCGGAAGGCTTTGGACCGGTACGTGATGGACGCTCGTTCCATGTTAAACTGCGTGCCGTATATCAGGCATTCCGCGTTTCGTTGAGGTGGTGCATGGCGCATGCTGGTGCGTAGTTATTTCTATTAGCCTACTTCATTTGCTGGTTTCGGCAATGATGTCTAGAGACCAGAATACATCGAACGAACTTTCACGGCGAAGTTCGCGCGGCGGAAAGTCCGCCGCAGGACGCCGTATGTTCGTCGGGATGAACATAGGGTGCTTGGTTGCTCTCCGTGCCCAGAATCAACGGCGGCGTTCAGTACACAGGCCCAGTGAAGCAGCTTCCCGCTTGTGTTGAACGTCGTATGACGATTGTGCGGGAATCAGGGGCGTTTCCTCTGCTGAAATAGGCGTTTTCAGTTCTCAAAAGCATTAAAAGGAAGTAAATAAATATACAATATATCTGCCTTGCAATCATGCGCAGCACGCATTTATTCAACGAGCCGCATGGGTTCGCTTCATCCTTGCTTGCCTGTTTCAACTGTATTTTTCACTAATGCGACACGCTGGTATCTCTTGAGAGCTCATTTCTCGAAGATACTTGTGACGAACGATGCACGAGATTTTATACTTGCAGCACAGTGCCGCGCAGAGCGCACGTGCAGGGCTAGATTAGTCGTTCTCTATTGGAGGACTGTATACACTAAACGCCGGTTAGATTCTCCTCCAGTAATTACGAAGTATCGCAGTTAACCTTGTGTGAAGTAAAGATGAATTGGTGTTAGCATGCGCCGTTGCCCTGGGCGCTCGACTAGGTGGGCATTTGGACAGGTCCGTTTCATGTGCACTCGGACAAACTGACATTCGCAATTTTCACCTTTGCCGAAAAAAAAAGACGCGAAAAAATCAGGGAAGCCTAACCCATATGCGGCAAGGCGAAGTGGTACAACAGCATATTCCGGGAAGGTTATACGCAGACGACATTGTTCTTTTAGCTGATAACCAAACCGATATGCAGCGGCTAATAAATATTATCGGCCAGGAAGCCACCAACCTCGGGTTAGATTTCAGTACAGAAAAATCAGGAATAATGGTTTTCAATGACGCTACCACTGATGGAGTGTCTATCCAGCAAGGCGAATTACCCAGAGTGAAGGAATATAAATATTTGGGAGTGTGGATAAACGAAGCGGATAACTACTTAAGAACTCACGAGGAGCAACTTAAGGTTAAGGGAAAGCGAAACGCAGCTATAATGAAGCATAGAGCTCTGTGGAGATATAACAAATATGAAGTAGTAAGAGGAATGTGGAAAGGAGTAATGGTTCTGGGTCTCCCGTTTGCTAATGCTATACTCTGCTTAAAATCCGTCGTTCTATCAGGCCTTGAAGTAAACCAGAGAACGGTAGGACGTCTGGCCTTAGGCGCGCATGGAAAAACAAATAACGAAGCAGTTCAGGGAGATATGGGCTGGGCGTCGTTTGAAGTTAGAGAAGCTAAGAGTAAAATTTTCTTTGAGATGAGGTTGAGGGCAATGGATCAACGAAGGTTAGAAGCTAAGGTTTTTAGGTATCTATACTTGAAAAGCGTGGACACGCAGTGGGTAAGAAAGACCAGAAGGCCAACGATGAAATACGGAAGAACAGTGGAGAATCCAAAACAGCCAAGGTAACCAAAGAAGAGGCAAGGCAGATCGAAACAAATAAATGGAGGGAAAAAATGGAAGCTAAAACGTCGTTAGAGATGTACAGGGCTGAGAAATTGAACATCAGAAAGGAAAATTTCTACGATAATTCACAGGGCAGTGCTTTGCTTTTTGAGGCTAGAGCAGGTTGCCTGCGAACTAAGAGTTTTGTGGGGAAGTATTCACAAAATGATGGGGTATGCGTGGTCTGCGGAAAAGAAACAGCAACTGTGCGGCACATAGTGTTAGAATGTCAGGGTATCCATCCAAATCTACATGAAGGGAATATTGGGCTTCCAGAAGCCCTAGGATTTAGGGTATCAGAGAGAAAGTTAACCTCAAGGCTGTCGAGGGGATGAAAAGAAGATTAGAATGCTGGTGGACGAGAAGCAGAGAGGGGAATATTGCCTAGGACAGTTACCACCTGTAACAGGGAAAAAAAAGAAAGTTTATTTCCCCTTTCTCCTCACAGCCCGGTTTGTATTTCGCGCGTTCGTTTTCCGCACTGCCTTGATAGTAGTTCGCGTCGCATATGACAGATGGCGCAACCAGTCCACAGCGCGCGCTCAACTCGTGGGATCTTGTTCTCGGCGGTTGCACTCAGTCTCTGCAAGAGGTAGCGTCAACATCCCCCTCGCGAGGGGCACGATCAAATGCAGAGCATTCACGGGGGCCCCGCACGACGTTAAGTAGTTTGCGTTACGTTAATGTTGTTGCACTTGTGGCAACTGCTAACGAGACAGCGCTCGTCAGCAGTAATTTGAATGAGTCAAGGATATAGGGCGCGTCGTAGCCTCCCTGTTTGTGTCGGCTTTGTGGCGCAGTCGGTAGAGCGACGTGTACATTGCGTTCCGCCCGCATGGTCGAGGGATCGAAACCTGGCGCCGGATAGTATTTTTTTTATATAGTAGGGAGGGCTGCGGTGCGGACTACGGACGCCAACGCGGGTGACATCGTGAGTTACTGAAATGCTCTGCATTTAAAAGTATTTATTTTTTTTTATATAGTAGGGAGGGGTGCGGTGCGGACTACGGACGCCAACGCGGGTGACATCGTGAGTTACTGAAATGCTCTGCATTTAAAAAACGAACGTCCCCAGGGAGATTCGAACCAGCGACTTCCAGAGAATGAAACCGGCGTTCTACTTTCACTTCATCTCGACAGGTGGCGCTATGGTGCAAAATAGAGTTTGCGAGGCCCAGCTCTGGCTACATACGGGTGGCTGCTTCTAGTATTTTGCTGCATTTGAGAGGCCCTCCCAGAGACATCGCCTGTTCCTCCCACGCCGATCTAGCAAACAGGACCCATGTTGCTGTTAATACAAGTTATGTAGCCGGATCACCTTTATTTAACCTAATCAAACCTATTGTATATGCCTATGTTGGCGACACAATCCACGGTAGTTGGGTCGGGACCGTGTTGCGTTTGTGGCTTGAGCTGTCAGAAAATCGCGGACTTCACTTCTTGCAACACCATTTTCCTCAATCGATCTCAGATTTACAGTACGTTTTTCTAGCTCCAGTAGGCGCGGGACAAGCGTACGTCTATCAAACTCTTCCAAAGCGGCCGTCTGCAGCGACCTGTACACGCCATACGCCATTGAGGGAAAGTTTGAAGACCTGATTGGTTCCTTCGGTTGGCCGCTCGCTGCCGCTCCGCGGCCGACGAACTTTTGTGACCCTGCTAAATCGCAGGCTGACGACGTTTAGTAGCGTGAGCTACACTGGCCGAGGTCGAGCAGTTTCGCGTGGCTCCTGGAGAGCCGTGCTGCGCATGCACGAGGAGCAGTGACGTCACACGGCGCACACCTGGCGCGCCGGAACCGCCGCCGCCGCGCGCGCCTCGCCGGTCTGAGCATTCAAGAGAAGTGACGTGATAGCCGCGGCAGACGCACTGGCGCCGGCGCGTGCCCAGCTGTGAGCCTCCTTTTTGCATTAGCCAAGTCTGACGCTGCGCCGAACCACCGAGCCGTCTTTGTGGCAATAGAGAAGCAACCAGACATTGGCAAAAATAAATATGAAGGTGTCGCAAAATGCGTATACCGTGTGTGTGTCATTGAAGCAACAGAAAGCATGATAATCAAGCTAATACTATGATAATCAAGCTCATTCTAGACAACCAGGTAAGTTAAGAATAGCCAGCTGAACCTCAGCTCACACTACGTGTGTCCTGGCATAGCCGAGCTGAGCCACTGCTCTTTTTTTTTCGCCGCCGAGCGTCGGGAGTGCTCCACCGGGCGTTGTTCGTCGTATCTTCGTCGCATATTCGCTACATGTATTCTGGCCTTAACGCGGTGCGTAGCGTGGGGAGGCATGGCGTCATGTCATCGGGTGGGCAATTAAAGCGCCCACCTCAGCGAAAGCTTATTGTGAGCGGCTCCACCGTTCACGAGGTCGCAGAAGTGAGGAAAAGAGGGTGTTACCAGAATCATTCAATGCTTTTAAAGGGACTCTGTTTTCGTAGTTACGGTGTGCTCGCATTGCTCGGTATGCAACATTGACGGCGAAGTGACCAGGCGTCCGCATGCCCACTGTTCACCAGCGATGTGCGCTCGCTGTTCAGTGTTCCGCATGCTGCTGAGTGTGTTGGTTGCGGCACTGCAGGGGTACTGAGGCGGATTCCTAAACATTCACATTGTTCCCTTCCTGGTTCCGTTCCTGAAGCTCATGACGTGCCCTACTGTCCTTATGGGCGCCAAAATTTGCTGTCGCGTGGCGTGGTTAAACGCGAAGGAGCAGATTTCTCGGGGCGAGTTACGGTTGATAAGGCGATTGGCTCGTGTGTCTCGTCAAATACGAAGTGTAGCAGTCATCGGCGGCAGAAGCGTGAACAGCAATGGTGGCAAAAATAAACGACCCTGGAAAAAATTACGCCCACCTCCCCTCGCGGGAACCCTGGTGTGATGCAACGCATCTCATGGGGGGGTTCCATTGGCGTTTTCCATCGTATTGATTACGCTTATAGCAGGGATTCTCACGCGAAGGGGAGGTGGGCGTAATTTTCCATTTTCACCATGCAATGCACATGTAGTACACGTATGCTCATTTACGGTCTTTATTGCAGACGAGAATGAGTGCCTTGTGGTCCGTAAAGTGCACCGTTAGGGGATCAAGCAATCGTCCAGTACTGCGAGAGAGTGCAAGCGTAACGCGGACGACCGTCGACATAGACCGTCGGAGCGCGGCATGCCGCTTTATATTCACAGCGCCCGAAGGAGAGGAGAGCGCGGAGAGAGAGAGTACTGCACATGCGCAGCGCGCGCAGCGCCGAGCGCCGCGCCGCCCACCGGCGCCTAGCAACGGAGTGAGAGCGCGCTGCGCCAAGCCGCAGCTGTTTCGGAGAGAGTGTTCGCTGTCGGAGAGAGGAGAGCAGGAGAGGCGCAGCTGTGCGGACAACGCCGGACAGACGCAGGAAGGACAGAGGGGCGAGCATGAGATGCGTTGCATCTTAAATGAATTATTGAAGAAACTTTATTAACACAAGGATATCGACTGGGCCCACGTTGGAGTGGGTGGGATGGGGTCAAAGCTTCAAGTCGAAACCAGGTTCCACATGCGCAAATGGACGCCGGTAGCTAGAGCGAAGTCTCACAATGAGGCCACACCTGCTTGGCTGTGGCTTAGGGTAAGTAATGCCAGTCCCGCAAAAATGTTACTGCTTGCTTTTCAAGAGGTATGTTCTGTGTGCGGTCCCATGCAAGTCCAGAGTAGATGGTCAATGTTTGGTGCGGCTCCTGTAGAGCACGTTATGCACGGGAAAGGGGGTTATTTCGAGTGGCGTTTCCGGGGGTTGGAATGGCTGGTCGCCCTTTCTTGTGAATCTAAGAGCGCCATTTGTAAAACATATCTACTGTAAGCGCCACCCCATTTGAGCGAGGGGTGGCACTGGAACCTGGAGGTCGCGGGCAAATCCTGGAGGTAAATGTTAGTCGGTGGTGGGGATGTGGCTGCGTAGTAGATCTCTAGCGCACTGCTTCTAGGCGGGGCGGGCTTCAACGGGGGAAAACTGACGTCGTGATGAGGGGAAACTGCGTGAGATCGGGTGCGCCTGGGTGCGCGCCGCCCTATTGATGGAGTTAGCGGAGAGACATCGAACCCTGTGTACCAAAACTTGGAAGATTTTTAGTGTGATGTAGCCTCCTGGCCAGCATCTTGATAGAGGCGCAGATGAAATCCTAATAATGCTGCCGGCCTAGTGCGGGGCCGGCCTGCTGGCTACCTGTGAAGATTGCTGCATGAGGCTGGTAGGAAGATTAGTCATTAAATTCGAGTTGGTGGGCAGCGATTAATATTGCTTCGAGTTGGAGGTCGGTAGACGAAAAGACTGTTCCGTATTCCTGTCAGCAGGTGGCACGGAATGTCGATTGAGACCGCTAATGCGGCAATATTCAAGGTTGGATCCGAAATGGCACAGGTGTAAAACTCGATAGGGGCGTTCCGCTCAGTAATTTGGGCCGTGCGTCTGCATTCCTCAGTATGGTAAAGTTTCGCAACCCTTGAGGGGAATGGCTTCGTGTTGACGACGATGAAGACGTCCCATGATGGAAGCGGGCAAGGAATGGGATGTTGTGGTGTAATGATAGGTGGCAGTAGGGCAGGTAGCGCACAGCCGGCGGGAGTGAATTCTGTACAGATGCCGTGGCCTTCCAGGAAAATTGGTATGATTTCCGTAAGGGCATGGAGCTGGGCGTATTTGTATGACTTCTCAATATTTGTATACTCCGGGAGGCCACCGATGACTGGAAGGCTTCCACGGTGTTACACTTCGAATACCTGCAAATGGGTCTGAATGAAGTCGAAGCCACGACCTACTTTATAGATAGTGACCTGCCCATCACTGCCGGTGACAATGCGAGTCAACGTGCCAAGAAAAATGGCAAAAAAGGCACGGCACACTCCTTCAGTTTGGCTATATTTAATCCCCAAACACGCCAGCTTCGCTTCGCTCGAAGGTTGGCGTTCGACTGCTCGCATAATAAATCACTGACGATTACGTTACTCCCTCATGCGTAATTTGTGCGCAGTGTGAAGTGAAGTTTTCTCGGTCACGGCGCATAGCTGCTGCGTCTCAAGAAGTGATCGCGTGATCAGTGTGAAAGAACAGTAGCTGTGCCGATGGCTTTGCTGACAACGCTCGTTTAATCCTCCTGCTAGCTCACATGATGATCTGTACTTCTGCACGCCGTTTCCTCTTTTTCCGCAACATCCCCCCGCCCCCGACAGTGGTGCATGTATGAATATAAAAGGCTTGAGGAGGAAAAACATCCCAGAAAATAATAAATGATGGTCAATTCCGCAGTCTCGTTCTAGCCGTTCGGTAGCCGTCCGTCAGCACATTAATTTTCCATAGCTCCTTTGAAGTCCGATGCTACTTTCTAATGACAGGCTTGTTTTGGATTGGCGATGAAGGTACGACGCCACTCTGTGCTGTTGCAGGGAAGGAAAAGCGGCCTTTCTTGCGTTTAATACCTCGTCTCCCACACCGTCTTGGTCGGAATTGCACTTGCCTCGACTAAGGCTTACACGTCTCAACTCGCCTTTTAAAAGGGGAGGACCTTCCGCCCGATGAAATTGGTTCGTAGTTTAGGCGAATGTCCACAAACTCCGTGACTTCTCTTTAGTTTGCAGTCTTATTCTGTTTACTCGGCTTGTCCCGAAGTCTGTGTCTCTTTCGTTCTATAATACCATAGTATCCTAAAACGGGACACGGACGCGAGTCCATGGCTGAGCCGAACCGTGTTTTTTTGCCTCTTTTTCGTCTGCCGATCATCGTGATAGTATGCGGCTATAGCCGCCTTGGTCGCCTTCCTCCTCTTCAATAAATCCGTAACATACTCCTACCCCCGACGTTGACGCTAGTGGTCGGGAAGAGCAGAGGTGCAGAACAGGTTATTCTAGGTATTGTTGCGTAGGTGTGCAGCCCGATGTCATTTCTTTGAAGACGCGAGGTAGCAGGTGTCTTCTACTTCATCCTCCATCGATGCTTCGAAGCACGATGTCCCCTTTTGGCAACCTTCTTGGCTAAGACGGGGCATGCGGCATTGATTGTATCGGAGTTTCTTGCAAATTAGGCAATAAATTCTCGTTCGAGCACGGGTGATTCGTATTCGGAATGTGCCCTGAATCTCCTGGCCCGTGGTCTTTATTTCTTTACCTGTTCGCCTTCGATGTACCTTCCAGCAAGCTAAGCTGGCTCAGCGTTTTCCACTTGCGTATGTATCAATGCTATGAAGATGGTTTTGATCTCGGGGTTGAACGGACGCTTCACTTTCACGTGCTTGAATTTCTATCTTTCGAGAGGCTGTGTCGCGTCATTCGTTTCCGATCGACGATGTCACTTCGCGTGCAGTGTCGCTTCCTTCTCGCTTGAAGCATTGCGGCCCAACAGTCAGGAAACTGTCGAACTGTTCTTTCTTTGAGAAGTTTTCTGCCACGTGTGCTGGACCCCAAGAATTGGTTTTTCCTAACGTCGATGCGATTTCGACGGGGGATTTCACACACGGAGCTCAGTGTACATGGCACGCCGAATGCACCCAACGTTCCCCGCGAGGAAGTGCCTGCTCGCCGCGGTGGCATCGGAGGTATGGCTCTGTCGTCTGCTTTAGCTACGGTTGTTTTGAGCTTGCTTGGCGCAGCTTTGCGTCCATTGCACGCTGTCTTCGCACGGCTTGATGAACTTGTTCGGCAGCACCTCCTGGATAACCCGCACCCGTATGTTTGCCGTCGTACGGCAAACATACTTTAAAGATTGGTTACCAGGGCGGGAAAAGAAAATGTAAAACTTACATATAGACATGTGGCCGATAGAGAAACGCTACATTTTGCGCACTGCTTGCCACGAATGGGACTTCGTTTTCTAAACTGGTGAATACCACTTGGGTTGTGTTTTAAGAGGTATTGTAAAAGGCGAAAGTAGCAACTGGTTCTGAGGAATGGCGATTATAAAAGTTCCATCAGCTTTCTCGCAATTCTCGAACTTACTAATGTAACAAGTTCAAATCTGTATAATGGGAATCACTAAGCTCACATGCCGAATTGTTTCGGTGTCTGTGCTCCTGTCGCGCGGTGGTGTAGCCCCAAGCTAGTACATCAAGATGGCTAGGTTCCGCTGTCTCACCCTTCAGAAGACGCTCCTCTCCCTTTTCTTTCTCCCGACCAGTGTTGCGGAATGGGCGTCCCCATTCCATTCCAATTCCATTCCGGGGAATTACAAGTTGCCTGAATTCCATTCTTTTCAATTCCTCGGAATGCCGGAACATCGCCCATTCCCACTCCGGGAATTGCCGGGCAGTTCAATTCCATTCCTCTAATTCCTCAAGGTTTTATCGGGTGATTATCAAGTTACCAATTAACCCACCATTAGGCTGATGTTATTACACGCGTTAAGAACTGTTAAAATACACAAAACACGCAACCAAGGTCGAGGGATAGTGGCTTTGTGGCATATCTCGTTCAGTGCAATCACCCGATTAATTCCCACAGGGGCAGTTCTCCAGGTAGTTATTATAGTATTTGCATGGTCAGCACGTCTTTAGGAGTTGTGATGCCTTAGTATTGTTTAAGTGTGAATGGGTTAATGCTAACGTGACGACATGTTCTATTTTTGTGCTGACAAAAATATGGTTGAAGAAGACATTATATTCCTGAAGCAGTTAACACGCGTATGGAGCGGCCGTGAGCATGGTTTGAACTATAATTTTGTTGATGAGGAACAGAACCTCCGGATCTGGTGGTATCACTTGGAAGAATTACTGCTCGAGCACCTGGTCCTGCCTTTGCACCAAATACGGATCACGGGCCGCACAGGTCGTCAGCACTCACACATGTCAAGCGCGCCTCGAAAGCACGGATAGGTTCAGAACTTCCTGTGTTTGCGTGTGCGCAGGTATGCAATGTCACCCTTGCCGAAAAGCTTAGTTACGTGCGTCAGGTATCATCCACTGCGCACGAGCGAACGTTCAGGCTGTGTTTAGAGCAGGCGCGACCTTTGTATGGGTGTTTTGATGAGAACCAATGCGCAGGGAGAATTCTTTTTTCTCTCATTAGTGTATACTGGAATAGTGCATTGTTTCGTATACTAATCTGCGTCATGTTTTTTTTTCTTTTAGAAATTGGGAGATTGTTCACACTTTAGCACCACGCAACCTTTGGCTTAGCTAACTGAAGAAGTAATTAAAGAATGCGTTGCGGCCTTGGACTCAGCAAAACTGAGTCCAAGGCCTGCGTAACTAATTGTATAACTGAGGCCTGTATAACTAATTTGAGGAGTTGCATGCAGTGGAGTAGCAATGAAGGTTCCCCCAAGTATCCTCTGGTCTGGGCGATCAACCGAAAGAAAAGATGTAAAAAAATGATAACGATAATAATAGAATGACACGTTCGGCAGCTGGTCAGTCTGGTGTTGTGGAAATCCCTACGCCAGAAAAAAGTGCGTAGGTGTCCTCATTGATATATTGTAGGGTTTAACCCGCCGACGCAACGCAGGCAATGAGGCGCGCTGTAGTGGAGGGCTCCGGATTACTTTTGACCACCTTAGGCCGTAATCTCGTTCACACGGGCGTTTTTGCTTTTCGCCTCCATCAGGAAAGCAGCCGCCGCGGCCGGGAATTGAACCGCGACCTCGTGCTCAGCAGCGCAATTAGGTCTCCTCGTGAATTTTATATGCTGCAATAAAGGTCTCTAGCTGCCGTGAAAGGTCGAAAAAAAGTTTATTTTGGTTTCATTCATCAAAATTACGTAACAAAATGGTGTAAGCCAAAAAGTAAACTAATACAGTTGCCTTCTGCCTGTGTGCTGCGCTTCACAAACGAGCAGCTTAAAAGAGGTGTTTGAGAGCCGGTTTCGCTTCGCTGTCTGTCACTAAAAGAGATGCCATGAAAAACATGCGTTCCAAGTCAGCTGACGTCACATTTACAAAGAAAACTGCCCTTACGAGTCGGGAAAGCATGGGAAAGTGGATAGCGTTCGCTTTCCGTTAGGTCGGAACCGTTTAGGAACAAAGCTTGCCGCGTGCAGCTTGCAGGCGCAGGCGTGACCACAGTTCCTATCACATGGGCTCTCCTGTTTCGGGTGAACTCTCGAACCAATATTTTAAGCCTTCGTAGACGCTGCTTCGGGCAAAGGCGTCCGAGTGTCTAGACAGGAGGGCCAGTATTGCAAAACGTTCTGGGGGAGGCGGGGGGAGCGCGAAGGGAGATGGGGCGTAAGCTGATATGCGAACTTTCACTGTGAACACAAGCACCGCACCTGCGTCCCGATGACGGCGAGGTGGGAAGCGATCACCGACGGTTCCGGTCGCAAAAAACAAAAGTGAAGCTTGGGGAGACAGCTCGCAGCCAGGGCGAAAGCGCCGCCAAGGTAAAAAATCACAAGGCGAATTGGTGGGAGAGATAGGGAGGGATGCCACCGCGATAGTTGCCCACGACGGATACCAACGGCTTAGAGCCGCGTTTATTAGGCGGAGAATCAAGACGAACTTCTTAGCAGCGCTGTATTTAAGGACATAATTGTAGTAGAATCGCTGCTTATAAATATACCGTGCTTGTAATCAGCCAATCGATTTTAACAATGCTGATTTATTGTTAAATTCAAGGCTCCGGCTTACTAATGTTTGAACTTGGGCTGGCGGGGTCTGTTGCGTATTTTTGCATATTTTGACAAAAAACAGCGCGTAGAAGGGAAAGTGCGCTTTATTTTGGGAAAAATACATGTAATTCCATTCCCATTCCATTCCGGGCAAAAGTCCCTTAATTCCATTCCCATTCCATACCTTCAAGTATTGTCTCCATTCCATTCCCATTCCATTCCGGGATCGCGAAATGTGGAATGATTCCGGATTCATTTCAATTCCGGAATGGTAACTCCGCAACACTGCTCCCGACTCACGCCCGGGCTACAGCGGCGGTGTCCGCCGCTCTAGCCCGGCCGTGGCCGACACTGCTGCTGCGTTCGGAATGCCACCCCCGCAAATTCCAGGTAACGGCTGGCGGAATCTCGGATTTTACTCCTTTTAGAGCCACGTGAGTGAATTCAAGTGATGTCGCACACACAGGCAATTGTTGTGGGTGTCTTTTAAAGCTTTGCTTTCCAAACACCGTCAAAGCGTGGATTGGAGTTCATTTTTTTCCGCTGCCCGTGCTTGACCCCTCTTTCGCAGAGTTGTGCTGCTAAAAGAGTCGGTAAGTGATTCCACAAAACGCGACCTAGTTCTGTGACCCCTTTGTTTTCTACTAGAGTCACCATGCGTAAGAAAAAGTCATTGTTACGGGGACTCTTTTCTGACCGTAATTTTTCTTTGGCTAGTTTATCACAATTTGGAATGAGAGGCTCCTTGAATGAACACAGAACATTATTTTGTGACGGAATTCTATTCATAACAAGACCACTGGCCGACGGGCGTTTCTCCTTCGAGTTGGCATGCGCTGCACAAACAGACAGCTTTAACAAAATTTCTCCTACACCTTCGCCACGTTATTTATTTATGTTTTTTGCTGTGTATAATCTCCTGTCTATTAATGTTTTTTGCGTTATGCCTGTCAGTAAAGTTGAAACTTTCGGATCAGAATGCTCTACCCAGGTGGAGATAATCCTTAGTCTATTCAGGTTCGCACGACTTAGTATGCTTCTTTAGAAATGCTCATTGGACAGCTTTCCGGACCCGCAAACGCCACTACGCAAGAAGCTGCTATTGAAACTGCAACATACTTACGAAGTTATAGAAGGGCGGAGAACCAGCGTTGGTGCGGAGTCTGGTACGCGAGAGGGAATCTCTGCGCATGAGGACAAGGGATATCGGTCTGTGTGCACGTGTGCAAACATACCGGTTTACCGTACTACGTCAGGTTATCCATTATGGAGAAGCTACAAGCACCTAATGAGCAGTTTCCGGGCCTCACGCTCATAGTCATTGTTTCGTTACCACGGAAGCTCTGGAGTGGTACGGCCTATATTAAACTCGCGTGACTGACATGGCACGTAGCATCGAATTATGCGAAGATGGCTACCCACCTGAAAGCGCGAGTGATTCAATGTCCCCGTCCCTCGAAACAGAAAGTTTAAAGGAGTACTGACACCAAATTTAGAGGCCTAAATAACGATATAATTGGCTTCAGTAGTTTGTACAGATTACCCACAGAAATTTTTGGAGCGATCCGAGGCTGGAAACGCATCAAAAATCGATTTTAATTGCCCTGGCCGCGAACTATTACAAATCGGCAGCACTAGCGAAATCGCTTAGGGTGTGACGTCAGGCTATCCGCGATTTTGCGGCCGATTCAGCATGACGTCATACAGTTGTTTCCGGAACCGGAAGCGATAGCCTGCGCTGTTGTTGTGGGCGGTCTCGCTTCGATAGGAGGTTTGGCTTGGCTGCGGTACCGCTGTGAGCAAGGCTTGCGAAGTGCGCACTTCACGTTTCCGCGCAGGTATTGCCATCTCTCGACCGGTCGGCGCACCGCCCGCCGCGCGCCGCGGGGGGCCGGTCTTGCATCGCGGCAGATATCTGATCGCCGCTTTTAAAATAAGCCCTGATAACAATCCCAAGCACAATTTTTCACCACACTAACACCTACTTTCTCGCATGTGGAACTTCATTTTAACGATCAGATTGATTCAGAAGAGCAGCGACAAGCGGTTGCTACCGTGGTCTGCGCCGGTTCGAGCCGCTGAGTGTCCGAGCTGGCAGGCGCGGCCGGCGTGTGCGCGAACTGTTTCCGAAGGCAGGAAACGCTTCACGATTGCCTGCTTTATCCATTTTTTGCGATTAAACGCGCGGGATCTACAAATTCAGCTCAGCGATAGTCGTAGTTGACCATGGAGCAAAAACGGTGGGCGGAGCGACGCCGACGACGCATCGCATGCACGCATCGGGTCATGTGTCTCAAATTCACGCGTACGACTAGTCGTGGTGACAGTCGTAACGATCAGTCGCATGCGAATCGAGTGTACAAATCGTACATGTGTCCAGCGCTTTAGTGTGAACCGCGTGCAATCCGTAGCAGACGATGCAGCGAACGTCCCTGACGTCACGGAGACCGTGACGTCAGGCAGTCCGCTTGCAGGCTCTCCTTCGAACGGCCATTTTCCCGCGCGGCGACCGAATTTGAAAGTGGTTGCAATAAACGTGCTATAATTAATTATATGTTGGTGGCTGACGCCTTTCGGTTCGATTTTCGTAATTACTGGGACCATAGGTATTCTTTACAGCATAAAAACTGAAAGCGAGAAATTTCGTGTCAGTACTCCTTTAAGCTTGAGGTGCCGTTCAGGGCCGTGACACCACGTTTTTGACCCATTGCAACTCTGACGCGCAGGTACAATGGCCATCGAAAAGAAGCCAATGGAGGTCACATCCGAGCAAGGGTCCATGTACAGCGTCGAGAAGAAGCACATACGCAAGCACGTGGAGCGCATCACAGTGCCAAACGGCATTGCATGGACGGCGGACAACAAAAAGATGTTCTTCGTCGACTCGGGTCCAAGAAAGCTGTACATTTATGACTTTGATCTGGCCAAAGGAGATGTTAGTAAGTGCCATTACCGGAAACCGTTGCTACACTATCCTGGGCGCTAATGCTTTATTCCAGAAAACGCAGCTCGGGATTGTTTCAAATGGCCCCTCCTAAATACCTGCCCTCATTTGCTTTGGTGATCAGTAATCCATACTTCCCCAATAGTACACTCTTAGTCAATTCCTGGTTATACGACTCGCATGCAGGCTGTCTGCTGGGTCAATTTAAAGCCGCTTATAAAGCGGAGGTTCAGGCGGCCTCGAGCGCAAGCAACCTGCCAAACGCGCAGTCCACCGAACACGCGGCCCGGCGTTTAAGCGGCCTCTTGAGGGCCGCCTAACTAGAGGGCTACCTAAACCCCTGGCCGCGTGTTCGGCGGGCCGCTGGCCGTAATTTTTCTACGTGGCCCGTCATGCTAATCTATTCCCGTTTACGAAGTGGACCCCAAATCATACGGCCCCTGAAATAAGCGGCCTCGTTGGTTTTCACAAAAAAAGAAAAAAAAAGCCACTCGGCCAGAATTCATTTTATTCGTTTGTTTTCGCTCGCATTGCCAGTCCAACGCCAGCACCCCGTGACGAATGCTCTAACACATGTTACATCATGCAAGACATGTAAGCACATAGACTCGAACGGAGAATCGAACCTGGGTCTACTGCAACACATCTAGAGGCGGATGTCATAACACCTGCACCACCACCCACGGACTGCAAGGGAGTGAAAACATGGGGTTATAAATAATCTGCATGCTGTAGCACGTCAAGCATGAGTCTTAAATAAGACATTCGGCGGCAAGTGGCTTCCTTTAGACCACTGTTTTTGAATAGCTCTACCAAAGAGGCATAATAGTACGGTTTGCGGGAATTTAAGTACATTGGTACGAGCGGAAAGTTTGAAACCTTTTTTATGCTGTGTGCCCGTTCCAACAGTATGATACGCCGTGCGGAGATTTATTCCATCGGTGCAAACGGAATTGATAACAGTTCTTCTGCCTTGTTACGAAAAGTATTCTTGGACATTGGCGGAAAGTGCCCCCTATGACAATGCTTGCAAATAACTAACACGTAAGGCGCACTGCCGTACTAAAAATAAGAGCTGTCTCGCCATGAGTGGCAAGTATACCAAGCATGAAATGGTGTACTGAATTTTTTTCTGCTCGTCGTAGCTCTTCTGATGGTGCGGTTACACGCCTTGACCTTTGTTTTTTTTAACAGGGGGCGGTAGTAAATTACGCATCTGGCAATGTAATGAACCAATATTAAATCCCTCACTCTATATAACATCGTGTCTCGACGCCTGCATAATTGCTGCGTTGACGGCCAGGTAAAGAGCCGTCGGACGGCCCTCTAGATACTGCTTTTTTTTTATGGATCGCGAGGACACAAAGAATATGTAAACGTTTTCTCGCGCAGACCGGATAAGCGCTCGGCCTTGTAACTTGTAACGTCCTGCATTTCCAGATTTCGGGTAAGCTCCACCTTTAATCGTTATAATATCGTATATAAAGATCATTGGTCAAACCAAATTTTGAGAAACTAAAAATTAAGAAAAATATAAAAAAGACGGAAAATGGCGAACCGTATAACGCCCTGCATTTCCAAAATAAGGCAGATTTAGCGGAAATTGCACTTGCAATCGTTATCATTGCGTAGATGGAGATAATTGGTCGAACAGATTTTTGAAAAACTAAAGAACAAGAAACATAAAAAATACGAAAAATGTTGAGTCTTATAACGTCCTTCATTTACAAAACAAAATGCAGATTTGGCACAAGTAACACCTGTGATCGTTATAATAGGGTAAATGGATATAATTGGACGCACATGACTTGGAAAAACCACGAAAATTGGCTCTAAATGATTCACACTAAAGACAAGTGGCATAAGAATGCTGCGCATTAGTAGACAGTTATCTGTCCTTCAATGTCCTTCAATGATGCCTATACCGATAGATATCACTGTTGTTTCATTTTAGTGAAGCTACTCGCTACAAAAAAGAAAAAGCTCCGGTGAAGTCGAAATTACGACACTGAGGCTGAAAAAAATGGCGGTCTCAGTTTTATTCCCAAGTTAGTAAATATATAAATACGTGCACTACGAAGCTGAATTTTCGTTTGTAGGTTCACGTAGTCATAACGTTTAGGAAAATTTGCAAAAGTGATGTCATTGCTCTACACAAAAGTTTTAATTGCCAGATGTCTTAATTAATTGCCTCATTAATAAATCTGTTATTACTTTTACTTCAAGCTCTATTTTTCATTTGTGGGCTTATGGGACCCTTAAATTTATGAAAACACACAGACAAAACTGTTTTGCTTAAAATAAAAATTCAGGGCCGAAAGGGTTAATAACCCCATCGCATTCGCAGTTATTTCCACTGTTACATTGACCTCGAAACACACATTTCATGTCAGGGGAAGCGAACGTGGTCGAGAAAGTGTGAACGCTCGTAACTAAGTATGAACTACACAGAACAAGTCAAAGCGCGGGACCCCAACTTGCTCCGGGCTAAAATTCCTCGCACATGCGCGATAGAGACAAATCACCGGACCACAACTCGCCGCGCGCGAACTTTTTTCCACTCCTGCTGCGCATGTGCGCTCACGATTTTTTTTTAAATGTTTTTCGGCTTTCGGCGCGTCATCGGGCGCGCGTCGTCGGCCACCGCAAAGGAAGCTCGCTGGCCATTGTGTGAGGAGGAAACGCGCATGCGCCGGAAGCCATACATATCACTCGGAGCTTCACGATTGCCCCCTTTTTTATTTATTTTCTGGCGTCAGGCTGTGGGCTAGTTTATAGCCGTGACACGTGCCGTTGGCGCAGCATATTGTCACGAGAAGACGATGAAGAGGGCAACGCAACGCGGCTCGGTAATCCCAGCCTACGACGACGAAGATATCTGTCTGTGCGCTCTGCCTGCGCGGGCTCTGGTTTGGCCGCCATGTAAATAATCTGTAAATAGATCGTTCGACTGTCTCATCGTTCATGTCGTCTGTCCTGCCGCCATGTTACATTTTCATCTTCATCGTCTTCTCGTCTTCACCGTCTTCACCGCCATCTTCATCGTCTTCTCGTGACAATATAAGCGTGCTGCAACCACCTGAGGTTTTTTCACGGAAAAGAAGTCTGCCAGGGCCTCTTATATCACGGTATTGAGACTGCCCACCGCATATAAATACGACGCCATCCGGAACGCGACTAAGAGTGTAGCTTAGAGACAGTCTTGGACTATGAGTTGTAGAGTAATGCCCATCGCTTGCACTATTTCCGCTAATTTGTGCGTGAAGGTGGGTCTGCAATTCAATGCACTATATAATAAATATCCTTCTAATTTCAAACACCGCCTTAGGTTCCTAAAGTACTCCAAAATATCGCAGGCTGTGGCGTTTATATTTCTGCTTTACCAGGAAAAAAAGCTCGCCGACCCCCCCCCCCCCCCTTTGCTGAGCCGAAGGACGCCGGTGTGATTTCCGGCCGCGGGGGCCGCTTTTCTGATAGTGGCGAGAAGGGGAAAAAGGCGATGTGTCGAGATTTGAGCGTACGTTGAAGATTCCCAGGTGCTCAAAATTTATCCCGAGCCGTCCACTCCGGCTTACCTCATAGTCTTTATAGCTTCGGCGCGTTAAACCTCATAATCAATAAATCAATTCCTTGCCCCCCCCCCCCCGCTTCCCCCGCCTAACAGGTAATGGAGTCCACGACTACTGAGTGATAGTACCAACATTAGCGCTTGTGTGTTCACCTGTGCATAAGAACCCCTGTGGCAAGAGCGCCTTCGGGTTGTCCTCAGTGCTAGCAATCAAGTCACGCCACTTGCTAGTGATTCGCAAACTAACCGACAAACCTGCTTTACACTTTGTTTCACTTCGTAAAGTCCTTCCTTGCTGCAGGAAAAACAGCTCTTTTTTTATATGCAAGGTTTATTTCCACATTAACCCAATGTGAATGTCATAACTTACGGGGTAAACGCTAACGTTGCGACGAAGGAGTAATTGAAGGCTCGTTGGTCTACGACAAGACAATTACTCATCGTCCAAACATTGCGTAAAGGGTCCCTGAAGTGATGCTGATAAACGCGTCAGCTTTTTCCCTCAAGCCTACAAGCATTGTGGTAGCTGCAATTATTATTCACACCAAGCGGAACTGCGTGATTAGCTCGCTGCCGCAGGGACATCATCCAGTTTCTGCTTCCGTTTGCATGCGATTTTCATTGAAGTGAATATCTAATGCGTTTATGGATAAATTTGAAAGGAAGCTGGCCAATAGTCGCAATGACGCAGTTCGAGCGCGCGAATAAGGCAGTAGTGGGGAAAGCGAATAATCTTTAGAACAAGTTTTGAAGTTCACTGATGAGTGCAGAACAGTAATTTTGGTGAATTATACTTTGTGACCCCCTATTTTATATACTAGATGCATTGGCTGACCGCGTTTTGAAGGCATTTAAGATTAAAAAAAGAAGGTAATAAAAATGTTGCAGAGTGCCTTTTACAATAAGCAGACGCAAAGTCTCTAAATGATCTCCGATTGCTGTGCATGATTCCTCTGCAGGCAATCAGAAGGTGGTTGCAAATTTCAATCAACCCAGCTTTGAGGAGCTCGGCTATCCGGATGGTATCACAATTGACCACACTGACAAAGTTTGGATCGCCTGCTACGATGGAGGCCACGTGGTCAAAATAGACCCCACTACAGGTAGGACGCCGGGGTATATATTGGTTTTCCCATTTATCTAAACCATGCACGCAGACACTAGGAGGACCAAAACCAGTGTCGCCATGTGCTGAAGTAGCGCTGAGAACTAGTGGTTCCGAAGTTTTGTTCTGGACACGCCCCGGGTGTCATGTGTTGGGGCGCGCATCAGTTTCAACTGAAGGCGTAACACTGTAATAGGATGCAGCGTGATTCCTGGTCAGATCGGCATAGCTACCAGCTACCGAGATTTCGTCTGATGTACCCTTGTTTTTGATCAAACAGGACACGCTTTATTGTTTTCGCTATCCCCATAGTATCAACGGGATGACAAATGATCTGACCCTACAAGCTTATTAGGTCTACGTTACACCGTCGTTCTCATTTATTCGCTGCAATCAGCGGTAAATTAATGCTAAAATTCCCCAACCACACTCGTTAAAGCCTTTTTCAACATGTCCAGCGCTTTCGGGACACAGGGGAGGGAGGCGTACAATACGTAGACTAAGCAGCTGCTAAGTATCCACTCTCTGCTGATCGCTGATCTATGGTCATTAGAAACTCGGAACCTCGTTCCAAAAATTTTTCCACCCGAGGCCTCAGCTTAAATTGCACCACTCAAGCCAAATGGTAGCTGTTGTTAGGCATTCTTTAAATAAAATAAATAATTAGGATAATTGCTAACGTTCCATCGTATTTTTAAGTAGATATATATACGCTAATAAATCATTTCTGTTTGATTGGTATAGGCAATCTGTAGAGCTACCGTTTATGCAGAGGCTTAACATAAAAAGAAAGAGGAATTTCAGCCAACTATTCAGTCCGCGTAAGTCGGACATTAATTAACATGTACACGTCCGCGCAGAAGTAAACGGAGAACGGGGGCGATGGCCGAATTCAATCGCTGCGCGGGTAGGACCTCCACGGGAACCAGGGAGGCCGTTCAGCGGGTACGCTCGCACTGCCCCCGCCACCCCATCTGATATGCTTAATCGCCTCTCTGCTGGCGTGTCAGACGGGCCGTGACAGTTGTCAAAGGACAGCGCTGGGCGATCCGGGTTACGCTGCCCCTCGCAGCCGGCAGTAGTGGCCAAGTCCGCCGCTTCTAGGTTTGCCCGAACTACGCGCGCTCCAAAACCTGGCGTGTGGCATTCAGAAAAGTGAAATTATGAGTCTTGTTCAGAGGAGGCATAGTATTTCCTGTTTCCTAGTTTACAGCGGTGTGCCTATGTGATGCAAGACATTATAACTCCTGGGATGCTTTCTATATTCTTGAGGCATACTTGGCAGCCACCTTATAATGTCTTGCATCACATAGGCGCACCGTTAAAAAACAGAAAAACAGAGAATACTATGGCGCCTCTGAACAAGACTCATAATTGCACTTTTCTGAGCGCAACACGCCATGTTTTACAGCGCGCGTTGTTTGTGCGAACCCAGAAGCGGCTGATTCGGTCACTACTGCCGGCTGCGAGGGGCACCGTAACCAGCGCTGTCCTTTTAAAACTGTCATAACCGGTCTGACGCGCCAGCAGAGTCGTGATAAAGTACATCAGATAGGGTGGTGGGGACAGTGCGAGCGTACCCATAAAGTTTCTTCGTAAGTATACTAGAGAGGAAACTGCGCCTAGTAATCCATGTCGTCGTAAGGGTTTATGCACAGAGTTTCTTACAGTATACACTAGAGAGGAATCGGCGCTAGCGTCTATGCGGCTCACATCAAGGTCGTCTGTGTCGTCATGGACCGCCATTATACATCGCTCTCGCCTTAGTTTCATCATTGAGTTGGACGTTTTAGTGATCGCAAATTTAAACAAGGTGCCACAAAAACGCGAAAAATAGTGATCAGTTATGTAAGTGAAAAATAAAAACAGGCTGTTTTAAAACTAAGAAAAAAAAGAAGTAAAGCGTATTTTTGCCGGAACGGTTGTGCCTGCTACTCCGCAGGCCAAGGTTGTGGTTACGAACAATGTTATTATTTGGGGGTTAACTCATTAGAAAATGTGATTTCATTAATTTTACCATTATTTCAAAAAACAAGTTGTTTGAAGAGTTTCGAAAGTTTTTTGAGCGTGCCTATGAAAACGTTGCCTTCGTGGTGAACCGGTGCACCGCGACCGCCAGCTAGTTTAACATGGAGTGAAAGAGTCGTGGACGGTGACAAGATAGAACGCATACCAGCGCCCGTATCTGCCGTATCTTGTCTTTGTAGAAGTACGTTTTGTTTCTTCTTTTCGTCGGCTACAAATTTCGCGGCGGCATATTATCCGCTCAGTCATACGTCCTTCGACTGCGGCATGAGCAACGTCAGGTGCGATCACGCATTGACTGCTGTTTCACTGAACACGGCTACCACAGAAACGGGAGGATTTCGGCTTCCTTGTAGCTCGTAAACGTGTGAATGCATAGTGAAGAAAGCAAATCCCAAAAACCGCTTAGGAATACAGGTGTCATGCCAAGGCCAAGCCAAAAAGGATGTCTTCCCCCGAACCCCCACGACGACATGGCTTACGAGGCGCAGTTTCCTCTCTAGTATACTTACTAAGAAACTCTATGGTTTTATGGGAACACCCCCGTTTTTGGCTTTGGCTTGGCATGACTTTGCTTTCTTCACTATGGATTTGCTTTCTTCACTCTGCATTAATAAGCCTACGAGAGGAAGCCGAAATTATGGTCCCTATACCGAAATCCTTCCTGTCAGTTCCTGTTCTGTGGTAGCCGTGTTCGGTGAAACAGCAGGCAGTGCGTGATGGCACCTGAAGTTGGTCATGCCGCAGTCGAAGGACATATGACTGAGCGGGTAATATGCCGCGGCGAAATTTGTAGTCGACGAAAAAAATAAACAAAAGGTACTCCGACGAAGACAAGATACGACAGACACGGGCGCCTGAATCCGTCCTATCTTGTCATCATCCACGACTGTTTAACACCACGTTTTCTTTTTTCTTGTTAAACTGCAGCTGACGGTCAGTGCACCGGTTCCCCACGAAGGTGACGCTTTCATAGGCACGCTGGAAAAACTTTCCAAACTCTTGAAACAACTTATCATTTGAAATAATGGTAAAGGTAATAAAATTAGAGCCTATAAGGAGTTTCCCCCCAAATATTAAAGGGGTACTGACACAAAATTTCGGAGGCGAGATAACATCGGAGATAGATTGGTGTGAACACATATACATCATCTGCAAAATATCAGCGGCGAATACAGCCTAGAACATATTTAAAGTCAATTTTATAGTGTGCGAAACGCAACCGAGCAGCCAGCAGAGGACCACGCGCAATCGACATCCCGCGGATATTTTTCAACAAACAACATTCAATACGTCGCGAGTTGCCGCTTCCGCACTGCCGGCGTTTTTCGCCGGCTCGCACGGCTCGTCGCTTCAATCGGAGGGCTGGAGGGCGGAGCTTCTGCTCTCGAGAACGAACGACCCTATCGTTTGCGGCGGAGGCGCTGTGATTTCGTCAGCTCATCGGGCAGCTGGCCGCGACCAAAGTTTACAGCGATTCCAGGCACTCTGTTTCTATTACTTTTTATTTACGTTGGACAAGCAAACGCGCCGGAGACACGAAAAGCCCACTGAGCGAGCCGCACGGTCGCTGTGCAGGCGGCGGCCACGGCCGCGAAGTGGCCCAGGCCGGCGCAGGTAGCTCGAGTGATAGCTTGTTACCGCTGCACGAAATTGGACCCAAGTAGCCGCTTATATGAGAAAGGAGTTAATGATGCGATGGCGGGTTGCATTAAAAATTGTCATCAGCACCGCTTACGAGAGCGGCAATCGAATATCCACCGCAGTGCTAAGCCGAACACATCTGTAGGCGGACCTGTAGGCAGACCACCCGGCTGCTCCCAGCGCGCGTCTTGCCACCCACTATCTCGAGCGTCGCGCGTCGTTCTTTAGCCGCAGTACCATTCGCACTCGTAGGGCCTGCGTCACGTCCACGGTCGTTTTTGTAATTAAGCGGCTCACGAAATCAGTACGTGGGGGCATTTGCAGAAACTGCCGGCGATGCGGATTCGACAGTGCCACGGCAGCTCTGCTCTGTGATATCCCTCCCACGGTCAGTGGTCAGCTTTGTTCACCAAAATCCATCGGTTCACCGCACCCGCTGAAACCGAAACTGCGACTGGCCGCATTTAAAATGCCTATAATTAAACAACCGTCGCACGCTGAAGCAAATGAGGTTTCTACAGTTGATAAGTAGGTAACTACTTACTTATCGCAACAAAAAAAAAAACAAGATGCAAAATTTTTGTGTCAGTGCCCCTTTAACATTGTTCGTAACTACCACCTTGGCCTGCAAAATAGCAGGAACAAAGATTCCAGCAAAAATAAGCTTTACCTTTTTTTTCTGTTTTAAAACAGCCTGTTTTATTTTCCACTTACATAATTGCACACTATTTTTGAGGTTTTTGTGGAACTGTTAAAATTTGCGGTCACTAAAACGTTTCAATCCAAATCAATGATGAAATTTAGGTGAGCCCATGATCTAATGGCGGCCCATGACGACACAGACGGCCTTGATGTGAGCCGCATAGACGCTAGCGCCAGGTTCTTCTCTAGTGTATATTGTAAGAAACTTTATGAGCATACCCACTGAGCGCCGCCCCTTGGTTCCCGTTGGCGCTCCTGCGAGGCGTAGCGATATAATCCGGCCACCGCTCCCGTGCTCCGTTTACATCTGCGCGGACCTGTACATGAAACACGTGGGCCGTATTATTGGAAGGTGGGTCTAAGTAAAACCAATTATTGAGATCAAATGCCCGGAACAAATTTTGAATGACTTCCACGAAAAAGGTATAGAATTCTATAAGCTTACTGCTAAGGGAATATATATGAATTGTTCTTGCAATATTCATGTTTTTTTTTGTTAGATTATAGTTGTCGCTTGCCTTACTGTGTGCAAGTGTACTGTATTTTTCGAGATGCCCAATGATAATGTGCGTTTATACGCATAATTCTTGTACTTATGTACTCCAATGTGCATTATTATGTACTTTCTTTTGTATGATTGCTTACACAATTTTCTAACCCAGTATATTGTAATATTTCCAATCCCTTCACCGATTGTTACCTGTGCGACAGCCAAAACCCTAGACCGTTCGCTATCGCATATTCTTGTTGTTCATGTGTTGGTGTATGCTATCTATGGAAACAGGGGGCGGGAGCTACTCAAGCTGTCAAGAGCAGCTTTTTCTTTTGCCGCCTCAACTCCTACTTAAAACATGAAATAAAGACCATTGTTATTTTTTATAAATCAATACACGGACTTCAGTTAATATGTTTCATTTACATTCAGGGCACCAGGGCATTACAGGGAGGAGTGGGGTTTCACAACAACTACAATATGTGAAACGATAGAGTTCAAGGCCATCATGCATCGAGAACGGCTTTAAGTTATTTGTGTCCACCATGGAGTCAATGGCGGCGGAAGGTTGGTTCTATTCTCGGCTTGTTCAGTTCAGGGAATGAGTGAGTCAAGATACAAATTAGCCCAACGAAACGACACACCAACTTTCAAACCACTATTCTAAATTTTACGGAATATGAATGACAATTCCGAAAAGCGGTTGTTTTAAGTTGGGGCTGTGTGAAAGATTTTGGGAACTAAGTGAAAGCAATGAACATTTACGCCGTAAATACAGGTGAGGTAAGTTAAGTGTCTTCTTCATGTCAGTTACGCTAGAATGGCGGGGGATTAGATAATACAAAACTAAAGGTCTGGTTTTGAATTGATTCGGGGCGAGGATGAGGGTGATTTGGAACCATTCAAGAGTGTGCATGAGTATTCTAGTTCTCGACGCACCGAGGTTTTGTTAAGAGTTTAAGCTAAGAAGAAGATGAAAAATTGCGGCCTAAATATCCTAGCATGCGATTACAATTGTTGGTGATATAGTCAACATGCATTTTCCGAGAGAAATTCAAGATCCGAGAGAGAAGACCAAAGCACTTCTATAAATCCTCGTGTGCTGTAAAAGCACCGGTAATGGCATACGTGCCAGTGTTGCAATATTACCTCAGAGCAAATTTGCTGTGTTCAGAATTTTTAACGTTAAGCACATAGCCCATTCATTGCGCCAACTGGATAGATTGTCAAGATCGGTATGAACCTGCCAAATTAGTAATTAGGTTTTAGATACAATGCGCAGTCATTAGCGAATAGCTTAACGGTAGAGTAACTGATGCAACCAGGGCGATATATAATGAAACAGAGAAACGCTAACCAATTGACCCTTGATGTACAGTCGGCCGCAAAAGTTTGCGGGATTTGCAGAGCTTGGCGGAGCGGCGCGAAACTAGAGTTCTTGTATATCGCGTAGCGCAAGAGTTGCGCGTCGGATTGCGCCATGCCGCAAGTTCCAGTTTGACAGGAAAGCCCGCTTTCAGTGTTGCGCACAAGACCCCGTATTTAGTTAGTTCTGCTCAACTGAGCTTCGGCGGTTGCGGAAGCGGCGGCAGTGGTGAACGCTCAGCTGATAAACTGCCGACTATCGGGCGCCAGTTTTAAACGCAGAGCATGTCTTAGCCTCACCTCTTCCTGCGTCGGACGGCGTCCACAGCTCCGCGTCCGCAGCAGGTGCGCCTCTCCTCCATCCCTCCTCTCTCTCAACAGCAGCTGGCGCGCGCATGCGTCGTAGTCAGCCCGTTCGCTCCGTCGTGGTCTCGGCGTAACAGGTGCGTGATAGCAGCGCGATGGGGCGTGGAAGGGCACGCGCTGCTTGCGCATGCGCGCTCTCCCCCCCGTACTGCTCTCCCTCTACTGCGTGCGCTGCAAGTATAAAGCGGCTAGCGGTCGCTCGTGCTTCAGTCACTGTGTTGCTCCTGCCTTCCTTGGATGACGCTCGCTCCACCCTAATGCGACTTTACTCTCCTCTCTCTACCCCAAACCAACAACAACGCAACTACGACCCAACTACCCACCCTAACGCGACTTTACGCGGCGTTAACGACCCCCAATGCTCTGCATTTACTCGTGTTCCCCTCGCGGGAAGGCGCGGGAATTTTTTTTGTCCCTACCGCTCCTAGCCACTTCTTTTCGCCGCTCCCGGTCCCGCTGGGGCGGCGGCCCGGCGGCAGCTCCTACATGCGAGGCGGGTGGCTTTCCCGCACCACCTGAAACACAAGATGGCGGATGGACGCGCAACTCTGCTTCCCTAGGGGAGATATATACAGGAATTCAAGCGCAAAACTGCATTGCTGCGCCATCTGCCGCAACAGACCGCCGGATTGAGGGTCACGGAGCTTGCATGCCCGGCGCACTTTGCTCACGCCTGTCCTTTTTTTGTTACCATGCGTCTCTGGCCACTTGCTTCCTCGTGACGTGCTATCGATATTCGCGGCAATCGCTGTGGCGCCGCGTGACCATCGCCACGGGTCTGCCTTCCTCAACTGACAATTGCAGCACAAGACGTCGCTGGAACCCGCCTTTCGCGCGTGGACCAAGGTTGCCTGAATATAGCTCAATCTACCAAGTGATATTCTGGTCTAACATTAAGGTTATAGGCCTGTTGTAGCCTAGGAACTGACGAAAACTGTCTGTGTCGACAGGGTCTGCAGAAAGAAGTAGCGTCGGCCAAATTAATTATTGCGGCAAAGCCAACTTTCTTGTGAATGTTCTCTGGCTCTCAGTCTAATGTAGGTATTTTGGTGGGGGGGGGGGGGGGGGGGGTACGGGTAAATGATGCTAAAATTGGCCTGTGGGACAACTATGGCATAACGCCGAGTTCTTAACCTACTTGTTCTTACCTTAGTTTACACTGAACTTCTAGACGTTGCGAAATCCCCGTGTTCTCTCCATACATGGCCGTCTATGGAGGGCGTATGGGAACAGAAAACGGTTGTAATCCGTGTTTTATCAAAATTACTTCATCCCCTTTGTCTGCAAATCGGACTCGAACATGCGGTCGTTTTTCTTAGTTTTTTTATTTAGTTCGTAGTGACAATTACACATTCAGACTATTTCTAGCGTTCTGCTGAGTTTTCTTGGCGTTTTATATAATTTTGCGGTTCATGGTGTAGTTGTGAATATTGCGTAATTGCCGTCGCCTCTCAAAGCACAGGCTTCATTAGGAGGAAAATGGGCAGCCCCATGTTTTGCCGCTGAATTAAATCTCTAGTCTATCCAAATGCTACTCAGCTAATTATCCAGGAAGTATTCTCAATATCAAAATCACAACAAGGCGTTTGTTTCGTGCACTACTTGGACTGCACTCAGCTCCGCTAGTTATCCTTTCCACAAAAAAAGGGCACTAATTTTTTAATTTATTTTCCACTAAGCTCAAGTGTGTTTACCTTCATTTACAACCGGTGCACCTTCTCGTCATCACACGAAAAACTTTGCGCAAGAACTGGGATATTTGCCATGCATGTAAGAGTTAACAGATTGCCTTCAAATGTGCGGACGATGGCAGAAGTGCTCTGAAGTGATTTGAGTCGGTAATTTATTCTAATTTTTTCGTCCTATCGGCCAACTGTGGCATGATTTTTTCGCCAAAATATCTATACTAGATTGAGAGCCAGAGAGCATTTACCAGAAAGTTGGCTTGGCCGCGGTAAGAAATTTTGCCGACGCGACATCTTTCTGCACACCCTGTCGACGCACGCAGGATTCGTCAGTACCGATTTATAACAGCCCTATATTCTTAATTTTCGACTAGAATATCACTTTGGAGATTGAGCTATATTCAGACAACCTTCATCCCCGTGAGAAAGGCAGGTGCGAGGAACGTCTTGTGTTGCACCAGTTAAGGAAGGCAGACCCGTGGCGATGGTCACGCGGCGCTACAGCGGTTGCCGCGAATATCGAAAGCACGTCACGAGGAAGCAAGTGACCAGAGCTGGATGATACCAAAAAAAAAAAAAAAAAGGACAGGCGTGCGCAAAGCGCGCCTGGCACACAAGAAGTTCCGTGAGGCTCGATCCGGCGGTTTGTTGAGGCAGATGGCGCAGCAATGCACTTCTGCGCCGCTCCGCCGCGCACTGCAGATCCCGCAGACTTTTGCGGCCGACTGCACTGCAGACGTTACAGTAGAGGAGGGAGATAAGCTGTCATAGCATTTATGCAATGTTTTTTGTTACAAAGGACATCTTTCTTCTAAATACTTTGCTGAGCATCATGATTAGTTAATCGTAAAATACCATATGAAAGGCTAATGCGAAATCAATAAAAATACAGTAAGTGTCACAATATAGATCAGAGTTAGCAAAAAGTTAGCACACTACCTGCAGGTCTCTATAAAGGACAGAGCTGCGTTTTGTATCACGTCTTTCTAAAACCGTTATTACAATCGTTGAAGCAAGAATGTTCGTCTAGAGACTATTAAATGTGAACTCATAACGCTCTACATTTTACAAAGAGTGTTTGCCAATGAAATGGGGCGCAGTTGTCTGGGTAATTAGGGTTAACTGATTGACGAACGCGGACCACCTTCCACTGCTTCCAACCGCCTGGCAAGCGTAAACACTGTATAGACTGGTGAAAAATCTTAGAAAAGAGTTTGTGGTGTGTGCAAGTCAGTACCTTTCGAAATTCGAATTTATGTCATCAGGCCCCGCTCAAAAAGGTATTTCAAAATTCTAATTTGTTTTGTGGCTCCTATGCAGTCCATTATTATAGGATCCGTATCAAAAAATGGTGCCCAGTAATATTTGAATAGAAGACAGAACTCCGGAAAACCTAAACAAATCGCATCGTTTAAAAACTTACATTTTTTATTCAGAACAGAAACTGCCGCAGTGTGCATTGCACTGTCTATATTTTACCACTCACAAATGAACAAAATTTTGGTAGGTTGTTTTGTAGGTAGGAGAATAGAGTAACATTAAAACGAGCTTTTTTCGCATTAGCAAATTTGCGGACGCACTCGGCGTTACCGTTTCGGTACTGAGACCACTGCTAGGGTGGGTTTGCGCGCTTTACAGAGCAAACTTATCGCTTCTTTTCTTCCGTAAGCGTCGAAAGATCACCAGAAGTCGTACATTTGAGTCGCGTTGAGACGTCCAGCGAACGGCCTGCGGGAGCATGGGGGGCGAACGAGGAAACGGACGAAACATCGCACGTCTAAAGAAGAATCGGTGGGCGCACGCACGTTGACATTCGAACACAGTTCCGGGAGTACGTTTTGCTAACCGTGATGAGGGCACACTTTTAGGGTGTATTTTCTTCAGTATTTCTAATGATTGTTCGAAAATTTGAATTTAAATAGTTGCCCTGACGTTCCGCGGATTCTTATGAATTTAATATGTGTTAGAACATATTCTGTGGTTCTTTTAGCTGGGTATACCGGCTTTGCAATGGTTTTATTGTTTGTTTTGAAGCTGTTGCTATTGTTTTGATTTATTCGCTCGCTGTAAACTATGGTCAAGAAGGAAGTGCAAAGTAAATAAAGTGTTAGTCACGAAAAAGTCCGTCAATCCTTCTACACTCCTTCAGAAAATGCAATGATGGTGTCAGGAGGTAAGGGTTACCGTGCAGCGTATGTACTACTCCTAAAACTCTCCACCCGTGTGGTGTCGAAACCATTCGCAAGCACTCCAGCAGTTGCCTTTGCCCCGGTAACCAAAGCACTTATAAAAGTATGTCCTTCAAGCTCCGAAAGTTATTGTTTCATGTCCTCCAGGTGCGGTCGTGCAAAAAATCAAGCTCCCGACCCAGCACGTGACCTCTCTCTGCTTCGGGGGCCCACGATACGAGGACCTCTTCGTGACTTCTGGGTTCATCGGTCTGACCCGCGACCAGCTTCACAGCCAGCCTGACGCCGGGGCCATATTCAAGATTTCGGGAATACAAGGAACCAAGGGACTGCCGCCGAACTGCTTTGCAGCATGAAGAAAAGCCCGCTCGCTACAAATCTCGCTGCAGCCGAGTCCATTGCCCCAAATTGTTTCCGCTGTGCTGAGAAAAATTAACCGGAAAGTTTCCAGAAGAATCGGTATGCTGGTCGGTAATGGCTACCTGAGGAACAGGGTTCAGGCAATGATTTATGCTGGTACAGTGACTGTTTTAATATTCCTAACGACTCCGGCACTTTGGTGCATTCAAATTCTTCTCGTTTCGCTAATTGTACTCATTATATTTCATACGCAGTTATATGTCCAAATTTAACTAGGCACCACACTGCTTGACCACTCTCTTTGAGCATTTGGGAATTCTGGCGTGGTGTAATACATGAATACGTAATAGGAAGAGCAATTTCGCAATCGGAAATTAATGGCGGTGAGTCTGATCATAGATGCAAACATTTCGCCTAAGGATGACACCCGGCCTGAAAGCAGCAGTTTTCTCACTATACTCGGGGACATTTTAAGAACGACAAGTGAAATTGTCCCCGGCGCCTCATCACCATAGCCGGCTGTTACTCCGCGCGGCGGAAAGCGTGCTTTACTCCGAGTATTTTGAACTTGACCCGAATTTTTTCTGTAATTTCTCGCCGTTAATGTGATTATAAGTTTCAGCAGCAACGACGAAAAAAAAAAACAGGTGCAAAAATGGAGGCGATGTTCCGCATTTAGCGCAATCTCGCTTCAAAAAGCTCGCAAGTGTTGGCATCCGGGCCCGTCGTTTTGGCGGATTGATACACAACACGAGCTATTGCCGTTCTTAGTTTGCACCCGAGTATAAAAACACCGGAAACCTCTTCCATGGTGTCGTGCGCATTTGCGCAGACGGAGTTTCACAGCGTTTCTGCCTCACGTCGCCTTCACTCTCCAAAGTTTCCGTCATTTTTCCCCTCCTACACGTTGTGAGAAGACCGCTACAGCGTTCGCATGAGGGACTGTTCCAATGGGCGCCGCCATCAGCGCCGTCAACGTGGCTACGAAGAATGCAGAATACTAATCGACCACAGAGTGCGACTTACTTAAGCACAGTGAACGTATCTCCAGCAGGCCGATTGCGCTTTGCCGCTGGTCGCAGTCTTTTACAACCTCGAAAGCGACAAACGGAAACACGAATAGATCTACAAGCGTTATGTTGGTTATTATGTGCGGGGGCCTCTCATGTGGGTGTTGTGCCTAAGCTGCCGTTGCGTCACGCCGCGAGTAGGGGTTGCGGTTTTACTGCCATAAATTATATTGCATGTTTCTCATGTTTTGCTGAGCGGCATCAGTCGTTTGCCGAAGCTCTATGGGAAGTTGAGACGCTATACCCGTAAAGCTTGTTCAATGCGCTAAACTACCCATAAAGTTCATTCAGAGTCAACTGGCCGGGGTAACGTTTGGACGTGGTCGGTTGGAGCACGCAAGCGGGAGTTTCAGACGGGGCGTAATGAAGCCAAGATTCACTTAATGCGCTGTGGGATCTCGCAATAACGGCAACACATTCTTCAGTCCTCCATTTAAATACAAAAGAAATGCTTTTCGTGAGCTCAAATCGCTGCAGTGCGGCGAGAATAGTAGCAAATCGGTTACTTCACCAACGCTGAAGTATGACTAGTACGCTAACCTGGAGGGAATTTGACAGAACCAGGCACTATGAGTTACTTCCGAAAGCTCGGATTGTATACCGAAGCAGCCATTCGCACCTTGCCTGGCATTTCAGAGTTGCGATGTGTAATTTGGTTTATTGTAAAATTCCTGCCAGCTGATAATCGACGCAGGGGAACTACACAGACGCGAGAACCCAAGCATTTTGTCTGCGCCCCAAGGTCTTTCCTTTATCCAGTGGTAATAGCGCGAAAGTCTCAGATTTTTGTGCTTCATCGAATGCGTGAGGTAGAAGAAGCAGTTGTAAGGTACACAGAATCGCCCAGAAAACTTGAGCGGGAGGCCCGGGCCGGAGATCGTCAGCCAGAGAAAGGACACAGCCGTGCCTAAGGGCGGTCGGATGAGGTCTCTGACGTGGGGCGACGCAGCCTGCTTCGTAAAGGGAAACAGCGGTAAAGGAGGGAAGGCCGCTAGCCTACCACACGTGCAGTGCGTATACGAGCCACCTTGAGAATCCCAATTACCGACGGGGGTGAACAGGATGTTCCTCTGCAGTGGAAAGTGCGGAACGAGTTTTCGAGGGTGATGTTCATTGGGCTCGTTGAGTGCCCAGTAAAGCGCATTACTCACCGAAGGTATCCCGGTGATGTCAGGAATCAATGTTGCGTACGTCCAGAAGACATCCCGCTTTGATCACAATTACGTATATCCAACGTTGCCAGAACTACAAAATTCCCGTCCGAACAACGCGAAAACAAAGTAGAAGAGGCATGCTACAGCACTTACCGGGCCGGACCAGTCAGAGCCCCTGCGTGACACACGCCTTCGTCCCATCGCCAATACGACTGCTGCTGTGGTGGCTGCAGAGCATGCAGTTGGCGGCCGCAGTAAGCAACGTCACTGCTGTTGAGTTTGCTCTCATCTCTTCATTGTGATCAATCGGCGTAGTTTATTCGTAAGCTGAAAGGTTTACTCTGGACATTGAGTTTCCCATGTTAGAGCTTCAGCTAGAATTATCAAGAAATAAACGAACCTGCGGCCGAACGTCGTTAGCCAGGGAGGTTGACTCCCCTGTCGTTGCTGTGTGTAGGTAGTGATGCGTCGAGGCTGCCGTATTGCAGTAGCAAGCCAACATTAGAGCTTTACTTGTCCTGCTCTGAGGTGAAAAGTGGCCGCTGTTGTGTAATTATTACGAGTATTTAGCACTGTAACTAGCGTGATATTGAAAAAAAATTAGTGCCCTTCCACTCCGTGAAAATGGAGGCCCTGCAAAGCTGCACGCAGTCCACGGAGTGCAACAAAACAAAACACGTTTATCGTAATTGGCGGTGTACCATATTTCCTAGCTAATTAGCTGAATAAACCGTCTGACAGATCCAAGCTTTGTTCTTGCAGATAAACACGGAATTGCCTGTGTACCTCCTGCGTCGTAAGCATCTTACTGTTTGTGTAAGGCCGGGTTCAGACTGTTGCCGCAACTGTCGTAATAGCTTTAAAGAATGAAGTCATTTCACGTATCAGCCAACCGAACTGCATGGCATGGCATTTTTTTACGTTCATAGACCACGATACGGGTTTTGCATCGGTAATCTTAACATAGCCTGACACAAAAACGCAATCCGCTCTACCACTAAGGACCGGGCAGGTCCCATTGGCCCGTTTAACATCAGCATTTAAATCTCACACCAGCACTACGGACATGCCATCCGTCAGTACGGACAAGAAACCTATAGCTACGCGTGGAGCCTCCCCTCTTCCTTCCTACTATTCTCCACTACAAATCTGCGCACGTATAAACGGGCAACCGGTGATGTACACGTGCTTAGAAGTAACAGTCGCCGTTGAAAGCCCTTGAGCTCTATTCTCGCGTACAAATTTGTGGCTGCCCGTTTTCCTTCCCCCTCGTATGCATCTTACTATGTGTGTAAGATGTCTGTGTAACACATCAACCCACACCCGAACCACTTGATTGAGGAGGACTGCCGACTAACCGCATTGAGCCATGTAATTTCGACATCAAGCGACATCAGCACAACCGGAATTTCATCGTTAGCGGCATGAAGCATATCTGTACGTGCACGCCCCCTTTTTTTTACCCGCAAACCGTGCACGCATAAACCGGCAACCGGTGATGGCGCATACTTAGGCGTGAAACACATCGGCGAAAACGTCGCTCAGAAGCACTCCAAGCTGAAAAAAAATATGGGCTAAACCCGGCGTTCCAACTGGGGAAGTTTCTCTAAAACCGGGAGGGATTGGCAGCTACTTAGCCCCTGCTGTTTATTTTATACATTAGTGACATTGTACATATTCCTTCCACTCCTGTTATTACGCTCTATGCCGGCGATACTAGTGTGTTTTTTCTGGTCTGTCTTTGCATAACGTAGAAACAACTGTTAATAACTGGCTCATTGAACTATCAAAGTGGTTTACTCTAAATAAACTAGAATTAAATGCCAGAAAAACAAAGTATGTTATTTTTAAACCCAGACACACGCTCGATTATGACCCTTTGGTAGAATTTCGGAACACTTCTATCGAACGGGTGCCCGCTTTTAAATTTCTAGGAATTATTTTGATGAACACCTTAGTTAGACTCTTCATATTAGTGAGGTACACGCCGTTGTGTCATGGTCTGTTGGTTTGCTTTATAAAATTACATTCTGGTCCCGATCTGGCTCATGCGCAAATGTACTACGCGCTAGTGCAGTCTCATCTTTATTACTGTCTTTTAGTGTGAGGGAGCACGGCGGCAACTAATTTAAACAGACTACTAGTACTACAAAAAAGAGCTCTTCGCTGCAATAAGAATGTACCTAGTACGCACCACTCTGCTTCGTTATTTTTGCAGCACGGTATTCTTACAATACATCAATTGTTTGACCTTAAAGGAGTACTGACACGAAATTTCTCGCTTTCAGTTTTTATGCTGTAAAGAATACCTATTGGCCCAGTAATTACGAAAATCGAACCGAAAGCCGTCAGCCGCCAAAACAGAATTAATTATAGCACGTTTATTGCAACCAATTTCAAATTTGGTCGCCGCGCGGGAAAATGGCCGTTCGCAGGCCAGCCTGCAAGCAGGCCAGCCTTACGTCACGGTCTCACCCGTGACGTCAGGGACGTTTTTCTTTCCTCCATGCGTTCGCCGCATCGTCTGATACGATTGCATATGGTCCGCACTCGCCCGCGCAGTCGACATGTCGTCTGAATCGTCAGACTCGGATGAGTCGCGGCCACCCGACAGACAGAACAACTTTATTTGGCCAGGCGATTAGGCTGGCGATGTCTTCGCCGTCGTCCATTTTTTAATATCACTGCGGCTCGAACCGGCGCAGACCGTGATAGCAACAGCTTGTCGCCACTCTTCTAATCAATCTGATCGCGAAAAAGTTCCACATGCGAGACAGTAGATGTTAGTGTGTTGAAAATTGTGCTAGGAGTTGTTATCAGCGCTGAATTTAAAAGTGGCGTTCAGATATTTGCCGCGATGGTAAGCCTACGCTGACCGGAAGCGGAGGTTCGGCGCTCCGACCCAGCACTGCCGGCACCACCGTGCGGCGAGCGGCCGAAAGATGGCGCCACCTGCGCGCTAGAATCAAAACAGGCCGCGGCAGATGTCTTGGTCACCGATCGCTGAAACGGAAATTATTGCCAAAATAAAGCTTCATATGCGAAAAAGGGGATGATAGTGTGGTGAAAAGTTGTGTAAGGGATGGTCATTCGCAGTTGTACAGATACCAGCGATCAAATTGTCGCCACGATACTAAGCCTAAAGTTCCCAACACCCAAAGTGACCCGTGCAACCCCGAGCCCGCTGGCTTGGGCGACAGTTCTTGCGGCCACCGGCGTGCACCAACTCAGTCCACGTTTAGCGCTGCATGTCGTCGCGTGGAAAATAATGCATCTTGGCGTCGTCGTCGATTTGCTCGGACAGGCTTCCACGAGCAGCACTTCGCATACCGCGAGCTTGCCATAGCGCAACTTGGGCGAGCTCGGCGACGCGCACCGCCGCGTCGCCGCGGTGCTCGTCGACATCGCGCACCGCGCGGTGCCGGCACCAGTGCCGAACATCATGCGCCGACAACGAACTGAAGAGCAAAGACGTCGAACACGCAACGTTTACAAGCATTGCTCACACAGCTACGCCCACGTCTCCTGCCCAGACGAATACCACCGACAACAGCAGCGCAGGATATCGTTTCCGGTTCTGAAAACGACTATATGACGTCACCCTGAACCGGCCAGACACGCAGGCCAATGTTTCGTCACGCCGAAAGCGATTGCGCTAGTGCTGCCGATTTGTGGAAGCTCGTGGCCTGGACAATCAAAATCGATTTTAGATGTGATTCCGGCCTCGGATCGCTGCAAAAATTTCTGTGAGGCATCTGTACAAACTACTGAACCCAATTATATCATTTTTTCGATTTCAAAATTTGGTGTCAGTACTCCTTTAGCTTAGTCTTTATATTCGTAGGGAAATATCAAAGAACCTATTATTTTTAGAACAATATATACCAGTGAATGTGCATTACGATCTCCCGCCGAGTTGTTTTAGGACGCCAATGATCCGAACAAATTATGGTATGCAAAAATTAGACCACCTAATTCCCACCTATCTAAATAAGCACCCAGCTGTTGTAGAATTACTGCAACACACCACGTCTTGGCTCGCGCTAAAGAAAAAAATTAAACATTACCTAATGTCGGGAATTCTGTAGCGCTACTCCGTGTAGTATGTATAGCGCTACTCTGTGTAGTTTGTTATAATTTTTGTTGTGCGCCTGTTGTGCTTGCTGCTATATTACTTTTGATAAATGTACAATATTGGCTTTTCCTGTACTTTATTGAAATTAAGTGTGGAAGTAAGTAGCGTTACGCTGTGTAGTTTGAAATTATTTGTGTTATGCGCCTATTGTAATTGCTGCCATATTATGTTTAAAAAAATGTATAATCTTGTTTTTTCTACATCACCTTTGTATGACTAGTTGTCATGTTTTGTTTCTACCGTTGCTGTGCAACGTTGCAATGTTACGTGTCCGGTGTTGATGGCCGCCGTCAGGCAGGGTTAATCTGCCTTTTGCCTCTCCTCCCGAGACGTGGTTTGTTTAAATAAATGAAATCAAAATGAAAGAGAATTTGAGTGGAAACGGCGACGGCGGGTTTCGGTCGTTTTAGGGGGCAGCCCTTTGGCAGCTTTTACCTGGGCTTCGCGGGAGCGCCGTCTGTTTATGTCCGCGTAACTGATTGAGCGAGCGCAGCAGCGACGAAAGAAAGAAAACGGAGAGGAGCATCTAGCAAAGGCTGAAGTGGAGTACGACGTTGGCGACATCCCCCTGGCACTTTCCCCAAGCGCTATTCCGTAATCGGCTAATCCAAACCACGTGCCATTTACGCGGGAGGTTCAAACACGATATGCAACAAAATGCATGCTGCTCCTTTGTGCCGGGCTAATCCGAACCACGTGACATTTGTGCGGCAGGTACAAACATGATTTGCAACATGCTGGCCGGCGGTGGCGGTGCACCGCGAGGTAGCACCAGAGAAGGGCACGCCGCCGTGCGTTCGCAGATCAGTCGAACACTTCCTGAGACGCAGCAGAGGTGCGCCGTTTCCGAGACTGCTGCTCCTCGCGCTGCTCACAATTTTCATATTACAGAGCGTAGTAATTGTCAGTGCATTTTTACGCGCATTTGTGCTTCTGTTTATTTTTCGCAATCATCTCATAACCGCATACCGCCGTTAGATGCCGACAGCGCCACTTGCGCAAGCAGCATTGGTGGAGGCAATGGGAAAAATAGTTGTGAAAGAGGTGCCAGTGGTAGAGAGGAGGAGCTCTGGAGCGGCGCCGAGTAAATCGATGACACCGGAAGGAAAACTGGTGGGGTTAGGCATATACTGTTTTGCAGTAAAGTAAATTTGGCCCTTTTTGACTGGATGGCCCCGCCAAAATGGCGTGTGAGCGCTTGGCGCAGCGCACGCTCGCGTACCCCCATGTAGGTTCTTTCCCTCAGCCCTTTTGCGCTCTTACAACGCGCGACCTCGTGGTACTGTTCCGTCGCCATGATCATTGCTCAGTTCGCATTATGTGACATATGCTTACGCTGCGACGGTTTATAGGGGCCGCCATTTTGTTGTTTACCCGTTGTAGTCAAAACTTTGGTCGACTCAGATTGTCATCCCTGCCTGCGGGTGCGCCCGACTGACGCCCTTTTCCAAACGCGAATTAAAGATAACTGCGTGTAGCAGCATTTCAGCTGCAGACGTGTGTCCGGAGATGCTGTTTTTCTGCATCTTCGGCAGTCTTGAAAACAAACGACCCGGTCGAAGTTAGCGGCGGGACCGTAGAAGCGGGGATCTCGCAACAAATCAACAAATCAAATCAAATACGGGGATCCCTCCCTTCAAATACTTCTTTCTCAGGGGCCGGAACCATGCGGCAGCCAGTACACCATCAAGCTGCCCTGACCCATGGTGATTGCGGTCGCTGACGCTGAGCTGTGGGCGCTGCAGCAAGGATATGCTGTGTGTCGCGTCGCACAATATAGGTTTTTAAGGTGCCCTATTCCGCGAAGAAGCGCCGTTGTTGTAGTTGTCCAGTCAAGACACGGGACGCCGCTGTAAAGAGTAAACGAAAAAAAGGGCTCCAATCCACGCTGTGAAGGTGGTTGGAAAGCAAAGCTTTAAACGACACCCGCAACAATTTCCCATGCGACGTCACTTGAATTCACACACGTGGCTCTACAAGCAGTGAAACCAGAGATTCTGCCTGCCGTTACCTGGAATGCGCGGGTGCGGCATCCCGAACGCAGCAGCAGCGACGGCCACAGCTGGGCTAGAGCGGCGGACGCCGCCGCTGTAGCCCGGCCGTGAGTCGGGAGAAAGAAAACGGAGAGGAGCGTCCTTCGAAGGGTGAGACAGCGGAACCTAGCTATCCTGATGTGCTAGCTTGGGGCTACAACACCGCGCGACACAAGTGCAGACACCGAAACAATTCGGCATATGAGCTTAGTGATTCCCATTTATAACTAGTTAGTTTAGTAAGTGTGACAATTGCGAGAAGGCTGACAGAACTTTTATTTTAGCTATTTATCAGAACCATTTGCTCTTTTCGCCTTTTGTAATACCTCTGAATTGGTATTCACCACTTCAGAAAACGGAGTCCCATTCTTGGTGACCAGTGCGCAAAAGATAGCGTTTCTCTATCGACCAGATGTCCGTATGTGGTTTGTACCTCTTGTTTTCCCGCCCTGCAAATTATTCCTTAACGTATCTTTGCCGTACGACCACTTCAATCCGTCGGTTGCCGGTTACTCAGGAGGTACTGTCGAACAAGTTAATCAAGCTGTGTGAAAGAAGCGCGCAATGGACGCGAAGCTGCGACAAAACAGGCCCAAAACCATCGTCGCCAAAGCAGACGACAAAGCTGTACTGCTGCCGCGCCGGCCGCGCGCTTCGCGCCGAAAGACAAAATTAGTGAAACAGAACAAAGAGACGCATATGCGATGTACGAGTAAAGAAGTCAATAAGTATCAGCCGGCTTTTGCCTTTAAAGCACGTAAGCAGCCTCAAATGTACCGAGAAAGTTTTTTTAGTTAGCAGCTCTATATATTTGTCGCGGTGGCGACAAGGGCGCCACCACGCAACTGTCGCAGTAGCACCGGCACCAGCAGCGTGTCAGCGGCACGAGCGCAGCATAAGTCAGTCGCGAGCTTGTGAAGTAACCTTCACTAGCTTTCGCTGTCGCGTGCCAAATTTAAATTATTACTTGAACCGCTCTAATCTGGCCCTGTCGCCGTTATGCGCCTTTTGCAAAGAACCAGAAACAATCCACCATTTCTTCTTCTCCTGCCGACGGTTCTCCTCGATAAGACGAAGATACTTAGAAAGTACATGCAGCCGGCTAAACCTCCCGCTGTCTGCTACAGTTATTTTATCATTCGGGGTGAAGGAACTGGGATTCTGCCACGGGGATCTTTGCAGTCGTTGCACTCATTCATCCTGGAATCAGGCCGTCTGCCTTGCTAGACAGCATTTAGCTTAACTGGATTTTCTTGTCAAGAATATGCGCGCCAAGCTCACTGCTTCGTCTGTACCACTTTCTTCGTGTTTTTTACTTCCAATTTTCTTTAAATGGTGTTCGTGTTTACCTTTTTTTTCTTTCTTTCTCTAATCTCCTTACTTTTATTTCTCTACTCATATACTGCTAATCCATCCTAATAATTAAAAAATTTTCTTTCCCTTCAAAAATTACCTAATTTCTTTCGGTAAGGTGCCCATTTCCTGGCCAATCCCCCTGAGTGGGTACGCGCCATTACATTGGAACCACCACCACCACCACGAGCGCAGACCGGCGCCCACCTCAGCGAACGCGGTCATGGCAGGCGCTTACTAGCCCTGCGGGATCGACACCGCGGACGGGCCTGCGGCGATAGAAGCATTCTACTAGCAGCGTCGCGGCGAAGACGACTGCGTCGTGAATCGCAGCGCTACCGCCGGGCGTGGTCCTTCTTACCTTGGAGGGTTACGTGGCACAAACTGCGCCCGCCCCAGCGAACGCGCTCATGGCAGGCGCCTACTAGCCCTCCGCGATGGAAGCCTTCTACTAGAAGCATCGCGGCGAGGACACCTACGTCGTGTATCGCAGCCCTGTCGCCGTGCCCGTCGTCTTTCACCAGGTGACACGGCGTGGTCGTTCTTGCCTTGGAGGGTGACGTGGCACAAGCTGCTCTTTGTGTCGGCCAGGCAGGTGGCCGTGATGTGCGCAGACGAAGCAGGCGACGACCATGTACCGGCTGCCGGCTACGAGCTTCAGAACCCGCAGAGCTTACAGCCGTTCTACCAGCAACAGAACTGGAACCGAGAAAATTATTACGAAGGGAAAGCCCCGGGCAACAACGGACAGGGCGATGTAGACGGGCCCTCGAACTTCGGTAGAGGCGGTGAGGGCGGTGCACCTGAAGACGCCGCCGTGCTCGTCGAAGAGCAGGACGGAGTGGCCGCGCTGCTTGTGGCAGTCACCGCGCACCGCGAAAAACCACTCGCTTCCGAGCGCGTACTCTAGAAGTGGAACGCCACGGCCTGATGGAGACGGCGCACCCGGCAGCGGTAACACTTGAGGTCAGCCGGTTCTTCGGAATCCTTGGACGTCATCGTCAAGGCAGTCCATGGCGCTCGATCTCGGTCTCAGTCTCGACGCGAGTACCACAGCACCCGCAGGTACGAGTCCGATCACATGCCTCCGTAGCCTCCTACTCTCAAGAACGAGCTCCGGGGTCCGGCAGACAGGTCCGGAACGAGGTCCTGCCGCAAAAGATTGGCCGCTGCACAGCTGCTCCATCTGCCAACCGACCCATCAAACAACCCGACCTCAGCTGCGCGAAAGGCTAGCAGGAACACGGGACTGGTCATGCGGACAGCCTGCTTCGCACTGGCATCAACCTCCGCTCTAGTGGTCATAGATAAATGGAACAAGCGCAATGGGAGGTTGGACTACTCGGACGTCGGAAACCGCGGTAGTGGTGGTCAGCGCAGTTGCCTCCCACAAGGTAGCTGCAGCAGCCGAAGTCAGCAACTCCGTGAACTCGGAAACGCCGCCACTCCCGCCGAAATCTCGCGGCCGTCATTGCAACAGGCAGAAGGAAGGTCTATCGCAAGACCACGGACGGCACCAGTCCAGCAGGCCAAGTCCTAAGCGGAGAGCCGCCGCGAACCGTGAGGCAGTATGCGGCAGCTGCAGGGCCCCTACTACCACCAACAGCGTGAGTACACGACACACCAGGGTGCCTCTGCCGCTACTGACGCCCCTTCGTCGTCATCCAGCAGAAACTGCGAGCCACCGCAGTCCGACTTGAACCACCCACGAGTCGGTGCTGCCGCTGAGACGACCGATGTCCCGCCGCCAAAGCCTTGGGAAAGCATGACCTCGCGCTGCGACGGTGACTGTGCTGCTGTACCACCCAGGCACACTCGGCGGATTTTTGGGTGCGCCCTTGGGGAAGCGTCCGGTGAAAAGTTTTTTGCAATGATTATGATAATAGCCTATACGATAACAATTATAATAGCAATAATGATACCGATAATTATAATAGTGAACGATTATAATGATGTAATATAGTGATAATCTATAACGATAGTATTAATAATTATAACACTCAATCGCGTTTATGTAAGCGTTCAGAGACAGCCGATAGGCCTTTATGGGTGCCGGAAAAATAGTAATTGAGTCAGTGGCCTTAATGTAACCCAGTGGTACTTAGTATGTATCAGCGTGAATAAACATTTTAAAACTTGTATCTTTAAAAACAGGAAAGAGCTTTCTTAATTCTTGTACATTGCATCCCTTGAACGTAGTACAATTTCGCTTTTAACCCCTCCCCCCCTCCCCTTCCACCATTTCACGTACCTCTTACCGCGGTGCAGCGGGTTTGCTTCCCTCAAGACAAAATCCCGCCGACACCCGTGTGATACGTTAGTATTATCCTTTATTAGTATTTTAATAGGGGAACTATAGGAAGTAGACATCCATGATTGTGTCAACGAAAACTAAGTGAGAATGCTTGTTGCCACGCTTGTGTCAAAGTGGAGCGAACAAGGCATGAAAAATAACTATGCATCGATTCTCGCGCGCACGCATACAAACAAATCAGGCACAAGGATAATAAAACGGCTCATATCCAAACCTTCGTAGCTTAAGACGACTTGTCAACGGTAACTAGTTTTCATGGGGTGCTTTGCAGAATTGTTAGTTCGCTTATTGATAGAGGAGGAGGAATAAACGTGTCTCAAAAGCAGTCCGCCCTGGGGAAGAGTCCTCATTCCAGGACCCCTTGAGTCCGCCCGGCTTCTTGGGCTCTCTGCACCAGCCAAAGCTGGTCGTCAGGGTCCGAGCTGGACAGAACTCTCTCCCAGTGCTCAGGGGAGGGGAAGGGCAGGGGGGAAGGTGGGGGTTCTTATCACAGCCCCACATGATATGGTAGAGGGTGCCCGGAGCCTCGCAGAAGCGGTATTGCGAGGAGTACAGGGTGGGGGCCAGAATGTGAGCTCTAGTGGGGCGGGGAAAAGTGTTTGTTTGGATGCCTCGGAGGTGGCGCTCTTGTTCTTTAGTGAGGCTTTTGTGCGCCGGGAGATATCGCGTTCGTTCCAGGCGGTAATGCTGGGTGATTTTGTGGAACGACAAGAGGGGGCAGACCTGCCACTGCTCGCCGAACTCCTGGTTTGCCCGGTGGGTCAACTCTCGGGCACACTGATGGGCAGCTTCATTGCCAGACACGGCGGAGTGGGCTGGAGCCCAAATAATCCTCACGGGATGTCGAGGAGGATGCTGGAGTAGAATTGTTCTGGCAGGTCGTGATATGCATCCGCTGGAGAAGGTTCTACATGCTTGTTGGCTGTCTGTGATAATTATTTCTGCAGAGGTTTGTGCAAGGGTTAGGGAGATGGCCGCTTCCTCCGCCTGCAGAGAGTGGATGGTGGAAATTGATGCGCATGTAACGACAGCTTTTCGCCCTGGATAGGAAGTGGCGTCTGTATATACTGTGGCAGAGTTTCGGCCGTATTGATTAACAATCGCTTTCGCTCGAGCTTCCCACGAGCCTCGTGATGTGTCGGATGCATGTTGTGTGGCAGTGGAGCCACATGGATGAACTTGCGAACCTTATGGGGAAGCTGAGTCGCATCGGCCTGCGGCTGTTGCAGAGGAGAGCGCAGGTGCAGTTGAGACAAAATGGCTCTACCGGTAGGGGTAGAACTATTAGCACAGCCGTAATCGACTTCTATGTAAGCACGAAAATATCTATGTGGGGCTGAACGTAAGTTGACACCTCCAGTCCAGTTCCGCCTCGCATTACCGGCACCACGGAGTGGAATAAATCGCATTCAGCACACAGTTTTCTTTGTCTCTCCGCCTAGTTTTCCCAGGGCTGCTGCTGCTTTCTGGCAGGGCGCGCCGCTGGGTTTTATCTGGCACGAGGGGCCGAATTCTCCCATAAAAGGGCGTAGTTTTGAAGCTACGCGGTAGGGCCATGCGAATGCATGTATTCTTGGGCTGGGGCATCGCTTTGAGGGGCAGGTAGGGAGTGAAAATGGCACTGAGGAGCACCAGCAGGAGAGCGAAAGGCGGCGCACACTGGCCCCGTCGTTCTGCTTGTGACACGGCGCCCCCTTGCCGGTGCTCCTCACGACGCCCCAGCCCAAGAATGCATTTGCATGGGACTGTCACGTCGCTTCAAAACGACGTCCCTTTTTTGGAGAATTACGCCCCAGAAAACGCTGGCCTCCGCGCGTCGCTCCCACGGGCTGGGGAAGCCAAGGATGACGCTGGCCTCCGTATACGCTCGCGGAGCCAGGAACCGAGGGGCGGCGAAGCCCCAGATCATGCGCCTGACTCGTTATCTCCCTGTGGAACTAGCGGCGTCCTACGAGCGTGCTGCATGGTCACCAGGAGCGTCTTCGCTGTGCAAACCTCGAATGTAAACGGGGCTGTCGGGGTGGGATACAAGGTTACGACTCTTCCGCCCGACGTTTCCGACGAGGATGAAATCTACGTCCATTGTAAGAAAAATGCAGGTGGGGATGTCAGGGAAGCACAAATGTACCCTTTGTATGGAAATGAGTACGAATTTTTAAACCATTCTATCATGGTGACGCGTGCGCATGTGCTGGCGTGGGTGTATAATCATGCTCATTTTATCACTAAACTACTAGTTGTGAGTCTGCGACGCGTTCCGTCCATTCTTTTCTCTTTCCCGTCCGTATGCGCAGTTTTACGTCTAAGTATAAAGAACCAACTAGCCCTACAACATTCTTCACTGCACAAATGTAAAGCTTCTCTTTACGTCGAGTTACACCCTTGTGGGGTATCCGGTCACTTTTCGCAGATGCAATACTTCGCCTTAAGCCGATTGCTGTATGGGAAAAAATATTTTTTTTAGATCGACAAGAGTTGGACGGCGTACATTGCTTCCTCCACATAAACGTGGCAGTGTAACGTGCAAGGCAATGCATGCATTGTCCTTTAGCTTGTAATGGTGGCATCAAAATGTGCCATTAGCGCCGCCGTCATCATCAGTGTACATGGCCCGCACGTGCGTCGGGCCACGCGCCTGAGAGAGATCGAACATGACCGCGCGCCTGGGCGGTTGCATGTGGTCGCCACACCAAGTTCGGGCGGCCTCGCGCAGCTTCAAGAAATGTATGAGGCCACACCGAACGGAGTCCACGGCCCCCTCCTACAAGCTCATTCATCGGTCTTTAGGGAAGTGCGGCTGAAAATGAATACAAATTAGGTCGCTCACGCACAGCTATTGCCCAGCAGCTGTTTAAGCTTGCGCTTGGTCCGGTGGTGTTCGCAAAAAAAAAATATATATATATATATACAGAAAGATAGGTCAGCAGCCTACAACGCCAAAGGAGGCATAGGGGTGTGGTTAGGCTCTTTTCTTTTTCACTACGGTTAATGAAGTAAACATTTTTTTATTATTATACAGAAGAAAGAAAGAAAGAAAGAAAAACACGCGCCCAGAGTGGGGACCGAACCCACGCACTGGGTTCGGTTCCTGGCTCCGCGAGCGTATACGGAGGCCAGCGTCATCCTTGGCTTCCCCAGCCCGTGGGAGCGACGCGCGGAGGCCAGCGTTTTCTGGGGCGTAATTCTCCAAAAAAGGGACGTCATTTTGAAGCGACGTGACAGTCCCATGCAAATGCATTCTTGGGCTGGGGCGTCGTGAGGAGCACCGGCAAGGGGGCGCCGTGTCACAAGCAGAACGACGGGGCCAGTGTGCGCCGCTTTTCGCTCTCCTGCTGGTGCTCCTCAGTGCCATTTCTAGTAAATATAAATAGCCCAGAAAGTGAAGGAGAACACAGTCGCCCAGATAGCCGAATTGGTAAGGCATTCGACATGTAATCGAAAGGCGTGGGTTCTGTCCCCACTCTGGGCGCGTGTTTTTCTTTCTTTCTTTCTTCTGTATAATAATAAAAAAAAATGTTTACTTCATTAACCGTAGTGAAAAAGAAAAGAGCCTAACCACACCCCTATGCCTCCTTTGGCGTTGTAGACTGCTGACCTATATTTCTGTATTTCCACAACGAGCCCCTCATTTCCTTACTATATATATATATATATATATATATATATATATATATATATATATATATATATATATATATATCGAGAACAAACACCGAGCGCCCGGAATCCTCCAGCTCGACCTTCGAGAACACCCTGCCCACCGTTCGTGGCCGCGTGCTCTTTTCCTCGCTAGTTCACGTGAGTTCGCGCCTCAAATGGGGAGCACAGGCGCTGAGTTCGCGCTACAAAAGCCGAGTTCGCGAAGCCGCGGGTTGCCACCGGTTCTAGCGCATGCTAACGCGGCCCACTTTGGGAGAGATATGAAAGCATCCGGACAAAACGATCCAGGCCCCCCAGTCATGGAGAACGTTCAGCGGCAAGTTCAGAAATCCATGCGGGGTGAAACAGCCGGGTCTCCGACGAAGGAAGAGGGCCGCCAGCTGGGCTGTTTCTCCAGCCTTGCACCAGTAGTGCAAAATGGGTCAATTTACTTTACTGCGAGGCAGTATTTGTCTCACGGTTCAATGTGACCCGTCAGCTCTCCCCCGTGGTGGAGTCGTTAGGGTTTGGCTTGGTGTTTTACCCAGCCAGAAACGGACAGCCACATGTTTGTCCGCTAGAATAAAGCTCGAGTACCTGCAGGTTTTAAGTCGCTAGGGACGGACGCGTGTCGTTTGCTCAAAGGAAGAATAGGGGGAATTTAAGGAGCGTCGGTCGGAACAGAGGCGCGAATGGGTAGAAAAACACCGGAAAGCCGCTGCTGCCGCAAGTTTCAGGTTGACGCGTGTAGCTGCGAATCCTGACAGGATGAACAGTAACTTGCCTGCTTGGGACGTCGACGTGTTCAGTTTGAAGGCCTTTCAGAGCGACATTTCCGACAGTGTTTTTCACCTCTTAGCACGCCCACATAATCGGTTGGCGGTTTCTCTGTGCACAAGTAGGGAGTGAAGGAAAGGAAGGAGGAGAGATTATGCGCAAAAGTCAACCGCCGCGTAATGACAAAAAATAAAACAAAAAGAACAGGACGTTTACACATCTGGCTGCACGGCGAAGCATCTTCATAGCTATGTAAGTCTTTATCAAAATTTTGTAGGCCACGGCGACCGTGGCCGGAACAGGCGCTCGGCCAATCAGGGGCGCTGCGCTTTCCGCTGTCGGCTGGGTGCGCGGCTAAAGAGTAGCAGTAGGAGCACTTTTATTTGGGGATGGGAGAGCTAAAGCCACTTGGTGGGGAGTGTGGGTTATGAAAAAGGCGATTAAACGGGTTATTTCAAATCGAACCATTTTTTCTTCTGTGCACTGACAGTTCGGAGTCTTCGCCGGGGTCGTCCTTCGTCACTACTCGCGACAGACATATTTTGGCTGCAAATTTGCCTATTTGTAAGAAAGACTTATCTAATGCGGCATGTGCTTCTTGGTGTATGGTGTTTGGATCAATGTGTCGGATGTTGTCTGCACGATGTGCGTTGAAGAATGTGCATAGACATATTAACTGGTGAAGGTCTGCCTTGGTGTTCGTGTTACAGTATGTGGGAGTGTAGGTGTTGTGGGGCCGTTTGTCCACTGACGTGTCGGGTGTAAGCTGCATTTGCGCAAAGCTTGTTAATGAATACGTCTTCTGCTCTTGTAAATCAGAGCATGTTGGCGAGATAACCAGGTTGTGTCACTTGTTGGTGCCGACATTTCTTGCTCTTCTTGAGTGGCTGGATGATTAGTGAAGGTGAAGTAGTCGAGGTATGAACCATCGGAGGTGTTACGTTAATTAAGACTGTCCTGCGCCACTTCCTGAGCGGCCTTTAAGGTTTCCTGGGGTGGCCTCTTCATGGCCTGGTGTCCAGTCGATTCGGATGTTCAATTTGTGGCTCTCCAGTAGTTCTTTTTGCAGTAATATGGAGTTAACAAGTGGGTTGAGTGAAATGGGTTTTCTTCGCTCTTTGGATTGTTGCGAATGAATCTGTCAAGATGCGCACGTTGGGCGGTGGTTTAAAGTCGAGTACGTAGCAAATGTGGGGCTAATCGCGCTGTTGATGGCGTGCAGTTCCCCTTAAGGCGGTTCCATCGTTTTGTTTGAAAGATATTTGGCCCTTAAAAATTGATTTTCGGGACATGTCCACGCTGCAACGATCTGTGTAGGAGTCACGCTTGTATCGGTGAAGGTGTCAATTTCATTTGGGATTAGGTAGTGAATACGTTAAGATCTGGTTTCTGGAAGGGCCCGTGGGATTGTTTTTTGAGGTGGCTTTCGTTGTCTGATATCGACCAGGGGCGAGGGGAATGGGGAACTCAATTCTTGGTGATTGCTTCGGTTTGTCCCATGCCGTGAGGAGCAACCCTTGGCGGGTGAGACCTCGTTTGCAGTCTGCTTGGTCTTTTAGTTCTCTCATTTCGGTAACGATGGGATAAAGTGCCACTGCATGCTCAAGGCCTACCTTGTTTGTGTCTGTATTAGGAGACCCGTTATGGTACGCAGTGTGGTGGCTCTGTGGAGCACCTGAATGTGTTTGGTGTTGTTCTTATTCATCTCACAGACTGGGGCTCCGTATGCTGGAGTGCGAATGGCGACCGCACGTGTCATCGTTAGGCAGGCCTATTGACTCGCCCCTCCGTATTTGTTTTAGAGGCGCTCTATCAATTTCAGCATTGGCTTCCATTTTCGTTTTAGCTCTGTAATTCATATCCTAGGTCTGTTGCAGCTGGCCACCGGGAGGCCGAGTAGCCGTACGTGGCCACGTTTCATTTGTATCACCGTGTCTTCTATATAGAGCAGGTCATCTCCCGTGGGGTGAGCTTTGTTCGTGCTTGAAACCGTGATCAATTAAGTCTTTTCAGCGGCGAGTTCAAGACCTAGTTGTTTCATGCACGCCTCTAGGGTGTTTACTGCTGCCTGTAGCTCAGTGAGCATATCTGTTGTCGTTGAGTAAGTCTCTGCCCTTGCACCATATTGTGACGTCATCGGCGTATATAGCAAATCTTGTCGACCTTCCTTGTTCGATACTTTTAGCAATTTTGCCACGACTATGCTGAAGATGACCGGTGCAAGGATAGATCCCTGCGGCACGCCCTTATCGTTGTTATAACTGTTAGGTGTCCATCCAGGGAGCTTGCTGTTGAGCTGGAGAGGGCGGTTGTGAAGGACGTTTCGGATCCATACTTGCGCTTTTCTACCGGGAAAGGCTTGAGCTAGTTCATTTATAGTTGTGGCCTGATTGACTCTGTCGAATGCCTTTCTAAAATCCACAGTTAGGACGTAGTCGGGAAATTCGCGTTCGTAAGGGGATTTGTTGATGACGCGGTGTAGCAGCCAAAGGCCGTCCTGCGTTCCCAAATGCGGCCGAAATCCAGTTTGGGAAGGGTGAAGCCAATCATTCAAATATTCCAAGTGGTATTGCATTCGGTTGTTAATAATGCTTTCGGTTAACTTGCATAAAGTTGGTGTAAGTGATATCAGTCTAAGGTTGGAAACTGCTAATGGGTCCTTTCCAGGTTTCTGAATTAGGTTGATCAGGGATAGCTTAATGTTGTCGTGAATCTCGCCTGTGTTCTACGAGTGGTTTATGAGCACCAGTAGTTGTTCCAACTGAGGTTCACCGAGGTTTCGAATGTGCTTCCAGGTAACACCGTCGTTTTCATGGGCCGATCTTGCCTTACCCTGTTTGCATGCGGAGCTCAGCCATCGTGAATGGGCTGTCCAGGGATGAATCTTCATTATTAATGTTGTGGGGATCCTAATTGGGGCTACTCCCAATTACGCGAGCACGTAGCCCGCGATCCCCTCTCCCAGAGGGGCGAGGATAGCCCCTCGCGCCCTCTCCCTGCAAGGGGGTACGGGCTGACCAATGCGCGCCGGTCCGTGGGCCACGTGGGGCGTGACGTAGTCGCCCCGCCGAAGGGCTCGCGGCGGCGGGCGCGCGCTCCGGTCGGACCCGAGAGAGATTGGCTGGGTGCCGACTCCGACAGGTACTTCGTGCTTGCACGCTGCTCGCCTCGCTTCGGCCTGAGCTACCGCCGTTCTCTCACTTCTGTGAGGTCGGCGAACGTACCGGGAGTTGCATTTCTCAGTCAGTCTGGTGGTCGGTTCCGGTCATTGCCGGGCCCATCACCCGCAGCGTTTCGGTGGCTTACGCCACTGGAACAACAGCTGCCGAGTACCCCCCCTGCGCGTCGGGCTCTGTGGCTTGAAGCGTACGGTCGGCGGGTACCCCCCTCTCTGCCCCAGGGCTAGGAGTGTAATACCAGGGCTGGTTGCTGTACCGTGGATTACCCGGAATAAAACCACGTTCTGAGGAGCTACTTCGTCTTTGCGGAGTGACTGCACGCGTGGCGAGGGCCGCCGCGGCCGTTTACGGCTGGGCTCGCTCGAACCCATGGTGGGCACCTTGGCAGGCTGCACTGCATTACAGAGGTGAGGCCCACAATGTCAATAATGGAGCGGTATACTCTAGGTTGTCTACTATCAGTTGGAAAAAGTGGTGCGATAGTCTCTCGTTCCACCCTCTCGGAATCCTTCTCTAGTGTGAGCGTTGAGAATAACGAGGTGTGGTACTTTCCTTTTTCCCGCCATTCCTCTGTAAATTTTTCAGAGTTTCGACAGGCCGCGCTCATTTCCTAAACTCGAGCATAGCTCTGGCCAGTGGTCGTTGGCAAGCTGTCGTTGGTAGTCCTCAATGTACCGATGAGGGGGAGGAATAAAAGTTTATTTCACGAGCGCCGATGCTGCTGTTAGGGCCCCCGCCCGGTGGGGGGCGTCCCCAGTCCGGGATGCCCTGGCTTTGCCCAGGCCCTCTTCACCAGTATGCGATGGGTCCCAGGGTCCGTACTTGTCAGGATGGCCACCCACTGATCGTCAGAGGGGTATGGGTTTGGGGTTAGGCCTGTTGTTTGTCCGCACTCCCATACTTGCAATGGTGGTATGAGGTGCCGGGTAAGGGACAGAAATCACAGGTGGCCGGGTATAGGGTGGGTAGATGGCATGAAGCCTGGGGGCGATGAGGATAGGAATTTGTATTCTTCGAAGGCTGGGAGCTTCTTGTCTGGATAACTTGGCATGTGGAGCTGGGAATATTCTTCTGCTTTGGCGAAAGTGGAACAGAATACCTCCATATTTTACGAGATGTTCCATCTTGGGAGCAGCAGGCGATGTTTGTCCCTCGTAGATAATGGTCAAGTGTACATGCGCGCGGGCAGCGGCAGCCGCTTCATTACCGGCAAGGAATGTGTGTCCGCGGGTACACATACGATTTCTATCTCGGTATACTGACCCTTGGTTTCGAGCATGCGGAGGGCTGTTTTGGAGATGCGTCCCCGTAGACAACTGCGGCACGCTACATGAAAATCCGTAAGCACAGTGATAGCATAATTACTAGTCGCTGCGGCTAGGGCAATAGCCACTTCCTCTGCCGTTTCCGTCTGGGTTGTACGGACGGTGAGGCAGGTCATTTCTTCACCTGTTGAATTGGTGACGCATACCGCGTCCGCTGGCCGCTCAAGATAAGGGACGCGTCAGTGTACCTTGTAGTCGGGTTTTGGCCATACTTTATGTTCATGACCCTGGCTCGTGCGATTCGGTGAGCTGGTTCTAAATGGGGTGCATGTGGCGTGGCAGTGGGGTTACCGTGATGTTCTGTTTAATTAGTAGTGGAATCCTAACCTTGTGGTTTTCTGCTGGCGGCCTTGTATGATTCAATTTTCTCATGGTGGTTCGTTCTGTTGGCGTTAGCTTGAGGCGTTCTATTTGAGAGGTATGATGGGCTTCCTCTTTCCCTTCTCAGGTATTGTGCACTCAAAGATGAAGTAATTTTTTTCAAGACAAATGGGGCGGTCGGCTATAGAGAGCGAGCGGAACTTTCGCTGTTGCTTTCGTGGCTGGCGCGACAGGTGTGGCCCGAAGTGCCTGAGCTGAAGCGAAGTTCCTGCTCTGAGAAAGCGGGCGCGCGTTGCACTTATCGCGCCAGCCACAATACAAAAGCAAGAACAAAAGTTCCCCTTGCTCTCTTTAGCTGTGCAACCAGCCGTCAGCGGCAACCGCAGCGCCCCTGCAGCCTTGCAGGGACGCTGCGGTTGCCGCTGTCTTATCTTCTGTCCTCGATATAGAAACCGGGGCGTATCGTCGCGGGGCGACTTTTGATTGCCCTGTCGCGCACCGAGAGAGTCGACAGATCGCTGGGAGGAATCCCAAGAGGCACCGCTAACGACGCCGAAGAAGCGGCTTCCTCCGTCGTCTGCTGCAGCGACGGCGCGTCGACGCACTCGCTTTAACGGCTGTTATTGTTTCTGACAAGGATGACTCGCTTGCGAATTCATAAAATAGGGATTCGACAGGCTCAGGACGGGAACTAATAACGGCCAGAGATTGCAAATGAGCACGCAAACATAATGTAGGCACTTCGTGCACTGCAAAGCAAGCCGCTTGGCTAGCCAGCAGGAGAAATTGTGTAGCTTTGCATTGGTTTTGTTCGAACGAAGTGTCATGCGCAGTCATGGGAGTGCTCAGACCATGAAGGGTGTACATATTTTGCTGTAGCTGAGGGACAGGCCGTGACTGCAGGCGCTGGCGTTGTTATGGCTCTCAGAATACGAGATTCAGGTTGCAGGTGGATGTTTTGCAGGAGTACGTTGTGGCGAATGTGTGAGGGGCATAAGTTGTGGGGTGGCTTTCAGTAAATACCAGTTTGTTACAGCGCTGTGTCATATTGAGATGCTTTATTGGAACTTGTCGACCATTCTCGAGTTGCTCTCATAGCCCACGAGATGGTGCTAGTGTAGAACCGCTCTCCGTGCCGCCGTCTCCGTGCGCCTGCGGATCGGCGCACTCGCAGAAATGGTATGACGCGGCGAGAGGATGACGACGCGCCGCAGGTGCAGTGCGACCAGTGCTGCAGGTGGGCGTACCTGGATGAAACCGACTTCAGGACTCTTCGGGATCCCCGAGCGCCAGGAAGCTTCGTCTGCAACATTTGCTCCTCTAGCGCTGCTCTGGCCCGTAAAGTGGAGGCCGCGGAGAAGGAGGCAACCGAGCTCAGGAGAGTGGTAATGCAGCTGCAAGAACAAGTTCTGCAGTTGACCGCCCAGCCCCGCCTCTCCATGGACAACAGTTCTGAGGCGGAGGCCACGATTTCCGAAGAAGGAGACCCGAGGCACGAGGAAGCGGATATCCTGCAGTCACCGCGCAGTGGTCGTGCCGATCGGGGGGTGCGCCAGAGTGAAGTGATGCTTACGGAAGCTCCCGGCACTCTTGGCATCTCTGCTGGGCCTCCTCCTGCGCCGGCCGCGGAAAAATCTGATGGAGATGGAACGGAAACCCCAGTCGTCGACCAGTCTGCCTTGTTCTCCCTGAGCAAGATGACTCGGCTACTAGATGCCTGCACTGTTCACAGATAGGTGGCTGAGAGTCGCTGAGCCACAATGATGCCGGTGCAAAAATCGGTGCCAGCTCTGCGTCACCCCTGTCACCGGCATCCAAGCAACAGCCGCATGGAGGAACGCCCTCTTCCCAACAACATCGAGCATCGAGGTCTCATCCAGGCCCTGGTGACATATGAGTCTTCCCTGCTGAGTGTCGACCGTGAGGTCATCATTGTGGAGGACGGAAACGTGGGCGCGATTGCGACATCCGTACAAAGAGCGATCGAGCTGCCTAAAGCAGTGGGGTGTATGTACGGGAAAGGAAACAGCTCAGTGGCAATAGCCACGGAATCCATTGTCAGGTACGACCGCAAAGCTCGGCCAATTCAGCGACGCTACGTTGTACATGGCGGGCTCACCGAAGTGATGAAAGGTCAGCCAGAGCAGGTGATGCGTGCGCTGGATGGCGGCACAGACCGCTCGACCAGGTTGCTGGTATGCTCCATACCTGATGTCACCAATCAGGGCGAAGAGGTACGGGCCGCCGTTCTGCTTGCTAATGCCCAGCTGCGAAAATGGTCCAAGCGAGCCCGACATAGGTTCGTCAACGTGAACAAAGGCTGGGTCGCCACGATGTGGGAACAAAAAGGCGTGCGCTAGAGTCCTGAAGGAATCAGCTTCGTCGCTAAAAGGATCTGTGAAACCACTCAAGGTTTTTTAGGCCATCGACTCCACCGTGGCCGCACGACGGTTCAGAAACCGCAGTCTTCGCAAGACTCCAAAACGCCGAGGAAGCATCGCAAGTCCCTTGCGTCGCCAGTGCACAGGGCAACACAAACCGACCACAGCGCCAACGCACCACCCCACCCACAGCACCAAGTACAGTACCAGGCTACTCCCCTCTGGTCACAGGCGTTCCCTTGGGAAAGGTCACCACCCCCAACTCCTTTTGCACCTGCGGCATTACGGGTTCCCCATGGGTTAGGGACAATACCCCGGCCCCAGCCTCCTCCTCCTGCCCAACATTTACCTCTACCTCAGTTGTGGCCAACACCTCCGCAGCTAACGGGTCCACCCAGTGCAGGCTTCGACCTGTTCCGACTGGTCGGCGACTTCGTTCGTCACCACATGGCCCAACAGTGCGTGCCGTAGGGAGATCAACGCGCACATCGTAGGTGTGTAAAAGTAGGCTTCCTGAATATGAACGGTGCCCGGTGTACCCAGAAATGGGCAGAGCTGTATCGTGCTCTTGAGGAGGAAGGCATGTCTGTTTACGCAGTAGCAGAAACGCACCTCCGTGATGAAGAGCAACCGCCCATTCACCAGGACTGGTGCTGGACAGGCCAGAATAGGTCGGGAAATGATCGCAAAGGTGGAGGTGTGGGCCTGCTTTGGCGACGTGGCCTCCGGTGGAAGCGTCAAAAGGGGGAGTGCCTGCCGTGACCATCTGTGGGCCTTTGGCGAACTTTTGGGTGTACCTAGGGCAGTGTGCGTCCTGTACCTGTCGTATCAACGCACCAGGCAGCTAACGTGGAACTGCTCACCTGCGTTTCCGATGATGCAAGAAAATGGGCCAAGAACCAAGAAATAATCATTATAGGTTATTTCAATGGTCACGTAACTGAACTGGATGGATTCACCGATGCAAATGGCAGGTTGCTGCTTCAGTTGACGGACGACTTTCAGTTAGCAATCGCCAACCTTGGTAAACGTTGTCAAGGGTAACTCCCCTGGTGTGCCCGTGGCAGTGCTACAACCATTGATTATGCGTTGGTGTCTCCCCGTCCCACTGGCCTTCTGGAAATGTTCTGTATAGGGGCCCGAACGTGGGACAGGTGGCGCTGCTGGCGCCGTTCAACAGCGCCACCAGCGGAAGAAAATCGCAAAACTGAACTGGGTATTTTCTGGCGTGTGAATGTGGAGCACGCGTGTTTACGTGCAGTTTAAAATTGCAACCACCCGTTACCGTGATAATGTTGGTCACGTGACACGCACATTTTTTGCCTTTGCCTTAAATTAGGTCCTGGCGACGCGCTATCATTTTATTAATGTAAAATTTAGGTTAATTAATTAATTAGTGCTCATTGATCGGGTAAAGTCAAAGTGATGTCATTAGGGCATGTGAGGTATCAAACTAAAGGTCTCGGTGAGGAGAATCACGTGGGACACATTGAAGATCGCTTCCTGGTCATAGTAATGAGACAGTCATGTGAGTCATAGATTGGGTTAAAAGTCAAAGTGATGCCACCAGGGCTTGTGAGGTATCAAATTAAAGGTCTCGATGAGTGGAATCGCGTGGGGCAAGTTAAAAATTGCTTCCTGGTCATAGTCATGAGATAGTCATGTGAGTCATGGATTGGGTTAAAAGTCAAAGTGATGCCACGAGGGCTTGTGAGGTATCAAATTAAAGGTCTTAATGAGTGGAATCATGGAGGAGAAGTTAAAAATTGCTTCCTGGTCATAGTCATGAGACAGTCATGTGATCGTGCATTAGGTTAAAAGTCAATGTGAGGCCACTAGGACTTGTGAGGTATCAAATTAAAGGTCTTAATGAGTGGAATCATGGGGACAAGTTAAAAATTGCTTCCTGGTCATAGTCATGAGACAGTCAGGTGAGTCATGCATTAAGTTAAAAGTCAAAGTGATGCCACTAGGGCTTGTGAGGTATCAAATTAAAGGTCTCGATGAGTGGAATCGCGTGGGACAAGTTAAAAATTTCTCCCTGGTCATAGTCATGAGACAGTCATGTTAGTCATGCATTAGGTTAAAAGTCAAAGTGAGGCCACTAGGGCTTGTGAGAAATCAAATTAAAGGTCCTAATGAGCGGAATCGCGTGGGACAAGTTAAAAATTTCTCCCTGGTCATAGTCATGACAGTCATGTGAGTCATGCTTTAGGTTAAAAGTCAAAGTGAGACCACTAGGGCTTGTGAGGTATCAAATTAAAGGTCTTCATGAGTGGAATCATGGGGGACAAGTTAAAAATTGCTTCCTGGTCATAGTCATGAGACAGTCATGTGAGTCATGCATTAGGTTAAAAGTCAAAGTGAGGCCACTAGGGCTTGTGAGATATCAAATTAAAGGTCTTAATGAGTGGAATCATGGGGGACAAGTTAAAAATTGCTTCCTGGTCATAGTCATGAGACAGTCATGTGAGTCATGCATTAGGTTAAAAGTCAGTGAGGCCACTAGGGCTTGTGAGATATCAAACTAAAGGTCTTAATGAGTGGAATCATGGGGGACAAGTTAAAAATTGCTTCCTGGTCATAGTCATGAGACAGTCATGTGAGTCATGCATTAGGTTAAAAGTCAAAGTGAGACCACTAGGGCTCGTGAGGTATCAAATTAAAGGTCTTAATAAGTGGAATCATGGGGGACAAGTTAAAAATTGCTTCCTGATCATAGTCATTAGACAGTCATGTGAGTCGTGCATTAGGTTAAAAGTCAATGTGAGGCCACTAGGGCTTGTGAGGTATCAAATGAAAGGTCTTAATGAGTGGAATCATGGGGGACAAGTTAAAAATTGCTTCCTGGTCATAGTCATGAGACAGTCATGTGAGTCGTGCATTAGGTTAAAAGTCAATGTGAGGCCACTAGGGCTTGTTAGGTATCAAATGAAAGGTCTTAATGAGTGGAATCATGGGGGACAAGTTAAAAATTGCTTCCTGGTCATAGTCATGAGACAGTCATGTGAGTCATGCATTAGATTAAAAGTCAATGTTAGGCCATAGGGCTTGTGAGGTATCAAATTAAAGGTCTCGATGAGTGGAACCGCGTGGGACAAGTTAAAAATTTCTCCCTGGTCATAGTCATGAGACAGTCATGTGAGTCGTGCATTAGGTTAAAAGTCAAAGTGAGGCCACTAGGGCTTGTGAGATATCAAATTAAAGGTGTTAATGAGCGGAATCGCGTGGGACAAGTTAAAAATTTCTCCCTGGTCATAGTCATGAGACAGTCATGTGAGTCATGCATTAGGTTAAAATTCAAAGTGAGGCCACTAGGGCTTGTGAGGTATCAAATTAATTAAAGGTCTCGATGAGTGGAATCGCGTGGGACAAGTTAAAAATTGCTTCCTGGTCATAGCGATGAGGTAGTCATGTGAGTCATGGATTGGGTTAAAAGTCAAAGTGGTGCCACTACCGCTTTTGAGGTATCAAATTAAAGATGTCGATGAGTGGAATCGCGTGGGACAGATTAAAAATTGCTCCCTGGTCAAGTCATGAGACAGTCATGTGAGTCATGCATTAGGTTAAAAGTCAAAGTGAGGCCACTAGGGCTTGTGGGGTATCAAATTAAATATCTCGATGAGTGGAATCGCGTGGGACACATTAAAAATTGCTTCCTGGTCATAGTCATGAGACAGTCATGTGAGTCATGCATTAGGTTAAAAGTCAAAGCGAGGCCACTAGGGCTTGTGAGGTATCAAATTAAAGGTCTCGATGAGATGAATCGCGTGGGACAAGTTAAAAATTGCTTCCTGGTCATAGCCATGAGATAGTCATGTGAGTCATGGATTGGGTTAAAAGTCAAAGTGGTGCCACTACGGCTTTTGAGGTATCAAATTAAAGATGTCGATGAGTGGAATCGCGTGGAACAGATTAAAAATTGCTTCCTGGTCAAGTCATGAGACAGTCATGTGAGTCATGCATTAGGTTAAAAGTCAAAGTGAGGCCACTAGGTCTTGTGGGGTATCAAATTAAATATCTCGATGAGTGGAATCGCGTGGGACACATTAAAAATTGCTTCCTGGTCATAGTCATGAGACAGTCATGTGAGTCATGCATTAGGTTAAAAGTCAAAGCGAGGCCACTAGGGCTTTTGAGGTATCAAATTAAAGGTCTCGATGAGTGGAATCGCGTGGGACAAGTTAGAAATTGCTTCCTGGTCATAGTCATGAGATAGTCATGTCAGTCATGGATTGGGTTAAAACTCAAAGCGGTGCCACTAGGGCTTTTGAGGTATCAAATTAAAGGTCTCGATGAGTGGAATCGCGTAGGACAACTTAAAAACTGCTGCCTGGTCATAGTCATGAGACAGTCATGTGAGTCATGCATTAGGTTAAAAGTCAATGTGAGGCCACTAGGGCTTGTGAGGTATCAAATTAAAGGTCTTAATGAGTGGAATCATGGGGGACAAGTTAAAAATTGCTTCCTGGTCATAGTCATGAGACAGTTATGTTAGTCATGCATTAGGTTAAAAGTCAAAGTGAGGCCACTAGGGCTTGTGAGGTATCAAATTAAAGGTCTCGATGAGTGGAATCGCGTGGGACAAGTTGAAAATTTCTCCCTGGTCATAGTCATGAGACAGTCATGTGAGTCATGCCTTAGGTTAAAAGTCAAAGTGAGGCCACTAGGGCTTGTGAGGTATCAAATTAAAGGTCTCGATGAGTGGAATCGCGTGGGACAAGTTAAAAATTTCTCCCTGGTCATATTCATGAGATACTCATGTGAGTCATACATTAGGTTAAAAGTCAAAGTGAGGCCACTAGGGCTTGTGAGATATCAAATTAAAGGTCTTAATGAGCGGAATCGCGTGGGACAAGTTAAAAATTTCTCCCTGGTCATAGTCAGGAGACAGTCATGTGAGTCATGCATTAGGTTAAAAGTCAAAGTGAGGCCACTAGGGCTTGTGAGGTATGAAATTAAAGGTCTCGATGAGTGGAATCGCGTGGGACAAGTTAAAAATTGTTTCCTGGTCATAGCCATGAGATAGTCATGTGAGTCATGGATTGGGTTAAAAGTCAAAGTGGTACCACTAGGGCTTTTGAGGTATCAAATTAAAGATCTTGATGAGTCGAATCGCGTGGGACAGATTAAAAATTGCTTCCTGGTCAAGTCATGAGACAGTCATGGGAGTCATGCATTAGGTTAAAAGTCAAAGTGAGGCCACTAGGGCTTGTGGGGTATCAAATAAAAGATCTCGATGAGTGGAATCGCGTGGGACAGATTAAAAATTGCTTCCTGGTCATAGTCATGAGACAGTCATGTGAGTCATGCATTAGGTTAAAAGTCAAAATGAGGCCACTAGGGCTTGTGAGGTATCAAATTAAAGGTCTCGATGAGTGGAATCGCGTGGGACATGATAAAAATTGCTTCCTGGTCATAATCATGAGATAGGCATGTGAGGCATAGATTGGGTTAAAAGTCAAAGTGATGCCACCAGGGCTTGTGAGGTATCCAATTAAATGTCTCGATGAGTGGAATCGCGAGGGACAAGTTAAAAATTGCTTCCTGGTCATAGTCATGAGATAGTCATGTCAGTCATGGATTGGGTTAAAACTCAAAGTGGTGCCACTAGGGCTTTTCAGGTATCAAATTAAAGGTCTCGATGAGTGGAATCGCGTAGGACAACTTAAAAATTGCTTCCTGGTCATAGTCATGAGACCGTCATGTGAGTCATTGATTGGGTTAAAAGTCAAAGTGGTGCCACTAGGGCTTGTGGGGTATCAAATTAAAGGTCTCGATGAATGGAATCGCGTGGGACAAGTTAAAAATTGCTTCCTGGTTATAGTCATAAGACCGTCATGTGAGTCATGCATTAGGTTAAAAGTCAAAGTGAGGCCACTATTGTGAGGCATCAAATAAAGGTCCCAATGAGTGGAATCGCGTGGGAGAAGTTAAAAATTGCTTCCTGGTCATAGTCATGAGATAGTCGCGTGAGTGATGGATTGGGTTAAAAGTCAAAGTGGTGCCACTAGGGCTTGTGAGGTATCAAATTATAGGTCTCGATGAGTGGAATCGCGTGGGACAAGTTAAAAATTGCTTCCTGGTCATACTCATGAGATAGTCGCGTGAGTCATGGATTGGGTTAAAAGTCACAGTGGGTTTGGGTAAAAGTCAAAGTGGTTTGCGCTGCTGAGGACGAGGACGCGGGTTGGATTCCCGGCCGCGGCGGCCGCTTTTCTGATGGAGGCGAAAACCAAAAACGCATGTGTGCACGAGATTTCGGCGCAGGCTAAAGATCCCCAGGTGGTCAAGATTAATGCGGAGCCCTCGACTGCGGCGCGCCACATCGTCTGCGCTGCCTCGGCACGTTACACCGTACAATACTAAGGCTGCTAAATCACGTGTCCCAAATAGTAACTCATATGGCTGAGTAACACCTAAATATTGAAAGATGGTGTTCCCGACAATACAAAGCCACGCGAACTTCAAAAACCAGGTGAATCGGCGGCACATTGTTGCCCTGAAAGTCGATCAACAATCCTGACTGGTCATGAAACAGATGGCCTGTTTCTTCTGCTCCTTCTATAACGTAACCTTTGCCTTCATATGACTGGTCTATAGCGGCCATCCACTTTTAACAAACATCGTGTACCGTAGTAGATTGTAAGCTGACCTGCGCCTGGAAACGTTGGTTGCACCTATACGTAAAATGTCATCGAAGTGGCGCCATTTTCGGAGCAATGGAATAAGTAGGGAATAAAATTGACCGTAAATTAAAGGCTTGCGCATATTTTGCGGACAGCAGACGTCGTTGTGTTGTAGTCAGTATTATTTCGACACGTTTTCGGTGACCAGTGACGTTACGTGGTCAGTTCTTTTAGCGCTGGTGGTAACATTGCGAGCATTTCTTAAACTATAACGCACGCGACGAATTTCACATTGGCGCCAAGAAGTGCACATGTCTGCGCAGCACACAGCGCGGCCCTGCAGCACGCAGGAAAACGCAATGCATGAACGCTTCGGACATTACGAGCTTTTATTGAACACGTTTGTATGTCTGAGCTGTGACGCAGTACGTAACGACGTAGTTTCGACATCAAGCACACATGCATGGTTTTGCATGTGTGCATTCTTTGCATCCTTTTGCATCCATGGTTTTGCATGTGTGCATACTTTTTACGAATTGGCTGGCTGTGAGCCTAAGATCATGTGAGAAATAACGGCTGTATACCGAACGGTGGAGCCTAGAAAAAAAATCTCGGGCCGTCTCCACTAACGTGAAACCATGGAAGGGGCGAAGCATTCTTAGCGTTTTGGCGTTTCACCCCCGAGGTGATACCTTTGGGGGTAGAGGTATACAGCTTTACTGTGAGTCTCGTCGGAACCCCGAAGCGTTCTAGCCCGAGACGTTGGAAAACGAGCGTCCGGATTTGTCCTTTTAGTGCGCGTTACGTCCTGCCGCGAGGCCTTGGAAAACGAGTGTCGCGCTGTTTTAGTACCGTGACTGCATGATGCTACTACGGCGACAACCACAGGAGACGCCGACACTCCGAGCCACTTAGGGGCCTCGCCCCTAAAACACCCGCACAATCAAGGAGGGAGGTTGATTTAGCGTAGCATGTTCTATGCTTTACACATGTCGGTCAGTTGCAGTTTTGGTATTTTTTAAGTCAACAACCAACACTGAAAACCCAGAATTCCGGAGCACGCGCACAATGTGGTGCTCTTATGCACTTTTGTAGACAATATTTCGGGGTGCCATTTTTCCTGAAAAGCACGGCATAGACCCTGGAAGTGTCGAGAGGTGGTCATCCTTTTTTCGTCGGAGGGGTCATCTTACAGACTCATTACGTTGCTGAGGGTCCTAGAGCATGTTAAGTACTGTAACCCATGTATTTCTACCACAATGGCGCAATTTTACACGCATTATTTGTTTTCAGTGAAACGAGTAAAACAAGTTTGCCGCGATGTGTCCTACTAAGATGAAGAGAGAACGCGGGCCTCAAAAGTGACGTTTACGTCCCTAAGTCGTTCCGTGATGAAGCATTTCGCTTTCTCTTGCATTGATTCCCGTTGGAGTTGTCTTGCCACCTGCTGTCTACAAAGCGACCTGGGCCGCATCCAATTTCACTGCCACAGGCTATGCAGTGTGGATTTAGAGATTTGCGTGTTTCGCATCTCGGGAGAAGGTATACGCCATTTGAAAAGAAAGAACATTGGGAGGGCGCCACATTTCAAAAACAAAACAAACCGAGAAATCTGGTTCTTCTGTACTGGAAGCCTGGCAGCCCTCCACTAGCACTTGCAGGCGATGGATGCTATTGGCGGTGAGCGCGACCACGGGCGGCGCTGCGAATCGCGCCTCCTTGACGTCAGCTTAGGAATTCTCGCATTTGTTGTCGGCATGGAGGAAAGAAAAGGTTAGGAGAGGCCCTGACGTCACATTTGTGAAGCCGAGTCCCGCCATGACTTGAGCCCACGGAGCCCAGCAGTCTATCCCATCATCCTTTGCTGTCTCCGGTTTGATTTGACTAACATGGCGTCGCCCTTCCCTCCCGCTTCGAAGCGAAAACGGCTTCGTTAATTCCTCGGTGCGATGTCATCTTCTAAGCTGTTGATTTCGCCTTCAATTTGCCCATTCTTACCCTCACCCAAAGTTTCAATTGAAAAACTGCCTTTGTTTTTGAGATAGAAGGACGATTTTTCAGCTCTTAAGCCTGGCAAAGTAGCGTTTGTCGTCGTCATAGCAACAGGCTCGCGGGATGGCGAACGCAGACGCCTCCGACGGCAGATGTTTCAAATTGACCTAATCTAAAAACGTTTGTCGTAGCGACTGCGCTGGTTTGCAAGCGTAGCGAGGCAGCCAGTGCCTTAAAAATTTGTCCGTTCTATTTGCCCAAATTTGGCCGCCGCAGTTGTAAGCAAGTAAGCAACATTGTCTATGGGCTCAAGAAAAATCACGTGAATTCCTCCACACTTTTCGCAATGCATTGGGGTGCTAGGGGCCTCTCCTGAGTATTCTTTCCTCCATGGTTGTCGGCTTCACTCGGGCTCGCTCTCCCTGCCTCACGTTCGGTTGACGCGTGATGGTCTCCGCACCAGATTTTACGTGTGCGTAACTTTTAATTATAATAAGAGACTTAAAATCGCATACCGTAGCTGTCGGGCGCTTCGACGCACTAACTGGCGCGTGCCCTGGGAAGAGCAGCGCGGAAATTGAAAGAACGTGCCGCGCGGCGCTTTCAAACGCCGCGCATTCCGAGGAAGGCCGGTCCTGGTCGCACCGGATGTCTTAACCGCCACCACATGGGGATAGACCCCGACGAAGAGGCCTGGCTTTTCTTTCTTCCCCGGCCTTCAGCGGCAAGAGGAGGGGAAGATGAAGACAGACAGACGCGGTCCGGGTGCTGGAGAGCTCCGCCCGTCGTCGTCGGGCTCCGCCCGAGTACTGTTTCTTAGCCGCCCGCTGGGCTGTAAGTGAATGTAGTTTTGTATCGGAAGCTGAGTTTGCCGGTTCAGATTCCCGGGGTGAGATCCTCAGCGCTGCGGCGACATTGCGAAGATAACTGTAGCTATTTAATGTAGTTTTTGAAACCGCCCCGGCTTGCCGGCCTCGCCACATTTCTTGATAGGCCACTCCTGTGCGAAGCGCGAAGAGTCGGAGCTAGGCGTCAGCACACACGATTCAGCAATCTTTCGAACATCTAATAACCGACAAAATGCACCACGAAAACAAATTACTGGCCTTCGGAATTGCCGGCTTTGGCAGAAAGCATTGCGATTTCTGGGTAATCGTATTTAGGGTAAAACAGTTTTTGCAACGTTACCGAAGTATTGAAAGTATTGTATCATATCACTTTACGTCATCATGACATGGGAGTAGGCCTACATGCACTATGGGTTGCAAAAAGGGTAGGTTGAGGTCTAAATAATCCGCTGTATGTATAGGCGCGTGCTGGTTTCATTCCAGCTATCTAACCAATATGGAGGTTTATTGAGCAAAACGAGTCACATCTACGGTAAAAATACAGTACCACTACGTTGATTAGACCTGGAGGGATATTTCGGTGTATTTCTCACAGCCATATCTCTCTAATAATCAGATATGCGTTACAGTAAAACTGCATTCGAGAGCAGGCGGATGAGGAGGAGGAGGAACAGGATAAAACTTTAGGTAAAAGTAATATTCAGCTGATTAGTGGGCCGGTTCCTCAGTCCAGGACAAGAGAGTACGAGTAACGTTCTACAATCCATAGGACGCCATTTAGAGTAGATCAGGATTTGTTCTGTACGCCTGGAACGGTTGAAACACAATAAAGAGCTGTTTGGAAATATTCATCGGTTGCGATACTTCTAATATACAGGGTGTCCCAGCTATCATGCACCAAGATTTAAAAAATGAGAAATTGCGTAACTCGAAGAAAACGTAGTGCATAATGTTTGCAGTACTGTGAAGAAGCGGAGAGTAATTTTTTCGTTAATCTGACTTAATTAATTAATTGTAAATAATTATCTAACTCGAAAAATACTGTCCTAATCACTAAAGTGTCAATGAGGCACTTGTAGGTAACCACGAGGGGCATCTAACTGCGCTATTTTCAGCGACGAACTAATTGCGTACTCATTTATTCTGACTGATAAAGGAAACCCGCGAAATATGAAAAATACCACGTGACGACGCTTACGCGCGCATTGTAAAGCAGCGTCCCCAAACAAAGCTGATTGAAAGCAACTGCTTCGCGTGTTACCCTCCCGAAGAAGCAGCGCATCACCTTGATAATGGCATGCATGGAAGGAGCAGCAGCAGCAAGATTCGCGGGACGCGTGTGCAGATAAGGAACAAACTCGGTCGCGATTTCTTCTTTCTTTCTTTTGTCTATTCATTCTGGCTAACTCAGAGGCAGCCTGTTTGAGGGCGTTGCTTTACGGTGCGCGCGGAAGCGTCGTCACGTGGTATTTTTCATATTTCGCGGGTTTCCTTTATCAGTCAGAATAAATGTGTACGCAATTAGTTCATCGCTGAAGATGCCGCAGTTAGATGCCCCTCGTGGTTACCTACAAGTGCCTCATTCACACTTTAGTGATTAGGACAGTATTTCTCGAGTTAGATAATTAATTACAATTAGTTAATTAAGTCTCATTAAAGAAAAAATACTGTCCGCTTCTTCACAGTACTGCAAACATTATGCACCTGGTTTTTTTCGAGTTACGCCTTTAATCTTTTTTTAAATCTGGGTGCATGATAGCTGGGACACTCTGTATGTACGTATACTATTTATTGCGTCCATTAGAGAGTATATCGAGCCTTCAACACCGTAATTATGTCATAATTGTTCGGGTTAAGAGTCAGTTCGTTATGAAACAATGGTTACGATAGAAATTCGGAGCATAAAAGCCGCCTTCGAGTACGCTGGACAATGCTGTCTGGGGCACTAGCGATGGCGTAGCACAAACCTTTTCATTCTATTTGCATGTGAATAAGCAACGCACACTGCGGGTATGCACCATCTTGCACGCAGTCATAACGACAGCCAATTTGTCAAGACGGGAATGTATGCCATACAGCCCGAAGAAAATATCCACACGATCTTTGTGAGCCTCCCAAACATCCCCAAAACCTATTATTAAAACGTTTGTGACGGTGCAGAAAAATTAATGCGCTGGGCAGAACAAAGAAACGTGCATGGTGAATGTTTTTCAACAGCAACGAAAGAAAGAGGAACAGCAAATTCAACAGCAACGAAAGAAATAGGAGATAGCCGCTTTACTTCCTGCTATGCGATACGCGTGTAGGGGCCCGCTGCTTGGTAAAGAGCATCTCAAAAAATACTGTAGGGAAGCCTACGCATTTTTGTGAACTTATGGAGGAGCTCTGAGCGCTGAACCTCGCGAATAAGTTAGAAAGGACTAGTTTCACACGATCTTCTAACCGATTCCGTGGAAAAAGGTGTTCTCTCTCTCCTCGTGTGTTGCAAACTTGTGGGGGATACAGCTTGAAATTATTTAGATGTGCCAGAAGCTGGAAAAGATGACTGAATTACCAGAAATACGCTTTGTAATGTACTACAGAATCAAAGCGGGCGATTTCTTGCACATTCACTGCTGCTGCTCACAAGCGGAATGTAGCAGACGACAGCAGCGCGAGTCCCTAAGACGACGTCAGAGTTTGGGGGCGCCACTCAAACATCCCACCAGGTTGCACATTGCTTAGTGCCTCGGGGAAGCCTCGGGAACTCTTTCACAGACATTTACCGGGTCAGCCTTCAACCTTTCCTTAGTAAATGATTGATAGCAACAGCGCCAACAACAACTACGCTGTAAACGAAAAAAGCACAGTTTGGGTTGTTTGCATTTTCTAGTTTGGCGATTTTCCTGAGAGGTCAGTGTTTCATTCATTAACATGCATCCGGATAAAACGAGGAATTCGCGAAAAAAAAATAAAAGAGCCAACCCAATTAAAATACACTGGAGGAGGTGGACCCCAGTTACTCAGAAAATTTCGGCGGGTTAGATGCAAGAGGGAGCAAATACCAATTGGCCAAGGTTTTTGCGTGCTAAGTTAGCAGCCTCATTTCCAGCAAACAATAATTACTCACTCGAGAAATAACCACGTGAGAAGTCTAAACACCAGCGTGCTACTCCTCCCCCACCTAGCCCCGTACGGTTTGCCTCATCGTCGCAAGGGGTGGGGGGGCGGGGAGGAGGCACCTTGCTAGACGGAACAGCGCGTAGCAGACGACACTTAGAAACTGCAGACGACACTTCGAAACTGCATTGGCCGCACACAGGAGCTAGCGGTTTGGTTGGACACTTGGTGTTTCGCTTACGGCGCTTGTTCTGCACTGGTGTTGAGTTTTTTTATGGACTGTTAGTGCGGCTTCACTGATCATGTATCGTCTTAGTTGTGGTTTTAAAAAAGTATCAGGCGTAGAAAGCCACTTTCGCGGCGGCAACATAAAAAAAGGGAAGCTTTTGGTCTCTCACGTCCACAGCGTCGAGCAGCATGTCGACCGCAGCAATGTCCTGGTAAGAGCGAAGTGTACGTCGCAAGTGAAAGACGCTACTGTGTACGACATTGAACTGGAGATGAGTATCACAATTTTGCCCAGTACTCCCATTAATCGCCAACGACAGCCTAAACGTTCTCCTGCATGTATCGCCTGTTCTGTGAATTGAGGGTACGCATCGTTTTGACAGCTAATACCAGTTCCAAAACTTTGTATAGCGTGTGGATTACTCTTGTGGCTTTGTTCACACCAGTTTTGTATATATACGAATGACTCGTGCGGAGCGAAATATATATGCGCCTTAGCTCACTTTCGACTATCCCGTCATGACAAACTGCACGAAAGCGGATCGAGGCGCTACACAGACAAAACTGCCTTCGTCAGCTGTAATGAGGCCAGTTCACCCATGTCACATACATGTTCGTGATTTATTAGCGCTTCTCAACATCGGGAAAGTGTACGGGCGTCTCAACACCAGAAGTCTGTAGGCTTATGAAATGCAATGCTTTATACCATCAGAAAAATGATGGGACACGCCCAAGCAACCACGGACGTCCGTCGGTTATCAGAAACACAACCGGGCCAGGCCGGGCATCAAATGCCCAGCTTGGACGGCCACTGTAGGGCCATGTTTGGATGTACAGTTTCGGACGTACCGCGGACATTCAGACACAGATGTAGAAGTCCGAATGACATCCGCCAATGGACGTAATTACTACGAAGCATCAAACACCGGCTTAACTTGAATATAAAAGCAAAAACGGAAAAAGCTACTGCGCATTTCAATTACACAGACTGTATACGTCAGCACCCTGACTTGCATATTGTAAGTTACGTCTGCATATTTCTGAAATTAAGACTAACTTATTTTTTACTTTTTTGAAGCAGCTCGCCGTCTGCAACCATTATCTGTTTGGAGAGGGATATATAAGAATGGAGAACCGGTAACGAATCACGTGAATCAAGTTCTTTGTGTTCATGTATGGCTGTCTGCCCTGTAGTGTGTTGGCCTCTTGCACTGCAGTATTCATAGTAACAACTTCTCCTCAAGCGATTCTGGAAATTTTCACCGAACATCGAAAATACATCACATTTCGTACGTCCCAAGGACGTATATGGTACGCCCATTGGTACTGAAACGGACGTTATGCGGACGCCCGCTAGAGCAGGAATGGACGTACGGTGGCCGGCCGACGGACGTTCCGTGGTTGCTGGGGCATGACTACCGACTACCTAGCTTTTTAGAGGGAACAAACATGGCGAAAGAAATGTACCTGTGACAAAAAATGTGCCGTTTTTTTTTTCAGCTCGGGCCGTCAGGTGAAGAAGGCCGGCGTGACCTCTCCATCACGACTGGGAGATGCAGTTGCAGAGGTGGCGTGGCGGCCCAGTGTAAACACGCAGCAGCTGTTTGCGAATATATAAACGCCGACGAAGACGAGTCTTGCACAAGCAGACCACAGGAGTGGGGGAAGCCGAGCTCGAAGCGGCGCAGAGATGTGCCCAGTGCCTTAACAGATCTCTTCCCACGTAAGTATAGCCCACTGGTCACCTTAAAATGATTGGGCTCCTCATGTAGGAGCATCACTAAGGTAAACCTTGACTTGAGGTCGGAACACAAGCCCTCTATAACAATGTGTCATGCCTATGTAATGAACATTCACCAGCCTTTGCATGGGCATAACCGGTATCATCATGACTGTGCACATTTCTTTTTGCAGCAAATACGTTTTTATTGTAAATGCAAGCCTTAAAGACCAACTGTACTAAAATTTCATCTCGGCCAAATTTATTTTTAATGCGTACCCCCAAATCAGCTCGGACGCAAGTGGCTATAGCTCCGTGACACGCCTCGTCAATCGGTCAGAAGCGTTAAAAAAAATTGGCCGCGTATCTGCTCCTTTCGTTGCAAATGTCGTAAAATACGATAGTCTTTGTAGACATTTGCCAAGGAAATGCCCCCCTTTGCTTTCCTGCTCACCTCTCATGCTGTTACTCTACCGTCGCGCTCATCCCAAGGTAAACACACTAAAGGTATGCGCAAAGCGATTTGAATTTACCACGTTCCACTGCTATAGGCCGGGCTACTCGATGCCAGCGCTGCATTACGGCGGAGGCGCGCGTGAATGGCGGCGTCCGACTTCAAGGTTTATGGAACCACGTTGCCCTGCTCCACGTGCGTTCCAAGCAGAACTAGTGGAACATAGCTAGTGGAACCTTTCGTTGCTGTTGCCGCGTGATTTTTTATGTGCAGCCAAGAGGCGGTGGTTTTCTGCAGTAGATGTAGAATAGTATTTGCTATCGAAAAACCAAGCATCCATGAATTTTTGAATAAAAGAACACTGTCAATATCCCTTGTGTACTGATTTCCTGTCATATTTGCGTAATGTTTTGTTCTTGTTCAACAAAGTCGACAAGTATGAACATATAAACCAGGCCTAGGCGTTTACGTTTGGCTGTGAGTGTATACAGGACTATTGTGCAATTTCAATCTTACTTTGGCCGGACCCAATCGAGTCACAGACAGACAGACCAAAATTTCTGAGTTTAAGTAGCCCAAGAAAGACTACCGTCTTTAAAAGCTCCGCCGCACACGCCGCTGCACCTGCCGGCGGATCGCGAAAGCAACCATGACGCGCCTGTGGCGTTCCAGCCGACGGGAGCTTCTTCCTCTGGCCAGCCACGCAGCTGGAGAACCGGTCGAGCTCGGCTGCGCACGCTTCACCCACGTGCTGCCCCGTGCGCGCGCAGAGCTTGCGCGCAGGCTATCTCCCGCGCTGGTGACCGTCGGGCCACTCGCTTGACGGCGGCAACGTCACTGCAATGACCGCGCTCTCCTCGGTTTCGGTTAAAAAATCGCCGATTTTTGCTGCCCGCTTGCGTCGTGCACGCGCGTAGTTCAGCTGTTGCGGTTTGCATGTTTGTTTGTTCTTAAGCAGACTATACAAAAATAGGGTTTTCAAGAGGTCGAAATTTTGAGTACAGTTGGCCTTTAAGCCTACCTTGCGCATACCTTGAGGGACCAATATCCCGGTACTTGCCAGAATTGTATACTGCTAATCAGGCACACGTATCCCAGCGTGCACACTGAACTGGAGAAGTACGTTAACTGACCGAGACAAGTGAAGGGGACGTCCAGATTGTTTTCTGATGCAAATAACTGAGCACTTGCATGTCGCTCCTACACGTACTTAACAGCTTTAGCCTGCATATCACATGGGGTTTCTCAAGTGAACAAAATGCTGCCTATTCAGTCCGCACTATTTTTGACCTCGCGTGCGTGCACAGACAAAACAACTATGCTTTCAGTTTTGAGGTTTCTTTCTCTAAAGCGTACTTGTCTAAAGCCAAACATGTTTGCACTAGTACGGGCAAGTATCTCATGTTGCATCATTGACTTTCCTTTTGTACCACAGCACGCAAATCAACTCAGCCTAATGTCAAGCCTGCACCTCGAAGCACCGTTCTTGCATACGAGGACATTCAGGGCCCCCTGAAAGAGCTTCTGCAGCTTGAGAGGACGAACGCCATAGACTTCACATGTGAAGAAGTACTGGAAGAAATTGTTCAGAAAGTGTCGACGAGCATCGAAAAAGAAACTCTCGAAGACCTTCTCTCCACAATGTTGGACAGACCTGTGTACAACTGCCTGAATGTCTTGGATGGGCACACGGAACCAGTTGATTTTTTGTCCGAGCTAGACCACCACGTCTACAGAGGGTACTGCGACAAAGTGCAGCTCCAAAATACTCCCACTGACTTGGCCACACTCACCCTGGGTCAAGCGCAGTGTGCAAGGTATGTTGAGATATTTTCCAAACCATTCGCAAAAAATAAAGTTTGTTTGCTTCTGCATGGGGCATGAGGAGAGAAAGTACCGTATCTCCAGCACAAAGGCGCATAGGGTACACCAAAAAAACACCGACGGCGACTTCCAAAATGTGGCGCAGCAGCTCAAAAAAGGAACCTTCTACCGTAACATTGCCATGCAGTACGGTATGCGTTTTATTTCATTAAGCCAGCCTTGTTTACTTGGAATCAGAAAGCGATCATGTGGTTTGCTTCACTGTATGTACTTGCCGTTGATACAGGCAGCAAGACTGAGGCGTTCGCACGTGCAGACCTCGAAAAAAAACTTGGAGGACGCATTGTGCAGGTAGTTTCTCAACATTTCGGTGTAGCGACGTTATATATGCGAGCGTTTTCTAAATATCACACTACTAACGCAACGTGCACTTTTTCCAGGCGGGCGTGGTCGTGCTGCTAGAGCAGCCGTGGTTGTGCTGCAGTCCTGACGGCCTCACCAAGATTGGGAAAGAGACGGTTCTTATTGAAATCAAGTGCCCATTTAAGTACAAGAGTAAACAATTTATTGATTACGAAAGCCGAATTTGCCACCTACCGTACCTGGCATTTCTGAATGACGAAACCATCCTGAGGAAAACGCACGAATATTATACACAAGTGCAGATTCAATTGTATGTGATGAACTTACAACGAGCACTTGTGTATGTTTACAGCCCACAGCAGGCGGTAATCGTAGACGTGAGACGGGATGAGCCTTTTCTGTGGGAAATTGTCCCAAAGATGGTGAAGTTTTACTTTAGGTTTCTGTTGCCAGCACTGTTTGCTTAAGATCTCTGAAGTTCTTTGTTGCTAGGTGGTGATAATGAAATTATGTTGGCACTGATGTCGAGCTGTACTATGCTAGTCAGTTTTAAAAATCCTATGTCACAGTTTGCGTTCAGTTTCATAGATTTTGGCTATGGTGCAATCCTAATGACATGTGCGTGCAGCTGCTTCCAGAGGGCAGCAGACTCACGCATTCGTGCACTCACACAGACTCATGTGGACACAAACTTGCGTGCGTTTTTGAGTTTGAGTGAGCACGAGGCTAATGTGGCATGACGAGTGTGAGCCTGAGTTAGTTCGAGCCAGAGTGAGTTTGCGTATGCCTGAGAACGAGTGAATTCGGAGTCCATTTTGAGTCTTAGTGCATGTTGAGATCTTCGTACATTGAGTTTTGCGTGCATTTTGAGTGGCGAGTACATTTCGAGTTTCGAGTCGATTTTCGAAGTTGCAGTGCCTTTTGGGTTGGAGTCCATTTTGAAGTTCGAGTACATTTGTCAGTGCAAGTGCATTTTGAGTTCTGAGTACATTTTGTGGTTGCAGACCGTGTTAATTTGTAATTACACGCCTCAGTTTGAGTATATTTCCTTAGTATGGTTTAAGGTCGATGAGTATGTTTAATTTTGTGTGCATTTTGAGTTTTGCGCACATTTTGTGTTGTGCGTGCATTTTGAGTTTTGAGTCGATTTTCGAAGTCGCAGTGCATTTTGTGTCGGAGTCTAGTTTGAGGTTTGAGTACATTTGTCAGTGCTAGTGCATTTTTAGTGCTGAGTACATTTTGAGGTTTCTGTCCATATTATTTTTGTGAGTACATGCCTGAGTTTGAGTGCATTTTCTTAGTATGGTTTAAGTTTGATGAGTACGTTTCATTTTGTTTACATTTTGAGTCTTGAGTCCGACTGAGCTGAGTTTTGTGCTCAGTGTGAGTAGGTCTGCATGAGCATAGATGTGCTGCTCAGCAACGAGGCTGAGTTTGAGTGCGTGGCGAATAAAAAAATAAATTTGTGAGTGAGTTCACGTGAACCACGCCAACTTTGCCGAGTCATTGCGCCTCACTTTCACAAAGCTGGTGTCATGTCCAGAAACTGTGCTACTCAATGTAAATGTATGTTATGCCTTCGACCGACTCAGCACAACAGGTACCTTTAGGTTTGTAAACGAACAAAGTTTGAAACTTCCTGTTAATTGCGAGTACCTTATTCAATGAAGAAAACCAGCGCCTCATTTACTGTTGTGCTTAGCGTGCTGCTGTTTTTGTGTCGCCCGGTAGACATACCATACGAGAAGATCAAAGCTTGGCAGGCGTTCCAATGGGTGATATGAAGTAGCCTCTGTATGGTAACAATACACTAAATCATTCAATCTGTGTCAATCTGTGGGATTGCTTTTCATTGGTTCTTGTGAGGCCGGGATGCAGCGGAGATGTGACGGCCAAAAAAATGTAGACTATAGAAATAATTGCAGCCTCGGAAATTTAGCCGATTGTGGCGCCTTTCGTAAAGCCTGAGCGACACCATGCTTTGTCTTGTAGGCAGAAGAGAATGCAATCTGTGTGCGCATATTGAAAGGGCCATGCACGACAAGAGCTGCGAGGTCCGCCGAGGGATCAGGTAGCAAGAATGGAGATACGCGAGTGCCTGAAGAGGTTGAACTGTTTTAAGTTATTTGCTGTGCATTATTCCATTCCGCATTTCAGTGTGTCGCCTCTGCAGCAGGTATGCACAGACAGGAGGACGGTGTTTTGTGGCTGCTTGTAGGGAATCCCAAATTCAGCCACATGCTAAGAAGGAATATAAGAAGGCCCCTACCTACGGGTGTTGTTACCAGCGTGCATTGTTGTATGGTGTGACAGTAAGTGGTGAGCATTTGCTTTTAGCTAGTTGCTTTTTGTTTGCGTTAAACTTGTGTTTGCGAAAATGTCTTTGCGGCACTCGCATGAGAGAGTTTGTCCCACAAGACTTCTGTGTACAAGCAAGGGCTGAGTGTTGCTGTGGTCCAGCTGCGGGCTAATGCAGGTTACGGAAGAGGCCCCCTGCCTGTGTGGTGAAGCGCCCTCGGTAGTGTTTTCAGAGGTAAAACTAGGCCGTCTGGTGTTTTGCATGAGAAAAGGGAGCCCTGGATGCGGGCAATCTCAGACCTCTGATCTCCAATGCCACTAGTTGTAAACAGGTCGTGTTAATAAAGCGCTCATTTCTTTATGTGAAATACTGTCATTTTCCAGGTACCATTAACCGCAAGCCAGTAGTCATTTCATTACCATTAGAGAGACATCAATCCATGCAAAGGGCCACATCTGCAATTTCAAGTTAGCCTTTGTAAATGTGTAAACTGCCAAGGCAGAAGTGCATGAAATAAAACAAGTGCAAACGAATGCAAACCACCTAAAAGCTGATTGTATTGTGGTGAGTGTACTGGTGCAACGTTTAACCACAGCTGGTTTCACAGCATAACTTACAAAGAAATGCAGCAAAGGTTACCATACATTGCCATAAAACAAAAAGCAAAAAATACACACATGGGTACCCAACAGTGAGGCATTGATTCACGTAAAGTAAAGTCGCCCTCTGTCGGGAACGTTTTTTTGCCGCTACTGAACACAGCGCAGAGCGAAAAAAAGCGCACAAATTGAGTAGTGGAAAATGGCCCGTGCATACAGGAGGAATTACAGCAAATATTGTGTGCCCGCAGCTGTGCCCGCAGAAATACATTACAGGAGCCTTGTTGTCATCTGGTATGCGTAACAACACATTTACAAAACACATGCACGCCCACTTAAGAGCATTCGAAATAGCCGCTTCATCGATCACTAAGCACCAAATAAATGACTGAAGAGAGCGTTACGCTTCCCAAAAGACAAAAAAAAACCATATTTGTGTGCCGAGTGCACAGCGCTTCCATACGCTACACAGATTGCTACTCTTCCAACTGCAGATGCGAACAGGTGAAGCTGTAAGGGGACGAATTTCTCGCTTCAGTTCAGGACTTTTTCGCAGCAGTACCAAGAATACTTGCAGCACCAACTACCCACAGTGGCTCCTGTCATTCGTCAGTGTGCACAGGATAGTGGCAACACAAAAAAAGCAAACGTTTTCTGCTTACAATGTCATGTACTGCGAGGTGAAAAAATTAAAACAAAAAATGCCAGTTTGCATTGCACCTACGGACCCTAATTGCACGAGACTGACACACACCTTTTCCCGCTGAAAAAAAGTAGACACGTGGAAAACTGAAACTGGCTATCAATGTTGCCTGCATTACTGTAATGGTAGCAGATGCTCGATAAGTGAGGTTATGAAGTACAATGTGTGCGTTTTACCACAGTTGCGCGCATGAGATTAAATGCCTTCTGCCTAATACGTGGCGTCACAGGTTTTACAGCATTCGCAATAGAATCGGTTGTAACAAGTTTTCGTAAGTCCATAAGTAAGCTTACCTGCACATCGCAATCATGGGTGCCTTAGAATCGTGCAAATATGGTAAGTGAAACATTCATACTCAGTTTCCCACTGGTTGCTCCTGTATGATAGACGGCTGCATATTTACTAGAGCTGCACAAACTAAAACCACCCTGTCCATGTCAGGCAGCAACGTAAGGGGCAATCTGTTACTCAGTATGCGGAAATTTTTGAGCCTTTGAATTACTCTCTCAACATGGACGCCGACGGATGCAATTTGGTACGCTGAATTCATATCCTGTACGGAGAGTTGCGAACCATCCGAATTAAAGGGTGGCATAAGCAGCACAGCACCTCTGTCATCTATAATTGTTTTTATAGTTGGAGACCCTTTGTCGCTTAAAACCAAATCGCCGGGTTCAATTAGGTGTATGAATCCAGAGTCTTGTGTTATAAAAGCATCACTCTTGCGACCCCCATACACCTTTGAAATGAAAGCAATCAGGCCGTTGGGTATGATACCTACAAGAAATTTTACTGTGTATCCGCCTTTGTAGTGTGAATACAATGCATGCTGCTGATCAGGGTTGGAAGGCATCTCAGTCCGAATTTCCGTACAGTCAATGATAAACGTGCAGTTCGGGTAATTAACTTTGAACGGGCCTGGCAGGGAATGCTTGATCAGTTGCCGCGAGGGCACAAACACCCACTCTTGTAGAGCAACACAAAGGACGTCAAGGATCATCTTAAATGAGTTGGACGCAGTTTTTGCAGCCACACCAAAAATAACGCCGAGAGCGTTGAAAGAGACGCCAAGACGCATTTTGGTCAAAAACAAACAAAGCCTGTCCTCGCGCGGCACACCTGTACTCCTGAACCGCACATGCGGCAACAGGTTCAAAAGTAGACAAAACACTGGCAGAGTGATGCCACACAGGTCCCGCAGTGCCTCTTCATTTTCCTTTATGGAATCGAATCCTTGGAAGCCGCAGGTCCGTTTGCCTCTTCCATCCGTGGTAATGACCTTAGATAACACAAAAAAACAAAATATAAAGCTCGTAACGTAAAGGCCACAACAGATTAGGCAAAAAAATACACAAACCAGCGGGAAAAACATTTCAGGAATTCCTGGTATTGGTGGGTACGTAAAATTAAACACCGTTCTGCAAATAATCCCTCCTTAATGCTTTGCATAAGACTAGTGAAAGGTTCCTAATACATGCAGGTGCAGTTTCTTTGGTAATTTCACTTCATGCGTGTTGCCACAGAATGAAAGCATACAATGCTTTGCTGGAATGCGGACCAAGACACCAAAGGCCACATAGGAAACTCGCCAACACAGTTGCAAACTTGGTGCTGTAGCAGTTTTAGGAGGTAATTTTGGAAGGCTGCGCAAGATTGGGCTAAACTGTCTCACATCAGAAAGCGAATCGCCTTCAAAATTTATATTGCTTGATGCAACATACAAAAGTTTTCTTCCTGAAAGAGAGTGATACTTTGCATCACAAAGTTTCTAGACGAAGCAGTACAGATGTCTGCACTTCTTGAAACTGGTAATGACAATAGCACACTTCGCAGCTGGCTTTACGTATCTGACTGCCTGTAACGTGGTACCGCAATATGGATTGCCCGTGCTGTTTTTTCAAGAAATCCTAGTTGACACTCTACTTTTGTTAGCTGTAAGTCGCAAGGGTTTGAAAATCTCCTCAAGCCCAGGAATTAGTTTTTTTTGCCAAGCATTCCTGTGTCAGTTACAGACAACAGTACATTTGCAAACACGAGTGTCACAATAGATCCATTTCTGCTAAAGAAACATACATCTCATTTCGCTCCAAAGAAACTTGCAAATACGTAATTTCACTTGTAATATATGCGGCAACCTATTTGTGCCATGTCATCGATCTTTGTTACACTCACGGTGATTATTGAGCCCATTTTTGTAACTGCTTTGCATCCCATGCAGAATGACCTCTCAGACTACCAATTGTGCATGCATATTGCACTCTACAATGATTTGCCATGCTACAGTCCGCACCTTTAAACCATGTCCCATCGCAGCGATACGCAAGTGTACATGGTTTTGAATAAATAGTGGCACCTAAGGCGGGATTCACACGACGGAGGAAGAGGCGCGCGGAGGCGGACGGATATGTGACGTCAACAGCACGTGACCGGATTATCCGGCCCGGCGGCGCATCCACACGTGCGGAGCTACGCGGAGTGACTAGCAGACGACAGCACCGAGGGGCAGGTTCCATTCCTCGCCGAGGGCCACCGCCGTCGAGCGAAAACACATGCGGAGGCATTTTCTTTCGCGGAGCCTCCGCGGGATATCCTGACCGATTGGAGGAGCCTAAAACTGGTCACGTGAGCGGGTCCCGCTGGCCAAAAAGAGAGGGTTTCTCCGTCGTGTGAATCCCGCTTAATGAACAACCGAATGGAGTATGCACATTAGCTAACACAAATGTAAAGAAACTGCGCTGCAGCGTAGTCACCTAATACATCATCGTTATCATCAGCCTACTGAGATCCACTGCAGGACGAAGGCCTCTCTTTCAGTTTGTCCTCCAGTTGTACCTGCCTTGCACTGCTTCAGTCACAGTTTACCCCCGAATTTTTCTACTTCATCCCTTCATCGGCTTAGCAGCCTTACCCTTCTTCTAGGCCCATATTTTGGCATCTACTGTTACCCTAGTTGTCCACCGGTTACGGGTTTGCCTCGCCGCATGGGCAGCCCAAATACATTTCCTTTTCTGTATTTGCATTGAGGGAGGTATTTTCTACTCTAGTGTGTTCTCCGATTCTGGAAGCTCGTTTCCTGTCCCTGGGTGTTACTCTTAACATTATTAGTTCGTGGCCCATTACGTCGACCTCGGTTTGCTTTCTAGTTGTGTAGTAAGGCACCAGGTATCTGCTCTGTATACCATCACTGGCCGCACGCATTGGTTGTTTGGTTTTATTTTTGCGTGAAACATATAGCTTACTTATTATTATTCGGCAGAGATTGCCGAGTGCTCCCCAACCCATACCTATTCTGTGCAGGGATTCTCTCTCGTGGTTGGGGTCAGCACTAACCATCTGTACCAGGCAATTCTGGTCATTTACTTCTAGCGTTTCATTTCGTACGTTGCACAGGATGCCTTTGCCATACTTATTTCTCACTACTTTAGAGCTTCATTCAGGGGTGAGACAGCTGAATCAGATTTGGGAGCAGTTTTTGGAACAGCAAAATGTCGATGTTGGAGCAGAAGAATCTTGATTTGGAGCATAACTACATTTATTATGTCACTTTAGGAGCCCAAAAAATCTATTTTTTGGCAACTGAGGGGGCAAAAGTGCACTTTTTAATCAGTTTTGGACGTGCATAACACTGAAACTGCCTTTCAGTAAAGTGTTTTTTACCAGAGTATCACAAGGTACGAACTGCACCACCTTTTGTGAACCGGTTTTAAAGTCTCAGGCTCTATGCGTAGATAGTGTTGAAAATTTCAAATTGAAAAACTAAGCAATTGTAGGGCGCTTTTACTATAACGTGAATGCCGAAATTATTATTTTTGTAATCCCAGACAGGGCTTTACGCACAAGTGTAGAATCGCGGCAAAAGGTGCGCAAAGCGTCGTCACACCCCACCAGCCCTCCCATTTCAATTACAAGATGCACGTTCACTACGATCGCAGTTTCAATAACGTTGGTATGTTTAGCCACCTCCCTCTTGGCATTAAATTTTACCTTCTGATGGATGAAGCAATATTACTATCGTGCAATACTAGTCCGTCCCGCTATCCGACACAGCTCGAACATTTTGCGGCGATGTAGCCTGTGCCTCCACTTCTGCAGTGTCGATCATCCCGTTCCCGTCGCTCGCAAGCTCGCTGTGAAAGGCAGCAATAACTAAGCGTTTTTATAATACCGCAATGAGTCCGAAACTTCATCTCAAGCGCGCACCGCGCCTTATACTCACGGCCGAAACACGGCGAATTCGTAGGCACCACGTTGTTTTTGATAAGCTCCTGCCTTTCGAGTCGTGCAGCTTCCCACAACAGATCAAAAGACTAAATGTAGCAGCTGGTGCGATCAAGCTAAACAAACGATACAGGTTAAACATTGTAAGGGCCTATGCACAAACAAACAGATATAAAGAAGAAGCAGTAGACAGCTTCTACGATGAGCGCTAGCCATCAACAATTAAGGCAACAACACATTTTATGATTGTGATCGAAGAACTAGTGGAGCATCCGAACACGCATCGATGTACAGTTAGGCGTACATACGTCGAACATAGCGGACGTTACTCTAATCGTGCTACGGTTCTTTGTCGTGAGCCTAAAGTGTGACACACCGTTCATAACTCGGCAAATCTTGTAGATGCACACAGCAATTCACACTGGTTAACACAGGTTCGGTTGACCCTGCTGCGGAATTTATGCGCCGTCCTTTCATTGGTAACCTCCACTTCCTTTATACGAACATGCAATGAGATCTCCTGCCCCACTGACGCACTGTGCTGCGTTGGAAAATTTTAAGTAACTCCAGCTGCCACCAACCATCGGTATGTACGGTCGACTGTTTTTGTTTTGTGGACACCACAATGTGGGTGCATCTGACAGAAGCAGCGACGTCAGTGGACTTCCTTAGACAGTTTTGCATTAGTTTCAATACCTAACGTACCGTATTTTCGCACGTATAACCCGCCCCTGCATATAATCCGCACCCCCACTTTCAGTTCACCGAAAAAGAAAAAAAAATCCGCGCGCATTTGATACAGGAAAGGCTGAACGATAGCTACTGCTCAAGAAACACATCACATAGTATGTAGACAGAAAAAGCGTAAAATTCAGTTGCTAGAGGGCGCTCATCCTTGTTTTTTCTTCATTGTCCATTTATGTTTCTCGCAATCGCTGTCATGGAAGGTTCAGTCAGTGTTACTGCGTAGGAGCCTCACGGCACAACGCGCATTGCCGTGAAGCTGCACTAAAGGAAAAAAACCCTGCGTATTATCCGCACCCCTACTTTGCTACTAAAATTTTCGCATTTTTGGTGCGGGGTATACGCGCGAAAATACGGTACCTGAATATGATATATGTGAACGGACAAATAAACCTACACTTGCTGTGAATCAAAAAAGAAATTCTGACTGGGCAATGCTTTCCTGTACAAACCATACACAAAAATGCGGCGTATACAAACGTTCGCCCGACGAGCTACTTCTTATTTTTTTTACAAGTGCGACGCGTTAAACAAACAATATCAGGAATGAAAAGCTGCAAAAATGCTGGGTGTCATTATGTCAAGGCAGGGTAGTCTAAAGTAGGAGTTGATTATACGCACGATCATCAAAATGACATGAACAAAACTTCAACCAATTTTTTACACAAGCGGTACACCAAAAGCAAGAAAGCCGGCGATAAATTTTACTAAGGCAGCTTGCAGTGTCATTTAGGAATGTCATACTTTTTTCCTGCTCGAAAAGTCACTTCTTTGGTGATTAGCCACGTTGGACGTAGTCTTCAGCAGCTTGTTGCAGAAACACCCTACACTTGCTTGGGCACCTAACACTTTTGGAATGCTCATGTACTGAGCAGACAAAAAGTAAACACTAACATTTGTACCTTATTTTCTTGACACCACACACATACACGTAAGCAATACTGATGTTCTTGTGGCTGCAAAATCAAATTCTAAATGCTTCATTTTACCCCCGCAGTTTTCTGGCCACAGTTTGCACAAAGGCAAAGACATGAAGCGTGAAAAGCAGCACAGAGTGCAATATGCTAAGTCGAACGCCCTGAGCAGCCACTCTATAGGCCAACTGTCAAGTAACTCTCACGTTGTGCCCTTTCACGACACTATAAAATAGCGACAACAGCCACCTGTATTTGTATATTTATCAATAAATAAGCTATCGCGTGTCCCCAAGTAAATGCCACGTGTGGCAAGAAAAGCTATCCTTAGGGTAAATGAAAAATATCTTCACTTTTTCGTTAGCGAGCCTGAGTGACCCCTTCAAGCAGTGAACCATGTGCCCTGGTTTAGGTTTGCTTCATTTTATAATTAATAACAGTTATTTTTCCTTGTTATCGAACCTAACATTTGTTACTATACATCACCACAACACTAAACCCAAGTATTTGATTCCCAAGTAGGGACCATACCTTGTCATCTTGCTCGACATGCGACACTTGAGTTGAGGCATTACACTCATTAGCCATCGACAACAGGATCACCAGCTTTCCTGGCTGCACTGCATCTGTCTGAGTGCCCTGAAACAAACGCACCAGTGCCATATAAGTCAATTTCAAGCGATTTATCTGACAGCACAAGCATTTCAAGTACAACATGAAAAAATTTTTTTGAGGAACACGGTCTTTTTCGATCATGCTCATACACGTTTTTTGTGCCCACACTAAGGTGCACTGCGAGGCATTAGGCCTTCAGGCCACCAGATTACATTATTCAGCCAGGGCAATCAGGTGTGAGATTAGAATGGACCCCAAAAACGTAGACATTTATGACATAATGCGTGAATAACAGGAAGACGGACGAGCACTGCTTCTCGGAACATTGCTGGCGCTAGGCGGGACAAGGACGATACAAGCAATGTTCCGAGTAAGAAACCAACTAGCCCCATTTCAAGCACTGCTTCTCAACATGACATCGAAAGGGCAAAGAACACAATCCACACGGATGCATATCCAATGGTCTGATCTCTGCTGGACAAAGCGTGCGGCTACGCTGTGACACAGCCCTACAAACACATCCCCTATAATAGGTACAAGAGAGATGCTAGCTGCTCCTCTCACTGGGAATGATTAACAGGTCCCATAAAGCTGTGTATTGCAAGTAATGGGGTGTATGATGAAAAATATCTAGAGTTAGTGCTGCTTGAAACAAGCAGTTCACCACGAATCTCTACTGGTCATGCAAAAGTGATGGCAAAGCTCATTGCAAAGGGGAGAATTCAACATATGGTGCTGTAAGTATATTTTCCTCATTCTACGCTAATATTTCACGCACTTTTATGTTCCTACCTTTCCTGCGCAGCTGCAACAGTGTGCATACAGAGAGCATTAACGTACGTGTTTCATGAAGGAAGCAAGAAAAAACTGCAGCCATAAGGAAAATCCTTTTCCTGCTGGTGTTCCAAGGTCTACCAGAAATCGGTCAACTAACTTTTGTGGGGGCCTAACAGAACATCATGACAGCTTTCACAAGCATTTTGGGGTATGTGGGCCTCTGTCATAGCACCAATATAGGCTGTGAATTTTACAAAAGAAACAGGTGCAATGCCACACAAAAGGCATAAGGGGGGTTGAAACCCTACTGCCTTAAACACTCACAGGCATGCACGTGACTGCCAATTTTGGTGTAAGAAAAACGTCCTCACAGCCTTTCTGTGGTGCAGATTACCAGAACGTGAGATAAAACACATTAATCTTTTCAGCATGCAGTAATAGCTATTACACTGCTCTCACGAACCTACACAAAGTTCACAGAAATAAGGTAACTGCGTTACTTCGGTTCGAGAAGCGCTCATTTTACAGTAAAGCCTTAAAACTTGGTCAACAATTAATAAAATATGTGGTAGACATCCTGCACAACCAGTTGATGTCTTTCGCAAACACTTCGACAATTTGGAAACGCCAGTTATTGATTTCAATGTTCACTTCGCTAAAACATCTTCGGCTACGCCTTCAACTTCTATCGATGGTTTTGTCAACGTCAGCAGTTTACAGTCCTCTGCATTCTTTCCTTTCATAACTTCTCATGTCTTGCATAACATACCTTTCAGTTTTAGGCAAAAGAAAGCACCAGGTTCAGATGGTATATCTGTCTACGAGTTGCAACGTAACTTTCTTGCTCTGGAAAACGTACTTTCATTTATGCTGCATGGTTACATTGAGCTTGGTTTTCTTCCAGATGTACTAAAAACTGCAGTTGTTAAACCATTACATAAAAAGGGCTCTTTTAAACAGGTTGACAACCACAGGCCAATTTCGATTTTACCCGCGATTAGTCAAATTTCAGAAAAACACTTATCGCGAGTAATGCCCAGCTTTCTCGAAAAACACCACTTATTGTCAAGTTCGCTATTCGGGTTCATTCCTGGGAAAGGAATTGTTGTCCTTTTGGAAGAACTATCTGATTTAATCTTCTCTGCTTTTGAAAATAACGAAGTAGTGACGACTCTTTTTTTTGGATGCACGCAAGCCATTTGATTCTGTTACCCCAACAATACTTTTGCGCAAGCTATATGTATTGAGATTTCTGGGGCCTTTTCACAAATTATTAGCTAACTATTTCTGCAATCGTTCACAGGTAGTCAAGATCGGTGACCACATTAGTTCAACAGTTTGTCTAAAATCTGGTGTCCTGCAAGAATCCGTATTATCACCAATATTGCTTAACGCCTACGTAAATGGCTTATCTAATTATATATCACATTGTCAATTATTCCAATATGCTGACGAGACTGTTCTTCTTGCCAGGCACTCCGTTTATAGTAAGTCTGTTGCAATGTTGCAAGGTGATACTCAACTTGTCAGGGATTGGTTTGCCCGGAACTCTATAACTATAAATAAGCAAAACCAAATCTGGTTTGTTTCAACAATCCACAAAAGCAAATTGATCATAATCTACCTCTTTTTATTCATGGTTCGCGATGTAATAATTGTCAGTGCTCTCCTCTTCTACCATCGCCGAATGTAAAGTATTTAAGAATTACCTTTGACTCTGATTTGACATAGAACAGTCACCTATCTATGCTCTGCAATAAGCTTCGAGGCTTGTCATGTACTATGTATAAGAGCCGTTTCATTCTCCCCTTACTAGTACGTAAGATTATCGTGCATGCACTTGGTTACAGCATCCTGAGATATGGAATCACGGTAATTTGTTATTGTTCATTCACTTGGCGTTCGAAAATAAACTGTATTCTGAAATCGTTGCTACGAAATGTAGCTTACAATATTAACATTCCCAATGACAATAGCTTGTTTTCTGTTTCGCAATTGCCTTCATTTGACGCATTATTTTTGCACACTGTTATCTGCCGCCATTTTTTGGAATAGTGATTTTTTTTGTTTCGTTTTGTGCCTACATAACCCCTGAGACGTCATCCTTTGTTTTGCATACCAAGATGTTACCCGCGATTTGGACGTTTTGTGCGCAGTTATTATGTTCCCGATATAGTCGATTTTATGCCCACTGATATCTGTGCCATTTCATCGAAACATGCTCTCAAACTGTATAAACTGTTCTGAAGTTGAGTAATTCTGCGTTTTATCTTTTGTGTTTATGCATTACACACTGCTTTACTGCTTCTGATCGTTTTTCTCTTGTGTTGTTTTGCTTTTTTGTTGTTCTTGCTATTCCCTGTTCTCGTTTCTTTTCGCCTTCACCTTTCGTTTCTTTCCTTTTTTTTTCCTGCTGTAATTTACAGTGTCCTGACACTGGTTGCCGGGTACAGCCCGACAAGCCTGTTCGTCTTGGGCTGACCCGTCATGTACTCTGTACCTCTATGACAAATAAAACCCTTTATTGTTATTATTATTATTATTCTATTTAGATTTCCGCTCAATTGCTCTTCCACTGCTCATTTTTACAATGATCAGAGAACGCATCAACCTTCCTGGTCTCTTTATGTGTAAATTGATGTTACCATTGTTTTCTCGTGAGGTCACGCACCGCTGCTGCTGTACAATGCTTAACATGGCAGCACTATTCAAACGAGGATGTGTCTAGTACACTGCCCATTTTGCTGTTTAGTAGTGAAAGTGCATTTCATGCGCATGAATAACAAAAGAATTCGCTGTATGGGCTGCGTGTAGCTCACAAAGTAACCGGTGCTAGCCAGCAATGAATAAACGTTTTTATGTTGGAACCACGATTTCACCTTTGTCAAATTTAAATGTATTTTTCCCCGAAAGATTATTGGCTTTCCAACATTTCAACAGTTGGAGAACACACTCTTTCTGAATATTCACACTACTTTGCAATGCCTATGAATGTAATTGAACAATCACTCCCGCTAACATTTACAGAACTCCTTTCACAGCAAACGTGCAAGTCCAAAGCGCCGTACCTTAAGGCACATACATTTGACCGCAGACAGACCCTGAAGTCGTCATTGTGTACGTGAATTTTGACGTGGGCGCATACATACTGCTTCAACAGCCCATTTCTCAGAAGACTGCGCTGCATCTCCAAAGGCGGCACGGTGCTCTGGGTCTGTGTCATCACGTAATGCGTCGTCTCCGTTCCAGTGCTGCCCAGCTAGTCCCAGATCTCCATTGCTGGCAGGCAGAGGCTCGTTTACAGCTTCTGCGATTCCCTGGGCCACAGTAGGATCAGCGTCGCGACGGCCAGATGAGGTTTTCCTCATGAAACGAGTGAGCCACCTGCATTGCAATCAACATGGCAATCAACCAATGATACAGCTTTCGCATTATTGGGGCACGCTGACAGAACAGTGCTCAAGTACTGTCATGGATGCCCTATGTATCCCAGTTTACATAGCAAGCTCATTTTCGTAATACACAAGTTTTTCTTGAAAGGACACCCCAGCAGGCCCGCGGCAGTTAATATGATAGGCCTATTTATTTTAGCTGTACAGCAAACTAAACAACTCTGTAGTACGCATCCCGGCATTTCATGTAGACAATCTCTAGCATTCACCGCTTGGTTATGAAGCAAATACTTGTAAAAATTATGAACTTCTTTTAGCTAATGTACCACGGATGGCCAGGAACAGTACACTTACATGAAACACATAGCACAGATTTATTCAAATAAGTAGGACTGCGCTATTGTCGCAAGAACGAAACACCTATTTTCGGGACGCTGTCCCGTATCATTTGCGACTGAAAGCCACAACAAGGACAACACACCTTGTTGAGGGCTTGAATGCGATGAAAGTTGGTTGGTCATGTCTCGCGTGGTTTCTTAACTGTGACGGGTTTTTTTGCATCTTGAAACTGTTTGACATTCCCACGACATTTTATTTTTTTAACTTGTCACCCGCCCTCCCCTCCACTTTTTGAAATGAATTGCTTGTCAAGATCCTTGTTTATATCGCGTGGTTTCTGCCAGTTATTTTTTTCTTTCGGCTCACCCCTCAAGTAATGCCTGTTGTCCGGGCATTTGCGGTATTGAAATACATAAATAAACAGTACAGCGGGCAAGGGAAGCGTTTCAATCTGCAACAAACACATCGTCGCCCAGCAGCAACGGCATTCACCTTTTTCGCACATTCTCACACACTACAGCAGCTCCCCTCAAGACATTTCAGCAGAATAACTTTATAACTTCTCAGCAGCAACACCTCTCTGTACTCTGCCCTCATGTTGGAAGATAAAATGAGACCAAATTCTGCTTTCGCAAGCACTTACAAGCATACAAATCCTAAAAAGTTTTGGAAAATTGCCTGAAACAACCCTTAGCCTTCACAGAATCAGATTACACTGTTTCTATAGGCCCCAACTATGAGGATGTAGGCTCTGACATCTGCTGATGCTTGCCTCCCCACCCCTCTCCAAAGCCTCCTTACCAGAGTTCTGTTACCTACATTGTTTGAGGTTCCTTTGCAGCCGCCTCCACTGTTTCACTTAAAATTTCATTTTTTCAAAAATCTCATTGCTCCAGTATTAGCCCAGATGTGCCCGACTTTTTTTTCACGAGTTTCATTTATTGCTCATCTTAGGAGAGCGAACACACTAGAAACACAAGCGACCGTTCTGTTATGCATACTTTTCTTTTTTTTAGCTTTCAAATATGCATGCCATGTGCAAACGAACTACATTACAAACACACACAGTGGAATAGCACATATTCTTAATGACAAGGACGTAGCCGAAACATAATTGCCTGATGTTACGGACAACATATCCGTATACAATTAATGTGGTTCTACATGTTCGCGTCGCTTTAAATTTATGTGTACGGTTTTGATGCTCATGGCACAGAATCCTACACCTGCGATGCAGGTGTACCACAGCGGAGGGCTGGGGATTTACTTCGACCCCCTGAGGATCGTACTGTGTGCCTAAATGGTGACGTACTGTATATATATATATAGGGTTTAGAAATGAGGGGCTCGTTAGGAAATACAGAAAGAAATGCCGGCAGTCTACAACGCCAAAGAAGGCATAGGGGAATGGTTGGCTTATTTGTTACCGTTAGTGACGTTACATTATTATTATTTTTAATTAATTACGTGATAAAGAAAGAAAGAAAAACACGCGCCCAGAGTGGGGACCGAACCCACGCCTTTCGATTAGACCTCGAATGCCTTACCAACTCGGCTATCTGGGCACTGTGTTCTCCTTCACTTTCTGGGGTATTTATATTTACTACAACTGTATCTGACCCTTGTAGTAAATATAAATATATATATATATATATATATATATATATATATATATATATATATATATATATATATATATATATAAGAGAAGAAAAACTTCGAACAAGGTAAAAGCACGATTGTGGCCTACGTTTCAGCAAAGAGAACTTGCTTTCCTCAGGGCCCTGAGGAAAGCGCCCTGAGGAAAGCAAGTTCTCTTTGCTGAAACGTAGGCCACAATCGTGCTTTTACCTTGTTCGAAGTTTTTCTTCTCTTGTGTTCTCTACCATCTTCAAAGTTCTACTACTCCCTATATATATATATATATATATATATATATATATATATATATATATATATATATATATATATATATATATATATATATATATGTGTGTGTGTTGTCTGGAATCAAGAACTCACACAGAGCGCGAAAAAATAAGGTTAGTAGAGACAGAGACACACGAGAAGGACATTGAAAATAAAAATAAAAGTTTATTTCAATGTCCTTCTCGTGTGTCTCTGTCTCTACTAACCTTATATATATATGTATCTATATATATAAACTCACACACATACATGCCTGCATATGTATGCACGTGTGTGTATAAAAAGGAGCCAGCCAGTCCCTTGCCCGTAGAAATCGACAACATTCCGACTATGACTGTATCTATTCCTTTGAGAACAGGTGCTTCGTTTTACGTAATTTACCTGGGCAAACCGCCTCTCTTCGGGTGCTCTGTTCTAGTCAACAATAACTGGACCCGGTGCAGCAATATGTTTCAAATTTACAAAGGTTACCTTTGTGACCTGGCCTCATCTGCAGCCTTCTTTCTGTATGCACTGGGGAAGATGGTTGGATTGTATGCTGCATGAGAACTGACATTGCTCTTGCAGTTTCCCACAAAATGAGCACTGCAGATCCGAGTAGTCGCTGTTGGCATCCATGTGCTGCCGTCTGGGCTGAAAAAAAAACAACAGTTAGAAGGACCACTAACCGCTATTCTCATATCTCAAGGAGTAAAATTACTTTGTGAGAAGACGCACCATCTATGAACTCCTATCGCCTCTGAGGCATATAAATACATGCCGTGGTTTGGAAGACGAGGGTCAACGTTGAATAAGGTTTCCAAAAAAGCGTGCTACGACGAAAGATTCACGAATGGTTGTGCACCGCCGTGGCGGTGCAACATTATTACTTCATGCATTTTTCCCGTGGCAGTAAAACAGCCCACCTACCAGCGTGCAAAACCAGACATTGTAGAGGACTACGCCGAACAAAGAGATATCGGCGGCATTAATTAGAGGCCACCGACAGAAACGAAACATACAATGCAGGCGTCTGCCCGATGCTGAAAATACTACACATTGGTTGTTCCTCTCGTCCTTACTCAAGTGAAATGTGGAAGGACTGAAAAATGGTGGCACATCAATTACTTCTTAGTAACAACTGGCACAAAGTGGAGTATGGTATGTTCCTCTTCTTATCGTGAACAGCAGCACTTACTTCGCTTTCCATTAGCATGACGAATAAATGCAGTGTGCCATTAGGTTTTCATTCCTCACTCGAGACAATGGCGTTTCATGTCAAGCATTAGTAATGTGAGTGATGGAATTACGGGTGACTGGTGCCCCGTTGTCACTTGTGACACAAGCAACATTGTTGAAATGAGCCCAGTAATTCTTACAGTGGTACCAAAATGAGTTAGGCATACTCACGCCACACAACCTGCAGACAAACTAGGCATGTAGCACAGGGATACAACATTAAAGAGCATGCACATGACAATCCAGATTCCATAATGCACTGCAGGTACCTAGCTTTTATGATACCTGTGCCCACACCTGTTATGCCGAAAAGCTTACGTGACTAACCCCTGTTACAATTATTCATGCACGATATGGCTCCAGTTTTAAAAACCTTTTGTCAAAGGCCGAATTTTGCGTTACCAAGTCCCATTATGCAACAGCGCGCAAGAAAAAGGGCAGTGTTGCGCATCGAATTAAAACGCTAACAATTATTTTTTGCCACCTGTCAGAACAAATAAAAAAGATGGGGTTGTCCTCCCATAAATTCACCGTTACCCAGTGCGTGGAAAAGTTATCAAACAATACATTCCAACCTCCTGAACTGAAGAGAAAAAGACCAAAATAGCAATAACGGCTCACGCCGAAAACCATCATTACTGTTTCGGCCCGAGTGCCCCCGTGCCTCGCTATTTTTATTTTCGTCATTTGTTGTACACTTCAGCAGATACCTTATCGCCATGCCGCATTGCAGCTGTGAAAGTGCTTGCGTACTCCTAAAATAAATTTTACAACACTGTGCGCTGTCTATTTCTTGCTTTTTTAGTTATTGTCTCCGTGCGCAATAGCCCCTTTAATTAACGACAACATTTCTTCTCGGGCCGAAATTCAAGCTTCGATCGGAATATGCACTTCAGGAATAAAAAAAAAGACCCTTAAGTGCCGTAATGTACACGTAATTTACCAAACACAGTATCGCGCATGAACAAAAACCCAGAAAAAGGATTTACGCAGACGAACACTTGCCTGACATCCCCTGAACAATCATACCTTGTACAACTATTTGCCTCCTATGTGCGCACCCCAGCGATTCAAGCAACTTGATCAGTAGCCGCATACCGATTTGAACAAGAGTGTTGGTAATGCGCAAAGGTCTACGAAGCTTCGTACGCGATTAGACAGAAAAAACCTCATTGAGAAGAAGCGAGACGCAGGCTATGCTAAGTATTAGTACCACACAAATTCGCTGTAACTTAACGCAACCGATTATAAGAAACGCGCCAGGCACACACACTTACGTACCCGTAAGTCAAATAACCTCCTTCTTTTCGGAACACAGCGTAGGCGTACAAACAGCAAAGTGTAAACAAAGGTGATGAATCGAAGTTTTACTCACTTCACTCGTCGCACAGCGGTTGTCCATGCCTGTCGCCGTTCCTTCTCGTACCACTTGCCCGGAAAGCGATAAAACTTGACATGCGGATCACGGCCCTTGGTGCTTAATTGAGTGTTACGGCAGCCAACCACACAACAATAGAAACCGCCGCGCAGAGACCTCTCATCGGCCGCCATTGTGCCCCTGCCGCGGAAAGAACTCCCGTATAGTGCCTAGAATATTGGCGGTGAGCGCGACCACGGGCGGCGCTGCGAAGCGCGCCTCCGTGACGTCGGCTTAGGGATTCTCGCATTTGTCGTCTGCTTCACTCCGGCTCGCTCTCCCTGCTGTTTCTATGCGCTTGGTTGACGTCTGATGCTCGTCCGCACCTGATTTTCCGTGTGCGTAACTTTTTGTCATAATAATACACTTCCAATCGCATACACTAGCTCTGAGAGTGAGTTAAAGTATAGTTTTGGATACTTCTACGGAAGAAACATTGCCGGCGTTGCCCCATTCCTGACGAAGCCGGTCCTGTGCGGAGCGCGGAGGGTGCGAGCTAGGCGTCAGCTTCTGTATTAAAGGGACCCTGCAACACTTGCCATCGACTACTAGTACTGTATTTTGGGATAAAGTCTATTGTCCCAGAAATCTCCTCCCGCAAGAATTATGAAAATCCCTTCACAATTAACGAAACTGCGCGCGATGAGAAATCGCGCATAATCATTCCCTCTCAACTCGAGCGCGGACAAGGCGACGAAAGCTGCGCGCTCTCTCCCGGAGAGGGGGGCGGCTCGCGGCGTTCTCTTCGGCGGCCTTCGATATTTCACATGCCGGGTAGTTTTCTCCTTTTCTCCGCAACGCGGATGTGCCTATTTCCGGTCTGGTGCCACAAAAAAGCAGGCATGGGTGCCTGCTCGCAAGTGCGCCCTCGGGCTGGTAGGGCGTTTTTGAAGCAATAAACGTTTGTAGTCGAGTGGTCCCGTTGAAAGGGAAGTATTGAGCTCATCACTCAAACTCCGCGCGCACTCAAAACACAAAATAAACGGCAAAACTGTGCCTACAGGTAAAGGCATAGAAGAGAGAGAGAGAAACAACATTTATTCAGGCCTGCGTAAACCCGGTGGGTTACCTACTGGCGCTACTCGCCGGACCCCGTGCAAGGGGTGGTGGAAAGTCGCACTTTCGGCCGCTGGCGTTCGATGGCCGCGAGCGCGAGCTCGGCAGCCATCTTTTGGAGTTCGTAGTTGACGCTGGTGACCGCGTCCCTCACGCTTGGTGGGAGTGGATCATCGTCCTCCTCCGTTGTTGTTGTCGGTGGTTGATTGAGGCAACCCCACAGCATGTGCTGCATGGTCGCACGAGCGCTCCCGCACAGCGCACACTCGTCCGTTGGGTATAGTTCGGGGCACACGTGCTTGGCGACCACGGGCGTCCATATCGCCCGCGTTTGGAGCTGTCGCACGAGCACCCCTTCCCTCCTGGTGAGTTTACGGTGTGGCGGCGGGAAGGCGCGCCTAGTCTCTCTGTACCACGCAAGCACATCCTTGTAGGAGCTGACCGGGGTTGCCTCCTCTTCTTCCCTGTAGTAGTCTTCCGCGTTCGATGGAGTAGGACGAGGAGGCAGACTCGCCTCGGCCGCAGCCGCCGCCCGAGCCGCCGCCGCACCCTCCGCGGGCGCAGCAGCAGCAGCCGCGGCAGCGGCCGCACCAGCGACGGCGGCGCCATCGTGTCTCGTTAGCACGCGCGCCGCTCGGTCCGCCTCCTCGTTGCGGTTGGTCCCGGTCCCCACCGGTCCCACGTGTGCCGGGAACCACTTGAGGACCACCGGTAGCGTCCGTCGGGGCAGGGCCCCGCACACCCTGTTCGCGCACTCCGACACCGAGTTCCGAGCGTAGCTCAGTATCGCGTTTCGCGAGTCACTGATCACTGTCGCGCACCGTGGGTCCACTAGGGCCAGCGCGATCGCCAGCTCCTCCGCTTGCGTTGAGTCCCGGGCCTTGACGCTGCCCGCCGAGCACAGCTTCCCGGAGGTCGCTGCAATCACGGCCACGGCGTACGTGCCCCGGCGGCCTGGGTATTCCGCCGCGTCCACGTAGAAGGCGTTGGTGTCCGCCGCGTGCACGTACGTCAGGGCTTTCGCTCTGGCCGCTCGCCGCTCTCGGTTCTCTTCTGGGTCCATGTGCTTCGGAAGCGGCGGCACGTGCATGAGGGCGAGCAGCCCGCGCGGCAGCGACCGCGCCGGCTTCGGCATCGGCGGCCGGCTTGCCGGCCACCCCCCGCCGCCACCACCGCGACCACCGCCACCGCCACCGCTCCCGCCGCCGCACCCGCCGCTCTCTCTTTCGCCTTCTCGCGTTAATTCCGACCGGTAGCCTACCCTACGTAGAATAGCCCTACCAGTTCTCGTCTGCGTAAGCCTCGCGATCTGCGCGGTGCCCTGGGCCTCGGCTATCTCGCTGAGGGTGTTGTGCACCCCCAGTTCGAGAAGCCTTTCTGTGTTGGTATGTGCGTATAGGCCCAGGGCCGTCTTATAAGCTTTGCGTAGCAGAGCGTCCACTTTCCCTCGCTCCGCCACCGTCCAATTGTGGAATGCAGCTACATATGCAACGTGGCTGACGGCGAACGACTGGACCAGCCTGAGGAGATTCGCCTCTCTCATGCCTCCGTGTCTGGACGCCACTCTTTTGATCAACCTCAAGGCCATTGCGACTTTTGATTCCAACTTGGCAACGGTGAAGCCGTTGTGTCCGTGGGCGTCGATGTGTAGTCCGAGGACTCGCAGCGTCTTCACCCTCGGAATGGCCGTCCCGTCCCGCGTCTTCAGGTGGATGTTATTGTTTCTTTCTTCTTCTCCTCTCTTGTGGCTTCCTCTTCTCTTTGGTGTTAGTACCAGCAGCTCCGACTTGGTCGGGGAGCACGTCAGACCCGTGTATTTTAGGTGATCTTCGACTGCGTCGATGGCCTCTTGCAGGGACGCCTCGATCTCGCCGTCACTGCCGCCGGACACCCACAGCGTGATGTCGTCCGCGTATATGGTGTGTCCGACTTTCGGGACGCCCTGGAGGCGCTGGGCGACCCCGATCATTACGATGTTAAACAGCGTCGGCGAGATCACGGCGCCCTGTGGCGTCCCCATGCTCCCCAGGCTCTTCTTTGGCAGCTCCATGTCACCGGCAACGATCCTCGCGGTGCGGCCCGAGAGGAAGTCGCGAATGTACGCGAACGACCTCTCCCCCATGTTGAGGCGTGAGACCTGGTCCAGGATGGCTGAGTGTCGGACGTTGTCAAACGCCCCTTTCAGATCTAGGCCGAGCACCGCCCGGTTGTCCATGGAGCCGGCCGGCCGGTCGATGACTTCGTTCTTGAGCAGCAACATTGCGTCCTGGGTGCTTAACTTGGCCCTGAAGCCCAGCATGGTGTCCGGGTACAGGCCTTCCTCTTCGAGGTATGTCTGCCACCTGTTGAGCAGGACGTGCTCCAGCACCTTCCCCACGCAGGACGTCAGGGATATCGGCCGCAGGTTGTCTATGCTCGGTTCCTTTCCCGGCTTCGGGATCAGGACCGTCTTTGCCTCCTTCCAGCTGGCCGGGAGCTTGCCGGTTCGCCAGCACTGGTTGTAGTACCCCGTCAGCGATTTTATCGCCGCATCGCTCAGGTTGCGTAGCGCTTTGTTGGTAACCCCGTCCGGCCCTGGGGCGGACTTGCTGTTTATCGTTTGGATGACTGCCCGCACCTCCCATTCCTCGATGTCGGCGTCGAGCTTGGCATTGGCCTCGCCCGCGTAACTCGGGAGGGGGGTCGGCGGGGTGGACGGGAGGTACTGGTCGTTTATGCGCCGGCGGACCTCGGCCTCGCCGAGCTCCCTTTTCGCTTTGTGCAGCGTCCGTGCGAGGGTGTGATGTTGGGCCCCTTTCGTTTTGCCTTCGTCAAGGAGGTGCCGGAGCAGATGCCAGGTCCTGCTCTTATGGATCTGGCCGTCCGCTTCCTGACAGACCGCCTGCCACTGCTGTCGGCAGAGCACCGCGCTGTGCTTCTCGATTTCGATGTTTAACAGTGCTATTCTTTTGCGGAGCCTTCTGTTGTGGCGTTGCCTCCGCCATCGAGCCTTCAGCGAGTTCCTCGCCTCCAGCAAGTGCGCGAGGCGGCTGTCCAGCTGCGGGGTCTCTTCGTCGACCTCGATTTCCTTGGTGGCTGTTTTCGCGGCCGCGTTCAAGGCTCGCGTCCACTTCTCGATGTCTCCATCCTCCTCTTCCTGGGCCTGTCCGATGATCAGGGCGTCCAGCTCCGTTCTGTATTTATTCCAGTCTGTGATGGCCTGCTTGCGGGTGACCGGGGGTCGGCCGTGCAGCGGCACCGCAATTTCCAGGACGCAGTGGTCGCTGCCCAGCGTCTCGCCCGTGTTCCGCCAGCTTACTCCAGCGGTGGCTTTGCTGCAGAAAACGAGGTCCGGATTCGTATCGCGCTGCACCGACGTGCCGTGTCGCGTGTAGATGTTCGTGTCGTTGAGCAGGTGGAGTTCCGCCTCGAGAGCCTCGTCGTGCAGATTTCGCCCCTTGGCCGTGGTCTTCTGGTACCCCCACGCCGTGTGCGGCGCGTTAAAGTCTCCGCACACGAGCGCGGTGTCGTCCCCGGCAAGCTGCTTCGTTCTTTGCATGAGTGATCTGAACTTTTGTTGGGATTGCTTGGGGTTACTGTAGATGTTGATTAAATACGTGCTTTCTTTCTTCTTTCGGCCCGTCACGACTTCGATTGCCAAGTGTTCAATGGTACTGTTCTGCAGTAAGCCGTGTTCTATGTACGTGATTCCTTTCCTCACCAGGGTACACACTCCCTGCCCCGCGCCTTTCCCGGCCTTTCTTGCGCTGGGCGGGCTGGCATAGGAGCGGTACCCCGGCAAGCCTGGGGAGAGGTCTTCCATGTGCGTTTCCTGTATTAATATGACGTCTGGTCTCTTGCCGACACTCTTGATGTATTGTTGTAATGTTGCCTTTTTTCCTCGCAGGCCATTCGCGTTCCACTGCCAAACCACAAGCTCGCGTGCTAGCGTTGTTCCGGCCATGTTGGGCGAGTGACGTTGGCCACCTGCTGTTGCTGCGGCGGCTGTGGTTGTGGCTGTAGTGGTTGCTGTGGCGACTGCGGCGGCTGCTGTTGTTGTTGGTGGTGGGTGATGTCAGGGATTCTCGCTAGTAGTTGTTGTAACAGGCTTTCCACATTCGCTATGCGGGTACTCATGTCCGCTGTCACGGCTTCTACTTTAGCTATGCGGGTGCTCATGTCCGCTGTCGCGGCTTCCACCTTTGCCAGCCTCTGGTTGATGGCTTCCAGCTCTTTTTCCTCGTGGTCGACGCGCTCCTCCACCCGCTGTTGGCGGCATTCGAGCGCGTCTAGCATAATAACCCGCCTCTTGGTTCTGGGGCTGAAGTCTTCCATCTCCTCCTCTTCCTCCTCTTCTTCTTCTTCTGTAGTTGTAAAATCGTTTCTCCTCTTCGTAGCTGCCATTACTTCTTCTTCCTCTCTTTCTTCTTCCTTCTCCTCTGTGGACCCCGCCGTCTGCAGGCCAGCCGCGTACTCCGGCTCCGACTCTTCCTGCAGCTGCATTCGTTCTTCTCGCGCGTGCGCTCGCCTGGGCGCCTGTCTTCGCGCGACCTGCGGTGGTTGAGTTCGCACCTGCAGCAATGGCTGTTGTTTCAGCTGACATTGTTGCTGTTGTTGTAGCTGATTGAGGATCATGTCCATTTTGGCACTGAGTTCCTGTATTTGCCTGTCTTTTTGCGCTAACTGCGCCTTGAGACGTGCAACCTCGTTCGTCTCCGCCATTGGTTGATGTTGTTGCAGTTGCCTTTGCTGTGGCCTCGGCTGCGGCGGTGCTGGCAGCGGCGGTGGTACCGCCGCCGCCTCTCTTGCCACTGTCCTGGCCCACGTGATTCCCTCTTGCAGCTGTCCGCCACCGCCGCTGCTGCTCCCTCCGCGGTTTCCCGCGTTGCCGGTTGACCTTTCCGCCGCCAGAGCGCTGCCATCTGTTGCGTTTGTCGTTGCCGTTGCGGCTGCCGTGACCTTTCGAGCGGGCTTCGCTCCAGCTGGCCCAGCCGCCGCCTCTCTGCCGTTATTGAAGTCAGCCGCATTCCTTCGTGGAATCGACTGCTGGCGCCTTTTTCGGGTGCGTGCTGCTGCTGCTGCTGCAGCTGCGGGAAGTCAGCTAGGCCTAACTTCGGCGCGTGTTGCTGCCGCTGCTGCCTTTGTACCTCCTCTGCACGCCGGCGCTCCCACCTTCGTTGCTTCACCAAATGGGGGGTCTTATATCGGTTCTTGCAACCCGCCGCCCCGGTGGGGTGAGCCCCGCCGCATAGCTTGCAGCGGGGGTTGCATTCCCGCTCGTGCGCGGGGCCCGGGTTGGACGCTCCGCACGCAAAGCATATCTTAGTGTTTGGGTAAGGGCACACGTCCGCGCGGTGCCCCAACCTGCCGCAGCACCGGCACACTTCGTAGTGCTGCCTGTATAGACTGCATTTGGTGATTGCCACTCCGAACTTTATTGTATTTGGTACCTTGGTGCCCTCGAAGGCTACGATCACCGTGGTGGTATTGCCTATTCTGTGCGCTTCGAGCGCCGTTGGATTCTCCTCGCTGACTATAATTTCCTGCAGGTCCTGCTCCGTATACACGGTCGGAATGCCCCTGATTACTCCTTTCACGGTGCCCTCGGGTGCCGGTGCGTACGCGAATACTTCGTGCATCCTGCCCGCTAGCCTGAGCGAGCTGATGCTCGAGTACTTCTGAGCTCTCTGCTCGTTCGGGGTGCTAATGACTATAATATTCTGCGAGTCGTTGGTGCAGATCGCGTCCTCCCTAGACTCTTGCAACGTGGTACCCACCATCTCGAAGATGGCCTCCATGAGTAGCGGTGCCGCCGTGCGAGCTACGTTAAGCCCGCCACGTGGCCGGAGTATTACCCTAAAATCACCCTTCGGTAGCTCGCACGGCATGCGCGCTGCCTTCGTTAGCCTGGCCGCGACCTGCCTAACGAACTTTGCCTGATTCTTAACGGGGGCTGCGGCGGGCGCGGGAACGGACGTGACCGCGGCCGCGGAAGCGGCAGAAGAAGTGGGGACCGACTTACCGCCGGCCGCTTCCTCCCCGGTCGTCCGCCGCCGCATCCTTCGCCTCGCTTCCTGCCATCTGCCTTCTCCACCCTCCTTCGGTGTTGGATCCTCGCCGGCAACTATGACCGACATCCTCCCTTGCGTGTAGTTGACTTGCATCCTTGGCGCTTGCCGGTGGTTGCTGTCCCTCTCGAACTCGGGAACCTGGGTGGTTGTAGTAGCGGTGGTGGTGATGGTAGTAATAGTAGCATTGGTGTCCTCGATGTCGGTGTCCATGGAGGTGGACATCTCTCCTTCCAGGATGGTCTCCGTCTTCGCCGCAGCGGCCGTCAGGGAGGCGCCAGAAAGAAGATCGGTTTGCGCCAGTGGAAGGGGTGCGCTAGCGGCCACAGCCGCATCACACGCACTGTCCAGCATGGGGCACGTGCCGTCGGGCGCGAGGCTCGTGCCGTCGAGCATGGGGCCACCTCAGCGCTCTGCTCACGTGCTGCAAGCAGCCGGCGAAGCTCCTAGGCCTAACCCACCGAGTGGGCTAGAACTTGCCCGGTAAAGCGTCTACTCACGTGAAACGTCCGGGATTCGGTGTCGAGGTGTGCACTAGACAACCGCGCACTCAGAAATCACGCGTACATGAGCCTGAGATGAAAAAGACCATTGAAAAAGTCAAATTCACCGGAGACCGATGTGAGCGCATCTTCACTTTCCTCGCCCCCTGGCGGGAAAACCAAGGCATAGAAGAGGTTCGTACACAGCGATGACGACGACGGAAATGGGAGAATCTAGCCGCGAAGTTGACCAATGACAGCCGATCGGGCAGCCATGGCCTATGTGACGTCCCTTAGGCCATGCATAATGAGGACAACTGAAGAGAGAGCGGTTTGTTTTCCGCGTCTTTCACATCGATTTGCGCGCTCACCGCTTCACGTGCACGTGTAATATTTGGCTCAGGTATTCCTGGCAGTGTAATCTAAACGTCGCGCAGGTTTGCTTGTACTGCTCAAAGAGTGTTGCAGGGTCCCTTTAAGGAGTCTTTCGAACAAACGGAACAGCCAGCTGTTAGTAACCGACAACAGCGAAAATACAAGACCAAAGCAAATTCCAGGCCTTGGCGGCTTTTCGGCTTTGACAGAAGGCATTACGATTCTCGGTAATCACATGCAAGGTAAAACAGTTTTTGAACCTTGCCGAACGCTCAAAACTCAATTGTATCCCATAACTTTACGTTGTCAAGCATATAAGTATGCCGACATGAAATATGGGCTGCGAAAACTGTGGGTTGAGTTTCAAATAACCCACTGTCTATAACCTCGTGCTGGTTTTAGACCAGGATTCGAACCAGTATGATGGTTTATTGAGCAAAAAGAGTCACGTCTACGGTAAAGATACAGTAACACTTTGCTCGTTCAGACCTCGAGGGATATTTCGGTAAATTTACCTCAGCCATATCTTCTTAATATTCAGATAAGCGTTATAGGAAAACTGCACTCAAGAGGAGGAGGAGGAGGAGGAGGAGGAGGAGGAGGAGGAAACTTTATTTAACAGTAAAATAGAGCTGATTATTGGGCCGGGTCCTCAGTCCAGGACAATAGAGTAAGATGAACTTTCTTCAATTCATAGAACGCCATCCCGGGTAGATCAGGATTTGTTTTTTACGCCTGGAAGGGTTGGAAAACATTCAAGAGCCTCTTGGTGAAATTCATCGGCTTCGGTTCTTGTAATATATACACGTATACTATTTATTGTGTCAGTTAGCGAATTTATCAAGCCTTCAACATCGTAATCATGTCATAATTGTTCGGTTTGAGAGTCAGTTCGTTATTGTTACGATAGTTACGATAATAATTTGGAGCACAAAAGCCGCTGGTACTCGCGACAACGTTGTCTTGAGCGCGATCGCGGTGCATAGCACAAACCTTGTCGTTGTATTTGCACGTGAATAACCAACGCACGCTGCGGGTGTGCCCCTTCTTGCACGCAGCCATAACGAAAGCCAATTTGTGAAGAAGGGAATGGCCATACAGCCTGAAAAAAATATCCACACGATCTTTGTGAGCCTCCCAAACATCCCCAAACCTATTATAAGACCTTTGTGACGGTGAAGAAAAGTTAATTCATTGGGCATAAAAAAAATATTAATCTGATACAAGTCAACAACAACAAAAGAAATACAAGACAGCCGCTTTATTTCCTGCTGTGCGATGCGTGTGTAGGAGCCCGCCGCTTGGTATACGTATACCGTTAGACTGTTGAGTCTTCATAAGAGCATCTCAAGGATACTGTAGGGAAGCCTACGCATTTTGCATACTTATCGAGGAGCACTTAGCGCTGAACCTTGCGAATAAACTAGAAAGGACGAGTTAGACACGATCTTCTTACCGATGCTCTGAAGAAAGTTGTTCTTCCTCTCCTAGTGTGTTGCAAACTTGTGGGGTATATACAGCTTGAAATTATTCAGATGTATCAGAAGCTGGCAAAAATAACTGTATTACCAGAAATACGCTTTTAAATTTACATAAAGTATCAACGCGCGCTTTTTCTAGCTCAGGCACTGCTGCCTCTCACAAGCGGGGTGTAGCAGACGACAGCGGCGCGAGTCCCTAAGCCGACGTCATAGCCAGGGGGCGCCACTCAAACATCTCACCGCCAATACCAGTATATTCTAGGCACTATAACTCCCGGCAGGCGAGCGAAGACCGCGCTCGCGCAAATAACGTGTCGCCGGCTGTGGGCGAGATGGCTAACTCTTAGTCCACAACTTCCGCTTTCCGCCGCTGCGGCAAAAGAATGGCGCTAGTTTCGCGCGCCAAACTCCAGAGCCTTGCGTGCACAGCCTGGGGAGCGACCACAACCGCCTGCTGCTTCACTTCGCACATGGTGGCCAGAGGAGGCGTGACAGCTTTCCACGTGAATCCGCGGGAACTTACCTGCCAGACCGAGCCATCGAGACAGTTACCGCAGAGTTTGAGAACAGCCACAGAAGAAGCGAGGCAGTTACATAGGATGACTTTGTGGCAGTCCTCCGCTCCAGTATGCAGCGGCACATGAGCAGAACACGCGGATCCAACCAACCAAAGCTGAATTTCTGGTGGGACTGTTGAGGTGGAAACCGCGTGGTAAGCGCGTCGCGCTGCAAACCGGGAACACCGTAGTGCAGTCAAAGCAGGCGACGCCGAGGTGACAATAACTACCTAACGCTAAAATGCAGGGTGCAAGCATTGGTGCAGACTAAGCTTGGCGAGCATAAGCTGCGTCTGCTACACTCTATGCGGGAAGAGGGAAAAGCTACTTCCCAAAAATTCTGGCGCTATGTCAAGAGCTTAGACCGAAAAGACGAGCCCCCGCAGCAACTCAGGGATGCCGTGACGGGAAAACAAGTCCCCAATATCAAAGAGCACTTGAATCAGCACTTCACTCGCTTGTTCGGCTCAATGGATGATGATTCCACCAATGTCTCACCAAATGAAGCAGCCAAGGGTACGGGCCCCTTGTTAACTCCGCATGAGGTTGTTGATTCTGAAGCATCGCAACTCCGCTGGGCGTTCTTCAGCATAACAGTCTACCGTGCCTTCGCTCGACTCGGCTCTCGTACGGCCACCGGACAGGATGGTTTACCAGCGCGACTCTTGAAGTGCTTTGGGCCAGCGAAACGAGAACAGCTGGCGGTGCTGTTTACCGGCATTCTGGAGGGTGGACCCATTCCTGAAGAGTGGCATCATGGTCGGCAGAGGTGGTCAAGCCGATATCCTGGAGGACTGTCCACCCCTCACAGTAACCAGCGCGATGTACCGAATCTTCATGGGCGCCCTCAAGGAATGGCTAAGCAGGTGGGCCGAGTCCAATCGGCTCCTGACCGAACTTCAGAACGGGTTTACGCCCAGGCCGTCGTCTGGACGATAACCTGTTCACACTGACGCAGTGTGCCGAAATCGCGATCAAGGAGCAGCTCTCTTTAATGTGCTGCTTTTTGGACCGGACAGTCCAACGAGTTTACGAGGGCAACGCCGTCACAGCGCACTTTGGTCAGATTCAGTCAGACCACATCCCTGTCACAAGGGGCCTCCGTCAAGGCTGTCCGCTCTCTCCGCTTTTATCTGTATGCCTCAAGTATTGAGCGGAAACTACTCCAATGGGGTCTCGGTTTTCGGCTCAGATACAGCACCACCGGGGCGTACGAGCAATACCGCCTGCCAGGGCTTGCATTTGCCGATGACCTGGTACTCATGGCTGAGTTCTCGCAGGAATTGCAGACCCTGCTTGACATCTGCTTCGCTGAGGTAACGCAGCTTGGACTCCGGTTCAGCGCCAAGAAGTCTGCGGTTCTTACCCTCACGGGAACCAGCGGAGACGCAGCAGTTACCCTCGGCGGGGAAGAAATCAGCATGTGTTCGTCTTACAAATACCTTGGCGTGCTTTCTGCCGGTGCTGCCATGTACTCACACCATGAGGCAAAGGTTCGCCAGTCTACCGTTCGTGGCCAGTGCATTCTTCGCCGCCGAAGCTTGGGGGGCTGCAACCGTTTCCTGATGGTGCGTGACCTGTGGAAGTTGGTGCATGTGCCGGCTCTCACGTTCGCGAACGCTGTGGTGTGCCTCTCAACGCCCACTCGGCAATGGTTCAAGAGACAGCAGGGCGCAGTGGGACGCACCGCTGTAGGATGTCATAGGTATGTGACCAACGAAGCGGTACAGGGAGACCTCGGCTGGTCGTCTTTTGAGACACGTGAAGCGGCTAGTAAGCTGTCATACCGCGGCCGCCTCCAGTTCATGCATCGGGAGCGCTGGGCGCGACGCGTGTTCGAGTGTCTGGCAGTGACTTGCATCCGCACAAACTGGACGCGCCGTGTGTACTTTCTGGAAAAGAAGTACGGATTCTTCCCCGAGCCTGTTTCTGCGGACACTGTCGCAGCCTGGACACGTGACAAGCGCCGTCGAGTGCGTAAGGAAGAGGAGGGGATGTGGCAGCGTGCTGTGCGGGAAAAGACCACTCTGGCGGTTTACGCGCAGCACAAGACCTCGATCGGTGGCTCCCAGCTGTACGACAACAGTTTGGGGAGCGCTCCGCTCTTCGAGGCTCGTGCGGGAGCCCTCCGTACTCTTGTGCGCCAGGATACGTTTGACGACCACATGTCCAGTGCGGTGTGCCGTGCTTGTGGTGAGGGTGGCGAGTCCGCCGAACACTTGATTTCAAGCTGTGCACGTCTCGGACACTGTGACAATATCCGCGAAAATGGTCCGCCTCCGACCCTGCAGGATGCTCTCGGCTTCGGGGACGCCGATGGTGTGGTGGACGTGCGCGCTGTTGCGCGTACGTCCACCACACTGCCTGGAACGCTGGAAGCGCCGCCTGGAACGCTGGTGTGCGACGCCAGCCCAGGGACGTTAATTGTACATTCTCAGAATCTTCGTTATGTTATGCTGGTTTTTTTTTTGTTTTGTTTTTGTTTCTCATATGCGGCTGTGTGTTGTCAAGTGTATCATTTTGGTGTGCCATATGTTTTTGTCCCGTTGGTGCCGCGTTATTGTCGTTATGTTTGCCATGCATTTCCCCTTCTGTTTGTCCTGGCTAGTGTGTGCGCGACACACCCACCCGAGTCACAGGGTACAGCCCAAATATCATCATCATCATCTCTCTGTCTTCGGTCAATGCTCCGTGCCGGTGCCTACCGTCGTGGAGCCCTGTGCACAGCGCCTGTTTTGGGGGCAACCCCGGTGCGTGTTTTTAGAGTACGCTGCAAGTAGCGTAGAAGTAGAATCGCGGGTTTTGTCGCAAACGGCCTGGGTTCTACCCTCGTCAACGTTTAACTTTTTTATCAAACCACTTTGTTTTAATTAACGTTCTGAGGTGCGCCGGAAGAGGCAGTATTGTACACAGCCGAAGCCGGAGCTGGCACCATCACAACGAAGCCGAAACAACGAAAACAGCAACAATTTGTCGGGTACGCGCCGTAGGTTAAAATTAACGTTTCGTTTTGAGTCCTTTCGTCGTCAACCTGTACCAGCAGCTTAAAGCGCAAAATTTTCACCTGGCTTGCCATGTCGCTAAGCTTAAATTTACGGATGCCAAACGTTAAGCCGCAACATGCGCCTGATAAGCGCGATTGACCAGGGCTGTCAAATCATTTGGCCAATTCAATCGGTTGCCTTTGAACAGGTTTTGTTTTTGCGAGAAGGAAAGATCGTGAAGGTTTTCCTTTTCGGGGCAATAAAACCTTGTACGAGACCATTAGGATTCGCCAATAGTAACAAAGAGAAAATAAAGACGCAGAAAAAAAAACAGCAACAACTTGCAAGTTTTGTGGAAATATGGAAATAAAAAACAGCGGCAATGATGCTTTCACGTCCACGTATTCTGCTCATCTGCAGCAAGTGGTGTATCCGCTCCCTCTTCTGCAGTTGTCACTGCAGCTCAAGACACTGTTCTCATCAAAAAAGATATTCTTAGACGCTCCACGCGTGCCCTTCTCTCTCCGCGTCGGTCTGACCTCCCCGGTGGCTTAACCCGCCGCGAAGAGGCTGGGCTTCGGACACTCCGCCTGGACGTCGCACTGAGGCCTGCTGTCCGAGCAGCATGGACTTCTAGGCTTGCCATCCCCCCTTCGACCTGCCCTGCCACTGTTGCAGAGGCGGCATTGGATCAGTTCCTAGAGACCTGCCCAGGGCTTCGACCAGCCCGAGCTCGACAAATGGGATCCTCAGGACATCGCCCAGGCCGCCTTCCCGATATTCATCGGTGGATGCACGGCCCCCTTTACAAGGAACTGTTTGACTTCATTTCTAAAACTGGACTATGCATAGTTTCTTGTAGTGCATGAAGAAACCCGCATCATGTCTTTTCTTTCTTTCCTTTTAAATGCAGAGCATTTCTTTAACTCACGATGTCACCCGTTCTAGTTGTCCATCGTCGTCCGCACCCCTCCAGCTACACTATATAAAAAATAATAATACTTACCGGCGCGTGGTTTCGATCCCACGACCCTGCGGGCGAAACGCAACGTAAATGGTGCTCTACCCACTGCGCCACAAAGCCGACACAGAATGGAGGGCTACGAACGCGCCTTATACGCTTGACTCATTCAAACTACGTCAAGAAGCTGCTGATACAACGCATTCACTGCCAGTGGGCGGAACGCGAGGTACATGGTGCTCTTCCCACTGCGCCACAATAATCATATCCACCTGCTAATAAATGATGTCACGTGACCACGTAATTACGTCTCCTCATTTAATTACAATACAACCACCAACAGCAACAAGTGCACAACATTAACGTAACGGAAACTACTTAACGTCGTGCGCCCCCGGAAATGCTCTGCATTTGATCGTGCCCCTCGCGAGGGGGATGTTTAGTTTCCTGCCGCAGCAAGAACCAAGCGGCCTCCTGCGCAGTTTGTGGCGCATACCCACTTGGGGGATTGGCCAGGATCGTTTCACTTACTACATGCCGGTTACGGCAGGGTTTGACTCGAACTTTTTTTCCGTGCCGCACCTATATCCTATATTGCACATATTCTACGCTAATGGCGCGATAAAAAAAGTCGCACAAACGTAGACGTCCACTGACAATTTGTTAGTTCGTTTTTAGCGCATTTTGGCCCAATTTACATGGACAAATAAAGCTGGGGTTTATTTAACGTCATTTCTGGGCATATTTAAGCCTCTTCTGCGGCACTGCGTCTGCGTTGCACCGTAAAATCCCTGTATTTCCGCTACGCTCCAGAACGACCAGGGTCTTCGACAGACTGCGAATAGTTCACTAACATCGAGACCAGGTACGAGTCGTCTAGGCACGAGATTACTAAGTGTTGAACTGCTATAGACTAGGGCGCAGGACTATGCCCCCGCCTCATCCGGACCTGAGCCGAAGCGAGGCGGTGACGTTCCGGCAACTGCAGACTTGGTCGCTACCCACGCCGGTGCTCATGAAACACGTGTGCTCTATAGCGTATATGTGACTTGTGTCGCGTGTGTGAATCGGAGAGGGCTACTGCGGCCCTCATTTTGTGGGATTGTGAACAGAATCCGAGGGAGGCACGGACAGTGACGACGATCCCGCCGTGGCTTGCGGCTGCTGCGGGAAGCGACCAACGGGAAGAACAGACACGGGCCGTCCAGTGGATTTCGGCTACCCTTGAAAAGCAGCGCCCGAGCGAAAGCGCCAGGTGCTCGCAACCACCCCAGCACAGGGGCAGGCGCGGGTGCCAGAGAAAGGCGGGAGTAGCGAGGGTTGCTCGCCGAGTAAAGGACGCAAGCAGAGATGATGTGTGGCCGCACCGCGATGACCCTCCCCTCGTGGGTTTAGTATAGTTGTCCGCCGGATGAACAAATAAAGTCTTTTCACTCACTCACTCACTCACTGGGGTAAGTGCGTGGTATTTTTTGTTGATTTAATCCTCTGGTATAGTGGGCGTACATTCTCCAGAATTTTCGGCGTTAATCGCAGTCGCTGATCGTTTTAGAACGACCTGGTAAATTCAGACGAATGAGTACTACTATAATTGCGGGTGTTACTTGGTCAGCAACTTACCGGGGACAAGCAAGCTTAAAAAAAATTAATCCATCTTCCCGTGGGGAACCCTGATGAGGATGCGAAGCATCGTGGCGGTTGCGTGTGGTTCCATTGTGTTGCCGTTATGTTGAGTGATATGGTTTTTACTAGCGCCAGAGGGAATTCCGCGTCCGGGTCCACACCGGTGGCAAAGGCACGCAAGTGCTGTTGTGTTACGGTGAGTAGGCGGTGGTTCTCGAGGCGCCGAAACTCGTCCATCATGTTCTTGTCGATGTTGTCTCTGTGGTAGAATCGGTAGTCTCGGTCAGCTTTGGTGAGGTAAAGGTTGTTGACATTGGTGCACCGGCTGAGAGCAATGTACACGCCCTCCTCTTCGCAGCTTTGTCTTCTCAATCTTCTTCTTCTTCGGTGGTTCCCCTACGGGAAGATGACGACGGTGGTTGAACGCGAACCTATCTCGTGATAGATTCTTCGGTTGGCCAATCCCTAGGGGCATCCTGCCACAATCAGCATCAGAGGCGCTGCGGACGGGGCTGATTGAGCTGCAAGGCGCGTGGCGCTTCCCGCCACAGCTGTCCCACGGGAAATTCAGCATCCCCCTCTAAAGTTTTCAGTTCGTCGTTTCCGTTGACGTTCAGCTTCGCGTGCCTTCGTTGTATCAGTAGCTTCTTAACGTAGTTTGAATGAGTCAAGGACATAAGGTGCGTTCGTAGCACTTGCTCCTGTCCCGGATTTGTAGCGTAGTGGGAAGAGCACCGCGTACCTCCCGTTGCGGCCAGAGTCGTGGGATCGAAACCAGGCGCCGCTAACTATTTCTTTTTGCAGTGTCGCGGAGCTGTGGGTGTAAGGAGGAGAGTTGCGCATGCGCAGTGAGCGTGTGGACGGCGCCGCCATCAACGACGGAGGACCAGGCGTGCCTAAGAAATGCTCCGCATTTAAAATACGAGGGCAACCTGGAGGCGCTGAAGGTAACCGCCTGTTGCGTAATTTTCGTTCCTAGGCGTCGCCCCGTCATTCTTCGTTGCAATTATCTGGTATGTCTAATACGTATAATCTTTGGGTTGCTGTATTGCCCTACCGTCTGTCGGCATTCCCGCATTATAGCAAAGTAAAACATGTTGTTGGGCTAGTTGGTACTGCGTTTCAACAGCAGAAAAAAACTGTGCATCAAAGACAAGACCACTGCATAAGGGACAGGGCGGGCGCAAAATCCATAACATCAATGGAAAAAGCGAAGCCAACAGGCGGCCTTCCTTTTAAAGGGGCACTGACACAAAATTTTGAAGGCGAGATAACTTCGGAGATAGATTGGTGGGAACACATATACATCATCTGCAAAATATCAGCGGCGAATACAGCCTAGAACATATTTAAAATCAATTTTAAAGTGTGCAAAACGCAACCGAGCAGCCAGCAGAGGACCACGCGCAATCGACATCCCGAGGATATTGTGTAAATAAACAACGTCCAAATACGTCACGAGTTTGTGTTTGCCGCTTCCGCACTGCCGGCGCTTTTCGCCGGCTCGCCCGGCTCGCCGCTCCAATCGGAGGGCCGGAGGGCGGAGCTTCTGCTCTCGAGAACGAACGACCCGATCGTTGGCGGCGGAGGCGCCGTGATTTCGTCAGCTCATCGGGCAGCTGGCCGCGACCAAAGTTCTACAGCGATTCCAGGCACTCTGTTTCTATTACTGTTTATTACCATTGGATGCGAAAACGCGGCGGAGGCACGAAAAGCCCACTGAGCTAGCCGCACGGTCGCTGTGCAGGCGGCGGCCACGGCCGCGAAGTGGCCCAGGCCGGCGCAGGTAGCTCGAGTATAGCTTGTTACCGCTGCACGAAATTGTCCCCAAGTCTCGACCATAGTGGCTTACATGAGAAAGGAGTTAATGATGCGATGGGGGGTTGCATTAAAAATTGTCATCTGCACCGCTTACGAGAGCGGCACTCGAATACCCGCCGCAGTGCTAAGCCGAACACATCTGTAGGCGGACCTGTAGGCAGACCGACCGGCTGCTCCCAGCGCGCGTCTTGCCACCCACCGTCTCGAGCGTCGCGCGTCGTTCTTTAGCCGCGGTAGCATTTGCACTCGCAGCGCCTGCGTCACATCCACGGTCACTTTTTCATTAAGCGCCTCACGAGAGCAGTACGTGGGGGCATTCGCAGAAACTGCCGTCGATGCGGATTCAATAGTGCTACGGCGGCTCTGCTCTGTGATATCCCTCCGACGGTCACGTGGTCAGCTTTGTTCACACAAAATCCACAAAATCCATCATTTCGCGGCACTCGCTGAAACCGAAACTGCGACTGGCCGCATTGAAAATGCCTCCAATTAAACAACCGTCGCACGCTGAAGCAAATGAGGTTTCTACAGGTTATAAGTACGTCACTAGCTACTTATCGCAACAAAAAAAACAAGATGCAAAATTTTTGTGTCAGTGCCCCTTTAAAAGTGACACCACCTCTAAGGAATTCTTGGTAGAAGTTTAACTGCACTGAGGTGCTTCTGCAAAAACCGGCTGACTTAGTGCTGCCACGGGCCCCTCTCGGTAACATGCATCTAAACGGGTCCGTTCTGTTTCCTTTGCGTTGGTCTTGTCTTTGATGCGTAGTTTTTTCTACTCTTGAAATGCATTGTAGCAAAAGCAGCGTGCACCTACCAAGCACCCGTACCTTAGTACTGTCTGCGAATAGTGGTTTGAAGAACACAAGGAGGTCGAAACAAAACCACACGACACTAGATGTAATGATTCAGTGCTAAAAAAAAGAAACTAGCTTCACAATTAGTTCGACGTGACAGCGTGCTCCGGGCGATTTTCACTCAGGGTCTTCCTTGCGGCGCTGCAGTCGCGGCTGCTTCGCCGGCAACGGGGCATCCCCCGCCTTGTCGCCGGTTTTTCGCGCTTTGGTTCTTCCCGTGGGTTCATGTGTCTTCTTTATGTCTTTAGATGGCTTCGGACGGCTGAGCCCGGACGGTCCGGGCTCAGCCGTGTCCAGCTCTGTGTGTTTCTCCTTGGACGCCATACCCGCAACTCCGCGTGCGCGCGCCCGCTTCGCTCCTCGGCTAGCACCAGTGGCCGATGGCGGAGTCGTCACCAGGGGGCCGGTGCTTCCCCTTTTGCCCTTCTTCATCGTGCTCTTGGCGTAACGTGTTATGCTTGGCATAGTAGAGAAGGATTTTTCATGGATGTTTTTGAATTCTGGCACCTTCTTCACCTTCGTCTTGCGCGCCGCCGGTGCCTTGTTTTTGCGTCGAGGGGTGCCTTCAGAAGGGCCCCCAACGTGTTGTTCGGCAGCGCCTGCATCACGTACAGTACCTACGGAAAAGAAAAAAACAAAAACGTGACAGTCAACGGAACTCAGTTTGTAGGTGCACCAGCGCAAGCAGTAACACAAAGCCTGCAAAGACGAGAGGAAAAAGTACTCACTGATTTTTGTAACGCCAAACTGACACAACAAAATGTATTTAATCTTACGGTAACTTCCGATTGTGCTGGTGCAAAAGAACAGCTGGCAATGGTAGTTCCTCTGCGCGCTGCTGGTTTTTATTTTGGCTTAGTAGAAGCAGAGCGAATGTCATGGGTCATGCAGTTTTTCTGACTTCTGTTGCGCAGCCTGGTACGGGGCTATCATTAAAGGTGAATGGCCACTTTTAAAATAGGAACAGCCGGGAAATAAGGCCTACGTAGGGGCTTGTTGGTGTTGCATAGAATTGTGTTCTCGAGGGAATTTTGCCCACGTTGTACACATTTACGGTTAGTGAGTTTCTGGAGCGTAGCAAAATCATCGTGGTGGGCGCGAGAGCGTTGCATTCTTGCCGGCCGCTTGTCTTTACTCGCCGTCGCCCGTGGCAAACTTGCCATTACCATGCCATGCCATTGCCTACAGTTCTTTGTTTTTTTTTTCTCTTGTACCTTCTGTGATGCAGCCAAGTATACGCACCCCTGGAAATAAGGTCTCCGCAGGCTCTAGTTGGTACTACGTAGTTGGTTCTCTGGGTGGCAGTGACTTGAGCTATAGCTCAAGTCACTGCCACCCGCCGTATAAACAACAACTTACGTTCATTTATGCTACAATTACGTATACGTTCCCGGAGATGTGTCGTGATGTGTGCCAGGGGTGCGACGGCACTGCATTCACTTCGGCCACTTGTATTTCCTCGTCGCGTCCCAAACACCCTTTGTGTGATTCTTTTAAAGGTGCGAGAGAGTCAGGAGACGAGTGACAGCTTTTATTTTGTAGCGTTTATTTTGTAGGTTGAGCAGTTTCGCGTGTGCCGTGAAGGGCCGTTCTGCGCAAGCGCGAGGGACATTGGATTGGATTGGATTGCCTTGGCTTGGATTGGATTAAACTAGATTGTGTTGGATTGTGTTGCGTCATAGTCGCGGCAGAGGCACTGGCGCCGGCGCGTGCCCAGGTATGCGCCTCAATTGCGCAGTAGCCAAGTCTGACGCTGCACCGGAGCCGCTTGATAGCCGTTACGCGTGGCTCATGAAGAGCCGTGCTGAGCATGCGCGAGGAGCAGTGACTGGACAGGACTGGACTGGACTCCATGGACTTGATTAGACTGAATTGGACTGGACTGGACTGGACTGGATTGGACTGAATTGGACTGTATTGCTGAACCTTAGATCACGCTACGTATATCCTGGCATAGCAGAGCTAAGCCACTACTAATTTTTTCCAGGGCATCGCGCGTATTCTACAAAGAATATTTCTGGCATGGAGCTGCACTCGTATACCCGACGACAGTCTTAATCTTACTGGTGAGTGAAAGTATCGCGTGCTGCGACTGAGAAGACCGGACCGCAACAGCAAAAAATAACATTCTTCAAAAATTCTGAAACAACGAAAATTTTTGGCGGCTTACAGTAACGAAAACACTATCCGCAGCAAGAAATGTTTAGTGAATGTGAACATTATGCCGCCTGTTACATGGCATGCATTTATCCTGCTCACGATGGTTAGCGATGTGCGCACTTCGTATTTGCACGCGCTGTTTACAGATAAACGTAAACGGGGATAAGTTCTGCTCTACGAAATGAGATCTTTTGAAAATTAACAGGCTGCGGTCACTGCTGGGGATTAAAGGAGCCATGAAGACAAAATACAAGTTGGGTTTATTAGAAAGACTGCTTAGTCCCGATTACAATGATACCAATATCATCGCAATCTTCGAACAAATAACGGAGATATGAAAGCAAAACGTGTGAAGCAGTCGCGACCCCCTAGCCAATTTCCCGCAACTTTTCTATGACGTCACAGAACCTTGTTTGTGCGATTGGCGGCCGCCTAACTGACCTGTCGCGACGACACATGACTGGACGTCTGTAATGGGGCCTCGAGTTCCATTTGACCGCATCACCTGAATGCTAACGTGCAGTTAACGCACTGAAAATTATGTTTTATTGTTGGCCCGTATGACGTCATTCTTGCTCATAACACGTCACTGTGGCGCAAAATTTGAAAGTTTATAATACTTCTTGTTTTTTTTTCGTTAAAAAAACATCTTTTGTGGCTGTAATGGAGCTGAGTGAGATACTGAATCCTAGTTCTTTCAAATTAAATGAAGTTGTATTTTCTCTTCATGGCTCCTTTAAGCTTCACGCATCGACGCCTCGCAAGTAAACGGTTTATAAATGCTATTTGCGCGCACTTTTAACGCGATAGCGTTATTAGGCTCATTTCTCGGTTTTTCCGTGCCTGCTAGCCGTCCGCTATCAGCCGTGCCCATCAAGCGTCCACGGAAGTACGTCATCGATGCTAACAGGAAACTACAACTCAGGCAGACAGATAAGCGGGCTCTCCCGAATCAGGAGTACAGAGCAGCGGCAACTAGATTGTAAACAACTGGACAATGACACTACTGCCGAGACGAAAGCAAAGATACGCGGTTCAAGCAGGCGCCGCCCCTGCACAGTGAAGTTCATGTCTACGCACCATGGGTAGTCGCATGCTCAGCTTACACGGTCGCGAGCCGTGCCCGCAACTTACGCCACCACAAAAGCGCCTCTGCAAACGATGCTAATGCCGGCGCTAGCTAATATTGTGTTACAAGGGTGCATAAGATTAACGCCAGGCTCTCTAAAACCCAGAAAAACCTGTATTACAACCAGATACGAAATAAAATGTGTCCCAATAAAAAATAAAAGTCAGTATAAGGCTTCTAATTACAAGAGTTTTAAAATGATTTTTCGAATTTTTCGTGGCCAGCTCATCGCCGCAAGCTCTGTCTGGTATACGATGAATGGCTCCACACGGTCAATTTATCAAACCACAAAATAGGTCAGCATGGGATCCGAGAAAACAGTCACGTAATAATAATCGCATGGCCCTACCGAGAAGCGGCCGAGTTGGTCACACAATTGCCGAAATACAGAAAATATTTGAACATTGCGACCCCACTCTAAAATGCCGATACAGGGTAAGAGCAGAAATAAAAGAGGAAATGACGAAACTTTTGTAGGCACTTATCATGACCGGATATGGGTCAGCCTGCCGTACCAGAAGTTTACCCGCACTGAAGACAGCCAAATAAGCGCTGTTATTGCAACAGCATATAAGGCAGCCCTACCTCTCAATTTCCATGATCACCGCCCGAGTCATAAATTCTGTCTTATAACAACTTTGAATTTTTCATTTGATTGATTTTGATTGATTGTGGGGTTTAACGCGCCGACGCAACGCAGGCGATGAGGCGCGCCGTAGTGGAGGGCTCCGGATTAATTTTGACCACCTGGGGATCTTTATCGTGCGCCGAAATCTCGTACACACGGGCGTTTTTGCTTTTTGCCTCCATCAGAAAAGCGGCCGCCGCGGCCGGGAATCGAACCCGCGACCTCGTGCTCAGCAGCGCAACGCCTTAGCCACTGAGCCACCGCGGCGGGTACTTTGAATTTTTCAAAGGACAATGATACTCCTTGTCTCCTAGTCTCTGGGGAAAAAATTGGGACTGGCCATACAGCGGAATAAATGCCGCACCTCCACAGAGAAAACGTCTGGACGCCATGACGGATATGTCGCCGATCCAGCGGGCCCCCATAAAAGCCCTCCCACTACCGAAAAACATAGCCACAAACCTACACAAGGAGCTAGGATCAAATTCTGTTGAAGAAGGTTCCTAAACTATCAAAGCACAGTCTACGCCGTGGCGCCGGGACGTTCGAAAGGACAAAGGCAAAACCTGTCATAGTGGACTACCGTGGCAATCGCAGTGACGTCATTACCCTCTTACAAACGGAAACGCAGAAATCTTCTTGGCGATCCACCTAGCGGAACCATAAAATGTATGGTTTTAGACACGCTCACAGGCCATTAGTCTCTTGGCTGCTGGCAAAAGTTTGAGGAGGATCCTGAAAGTCGCAATATGACAGTTCACGTCACATCAACACCCGCACAAAAGGCCTGTCCGGAAGGGAACAATACAGCCGACGAAGACCCACGCGAACTGGCATACAGTGCTTCCTTTTGACCACGTCTACCATACTTCCCTCCCCCCCCAAAATATTGAGCACGTCTTCGCATCCTGCACCTAGGAACACCATCCTTCCACGTGCCACACAGGGACCTGAACGCCGAAGAATCGCAACCTCTGCGCAGGATACAAACTAACACATATATTCACAAGTCTACATCGGCGAAGATGTTAACTACGAAACGTGGGACATTAACCTTAAACTGCGCTCAATGCGGGGAAACACCCAATATCTTTACGCAAGCGGGTCATATTGAAGGATATCTTCAGGGGTGAACGACTAAAACATTGCATATTAAACTTAGGTCGACACATACGGGGCTGCCCTGGCCAGCCTCTCACCTCAAGATAAGCGTCAGCTGATGGTGGTGGTCTAGACTTCGGGTTCCGCCCTCGGGGTCTGTACACCTCCTATTTACCCCTTTTTTCCAAACTTCCATTCACTCTTACTCAATGAAGGCTTCTCTTTCTCTTTGCGTCTATATGTTGTGAAATCGCTCAGTCAGGCCGTGACGCTAGGCAACAAACACTTTGAAACACTGACAACAGAGCACAGACACGCCACTACTCGCTGAACTGTCCCCTGTTGTCCTACAAAGAAATCACGCAGCACTACCGCCTGCAGCGAACAATGTACCCTCCTCCACACAAAAGCCTCACAAAAGAACAAGAACGCCACCTTCGAGGCATCCACACCAACACCTTTTCCCACCCAAATAGAGCCCACTCTCTGGACCCCACCCTATACTCCTCGCAATGCCGCTTCTGTGAGGCTCCGGGAACGCTTTATCATATTGTATGGGGCTGTGATAAGAACCCCAACCTACCCCCCCCCCCCTGCCATTTCCCTCCCCTGAGCACTGGGAGAGAGCACTTCCCAGCTCGGACCCTGACGACCAGCTTTGGCTGATAAAAAGAGCCGAAGAAGCCGGACGGTCTCAAGGGGTCCTTGAATAAGGACTCTTCCCCAGTGCGAATTCCTTCATAGGGACGTTTATTCCTCCTCCTCTTCCTTTGAAACACTGACACTGACACCTTCCTGCTCAACTGACCAACAAACCGCAGCTGCACCGTTCACGCCCACATCTTAAGCCACAAAAGCGTAGCAGGCCTCTGCCTTTCCTGTGTCGCAGTGGTTAAAATCGTTGCGCCTAGTCTAGCTCTCGTCGCTGAACTGCAGTTCTTGGAAAGCATAAATGGTAAATGCATGAACTCCAATACAAAACTGTCCCTCCACGACGAAGTAAGGCTATAGCGTCATACATCTTAAGCCCTAAACGTAGACGTCACCTACAACTTTTTTCGCTAAGAGTTTTCTTAAGCCATGCGCGGCTGAATAAGCCTGCGAAATCCGGATGAATCACTGCCATAAGCACCACAAGCATGGAGGCCTTGCAGCGCAACGCCGTATTGCCGCCAAGGGGTTAGAGGCCAGTCTTCAGGCGGTGAACCAGCCCTGGAACTGAAGAAGAATTCAATGGCTTGCATCCCTTTCGGCAAGCGTAGGAAGGCACTCACCCTCGATGGCCAGAGCTCACGCTTGCTGCACTTGCACGAACGGCGCATCAGCCGCACGGTCCCACGTCTCTCGATCTAGCGTGCCCGATAGAACGCACCCGCACACTCATCTGCTCCAGCCGCTGGCGACCGAAGGCTCGTGAACCTCCGCAGTACGACCTCTTTCTTCGTGGCCAACGCAAGTCTCGCTGCCGAAACTCGCCCGGCCGAGTGGACGGCTGGTCGACGCCAAGGGCGACATTCTGACGCCGCGCCCAAAGCTGAAGGGCCTACCGCGAATGCCATTATACGCCTCGAGCTTCGCGATCGCTGCGCCGCCTGCCGCCGCTTCTCCGCGGCGTTGACGGGATTTGCGCTGCGTGGCTGATAGAGGCTCGTGCAGTGTTTTGGTTCTGTTTCGTTTCTTTTCGCCTTTCCGCGCCCTAAAAAAACTTTTTTATGGACACGTCTATAGGCAAAGAAGTTTAGGTCACTTAAAAAGCAGCTGCGTCTTCGTACAGCCACGGCCGCTCGATGGAAACTAGACCTAGTTTCCATCGAGTGGCCGTGGTACAGCACGCGATCGCCTGCAAGAGCTACCCGGGGACGCGGTTCTGCGCGCTTCGGCGCCGCTCTTCCGGGCGTCGGCGACGGCAGCAACATATCACCCATGTCACCTCCAAAACATCAGGCACAAATGAATTCTACTGTCGCCTCGTTTAGACCTGATACTGGCACAATGGGAGGTTGGCTTCATTTTGCAGCGGGGACAACGAATGCGGCTTAATTCGTTTCGGATATATCAGACAAATAGGTTTCGGGGATGTGATTACCCAATCCCGGACAATAACTTATGCCTTTTATAAAAATATAAACCATGCGAAAATGTTAAGTATATTCCAAGCCTGTGCGTCGTTAAATATGTGCCCCCACAAGCCATATATAGCAAGAACAAAGGCAAGTTAATCAAACCACGGAAAAATAAATGCTGTGCAAGTGCGGAATTAAAAAAAAAACATAATAACTCTGACGGAAATGAAAAAAAAAAGAAATACAGTCCTGCTTCTGACGTGCTAAAGACGTTCGTCGAAACTTAAGCCAGGTAGGGCTCACGAGACCAACTATACGCGAAATGCACTGCTATTTCGCGATACATCGGTTGGGGGGAGGGAAGGGGGACGCTGTGTAAAAATGCGGAGCGGAATCAAGCAATGAACGTTTTAGTAATCCCACACACAAATCTCGCGTTCACTTTCCGTTTGTTTTTCTACTTCAACGAAGAGCTGATCGTACGGCGGACGCATTTTTGGAAGTATAAAGGGTAGGCTGTTCAACAAGCGATGAAAGGTGTCGTTGGAAGAGTGTGGTATGTGATAAGGCCCTCTGATTTCAGTTTCTGCTTTATTCTGTAGGCTCCCTGTGCCATATGACGATATTTCAAAGGAGCATTTAGTCGCGGATTCGGATTATATTCGAAGCCCGTCTCGGCGCTGCTCGCACAGGATATATGTAGCAGATGAATGCTTGCGGGCGCTCACCTCACGACAAGACGACTCCGTCGTATGCTGACATCTTACTTTTCTTGAATATTCGCGAAATTAACACAGACTGGCTTGTAAATGGTGGTGATCAATATCTGAGGTATAATCTCTGAGTATCTGAAGTAAACGTAACTGGCATGCTGTCAGGTATGCTCCGCTGATTATGTAAGCGCACAAAACCGATTTAAATCGTAGTGTATAGCCGTAGCATGAACATCTGAGGAACCGGTGGTTACGGAAACACGGCTAGTAAATTCAGGTCAGTGTAACTACAATCGGCTCCATCATACGCCGGTTCCGCGACGCTGGCCTGTGACACACACCTGGCGCTTATAGAGGCCGAATATACCACACTAAGATCGCGTCAGAAACATTTACACTCTCGTAAACACACCCCATTTGCGAACAGAGTGACTGCTCCACATAAACATGGATTTCAAACGCCCGCAAACGGTAAATCTCAGTCGTGAACGTGCCGCAAAAGCAGCGGCGGCACTGGAGAGCGGGGCGCGGACTCCCGCGGCTGCTTTCGAAACGGGCCGCTAGGAGGATTTCAGTGGCGCCCGTACAGGCCGCGCTCGAGGCGTACAGTACTTACAAAGCTGATCGGGTCAACCTTTTGCCCGCACATGCGCAAAGTTGTGAGCATAAAAACGAAACTGACAGCTTTCCAGAGAACACGGCGCTGTTCAAAATCGCAACAGGTCATGAAAATAACCTATGCCTCCTAAATTGTCCCTCCTCTACCAATCGTGTTCCACACGAGCACGATTGATGCAACGTCCTAAGGTAATAGAAGGAACTACAGTGCCACAGCATAAAGCCCGAACATCTGGATTTCACGACAGTTTTTGTTCTGGAGGACAGTCATGAGATCATATACGCGAGGTAAAAATTTTCTCGTACAGGCACGAGAGGAAGTGGCCTTTTGGGCTGCATCAGAAAAGACCAGCAAACAATCTTTCAGCTCTTGCAAATCCCTCAACGCGTGGGCTCTGCCAAGGAAGTGCAATTAGATTTCTCGATGCTTGATGACGGCATAGGGAAGTCTTACGGATGAACGGTGCAACTGACTTTGTCGTGAAGCCACCGCATGCGAGGGCGGATCGAGAACGAAAAGGCTCATTGTTTGGGCGCATCATTCTAAACGACCACTTAACGTGAACGTCCGGCAGAGTATAGCTCCCGATGTCGTGCGACTGACGCTGAGCAGCCAGGTATACCAAGGTTAGGACTATTAGGACTATTCTCACTGAATGAGTTCCTTGACGCCGGCCTTATAGCGTCGCACTTGTTAGACCAAGGAAATCTTTCCCGCCCCGACGCCAACATGGGAACCAACTTAATCAAGAAATAAGTAATAATCATGGCGCCATGTTTCAAGAGTGCAAACCATTTCGTGATGCTTCCTCCTGCGCACTCGTGCGATATCCTGTCCGAGTGACCATGTGCGAGAAAACCGAAAACTACGTCAAAGAATTTTGCACGCACTGGGGCAGTGGAAATCCGGACCGGCTACCCTCGGAAATTCACACCCGCCGGGTGTTACAAGGGAATGTAAGCATCGGGACAAATCAATTTTTTTTACAGCATGCCTTCATTTTTACCGTTCTATCGACTGCACCGGTAACCTCCATCTGGAACACAAACAGAAGCTCCACTGGACGGGGGGGGGGGGGGGAGGGGGGGGGGTATCCGCTCGCCTCCGGTTTGTCTCAGAGCTCCCGTAGATTGTTTATAAGTGGGAGCTATACGGCCGTCAACGTTGCGGTGGTGGAGTCAAGTTCGGCGGGGCTCATCTCCGTGCGGGGACCGCGAGCAGACTCCCTCCCCCCATTCTTTTGAGCCAGCCCATTGCTTACTATATATATATATATATAAGGCTCACAGCACTACCAAATCAGAGCGAAAAGACGCTACTGCGGCAGACTCAAGGGAAAAATTATCGTTTCCACATTAGCAAATATGCCTATGAAGGGTATCTTCATATCCTTGTCGGCGCATTCTTCCCACACTGAATGCTTTGTAGAAGGCTGACAGAAATCATGTTAAAATGAAGCATCCTTGCTTTCATTAAAGCTTCCTGACGGGCTAGTTGGTCTGACATAATGGAAATAAACTTCGCGCTACAAAGACGGGACGATAGAAGAGGACACACCACACAGCGCAGACTAACAAACTGTGTAGATTCCACGCACATATGTACTACTACGCGTAGACATGTGGAACCAAGAAAAGTTAAAAAAATAATAAAAATAAAAAGCACACCTTCACCATGACACATGCCCTCTCAATCAGATTATACACCATCAAGAAACGCGATTTCCTTGCCGAACAGCGATATTGAAGCAACACTGATGCAACTATCCCCCGCGCCCACAATTTCCCGCGCCTCTACTATCTCCCGCGTGAGCGCGTCACGGCTCCTAGCGAGCACCTTTGTTTTTTCAAAAAATGGAACACACCTGCAGTCACGGAAATGAGTGCCAAAATGCATATATCGCGTTGCTAACATTATTTTTGTGCTCACGGAGCCTATCATTAATACATCTACCAGTTTGGCCGATATATACCTTTTTGCAGCGCAACGGAATCAGGTACACCACTCCCTCCATGCAGGCAACGAACTTACTTTAGTTCTTCGTGCGGCACCCATTCTTTTCTTTTCGAGCGGCGTTGACCTGTCGACAAAGCTTTGCAAGCTTGTCGGGCGCATAAAAAAACACATTCGCCCCTGCACGTCGAGCGATACGCTTGAAGTTGTGGCTCAGCTGGTGGATGTACGGAATCACCGCAATCTTTCGTTTGTCCTCGGGATTCTCGTCACCTGCTGGCCTCGTGTCTTAGCCAGCTTAGCCCGTCACCTGCCAGCTTAGCCTCCTTGAGTACCTTTTCGGCTACTGACACAACCAGGTGTGTGGGGTAGACGGAACTCGGTAGTCGCTCAGCTTGCTGAGCCTGGCTAGCCGTCATCATGTGCGTGCATGATTTTGATAATGCATTCCTGACGCACAGGGTAGCAATGGCTCTCTTGACCAGCTTGGAGCGAGAAGACCCAAACGGAAGGAGTGGTTTGTTCGCCCTAGGAGCGTAAGACCAGCAGACGGGGTTGCTGGTGAAATTAAGGTCCACTTCTAAAAACCTGATGTGGGCTTCGTGGGGTAACTCGCTAGTAATAAGCAACGGCTTCAGGTGCTCGCTAAAAAGCAAAATGACACGTGTTCTGCGGGGGCTTCCAGGCTCTGGGCTACACAGTCTGAAACAAGGTAATCGTCGACGTATCGGAATACTTTTAACACTTTCGAATCATCCAGATCCTCATTAATTTTTCTGTCCAGTTTTGCGAGGTACAAGTCACTAAGTACTGGCGCTATACATGAACCAATGCATATGCCGTTCCTCTGAATGAAAGTCTTATCGTCGAAACACACATAAGTGGACCTAAGGTACACGGACAGGAGCTCTAAACACCCACCGCCAGACACGCCTCCGTTGTTTAAGAACGCAACACCACGTTTGTCAATACATTCCTGCACACAAATAAGCAGTTCGTCATGGGGTAGAGAGTACAACAGGTCTTTTACGTCTATTGAGCAAGCGGCAAAGCTCCGGTCTGAATTTTTTTTAAGGTAGTCAGTAATGGGATTAGAGTTTTGAATCCGAAACGGGTCGTCTAGAGTTAAAATAGCCAGTTTATCTTGTAAGTATCTTGCAACCAGTTTTTGCCAAGTGCCAATTTCTGAAACGATCGGTCGAAATGGCTGGTCCACCTTGTGCCGTGAAGGTTTGAAGGTGTGGTTTTTATTATTATTATTTTTTTTTAACTTTTCTTGGTTCCACATGTCTACGCGATAGTTGTACATATGTGCGTGGAATCTGCACAGTTTGTTAGTCTGCGCTGTGTGGTGTGTCCTCTTCTATCGTCCCGTCCTTGTAGCGCGAAGTTTATTTCCATTATCCTTGCTTTATTTCGGGATACTTATGCGTTGTGTAGTGTTTTGCCATGTGTGCTTCCAACTGAAGGTGGTGGGACCAGCTCTGCGCTGTCGTTGTGGGCAGAAGTGAACTGCGAGAGCGTAATGCGGGCCAAATGCCCGGATGCCTTTGTTTCCGTTTATATGAACGAGTCACTAACATGACGATCGTCCTCAACCAGCAAATTAGCGATGCTTAAAATTGGCACGCCCGTAGTGGTGACGTAATTGAACAAGCGCTTCGGTTGATACTACCCTTGTTGCGTAAAGTGGCCAACACCAGGGAGAGTGGCAGTTAGCGACATTTATTGCATACTATACCGACAAGCACAGCCAGGCGGCAAACGCGTCTCCAGCTGTGCCCTCCGGAGCTCTTGCGGAGCAGTCGTCTAGGGTGCTGTTTGGATTCAGCGCGAAGTGCTTCGGCGTTGCTCTGTGCGCGCGAGATACGCCGGCTGAGGTTTGTGCTTTGCGGGAAGTTCCGTGCGTGGCGGTGAAGCAAGCTTAGCAAACATGTTTTGACAAATCGGCGCCTGGCTGTCGCGCGGGCCTTTGGGGCCGGTGATTCACGTTAGTGGCCGTTGCAAGGACCGGCAGAATGCGGCTTTAGTAAAGCGTGTTCGAACAAGCCTTCTACCGACGGCAGACGTACGCTGGACTGCCTGTTTCGACCTCTCTCCTTCACAGCGAGCACCGGCTCTGCGGAACGCATCACGAGACCTAGGGAAAGTGTTTTGTGTGTTTTTTACCTTTGGTGTTGTGCGCAACACGCAACGCCGGTATTGACCGTTGCATTGGAGGCTATAAAAAGGTGATCTTTCCGATGAGGCGCAGTGCGTATTCGGGACCTGCTGAAAACGTTTCTCTGTCCGTGCAAGTTGTCGTGTTGTAAGCACGCCAGTGGGCTGCGACCTGTATCGTCGTCGTTCTCTGCTCACCACGCATTACACAAGTTTGGTTCTTGGCTCTGCGTCGTTGGAACGGAGGCAGCTCTCCCGCAAGCCACTCACCCACTACGCAACCGCGACGGGACGAGTCGTAGAGGTACGTCTTTTGCCATGCAACATTGCCCACCCCTAGCCCATCACCCGTGCACGGCGACGTTGTTCGCGCCCGCAAGCCGTCATGATCTTCAAACCGGCGGGCCCGCGGTCCCCCAAATTATTTGTTTCCCCCTCCACCTTAACGGCACAATAACTAGGAGTAACGAAGAGTAACGCAGTACATCAGCACTGTTGAATGTTTGGCATGTTTTGGGCTTGGTTAAACCTACACTGCCGTGTATCGCGGCGGAAGGTTATAGGTGGTACAGTAAAGCTCGTATGTGCGTGCGTGCTTGCGTGCGTGCGTGCTTTCCAAACCATGCGCTACGGCGCCACGAGGGCGCGCGCTCGTTTTGTGTCCCTGTAACGATTTTCATTTTTTAATGATGGCACGCGGCACCTGTTTCTTGTTTTTTTCAGCCAACCCTTGTCGTTAACGCGCTGCATTTTTCGACGCATAAGGCACGTTAAGCTTTCGGCTAAAATGCCAGCTTCCAAGATTGGGCGAAACGTCGTGGCCGGCGCGGAAAACAAGGGACCGAGTTTTTGTCGTTTGGAAAGCCGTGCGGGTTTCTCAGCTCAGTTCTTGTTCGTGACTAAAATGGCCCCGTCCCGAGGGGGCTATTATCCGACCCTAGCCTCCGCAGTGCCCTGCATCGGTTCTAGCAGAATGAATGAACCGTGACTATGACAGTTGACGAGCATGATTCTCCCCCGCGAAGAAAAACAGGTGACCGGCAAATCAAGCGAAGCGAATAAGAGGGACTCAAGGGGGCGTGAAAGCGTGTACGCACATTGCATAACCAAGAGAACTCCGCTAGGTATCAGGAATCGAGTAGAGATACAGCTAGAGTGAGAACTCACTTGTCGTGGCAGCCGAATTTGAGGCAGCTGTCTCCCTCTTTAAGAATGTCAGGATGCACTCAATCCTCGGTTGGCCTTTAGCGGCGTATCCTTTTTGCTTGGCTTCAGCCAACAAAGCGTCATAGTTATCCCCTTCTTCCATTATCAAGGCTAATGTGTATACGCTGCTAGTTCTAATCAACTCGATTGACTATTGTGATTATGATGCCCTCAACCAGTTTTGTGCGTACCCACAATGGGGTGTTAGACAGGGTGCGTTCCAGGCTGAGCGCCGTTTATATAGCTTTATTTATTTATTTATTTATTTATTTATTTATTTATTTATTTATTTATTTATTTATTTATTTATACTGCGATCTTTGTTCAAGACCTTAGCAGGGTGGGAGAACGTAATTTACAGGAGTAACTTTCGCGGAAAAAACACACACACACACAAACATACACAAAATATACAGAAAATAGAAAAAGGTGCATCATGTGAGCTTGAAAAAGCATTGCGTCGCGTTAGCCATCAGCGAAGCTACAATGGACGGTGGGTTGCTGCGAGAGCAAGCGACAGATGCCGCGAAACGGCGCGTCAACTTTGACTCAGGAAAAGGAGGAACAGAACGGTGAGGGAGCTCCCGACAAGGCCAAGGCTCTGCCGTATTGCTTTATCCCCGCACCTGTGTCGCACATCGTCCGCCCTCTCGCCCTCTATCTTTCGACCAGTTTCGTTCGCAGCCAACCGAGAGCAACTCTTCCAACCACAGAGTTCTATGATGGCCCCGTAGAAGTGTCGTCGCTAACGCTCTGATTGCGGCCATGAGTAGCCGAGCAACGGAACTGAAACAAGGCCGCGAACAAAAACGCTCGTAAAAGGGTAGTAACGGCTGTATTTACTAACTCCTTACGAACTTTACTACCCCTCAGAACGGTACGTAGGTCCTGCCACTAAGTGTGGAACAGTCAAGACCGTGCACTTAGTAACTGCTGCTGGTTCGATACTAACATTCACTGAAGTAACAAATTCTATGAATTATTGAACATGAATTATTGAATAACTACAGCTCTTTTCCCACACCAAATCAAGATTAAAACGTTTTTTTTGCAAATCCACATGCTGTCTTCTATATGCTCTCATTAAAATGATGATGATGATGAAGTGGTTGTTGGGGGGGGGGGGGAGGGGGGACAGAGGCCGGTAACTGTCTGGCGTTACGCCGACACCTCAACCGGCCGAACGGAAGCAAGGAGGGTGGGAGAGACGAAAGAGTAGGTAAAGTGGGGGGGGGGGGGGATGGAGTAGGGAGAAGGTGAGTGGCAGGTAACATGAGTCGCACACGTAAATTTCGCAGTACAGTGGGGCAGGCGGGGATGACAGGGTGTTACAACAAGGTTGGCGGTTGGTAACGAATACAAAATAAGGACACAGGGGGACATACCAGAATTAGCTGGTGGCGTAGGGAACGGGGTAGAAAAACTGGGGGGCACAACAGAATCGGCAGAAGACATCGGAGACAGAAAACAAAAACAGAGGGATACATCAACTTTAGCAGGTGACGCCGGAGTAGAATAGCATGGGGGGACTCTGCAGAGAATAATACTAAAGAGAAAACAGTGTAAAGTATCAGACATTGGATACTGCGTGGGTTAACAGGGGGCCCCATCGCGAGTTGCGAGTGTAATCAGTATCATATGCAGGAGCCGCGAAACAACTGGGGGGGAGACGTAACAGCAGCAGCTGTACGAGCGGCAGATAAAGTCGACGACTGTGCGCTTGGTACGACCAGCGCTGCAGGGGGAGAAAACAATAACAACAAATGGTATGGAAAGAAAAAAAAAGTGTAATAATAGTACTATAAAGGACAGTGTAGAGTGTAAGACATTGGTTACTGCGTGGGTTAGCAGGGGGCCACATCAGAGTTAGCCAGCTGTGCTAGGTACGGCCGACACTGCAGGGGAAGAAAACAGTAGCAACAAATGGTATAAGAATAATAAGAATAAGGAACCTCGTATAGCGGGTTGCAGGGGTACATGACAGTGGCAGCAGGATATAGGTGGGGCGGATATAAGTGGGGATAGCTGGTAAGCGGGGAGCAGGGGGCGTAATAAGGGGCTTGCGGGGGTAAATACTAGGTTTGTTGGAAAGGGATATATGGTTGTTATGGACAGGTACAGCACGTGAGCGGTTGATATAGTCGCTGGTGATGATGTGTAAAAGGTCGAAGAGGCGCGCACCGTAGGCAGAGTGTTCGTAGTGTTCAGTTGTCTGTGGCACAGGATAGTTTGAGGCAGGCTGGGTGTGCTGGGAGGCGCGTGGGCACGTTCCTGCCAGACCGCACTGTGTCGCACACACACACACACTCATTCACACGCGTTCCGATGCGGGCACCGGGCCAGGAAAGTTTGGGGGGAATGTTCTTGGCTGACGGTTGGGGCCCCGCACGCCGCAGGGGGCACGGAGTTCGTGCGGCAGCAGGTCCGAGGGGCCGCACACGGAAGCGCCGGATCGTGCGGTGGCGGCCACGGGGGGCCCCGCACGGGAGCGCCGGAACGGGGGCAGGAGGGAAGGGGAGGAGGAGGAAAGAGAAGGGGGAAGGAGAGCGACGGCGGCGGGCCATTGGCCTCTACAGCAGCTGGGCCAAGCCGGTGGCGTGCAAATACTGCAGCAGTGCGGTGAGTGCCGCGCCCCGTCCGCGGGAGGCCGAGGGGAATAGTAGTTCCTCCCGCGTGCTGCACGCAACTCCGAGGGCAGCGTAGCGCTGCAGCATCTTGGCCCGCTCGGTGTGGTGGAGGCTGCAGCGTAGTAGGGCGTGCTCCGTGTTGTCGAGTTCGCCGCAGTGCTGGCAGTTGGGGGAGGCGGCCCGGCCGAAGAAAAAGCGGCGGGCCGTGGAGAACGCGCTGCGCGTACGGAGACGAAGCAGTAGGCTGCAGTCCGCGCGGCCGAAGGTGCGGCTCGGGAGGCGCCCCGGGGAGTTCCCGTTGGCCAGTCGCGGGTGCGGATGTTGTTGTTCTGCGTGCTTCGCCACCCAGTAGCGCGCCTCGTCCCCCTTGGTGGCCGCTTCATAGACGGCCGTGTCCGCCGAGTGGGCCGCCTTGGCGAGCGAGTCGGCCAGCTCGTTGCCCGCCAAACCCACGTGACCCGGCACCCAGTGCAGCGAGACGCGTCTCCCCTCTGTATGTAGGTCACGCAGCTTCTTGGCGAGCTGCCGCACGAGCGGCCCATGTTTGTGTGGGCTTTGCAGGCGCAGGAGAGCCGCCCGGCTGTCGCAAAGGATGACGGCCTGGAGGATGTCGCGGCGTTCCGCCAGGGCGTCCGCCGCCAGGTGCAGGCCTACCAGCTCGGCTGTTGTTGAGCTGGAGGCAAAGCTGAGACGGCGCTGCACCGTTAGTTCTAGCTCGGGGACCGCGCAGGCGGCGGCGGCGGAGCCTGGGGGGCCGGGCAGCACGGAGCCGTCTGTGTACATTTTTACTGCGCCTGCGTAGCGCTCGTGCAGCAGACACGCGACCTCTTGTTGCAAAGCGCAGGTGGGGGTGGCGCGCTTGCTTTTTACGCCGGGGATCGTGGTGTTGATGTGCACACCCGCGTCGCGCTGCGGTGGGGGGGGCGGGTCTGTGGGTGGCGGGTCTGGACCCACGAGCTCTTCGTACTTGGTTAGAAGCTGGAAGGCTTGTGAATGGGGTCGCTGTCGAAACCGCTCGAGGAGGGTGTGGCCGTCTGGGGCGAGCTTCAAGCGCGCGATGAAGTTGAGCCCGTAGCGCAGTGCGATGGATTGCAGGGGCCACGACCCGGCCTCGGAGAGGGTTTCGACGATGCGGGAGTGGTTGGGGAGGCCGAGGCAGAGGCGAAGGGCGGCGCGGTGTTGAAGTTCAAGCTTCCTCCAAGTTGCAGGGGTTAACTTGGCCTGCGGGAGCGCGTAAAGCACACGGCTGACGCCAGTGGCTGTGTACATACGCGCGGCCAGCTCCGGGGTGCAGCCACGCCCACCTGCCACGATCTTCTTGATGGCTTGTAAGGCTGTGGCGGCCATGGCTCGGGCAGCTTTCAGGTGGGGCCGCCAACAGAGCCTGTTGTCTAGTGTGGCCCCCAAATACACCACCTTCTTTTTCCACGGCAGGATGACACCGTTCAGTTGGAGCTCTTTGGTGCGCTTCTCCATTCCCGCCGTGGGGTGGTATGTGAGGGCCACAGTTTTGGTGGGCGATACCCGCAGGCCGAGTTCTTGTAGCTTATGCGTTGTGTATGCTTATGCAGATCCTGCTTATGCAGAGCAGGATCTGGCATCCTGCTCTGCTTTATTTCTTCCGAACTCATAACTGCCCTTCCAACATTTACAACCTCCTGTCTTCGTTTTTGAAAGGCCGTACAGTTCACTACAAGACGTTTTCGGGAGAGATACAGGCAACGACAACAAAAGGCAGCCCTCAAGGATCTCCACTGAGTCCTTTGCTGTGGAATGCCTGTCTGTATGATTTACTCCAATTGGGAATGCCAGAAGATGCGTACATACAGGCATACGCTGATGACACCATAATTCTAATAAAGGGTCGTACGAGAAGACAATTGGAAGCCATTGCGGAGGAGGCGCTGAAGAGAGTACATCGGTGGTGTCAAGGCGTCAAGTTGGTACTAAATCCCGCAAAATGTGCCTGTCTGCTCGTATCTCGTGGGGAGCGAGGAGCCATACGTAAGCCTACCGTGAGACTGGGCGGGGTCAGTATTAAGCACGTAACCGAACTAAAAATATTAGGGGTCATGTTTGATCGTCACCTGACATTTGTGGCTCATACAAACTACTTGAAAGAACGTATGGAAAAAATGACGGCGGCCTTAACGAAATTTGCCCGAATGCATACTTACGTGAACAGAAATCACTTGCGAGAACTTTATCTACACGTGGTACTGCCCGTGGCAACATATGCAGCTCCTGCGTGGTGGTACACACACCAACACGACAGCTTGCAGGCTCGTGTGCATTCTCTAATGAGATCTCCTTTATTTGCCGTTACAGGAGCATACACCACCACTCGCACTGCTGCCCTCGAGGTGATTGCAAATGTTCTGCCACTGAGCATTCACCTGGATATTCAAACTCGATTATTCCTTCTGTTTCACCGGCACCAAGCCATTACGTTTCACACACTTACAGTTAACCCGTCTGAAATTGACTTTCCCATTGACTTATCTTCAATTCATCCGGCACGACGAACTAGCATTCCCTACCAGCGCTTGAGCGTCCAACAGGTACCTCACATCATGTCACGACCGGGACTGCATGCGTATACAGATGGCTCCCACACTTCTACGTCTGCTGGTGCTGCATTTGTCGTTTTCTCAGACCTTGAAACCATACAAGCCGTCCAAAGATTCCGCTTGGTTTCCCCCACTAGTTCTTTCAATGCTGAAACAATAGCCCTGCACCAACTAATCCAGTATTTCTTCTGTAACACACCCACTTCCCCGCTGCACATATATACAGACTGCCTCTCTCTACTCATGGCACTGAACAACCCTTTCACCATTTCAAGCAGCATCCAAATCCTCAAGGATAACATCAGCTCTCTTGCATCCATCGTACCAGTACATATGTACCACGTCCCCAGTCACTCTGGAGTCTGGGGAAATGAACTTGTTGACATCATAGCAACTCACGCCGCAACGCGAGGTGTAGATGTGCACGGTAAAATCACTAAGCACATGGTGCGTTCTGCTTTACTAAAAGCTGGTCGCTTAGTTTGGCAGAATTCCTGGTCGACCAATCACTGCAGTACAGAATTGTATCGATGGACCCCGAGTGTTTTGGATATACCGAGGTGTTTCCCGCCCCCCAGGAAATTGACCACATTGTTAACAGGCCATGGACGTTTCCCGCACTACTTTTACCGCCTCCAATTACAGAACAATTGCCAGTGTTTTTGTGGACATAGTGCCTCATCTGTGGCTCATTACTTACTGGACTGTGTTAAAACAAGACCCTACATCCACAAATTGCAGAGGCTCACAAGGCACCCCCTTGAACCACCACACCTGAGATCTCTACTTAATGACAACGCTGCAATTAAAATCCTTACAGACCTTGTGGACTACGTGGCTAGGTCTGTACCAGAAGTTTGACTGCCTCGCCTGTCTTTCTGGAAGCCAACTTTAACAAGAGACGAAGTCATAAGCGGTCACGTGACTTGTGTGGTGTTGTGTTGCGCAGTGTAATACAGCAGTGCGGTGATCTGTAGAGACTTTCTCATCGACCTAATACGCGTTAGTAGTGGCTCGTACGTGATCTAAGTGCGGTTTGGTGAATGATGAACTCTAGTTTTGGACCACAGTGATGCAGACACGAAAGCGCAGTGAAGTGTATTTAGAGTGAATGACTGAACAATGTGAAAAGCGGTGCAAACTGTAGTGCGCGATAGTCTTTACTTTACCGCCGAGTACTGTTTATTTGAACTGTGTGGTTTTCTGTCACTTCTAGCCGGTTTATTTCTGGTTGATTTGTTTTAGAGTGATCGTTGTGTCCATGGGTCTGCATGTGGTGAAAAAAGGGTCATTAATGCACCAACTAATTTCGCATAGTTCTGGAACTCACTGTAAGGACATTGTTCTAGTGGACTGTTTTGCATGTATTTTTGTGTGTTCTCATTTTATAACGCTTTTCAACTTTTTCGCAACTTCACTGTCATACTGTTAGATTTAAAAAAAATTAGCTCTGATGTATAGGATTATTTTAGTGTGTGTGTAACAGTAGCGCCTTTGGATGTGGAGTGTGATTTTTTTTTCTTTTTGTCAACATCGAATCGGCTTTTTTCTAAAAGTATTTTTGGCCTAGTGCCTATTTTATTTATTTTGAATTGGTTTAAACCTGCGATAGCTTTGTTGGTGCGGGTTTTGTCCTCGAATTTTTTTTTTAGTTTTTTCTTTTAGTGTGTACATTAGAGGACAGGAAATAAATGGGAAATGGGGTGGTATGTGAGGGCCACAGTTTTGGTGGGCGATACCCGCAGGCCGAGTTCTTGTAGCTGTCCGCCGACGATGTTGAGGGCCACCTGGATGGCTTCGCGGGCAGCCTCCCGCCTGCCCGTGTGGGCGCTGTTCCAGATGGCGATATCGTCGGCGTAGAGCATCATGTGGGTCGGGATGGGGTCGGAGGAGGGGAATGCTGCAGGAAGGGTTGATAGGGCCAGATTGAAGATGAAGGGGGGCAACACGCTGCCCTGGGGCACGCCTGCTGTGACGGGGCGGGCCGAGCTGAGGGTTTTTCCCACGCGCACCTGAAGGTGGCGGTTGCCTAGGAAGGCGTTCAGGTATGCGCGCATCCGCCCCGTCACTCGACAGCGGTCAAGCGCGGCATGGATCGTCGTGTGGGGGAGGGCGTCGAAAGCTTTCTCCACGTCGAGCAGGACCAAAAACATGGTGTGCTTGATTCCCTTGGCCTGCTCAAACGTGGAGACGACGTCCGCGGTGCAGTCAGCCGTGCTGCGCCCCCTTTTGAAGCCGGCTTGCTGCTCGGGGCTCCATTTGTGCTCCCCCGCGAGCCACTCCAGCCTTGCCAGCACCATCATCTCCAGCAGTTTTCCTACCGCAGAAGTTAGAGAGATGGGCCGGTAGGAGCCGAGCTCGGATGGTGGCGTGCCGCGCTTCAGGATGGGGCAGACGTGCGCCAGGGTGAGTGAATTGGGCAGCGTGCCCCCCTCCCACAGCGTGTTGAAGTAGGTCAGGAGCCTCTTGCGCTGCTCTTCATTGAGGTTCCTGAGCGCCTGGAAGGTTATTCCGTCGGGGCCCGGGGCGCTCTTTCGCTTCGCCCTCGCCAGCGCACCCTCCAGCTCCTGCTCCGTAAAGGGTTCATTCATGACCTCGGCCGCGCGCGCGTCGGGGGCCGAGAGGGATGGTTTGTTTACGTTCGGCGGCGCGCGGTCGGCGGAGGCTGGGGGGGGAGGAGGAGGTGACGTGCGCGGCGAAGGCCTCGGCCACTTCCGCGAGGGGCTTCCTTTGGGCGATGGCCAGCGAGAGGAGGGGAAGCTTGCCGGGCGAGGGGGGCTGGTTGAGGGCACGTAGAAACCCAGCTCTCGCGCCGCTCTCTTCGCGTGGCGGCGTAATACGGCGTCGATTCTGTTGTACAGGGTCCATTCATCCCGCGCGCCGGAGCGGATGGCCTGGCGTTGCGCTCGCTGTCTCGCGGCGCGCAGGTTGAGGAGTTTCAGATCCGGGGCCGGCTGGAAGGGGGCCGCGTGGGCCGTTGTTGTGGCCGCTTTGAGGGACCGCTCGAGCGCGCCGAGAAAGTCGTCCTGTTGGTGTTCGGAGAGCAGTTCTCGGAAGCGGTCCCAGTGCGTCACGGAGAAGACGCGGCCTCGTGCGGCGCCCCCGCTTTCTGGTTCCATTACAATTGGTTTATGGTCCGAGCCCCATGTGCTGGCCTGAGGCCTCCAGGAGTACCTGAGGTGTTCAGATGTAAAGGCGACATCGATGCACGACTGCCGGTTGTTGCGCTTTACGAATGTTGTTTCCCCGGTGTTGATGGGGGCGAGCCCGCAGGTGGTAATAGCGTCAACAAGCTGAGTGCCGCGCTTGTTGGCACGCCTGCTCCCCCAGCTGGCGTGGTGTGCGTTAAGGTCGCCGCACACGATCTTATCACGCGTGCAGAGAGCAGTCAGGGAGCACAGCTCGGCAGGGTCCCAGTCCCGGTTGGGTGGCACGTAGGCACTCACCACCGTCGTCTCGGTTTTCCCCATGCGCGTCGTAACGGCCACGCATTCGAGGTGATCGCTCCGGGGGCCACCAAGGTCGACCCGAGCGTGCGGGATGGACTTTTTGATGTAAATGGCTGCTCTCGTGCGGCCGGGGGCGTGCGCGGTGTTGTCGCAACGCTTTAGCGGGCAGTGCGGCTCGGCGCATTTCGTCGCACAATGGTAGGCGACGTAACCTGGCAGTCGGCATTCCTCAGGTAAGGTGTCTGTCTCCTGGAGGCACAGGATGTCGTACGGATGATGTAGGACCCGCGCGTAAAGGTCATCGTGGCGCCTGCGGAGTGAGTTGCAGTTCCATTGTAGTATGGAGGGTCTTGTTTTTGCTTGGGCGCGGGTGTTTGGAGTAGGGATGTTATTTTCCATTTTCGAGGAGTTCGATGTAACTTGTCAGATTTGCTATCGTTTTGCGTGCTTCATCGAGTAGTACAGCCGAGGGGGCTGGCGCTCGCAGCCGGCTGGCGTAAGATGGTCGCTCCAGTGACGGGGGGCTAGCGGGCCGTTCTCGTTCAGCTGGGGGGGGGGGGGGGGGGGGGGGTTGGATGTGCGCTGTGGGAGGTGACAGCGTTGCGGTCGGGCGCGCGGGACATCTTGTAGCTGTTGCCCAGTGGGTCCCCCCGCAGTTGCAGCAGCGGAGCCCTGGGGCCGCCCAGTCTTGTGTGGGGTGGGCGCCAGCACACCTGGCGCAGCGAGCCGCGCCCCTGCAGGCCGTGCGGACATGGCCGAAGTGGTAGCAATGCCCGCATTGGAGGTTGCGGGCAGTCAGCTATGAGTAGCGAAATACAGTATTTTATTCTGTTCAAGTTTTCTTTTGTTTCTTTCCCCAACGATGTAAATTTATACCATTATAGCGATAAGGTGCCTTTTTCCGCTTTATTACGTTTTTTTGTGGAAATTTTATTTTTATTTTCTTATTTACCGGTTTCCCAAAATTCTGTCCGACAAATTATTCGCATTTACGCTATTTTAACTATTAAATGTGCTACTTCCGCCAAATATGCATTTTTGTGTAAATGCAGGGCGTTACACGTTCCTGGCTGTGGGGGTACTCGGCAAAGAATGCTACACATTAAAATACCGCGTGCGTGGCACATTTAGGCCATGATTTCCTTGTGATTGGCTGTAACGTCTGAAAGTATTTTAAATCTTTGGTAGAAAAAATTAAGTCGCACGTTCGCAACGTTTGTTTGTGCCTATCTCTTATGGGAACAAGCCATTTTCGGTTGCTAAAATGCGAAAAGTTTCACAAGCCTTCATCGCTGTGAATTGTTTGTGAAATTGCAGCAGCTGTTATTCTGCCCAAGGTGCTGTTTATAACTGTTTACTTGCCAAAGCTATGTTACTTTAGACTATTAATAAGACAGACGTAGGTGAGCGTAAAAACATTTAGTGCAAACCCGTGCGGTGGGGTTCGTTGTCCCATGATCGGTGACCGCGCCGATAAGCGATTCTTTTAATGCATAAGCATTTTTTGCCAATTACCCCTACCGTCAAAAATGTAATGTATTGCATATGCTCAGGAATGCGTGATTGACGAAGCTCAGAGATTTAATCGCTATAAGAGGCCAAACGTTTCACGACAAATATACTTGCTCGCTAACTGGGCGTTTCTAACAGGTCTGTCGCAACCAAAATCCATCGGGGCACTTAAGCCGGCGCATGGCCGTTGAATGCGAAAGCATTGCGGCTTTCCTTGGCGATACTTATCGAAGACTTCTTGACTGATACATTACGCGTAAGTCATGCTGGTTACGCGAAGCTGCCACAGCACAGACTTTCACAGCTTCTCAGAAGGGAGTTTTGAATGGTGGTGCAGATTGGTAACCCAACGAAGACGACGAAAGGAACGCGGAAAAAGAACCGCAAACAGGACGTGGCTTCAATCTGAACCACGCGCTATAGAACCATGTTTTATGTTCCTGCTAAGCTTCTGTCGGCTTAAATAACGTCGTGTAGGCCGTGATTTTTTTCCAGCCTTCCTATAAGGTATAAAATACGTTGGTATTATTACATTAGGTACCTAGGGAGACCGGAACACCATTGACTGCGAAAAACTAAAGAGCGAGCCCTTCATTGTTGTCTGAGCGAACCGTGTCGGCTTACGAGCTCGGTACTCCTTTACGCTCAGGATAGCCTCGTCACGAGAGGGCTCTTCTTCAGCCCAAGCTCTCGTCCCCTTCCACCCGCGTCAGTACTGGCACTATACCAAGGCAGTTGACGGACGTGATTCCTCTCAACCAAGGCAAGAGCGAGTCGCGCGCATTGAATAACAATAAATCAAGGCGGCATGAAAACTTTTACGCATGTTGCGTAACCACGACAGCTTCGCGCGGTATCACGAACCGAATAGCGATACAAAGAGCGTGTAAACTCACCCGTGCCGGCTCTCGCGGCAGCAGCAGTTCTTTTGATGTAGGCTTCGAGGCGTTCCTTCGTCGGTCGCCCTTTTCCGCGGTAACCCTTCCTTCTGGCTTCGGCAAGCAATGCGTTATACTCGTCCATATTTTCGATCTCTTGCCAGCTTGTTCGAGAGCGCGAGCATGACGGTGAGGATGACGATGATGGCGAATACTACTACCACCACCACTATTATTATTATTATTATGATTATTATTATTATTATTACTATTACTATTATTATTATTATTATTCAAGTGTTTCTACTTCTACAGATTATCTACGGCTTCTACTCCTACAGATTATCCCGGTGGCTTCGCTGTCCGATCAAGTTCGTGATTTTCTGGACCTGGGTGGCCTGCTGACGCATACGAAACTTCGTCGCTTCTTCGTTGGCGCATCTGTGCCTGTTCTTCGCCGGTCCGGACCATTCTGCTTTATCTGGCGGCAGTCTGCGCAGCAGCTGGAAACCCAGGCCATGTGATCGTCCTTAAAAGGGGGCGGATCTCGGCGGTGCTTCGCAGTCGGCGGCGAAAGTTTGCCACAGACTGACGGCTTCTACTCCTACAGATTATCCCGGTGGCTTCGCTGTCCGATCAAGTTCGTGATTTTCTGGACCTGGGTGGCCTGCTGACGCATACGAAACTTCGTCGCTTCTTCGTTGGCGCATCTGTGCCTGTTCTTCGCCGGTCCGGACCATTCTGCTTTATCTGGCGGCAGTCTGCGCAGCAGCTGGAAACCCAGGCCATGTGATCGTCCTTAAAAGGGGGCGGATCTCGGCGGTGCTTCGCAGTCGGCGGCGAAAGTTTGCCACAGACTGACGGCTTCTACTCCTACAGATTATCCCGGTGGCTTCGCTGTCCGATCAAGTTCGTGATTTTCTGGACCTGGGTGGCCTGCTGACGCATACGAAACTTCGTCGCTTCTTCGTTGGCGCATCTGTGCCTGTTCTTCGCCGGTCCGGACCATTCTGCTTTATCTGGCGGCAGTCTGCGCAGCAGCTGGAAACCCAGGCCATGTGATCGTCCTTAAAAGGGGGCGGATCTCGGCGGTGCTTCGCAGTCGGCGGCGAAAGTTTGCCACAGACTGACGGCTTCTACTCCTACAGATTATCCCGGTGGCTTCGCTGTCCGATCAAGTTCGTGATTTTCTGGACCTGGGTGGCCTGCTGACGCATACGAAACTTCGTCGCTTCTTCGTTGGCGCATCTGTGCCTGTTCTTCGCCGGTCCGGACCATTCTGCTTTATCTGGCGGCAGTCTGCGCAGCAGCTGGAAACCCAGGCCATGTGATCGTCCTTAAAAGGGGGCGGATCTCGGCGGTGCTTCGCAGTCGGCGGCGAAAGTTTGCCACAGACTGACGGCTTCTACTCCTACAGATTATCCCGGTGGCTTCGCTGTCCGATCAAGTTCGTGATTTTCTGGACCTGGGTGGCCTGCTGACGCATACGAAACTTCGTCGCTTCTTCGTTGGCGCATCTGTGCCTGTTCTTCGCCGGTCCGGACCATTCTGCTTTATCTGGCGGCAGTCTGCGCAGCAGCTGGAAACCCAGGCCATGTGATCGTCCTTAAAAGGGGGCGGATCTCGGCGGTGCTTCGCAGTCGGCGGCGAAAGTTTGCCACAGACTGACGGCTTCTACTCCTACAGGTAGTCAAAGTATTTTGTTCATTTAGCCTGTTTTGCTTGATTTTTGCCGCTGACTGCACTGTGCTACTGTCTTTTTGGGGGTGTTATTCACTATGTCGGACCAGGACAGTTGTATTGTGTGCCATGAACTGATACCGGATGATGGCAAATTTATGAAGTGTTCGGAATGCAACCACTGTTATCATCTCGGCCAAACATGCTCGGGCATTGCTTCTGGCACTTTTACAACTATGGGTCAGGCAAAACGAGACGCTTGGGTGTGCAAGACGTGTCGTTCAGTGAAGAAGCGTCAAGGTCCGTCCTCTCAGTACGATGGTTCTCAAGCCGGTGACAGTTCTTGCTCCGAATCTGCTTTGCTGTCAGAACTTCGGGAGATCAGGAAAAGTTTAGAATCTCTACCAGAACTGCATGCAAAAGTAGATTCGCTGCTCCTCCTCAGAACGGAATTTGTAGGGCTGTCTAAGCATGTCCAAGAATTGCAGGAATCGGTGGAATTCACCTCCAAACAGTATGATACCATACTAGATCAAGTGAAAGCTAACCAACAGCAAATGTCGAAAGGGGAGGGAGAGATCGATGCCTTGAAAAAGACTGTGTTTGAGCAAGCAATGCAGATACAGCGGCTACAGGAAGACCAGAACGAAAGCGAACAGTACAGTCGCAGAGCAAACCTGGAGATCCATGGTTTGCCTTTCGAGAAAGATGAAGACTTAAAAGATGAGCTTTCGAAACTAGCAGTCGCACTGAAGTTGCCGAACTTCTCTCTCTCCGATGTGTTGGCAATTCACAGGCTTCCTTCTAAACGTGACACTGTACCTGTAGTTCTCGTGCGATTCGCGTCACTGTCGGTCAAAGAGTCTTGGTCTGCTACACGCGGTTCACTCAGGCAATTGCACCAGTCTGGGGCACTGCCTAAACTGTTTTTCAATGACAACCTGACAAAGTTCAATCGTGATCTGTTCTGGCACGCGAGGACTGCAGCAAAAGACAAAGGCTATCTCTTCGCTTGGGTGAAGACGGGAAAAATCTATGTTAAAAAGACTGAAGATGCTCCACTCCTCCGAATAAGCAAACTGTCCGACATCGCTAAAATACAATAAACTTCATGGCTCTTGCTTCTAAAGAGATTGCTAACTTCAGCGTCCTACGGGATACGCTTCGCAGCAGTAAATCAGGTCTTGAGTTTACAATTATTAACATAAATATTCGCAGCATGCGTAAGTACTGGGACGAATTCAAACATATCGCTGAATCAGCATCTGAGCTTATAGATGTGTTTGTTATAACCGAAATAAATATTCCTCAATCCTGTGTTAGTTTGTTCACCTTGCCAAGCTACCGTTCCCACTTTGTAACTCGAACAGGCCGCCGAGGCGGAGGCATTGCTATCTTTGTTCGCGATCATTTCGAGGTAACTGATATTGATGTAACCTTCACTCATGCAGAATGTTTAGCTATTCGACTGGCAAATGGCGCAATATCTATGGTACTTTTTACAATTTACCGTCCTCCTTCATGCAGTGCAACTAGATTTTTGCTTGAATTAGGGGAAACGCTTAAAAAATTCGGCGCAGCGGATCAATTATGTTTAGTCGGCGACTTAAATATAAATATATTGTGTCCTGTCCAACCTATTGTTGCTGACTATTTGGGATTGCTTTCGTCACACGGTCTTGAGTGCACTGTAAATGTTCCTACGCGTGAAGAAGTGGTATGTGATAAGCTGGTTACATCGTGCTTGGATCATATCTTTGTCAGGGCCGAAAACTTTTCTTTTGCTTCCTACGTCATCACTAAAAAGTTGGCTGATCATTATTTTGTGGCCTGTCGCCTTTCGGCTAACTCTGCTTCATCTAGAGCATATACGGTGGAAGGAAATTCAGATAGCGACGTTCGTTTTTCTTTCGTGAACAAAAATAAGTTTGATAGTTTGGTGTCTAACTTCAATTGGTCGGCGTTAATGCTGAACGGTTCCCCTGGTACGGTTTATGAACACTTATGTGAACAGCTGAAAACTTTCGAACGTTCCAGCACGGTTTTAGTGTCCAAAAAGCGCCGTAAGGATTGCTGCTGGATAACTTCCGAGGTGATGCAGGCTATCTCGTACAGAGATTGGTTGTGGAAACGGGTTAAGCGGTCACCTGGAGACCATGAGTTGCGCATAAATTATAAAACCGCACGTAACAGGGTCGTCGCCCTCTTACGAGCGGCCAAGCGCCGGCATTACTTTAAACAATTTAATCAACATTCAAAGAATCCGAGGAAGACCTGGTCTCTTGTGAACGCTTTACGCGGTCATGTGAGCAATAGGTGTTCCATTTTTTCATCGTTCCATGATGATCCGATTGATGTAGCAAATGAGTTTAATCGGGCTTTTAGAAACGTACCTGAACCCTCGGAACTTTCTGGTGGGCCCTGCACACTTAAAGACTCCATTCCCTCGTCAGCGTTTTTACCTCGTTTATCCAAATCTGACCTCAAAACCATTGTGTTCAGTTTTCGTTCGAATAAGCCTGCCGGTTTGGACGGTATGTCTATTGATACACTTCGTAGAAATTTCGAGCCTTTAGCAGATGTCGTTCTTTTCATTTTAAATGGCTTCATAAACGGTGCAGATATTCCCATGGCATTAAAAACTGCTATTGTACGTCCTCTCCACAAAGCAGGTCCGAAAGATAATGTGAACTCATATAGGCCCATTTCTATACTGCCCATCCTGTCTCAAATATTAGAAAAATTTCTTCTGGTAACGATGTCCTCCTTTCTTGAAAAATTTTTCGTAATTTCACCTCGGCAGTTTGGGTTCGTTGCCGGACGTGGAACTATTACACTGTTGGAAGAATTTGCGGACGAACTGTACTCCGCTTTTGAATGCAATCTCTTCGCCTGTGCTTTATTTTTAGATATAACAAAAGCGTTTGACTCTGTTTGCCATAAAATATTGTTACGCAAACTATACTTATTAGGTTTCCGGGGGCCGTTTTATGATCTACTAAATCAATATCTATGCGGTCGATTTCAGGTTGTTGCTACGGATAACCATTCAGAATTCAGCACTCCTTTGCCTTTATTAACCGGTGTACCACAGGGTTCAATTTTATCTCCACTCCTCTTCAATCTTTACATGAATGATTTTCCTTCGGCAATTGCTAAATGTAAAGTCTTTCAGTACGCCGATGACACAGTTTTACTTTCAAAGCATCTCAACTATGGAAGAGCGGTAAATGTTTTACAAAGTGACATAAATAACGCGGTACGTTGGTTTTCTCAAAATCGCATTACTATAAATTCCAACAAAACTAAAATGATTTGCTTTCGAAATCCATTGAAAACTACATTGATCAATATTCCTGTATATTTACATGACCATCACCATCCTTGCCAATGTAATGTGGTTGAATATGTTGAATATGTCAAGTATTTAGGGATTTTTTTTGACTGTGCATTGACGTGGCAACACCATTTATCGTATGTTTGTGGTAAGCTTCGTAAGGTGGCGTGTGTACTTTTTAATATGAAAACTTTTGTTCCCATGCATGTTAAGAAAAGTATCGCGCATGCTCTCGCATATAGTGTTTTAAGATATGGCATTACCATTTTTGGTAGCTGTTCTTCACGTTGGAAAACTCGAGTTGATTCTGTCCTGAAAAACATATTAAAATCTATAGCTTATGGTTCTCCTATGTACAATTCTACAGACATTTTCAAAGCGTTGTACTTGCCTTCATTTGATAGTCTTGTTGTACAAACTGTAGTAACCACTCACTTTTGGGAGTCTGATTTTAAGGTTGAAAACAAGCCTGTTAGATTTCTGCGTTCGCAACCTCGTTTTGTTGTTCCTCGTTCACGTACTCGGTACGGTACGGCACGAAGATGTGTTTATGTAGCCAAAATATTTAATGAGTTGCCGGAAGAAATTTTTTCGGCCTCTTCAAAAAGGCAACTTAAGAAAACTTTGAATGATTACATGGTACAGTTTCCTGATTGTTTGTAAATTTTGTATCTCTCATTATACGCATACTTATCTTGTTAGGTGGCTATGTTTTGTTGATATCTAGGTGACATTATGTACTTATTTGCCTTTTTTTTTCTTTCGCTTCGTCGACTTGCCGGGCCCAGTCCCTCAAGCCTAAGTAGGCTTTGACGGGCCCGCTACTCTGTATTTGCACAAATACGGGCAATAAAGTATTATTATTATTATTATTATTATTATTATTATTATTGCGGACGGGGAAGGAGCCCCGCTTGCGGACGTGCCGATGTCGTCGGCGACGACATCGGCACGTCCGCAAGCGGGGCTCCTTCCCCCTGCTCCCTTCGACGAGACTCGCCGCCCGTCGTCGAGAAGGCCCCGGCCCCGCCGTCCCAGCCGGTTGACCTTGACGCCGAAGCTGCCGGTCTCCGCGCGCTCCTCATCGACGCGCTGGACGGAATTTCTTTCCTCAGCGACCAAGTGGCCCGGCTGCGGGAGAACAACGACCTCATGCGCCGGGAAAACGCGCTCTCTTTCGACCGTCTCCGTCAAGAGAGGGAGGGAGACCGCGCCCATTATGCGAAAGTGGTTAGTTCCCTGCGTGCGGAGGTGTGCTCCTTGCGTGCCGAATTGCTTCGTCGCCCCCCTGCCTTGCAGGATGAAGTACGTCGCAGCTCGGAAAAGCCTTCTTTCACGCAAGATGTCTACAAAGAAGTGTCGCCGTCGGCTACGTCGGCTCCGCTGCAGTCGGTGTCTTCGGCTTTTCCGACACTGCCTCCCACTCCGTCCCCACTTTCCCCGCTGCAATCTGTGTCTGTGCTTGATCGTAACCCTCCTACTATTGAGAAGAAGCGCCGAAGCCAGGCATGTGTAGGTGCATCGGACACATGTGGACTCGTAGTCGTTCCGCAGCCGAAGCGCCCCAAAGCTATGTTCGTCTCAAAGCTTTCCCCATCCACCACCTCTGCTAGCCTTAATGCCCATCTGTCAACTTTAGGTGTCTCGTCCTTGAGCTGCCGACGACTGAAGACGAAGTTTGACACGTACGCATCCTTTTATATATCTGTCAGTGAAGAGTTTTTCGAGCGTTTGAATGACCCCGCTGTTTGGCCGAAAGACTGCCTCTTTAAGGAGTTTCGAGGCATGTTTCGCGAAGGCATGCTTCACAGCTCTGAGCGCATCCCGTAAGAAAAGCAATGATGACTAGTACTTTGGATGTGTTTTATCAGAATGTGCGCGGTCTTCGTACCAAGGCAACTGACTTCTTTGGTAATGTTCTGGCTTCGTGTTTTCCGTTAATAGCTATCTCTGAAACTTGGTTGTGCCCTGATATTCTGTCCAGTGATTATTTCCCTCAAAATTACCATGTATATCGTAGTGATCGTGCCTTGACGGGAAGCAAACAAAAAGGGGGTGGGGTCCTTCTTGCCGTCGACAAATCTCTCCCGAGTGTGCTTTGTAGTGATATTCAGAATGCAGATGAGTCTGTATGGGTTGAAATTCTTATCTCTAAAACTGAAAAACTTCTTGTTGGGGTTTTTTACATTCCCCCTGATGTAGCTCCTGACGCATTCAATCAGTTAGTTTCCTCCATTGAACAAGAGCTTATTACTCAATGCAACCGCAAGGTCCTCCTTCTTGGAGACTTTAACGCTCCTGGCGTTCAGTGGAGCCATCTATCCTGTTCCCACCATAACCACCACATTGAACAGAAGGGTAATAGATTACTAGATTTTTCGTCTTTCACTTCCATGGCACAGCATAATCACATAGAAAACTGCAGTGGAAACATTTTGGACCTGTGTTTTTCGAATTTTGATGATGTTAGTGTGTCACACTCTGATTGTCCTTTAGTTAGACCTGACAGATTTCATCCTCCTCTTTCTATTTCCTGTTCCCTTCCCACAATGCTCCACCATTCCGTAAGTTCCTGCAACACGCAACCTCGCTACGCTTTCGCCCGGGGAGATTACGTTGGGCTGTATGATTACTTTTCTGCTGTCCCTTGGTCGACAGTCATTGACGAACCTGATGTCAATGAACAAGTTGACCGTTTTACTGAGATTGTACTTTTGGGTATGAAGAAATACATCCCGCAATATTTACCAAAGAAGTTCAAATTCCCACACTGGTTTTCTTCTGAATTGCGGGATGCCCTTAAACTCAAAGAACGTGCGCATAGAAAGATGAAGCGCTCTGGTGCGAACCAGTTCACTCAGGAGTTTCGGCGCCTACGTGCCTTATGCAAAATGTTGCACAAGCGTGATCATGCTTCGTACCTGGCATCAGTAGAAGCTAAAGCAACCTATCAACCGGGAGCCTTCTGGAAGTACATTCATTCAAGATCTAGTAAAACTAAAGAATCTATTCGTTTACTAGACTCCAACGGCAATGAGGTTGCGGAGGTGGCCGACTGCTTTGCTCGTCAGTTTTCTTCTTTTTTTGGAATTAGCGGTGGCAGTGATAACAGTAGCGCCCCTTGTCACCAGGGCGGTAACTCTGGTTGTTTCCAACTGGATGAGAACATCGTGCGGACCAGTATCAAGCGGCTAAAGCCCTCGCTTTCTTGTGGACCAGATGGTATTCCTGGCGCCATTCTAAAAACGTATGCAAACATATTCGTTCCAGTGTTCACTTCAATGTTTAATAACTGTCTCCGGTCTGGCACGTTCCCTCGCTCATGGAAAATCTCTCGCGTATTCCCTGTATTCAAGTCAGGCCCAAAAACTGACGCCATAAACTATAGGCCAGTCTCGCTCCTTTGTTCTGCCTCTAAACTATTCGAGTTATCTCTTCATATGGTGTTGTCTTTCTCACTTAAACACGTCCTCATTCCTAATCAACATGGCTTTATGCGTGGTCGTTCAACTTCCACAAACCTCGCGTGCTTCATGGAGCAGGCTGTCCCAGCAATCGTTGGTAGAAGCCAGCTTGATGTGGTCTACTGTGACATGAGCAAGGCCTTTGATGTAGTCAACCACTCGTTATTGCTTGCCAAGCTCATTCTGTTAGATGTCCATGCTTCTTTGGTGGGTCTTATACGTTGCTATCTCCAGCAGCGATATTGCTATGTAAGTGTTAACGGTCGAACTTCATTTAGGTACAAAGCAACAAGTGGTGTACCCCAGGGATCTGTTCTGGGTCCCCTTCTTTTCTCCATTTTCATTAACGATGTTGCTTCTGTAATTCAAAATTCTTCTTTTTTGTTGTATGCTGATGATATGAAAATCTTTAGAGAAGTGCGCAATATTCATGACTGTAATTATCTTCAGGCTGATATTGCGTCATTCCATCGTTGGTGCACCAAAAACGACCTAATTTTGAACCCCTCAAAAACGAAAGTTGTCTCCTATAGTAGAAAAACTCAACAGCTGCAATACTCTTATAAAATTGCAAGCACTGCATTGCCGAGGGTGACTGAAATTCGAGACTTGGGAGTACTATTTGATTCTTCTCTGACTTTCTCTTCCCACGTTACACAAATTACCCGTCGCTCTCTTCGATGTCTGGGTGCTGTTTGCAGGTATTCTAGAGAGTTTAAAGGTCCTCTTCCTTTTTTAAAGTTGTATTCGGCTCTCTGCCTACCTCTTCTCGAATACGGCTCTGTTGTTTGGAATGGAACTTGCAAGTCCAATAGTGACCGTATCGAAAGAGTTCAAAATAAGTTCCTCTTTATCTTTAAGCACCGCTTCCGTCATGTGCTAGAAGACGCTAACGGCAGTGTGCCTTTTCTGAAAAGTCTTCCTTCCCTTCGGTGTCGACGAATGCGAGCTGATATTATCTTTCTTTATAAACTTCTTCATGGGGATATTTTGTGTGACGACTTGGTTACACTTATCAATGTCAACTTACCGAACAAACTTTTCCGAACATTTCGAACTTTTAGAACAGATGCTTTAAGTAGAAGACGCTCGTCCATCTGCAGAATACAATGTGCATATAATGAATATTCTGATCGTCTTGATATATTTCAGAGCTCTTTTTCTTTGTTCTCAAACGACTTGAAAACTGTTGTAGCTTAAGTGCCTTTAGTCATTGCAAATTTATGTGCTGTATTTATTTTAGGCAAATCATGTTCTTCTTTGTTTGTTTTTCACATTTCCTGGTTTTGCGTTGCTTGAATTTCTGTAGGTTTGAGTGCCAGTGCTTGTAATGCTGAACTTCTTTCAAAGTTGAAACTTCCGAACATTATGTTATAAAACCTTCGTGTTATGCGTATAACTTATCGCTGTCATGTTCAGTGAGTATTTCCTGTTTTTCACGTGCCTTGAACATTTCGCTGTCCGAGTGTCATGGCTTGCAACGCTAGGTCTCCTGTTTCTTTTCTTTTCTTTTCTTTTCTTTTTTTTTTGCTGTTTTGCTTTCTGAGATTACTGTAACTATCTTTACTTTGTTGTTTCTTTCATGCATACAGTTTTGTGTGTTGTGTTGTCTTGATTTTAGTTTGTTTTTATGTACGATTTGTATATGGTGTACCAGTACCAAGACCCTAGGGTTGTTCCTGGGCACCGAAAATAAAGGTTGATTGATTGATTGATTGATTGATTGATTGATTGATTATTATTATTATTATTATTATTATTATTATTATTATTATTATTATTATTATTATTATTATTATTATTATTATTATTATTAATTTTATTATTATTATTATTACAAACTCTTCTTTTCTTCTCTATGCTGATGATGTCAAACTATTTAGGCACATTAGCGGTGTTCAGGACTGCTGTTCCTTGCAGAGGGATGTGTCGGAATTATCGGTCTGGTGCAGGAAAAACTGCCTAATTTTAAACCCCACTAAAACAAAGGTTGTCACCTACAGCCGGAAAACCCACCGTCTGCTGTTTTCCTACAGTATTGAGGGAGCTGCTCTGCAAAGGGTTGAGGAGATTAGGGACCTAGGGGTGCTTTTCGACAGTACCCTCTCTTTTTCTCCTCATATTAGGCTCATCACCCGGCGAGCACTCCGGAGTCTTGGAAATGCGTGTCGGATTACAAAGGAATTCTCTTCTTCTAATGCTATACAATGCAATATGTATACCACAGTTAGAATATGCTTCTGTTGCCTGGAACGGCATCTCCAAATCTAGTAGTGAATTAATAGAACGTGTGCAGAAGAAGTTTTTATCCATATTTAAGCACCGTCATCACAATCACAGTTTTCATCCTGATTCTGACTTACCCATAGTCCCTTCCATCTCTTCCTTGAACTGCAGACGTATGCGTGCAGACCTTACATTTCTTCACAAAATTGTTCATGGTGACCTTTCTTGCGCAGACCTGCTGAACTGTTTAGAGTTTAGTGTACCACAAAGGCCCACCAGGTCGCATCGCCCGTTCTTGACCGCTGCGCGCAACTCCAATCATTCTCCTGTGCGCAAAATACAGAATTGTTACAACCGCTTCTTTGAACGCCTTGACATCTTTCAGAAATCCTTTACAATTTACCGTACAGCGCTGTTGACTACAGTATGTTAAACATCTATGATGTGTCTGTCGTTATTTTTTTCTCTGGAATTTGGTTTCTATGCGGTTGTGTCTATCCAACTGATAGTTGCCTATTTTCGAAACTGTTTACTGTCATTTGTTCGTCTTATCATTTGTCTCTACACTCTTGCCGTTGTTTTTGTTGTATTACGGTCAAACTTTGTTGCTCTGCCTGTCGTGTGGCCTTTACGGCAGGCAGAACAACATAGGCATCTTCTTTTTTTATTTTTTTACCTGTACCCAGGCTCCGCCTGTGCTTTATTTCTGTCATTTTCACTACTTCAATTTGTGTGTATCTTGTCGCTTGTTCCTTTCTTGCTATATGTTTCTGGTATTTTGTTTTCATGTAACTACCCGTGCGCCAGCACTCAGGCCTCTGGCTGTTCCTGGGCACGTAAATAAACATCATTGATTGATTATTATTATTATTACTATTATTATCTCAGAATATCAGAGAATATTATTATTATATTATCTCAGTTATCTCATAAACCAAAACAGCAAAAAAAAAAAGAAAAGAAAAGAAACAGGAGACCTAGCGTTGCGAGTGTCATGGCTTGCAACGCGAGGTCTCCTGTTTCTTTTCTTTTCTTTTTTTTTGCTGTTTTGCTTTCTGAGATTACTGTAACTATCTTTACTTTATTGTTTCTTTCATGCATACGGTTTTGTGTGTTGTGTTGTCTTGATTTTAGTTTGTTTTTATATATGTTTTGTATATGGTGTACCAGTACCAAAACCCTAGGGTTGTTCCTGGGCACCGAAAATAAAGGTTGATTGATTGATTATTATTATTATTATTATTATTATTATTATTATTATTATTATTATTATTATTATTATTATTATTATTATTATTATTATTATTATTATTATTATTATTATTATTACGTGAGTCCATGCTGCACCTGTCTGAACTTTCCTCGCCCGCATGATCAGTGTTTGTTACCAAAATGTTCGTGGTTTGCGGACCAAATCTGCTGAGTTCTTTTTCTCTATAGCTTCGTCCTCACATAATGTAATCGTCCTTACCGAAACTTGGCTATCCTGAGAAATTCCGTCTAGCGATTATTTTTCCGATAATTATGTTGTTTTCCGAAGTGACCGTACTGGCCCCACTTCTAAAAATTGCGGTGGTGGAGTGCTCATTGCGGTGCACAAGTCGTTGAACTGCCGTCGTCGGTCAGACCTCGAAACTGCTGCAGAATCAGTGTCGGTGGAGGTTCTCGGCGGTAGAAAAAATAGTGTCCTAATTTCCACCTTTTATATACCTCCATCCATAAACTACGCCGAATTTTAGCGCTGTGTCACATCAATAGAGGATGTTGTAATGCCTACCCAGACATTAAATTTCTTATATGCGGGGATTTCAACGTTCCCGGTGTAGACTGGGATGATCGCACTGTCAGACACGATCATCATTACATTTCCCAAAAGGGCTACTGTCTGTTAGACTTTATTTCTTTCACTGGTCTGGAACAAAGTAATAGGTGTAAAAACGTTTGTGGTAATGTTTTAGACCTTTGCTTTTCCAACCAGGCGGGCCTTACCATTTCTCTGTCGGATACCTTGCTGGTCCGTCCCGACAAATATCATCCTGTCCTTCATATCTCACTGCCGTATGTGTCGGGGCAATCGAGATGCTCCGGCCATTCTGCACATCCGACGTACAATTATGCTGCTGGAGATTACGTTGCTTTTTATAACTACTTATGTACCACTGACTGGTCTCTCCTTGTCAAACTTCCCTCTGTTGATGACCAAGTCGAGAAACTTTCTACAATTATTCAGCAAGGAATGCAAATGTTTATACGAAGAACGTCCAGAAAGAAATCTCAATTTCCGAAGTGGTTCTCTGCGGAACTGCGAAAGGCTTTAAAATGTAAAGCCCGTGCTCACAATAAAATTCGCGGGCTACAATCCGAAGCTTGGAAAAAGGAGTTTAAGTATTTCAGAGCCCTGTGTAAAGAGCTGTATGATCACAATCGGTCAGACTACATAGCCAATGTAGAAATCAGCGCTACACGCGACCAGAAAAGTTTCTGGCAGTATGTTCGCTCTTGATCTGCTGGCAAGGTTGCCGAAATCGTTAACCTTCTAGACAACAATGGAAACCCAATTGGAGACGTTCCTAATGCCTTTGCGGATCATTTCAGCTCAGTATTTCCAAAGGGTCAAGCTAACATTTTGTCCAACTCTTCCTCTGCGTCGTCTAATTTCTGCGTTCCCAGAATAAGTGAGGGCGACGTTCGGAAAGCCCTGAACCGCCCCAAACCGTCATTTTCCTGTGGCCCTGACGGCATTCCTCCCGCAATATTAAAAACCTATGGGGAGCTTCTGATTCCAATACTAACCGCAATATTTAATAATTCAATTCAATCGGCTACTTTTCCAGCAGCCTGGAAGTTAGCACGCTTGGTTCATGTCTTCAAAACTGGTGCTAAAGATAGTGCTAGAAACTATCGGCCTATTTCGCTACTGTGTGCGGCGTCCAAGCTTTTTGAGACTGTGTTGCACGATGTTTTAACTTCCAGTGTTAAGGGCATACTAATTTCCGAACAGCACGGGTTTATGTCCGGACGTTCCACAACCACTAACCTGGTTTCTTTCATGCAGCGAGCGTCCGAAGCGGTTCATCATAGGAGGCAGCTTGATACTGTGTACTTTGACCTGAGCAAGGCTTTTGATGTGGTCAGTCACCCATTGTTAATTTCTAAACTGTCACTCCTGAACATAGATAATTCGATTCTTGACCTCCTAATTAGTTACTTGCGTGGGCGGACCTGCTACGTAAATGTTAACGGCCAGCAATCCTATCGTTACTGCGCTTCAAGTGGTGTGCCACAGGGGTCTGTTCTAGGCCCTCTTTTGTTTTCTTTATTTGTCAATGATGTTTCAGCTGCTATAAGGCATTCTTCTTTTTTACTTTATGCTGATGACATCAAGATTTTTAGGGAAGTTTCGTCTCTTAGCGACTGCGGGCATTTGCAAAGAGACGTGGATGCATTTACACTCTGGTGTAAAGAGAACGAACTGATAGTGAACGCCGCGAAAACCAAAGTGTAGTCATACACGCGTAAAACAGACTGCCTGCTTTATCACTACTCAGTTCATGATGTTACTTTGCCTCGAATCTCGATGACAACTGATCTTGGCGTGCTCTTTGATAACCAGCTGACTTTTACACCGCACGTTCGATTCATCAAACAGCGAGCTCTCCGCCGCTTGGGCATGGTCTGCCGGATGCCTAAAGAATTCCGTAGTGCAAAGTCCTTCCTGAAACTGTACTCCACTGTCTGTCGTCCCGTGCTGGAATATGCTTCGGTTGTCTGGAATGGTACATGCAAATCTAACAGCAGGGCCATTGATAAAGTGCAGAATAAGCTGTTGTCCATACTTAGACATCGCTTCCCCCACAAGTATCACCGTCTTCACTCTGGACCACGGTACTTGCAAGTGCTGCCTGAGCTAAAGGCTAGGCGCGATACAGCTGACCTCTTATTTCTTTTTAAGCTCGTACATGGACAAATTAGCAGTGCGCGACTGCTTTCGGAGCTCCAGCTAAGAGTGCCTATTAAAACCACAAGAAAATGTCATCCTTTTCGTACTCTCAGCTCCTGTAACCGACATTGCCCGCTGTTCAGGCTGCAGAGCACGTGTAACTTTTACTCTGCAGACGTAGATATTTTTAAAAGCTCCCTCAATCAGTTCAGTTCAGACACTTCCAGAATTCTTATTCGCTAATATGCTCCCTGTTATTCTCTTACATGGAACTATATGGAATACTTCTTTGCTCTGTCATACTGAATGGATCTTGTTCTAGTTATAGTAACTTCTTTTTACCTGCTTGCCTTACTGTATAGAGAGTATGTTGTTTATATGAGTCTTTTGTTGTTTTCCATTTTATGGATTGCTGTTATAAGGTTACACGATTATCTGTAGTGTGCAGATGTTCTGTTTCATCGGTACAATGTAATTACCAATTCTGTTGTATCCTGTCAGTTTTTGTTTGTGTTCATTGCATGTAGTGTATACGCTATCTACGTTTTGTTGTGGTTTGTACGGTATACTTTGTAATATACATTCTAAAAGTTATTTTTTTCTACTCTTTTATTTTATACGCTGTCAAAGTGTTCTTTCCTTTCACTTTTTGTTTTCGTTTTTTTTTCACCTGTATCCATCTGTGTACCAGCACCAAGGCCTCACGGCTGTTCTTGGGCACAATAAATATACAGGATTGATTGATTGATTGATTGATTGATTATTATTATTATTACGACAAAGACGATGACGGCGACGGGTACTGGTGCCCTCCATGAGTTTGGTACGTACACTATAGTGTACTAGAAGGTACACTGTACACTGTAAATAGTACGCACGCACAAAGGGCGATTGGCCAAGGCACGCTCCAGATTTAGCGCCGCTTAAATAGCGCAAAAATGACCGTTGCGTCACGTACCCTACAAGCTTCTTGATAATGGGACCACGCTGCGTGACTGGTTGAACGGGAAGCCTATAGGATTGTCTGTCAAAGCTTTCCGCGAAAGTCGTTCACCACGATTCCGCTACGTTTGTCGACTACGGTTTGTACCTGCTCACTGGTGGCATTATTCTTGGAGGCAATGAGCACCCTCCTATTTCGACGAGCTTCTGTTCTCGCTTCTGTTCGGCCGCAGTAATCACAGCTTTCCCCTGCAATTCATTTGCCCAAACATCGCCACCGACTTTGAGCGTGACACGAAAGGGTAAAGCGGTCTCCAGCGTTGTTTGTTCGCGCCGCTCAAGGGCGACGCTATGCCGAGCACGGTAGCCAAGCGCCAGCGTTCCGAACTCGTGCTCGTGCCTGCTGCCGTCCCCGTGCGTCCGAACGTGACACTTCGTTGTCGGCCGCTCTATCATTATCATTGCGTTGGCGGTAAATTAGAAATCCACAACAGAGCGAAGGCAAACTCCTTGATAGGTCTACTCAGCCTACTCCTGATAGGTCTCAGCCTACTCCTGATAGGTCTAACAGCCTACTCAGGTCCAGTGCAGGATGAAGCCCTCTCCCACTGACTTCCAACCACTCCTGTCCTGTGCCCCTCGAGTCCACTGTTGGCCGCCGAGTTCACCTATTTCATCCCTCCATCGTCTTATTGGCCCTCCACTTCTTCTAGACCCACCTCTTGGTATCCACTCTGTTACGTTAATTGTTCACCGGTTGTCGGTTCGTCTCATTACATGGCCTGCCCAAGTCCGTTTTTTTTTCTTTACTTGTACTATGATATCTTCTACTCGAGTTGCTCACCTGATTCAGGAAGCTCGTTTCCTGTCTCTCAGTGTTACTCCTATCATTATTCGTTCCATGGCCCGTTAAGCTGATCTACGTTTACTTTCCAGTTGTTTAGTAAGGCGCCAAGAGTTAAAGTATACGTTAGGTGACAAGCGTTAAAATACCGTTTTCGGCGGTTTCGTCCATTTTACGGAATCACGCTTGCTGGATATAAGACATGTTAGCCTTTTGCGACGAGCGCTCCACCTTCGTACATGCAAACGGCGCGCCACCGCCCAAATGGGAATGCGGCGGTAAATCAAAAGTTTGCATTATTGGAAACTTGCTCGCTCTAACCGTGCAACTTATATCCACAGTACTCAATCTATACGATTTCTTTCTGCAAGGATTTATAACTGTGATTGCCTGTGAGCTAACGGGGGGAAATTGTGCCGGAGCTGAATAATTCTTGGCTTTTTTCTTAGCTTAGCTTAGAATTCTTAGATAAAGTTATTTTTCAATACTCCGCATCAAGGTCTTTGGAATTTTACGGGAACAGGTGGCAACTGTATAGTGCATGTAAAATTAAGACATGCGTCGTTAGAAGGTTTCCCTTAAGCAGTTCTACAGGGCTCACAGCAAGAATATTGGCGTCACATTACATAGGCGAGTAGAGCCAGGTATGGATCGTCAGATCCCAAAACGAAGTGCTTTACGGTCGGTGTCAATGTCTGGAATTTGCCGTTGCCTTGTAGATATCTCGAGCTCGCGGTTCACGGGAGTGTGTTGGCGAACCGGTCAAATTAGGTGTATTCCTACTGTGGAATTTTCTCCGTCACTTTTTGTGCAAGGCTGGAATGGCGGACAGTGATGCTTTTCAGCTTTACAATCACAGTGCTTGCTTGCTTTGACGTCGGAAGTTCTACTTCAACTTGTCGGGGCCGATAGTGCAGTGCCACAAAATGAGAGCCCTTTTTGATGATCGACAAATCAACACCTACTCATTTCCGTTAGAAAGACGGATCGAGTAGACGACGCGATCATGCCTACGCTTGCTGTTTACCAAATGCCGCGTTAACAAAATGAAGACCTTTTAACCACTAATGCAGTCTGAACCCTGAAGTTAGGCCACCACAGATACTTTCTACGTCACGATCTATCGATGCCTCAGAATTCATAAAGAAAAAAAGCAATGAGAGCTTGACGCCTTATCACTGAGAAATACATGTGCCCTTTAAGTAGTATACTTTCAAATCAATTAGAATCCACACCCTCTTGTCACTACAAGCAAAGAAACAAATAAAAAACACGTGGCCATTGGGGTCATTCACATTTAAAGAAGTTTCATGGCCCTTGAGGCACTTTTTCATTACCCCTCACACTAACGCTATTCGCGAGCCTTCTGTCAGTCCCCTCTAATTCCTTTTCAGATCGTTCGCTCACTCACTCACTCACTCACTCACTCACTCACTCACTCACTCACTCACTCACTCACTCACTCACTCACTCACTCACTCACTCACTCACTCACTCACTCACTTACTCACTCACTCACTCACCAGCTCACTCACCCATTAGCTCACTCGCTCACTCTCTCACTAGCTTGCTCACTCATCACTAACTAGCTAGCTCACTCACTCACTCATTCACTCACTCACTAGCTCGCTCACTCACTCACTCACTCACTCACTTCGGTCACTCACACACTCACTAGCTCACTCAGTCATCACTCACTCACTAGCTCGCTCATTCACTCATCACTCGCTCATTAGCTCGCTCAATTACTCACTCATCACTCCCTCCAACTCCCTCACTTATCACTTACTCACTGACTATCGCACTCACGCATCACCAACTCACTCACTCACTAGCTCGCTCACCCACTCATCACTCACTCACTAGCTCACTCACTCATTCACTCACTAGATTGCTAATTCACTCACTCATCACGCACTCACTCACTCACTCACTAGCTCGCTCACCCACTTATCACTCAATGATTCATCACTCACTTATTCACTCACTAGCTCGCTGACTCACTCACTCATCACTCACTAGCTCCCTCATCACTCACTCACTAGTTCGCTCACTCACTCATCACTCACTCAATCATCACTCGCTCACCCACACTCGCTCACTATCACTCACTCACTCACCCAATCCACTTCCCTCACTCGCTCACACTCTCTTTCTCTTCCTGCCTTTCTGTTAGCTCTCTCAAGGTCGAGCTTCCTCTGCTTTCACGGGCATGCTATCTCTGCGTCCCAAGCCCTTCTCGAGTTAAAAATTTCTCTCTCCGGCTATCTCACTCCGCCACCACTGGCGAGCTATACACGGCGGGCCGTATCAAAGCCAAAGACACGAAACACGCTGAAGAAATAGCCATCGCCTTGGCGTTCACTAATCCGAAATGTTCCAAGGTGTTAAGTGACTCTCGCTAAAGCGGTCACCAGTTATGCTACAAACAGTGTGACCCCAGTGTTGTGAGGGTGTGCAATACCCTACCCTACCGTCCCCCCTCCGGTCGACACCAGTGACTATAAGATGGTTCCCGGCACACGTGGGCCCATTGAACTCACGAGAAGGGCACAGCAACCGCAACGCGGAGGCGGACCGGACTGCACACGCGCTTACCAGCCGCGAAGCGTCCGAGAGTCCGAGCCTCCCACCAGGATTGCAGGTGCCTGAAGAAACGACACCACTCACCACATACAGAGAGATCCTGGAGTGGTACCGACATAGCCGGAGGACCTTTCCACCACCCCATCCCAAATTAACAAGGAAAGAGTAAGTGGTATATAGACAATTCCAGACGAACTCTCTACTGACCCCAGTGATAGCTAAACATATATGTCCAGAAGTGTATACCAGTGATCTGTGCAAACTGTGTAATAGAGACAGAGCCACTGAGGCCCATGTCTTATGGGACTGCCGAACTCATCCAGAAGAAGCGAAAGGCACCACGCTCCCGCCGCAGCTTACAGCAGCAGCGAGAGATGTCAATTACAAGTCACAACTCCACGCCGTCCAGCTGGTGATGGCTGCCCTGAACCGTCAACGGCCTGAAAGTGCTCCTCCCCCAGAGGACGCGCAAGTAAGCCGTGACAGGGGCCCAGCTATCACGACGTCCTAGGCCGCGTCCCCGCAGCAGGTGTTTTCCCAATAAAGTTGTTTCCTCCTCCTCCGGCTATCTCACTTACGATGAGCACCTGTCAAGACTTTTTGTGAACTAAGGGGCATAAACGTTTTGCATTTACGGTGGGAAACAAGGCGTGGCAATTAGGAGCAAGAGGTACACTTGTCCACGCCTCTATAGCAGCTACTACATTGCAATGCGAGCTGGCAAATGTTCTACCATCAGGAAGTTTAAAGCACCGGAACGCAACCACAGCCTCGTTATCAGCACTCCCCCCCCTCCCGCATTTCTCGGCCTGAACATCCTGTCGCAGGCGGCTGATTGTCACAGGTTCCACTGTATTCGCAGGAGGAGTCCTAAGCCGATAACTAGGGACAAGAGGGATGCGCTTGTAGTTCCCCACTTCTGGGGGTAGCAGCGAAAATCATCAGGCCAACAAAACAATCGGGGTACAACTAGAGAACGACAACAGAAGCTGCTCCCGCGACTCATCACTGCATTCGGATCTCCCTCCGAGCGGCGCAAATAGTGCGTTACTGCGAGTATTCTGAACGCGTCTCGAGTCACCTCCATGAGTTTTTTTACATTCATCTACTTATGAACTACTGCAGCGCAGATAAAAATTACGGGGAAAAAAGCGGACGACGTCACGCATTACGCGCAACCTCCTTTCAAAACGCGCGCGCGAGTTGACACCTGAGTCCTTCGCTTGCGGCGGAGTGATACACTACTTATTAGCTTGCACCCCAGTGTAGATGGATTGTCCAAGCATCGTGTCAACGCGGTTGAAAATCCCCAAGGGTGTTTCACCCTTCCCCCGCACGGGGCACCTTGAGTATTCATGGTGACGGTGAGCAGCGACACCGCGGACCCCCAGCTCCCATACATAAGCCGTGTCCAACCGTGGCGAGGTGTTTAAAGGTGAAGGGTAAAAGCCGTAAACGGTGGCCGTCGGAGCCTTGGTCAAGCTCCGGCCGATGGGCTCCCTGCCTGTCTACCAGGCAGGGAGCTCCGAGACCTCTTTGACTACCAGGGTAAGGTCAAAGGAGAAAGTACCCCGTCTCCCTGCTTTTATGCTATGCCATATGGTATATTCACCCCCCCCCCCCAACCGTGATCGGCCCCCTAAAAGGGGCCGCACCGAAGTATTGTTTCCCCCATTGCCATCTTTGACATTTCCTGAACCAGGTCATTACTCTCGATTTCTTGTCATGGAGTCCTTCAATCCAACCCACCCTCTTGCATCTCAGTCAGTCTTCTTGATCGCCAAGTACCTTGAAGCCATAATAGGAAAATTGTATAAGTGCAAAAAACAAAGGTCTGGTGAACTCCTACTCGAAATAAATGACAAGCAGCAGTCTGCGAAGCTTCTAGCTCAGAGTAGACTGGCTGATCTCGATATCAGGGTCACACCCCATCGGAGCCTCAACAGCTCGCAGGGTGTGATATCCGAGACAGATCTCCTGAACGAAACGGATGCGGATCTCCTTGCCGGCTTGAAGGATCAGGGGTCACTGTCGTGAGACGCATCACTATCCGCAGAGACGACAGGGAGATTCCCACCAAGCACATTATCTTGACTTTTGACCGCGCACTTCTTCAACAACACATACATGCAGGTTTTATCCGTTGCTCCATCCGTCCGTACACTCTTAGTCGCGTCCCGGATGGAGTCCTATTTATATGCGGTGGGCAGTCTCAATACCGTGATATAAGAGGCCCTTACAGAGTTCTTTTCCTCGACAAAACCTCAGGTGGTTGCATCACGCTTATATGCTGCGCCAACGGCCCATGTCACGGCTATAAACTAGCAGACAGCCTGACGCCAGGAATAAAATAAAAAAGGCGGGCAATCGTGAAGCTCCGAGTGATATGTTGGCTTGCGGCGCATGCGCGTATTCCTCCTCACACAATCGCCCGCGAGCTGCTTTTGCGGTGGCCGACGATGCACGCCCGATGACGCGTCGAAAGCCGAAAAACATTCACAAATATCTCGCGCGCACATGCGCAGTAGCAATGGAAAAAAGTTCGCGCGCGGTGAGTTGTGGTACGGTGATTCGTCTCCATCGCGCACGTGCGAGGAATTTCATCGCGGAGCAAACTTTCTTGACCACATTCGCTTCCGCTAACATCAAATGTGTGCTTCTACGTCGGTATAACAGTCGAAACAACTGCAAATGCGATGGGTTTATTAGGGCCACCGGTCACGCAAGCTAAGCAGCGGCGCCATGTCAAGCCAGCTGGTGTGTGTATTGCGGGCATAGCCCGGTTGAACACGAAAGGATAGGTAAGTCCCTGGATTTCTTGGTTTTTTTTTCGAGGGGTGGGGGGGCGTAGACTGTAAGAATTAGTGTTTGCAGACAACTAGTAATGGCCATGAAATTATGCCTTTTTCGTCGTCGTAAGAAGCCCGCGCCAAAATAATTCTCCGATACCCGGGGCCGTACGGTAAAGGTGACGTGCTATATAGGCAGAATTCGGTTTCCCTGTGCGGCGGCCGTTTTCGGATCTAGGCGAAAAATGAAAACGCTTGCACATGTGGGGTACTTCCCTTGCCATAATGAGTACCGTGGTGTCATAAAGAAATTGTATTTTTCTATGTGTTTCATTGTCCAGGCCAAGGCACATAAACCCAATTTGAATTCTGTATTTGCAATTTTCCATGGCCACTGCTTGTCATTTTCGGTAGGCGTAGCGAAAAGTTATGTAACGTTTTTTCGTAACTAGGTTTTCGCGCCGTCGTTTCGGCTAGTGAATTTTCTGGCGCGTTGAGTAGTCTTGGTTCTGCGGCGATTTGTAAAATTCATTACGGTGCGTTTAAGTGGTAAAGTTTTCACATGATGCAACATTCATGAGTAACACCAGCCCCCCTCTTGTTGTCTTCACCACAGCTGTCGTCTGTCTAGAGTGTCAACTCGCGGTTTGCTGAAACATGATAGCATTGGCAGCGCAAACGCGGTGCGTCGCCGGCGTGGAGGTCGCTCGAAGCGGTGGCTTCTAATGTTGTTAAAGATGCGCTGGCTGTTGCTCGGTGCGCGCAATTTACCTATGCTTTAGCCAAAGATATTGCTAGCAATCTTGTTCCATCTTTAAGAAAATGTTTTGCGCCATACTATTGGTGGAAATTGTTTCATAAAAAGAAACTAGGGCACATTACCCTCCGCATGTAACAGTGAACAGAGTTTCTTTTCGACGTGCAATTGACTTGTCTCCGTCAAATAAAATTATGGCAACGTTTTCTCGCACGCCTTTTCACAGAAAAAGCGCTCGGCCTTCCTATGTATACGAAGAAAACGTCCTCTTGGAGAACGTTTGAATCTACAAGAAAGTAAGAAAGAAATAATTGCCTGAACTACAGATGCACTTACCTGATTTATGATAATTTCACATATCTGCTAACGCGTTGGTGATACTTCTGCTGCGCCCCTTCAGGCTATACTGTTTTACCGCCAATAAATAACGCCACTCTTTTGTACCTTGCCACTTATTCACCTGCCGTTTCTTTTCTTCACGCAGTGCCAACACAACAGATTGCTACCCGTGACTCAAAGTTTTTGAAATTTTTACAACGCTGTTTCCATTCCAGTGCGACGAAATTCCAGAAGCAGCAGCTCCCGGGCCAAAGATTGCTTGTGGCGATTCTACAAAGGCCATGTAATCATCGGAAGTGGTGTACCTGGACCATAATTGAAGCCCGAAGAATGTACTTTTTCTTTGTTTGGAAATATATTACATTAAGGACATGAGATACCCGCCAGCTTTAGGCCAAACGTCGGGCGTTATACTAGCAGTAGCCTGCAAAAATGACGAGTTTTCTCCCTATTTTGTAAGCAGCAAGCTGCTGAAAATTCCATAAATGAAAACAATAATTTTATCTTGACAGGTCGCTATTGTGTCTTTTGTGTCTTTTGTGTTCACATTTGTATTTTGGATATCAAATAAAAAGAAAACATCGTTCCTTGGACATGGTGCCATTAATGTAATTTTCATCTCACACTTGTGCATGCTCATGAATTCGAGGATGACAAAATACCTAAAATTTACATACCCAACTCAGTTCTCTGTTCGTGTCCCAAGCTTGTATGAGTAGACTATCGCTTCAAGATCCGGATAGGTTTAAGGTGCAGATACTTTCTTTACAGCTTTGATTCTATCATAGCATTATGAATATAGGGAGTTTTTTTATTTCGTGGTATGTGCATTGAGGCCTGATAAATCAGGTGGCAAAACACTGAGATTATAAAGGTAAAACCTCATTGCATGAGAACTGAGATCATGAAGATGTTCCAGAAGGGCACAAATTAAAAATGTTTTAGGGTAATTGCAGCCATTGCAACCAATTTATTTGTGGCATTATTTTATATGATCTAAACTTTCCATGCACAAGGGTGCGTTCATGCCCAGGTGAAAATACTGAACCGCGACCTTGCCCTTCCGCGTACAATAATAACTCGCTAATAATGGAAGCGCGAATGAAACGAGGCCACTTAAAAAAATCGCATAAACTCAGAGAAATGTCTACTAATGCGCAGCATTCTTATGCCGCTCCTCTTGAGTGTGAGTCTTTTAGAGCCAATTTTCTTTGTTTTTCTAAGTCCTGTCCGTCCAATTATCTCCATTTACCCTATATATACAATTACAAGTGTTACTTGCGCCAAATCTGCATTTTTTGTAAATGAAGGGCGTTACAAAGCTCAGCATTTTCCGTAGTTTTTATACTTTCCTTGTTATGTAGTTTTTCAACATTCTGTTCGAACAATTATCTCCATCTACGCTATGATAACGGTTCAAAGAGGAATTTCCGCTAAATCTGAATCATTGTGGACATGCAGGGTGTTACGGTTCACCATTTTCCGTCATTTTTTTTTCTTTCTTAATTTTTGGTTTCTCAAAATTTCGTTTGACCAATGGTGTTCATTTACGATATTACAGGGATAAAAGGTACAACATGCGCGAAACCTGCATTTTTCTGGAAATGCAGGACGTTACAAGTTACACGGCCGAGTGATTGTCCGGTCTGCGCGAGAAAATGCTGATATTCTTTGTGTGCTGGCGATCCATAAAAGAAAACGCAGTAACTGACCTTCCTAAGGTTCTTTACCTGGGCGTCAACTCAGCAATTCTGCAGGCGTCGCGACACAATGTTAGGTAGATGCAGTGATTTAATATTGGTTCGTTATATTACCAGATGCGTAATTTACTACCGCCCCCCTATTACAAAAACAAAGGTCAAGGTATGTAACCACACCATCAGAAGAGCTACGACGAACAGAAAAAATTCCGTGCACCATTTCATGCTTGGTATACTTGCCACTCGGGACGAGACAGCTCTTATTTTCAGTACGACAGTGCGCCTTACGTGCTAGTTATTTGCAAGCATTGTCATAGGGGGCACTTTCCGCCAATGGCCATGAATACTTTTGGTAACCAGGCAGAAGAACTGTTATCAATTCCGTTTGCATCGATGGAATAAATCCCCGCAAGGCGCATCATACTGTGGAACGGGCACACAGCATGACAAAAGGTTTCCGCTCGTACCAGAGTGCTTAAATTCCCGCAAGCCGTAGTATTATGCTTCTTTGATAGAGCGATTCGAAAACGGTGGTCTAAAGAACGCCACTCGCCACCGAATGTGTTATTTAAGACTCCTGCTTTACGCGCAAGAGCATGCAGAATACTTATAGGCCCATGTTTGAACTCCCGAGCACCCCCTGGGGTGTGGTGCAGTGGTTATGATATCTGCCGCTTGATGTGTTGTAGTAGACCCAGGTTCGATTCCCCGTAGGGTTACGTCTATGTGCTTACATGTCTCGCATGATGTAACATGTGTTAGAGCATTCGTCACGTGGTGCTGGCGTTGGCCTGTCAATGCGAGTGAAAACAAAAACAGATAAAATCGATTCTGGCCGAGTGGCTTTTTTTTTTCTTTTCTTTTTTTGGTGAAAAGCAACAAGGCCGCTTATTTGAGGGGCCGTATGATTTGGGGGCCGCTTCGTAAGTGGGAATAGATTAGCATAACGGGCCGCGTAGAAAAATTACGGCCAGCGGCCCACCGAACACACACCCCGGGGTTTAGGTGGCCCTCTGGTTAGGCGGCCCTCGCGAGGGCCGCTTAAACGCCGGGCCGCGTGTTCGTTGGGCCGCGTGTTTGGCGGACCACTTGCGCTCGAGGCCGTCTGAACCGCGGCTTTATAAGCGGCTTTAAATTGACGCGGTGGCCCGCCTGCATGCGGGTCGTATAACCAGGAATTGACTAAGAGTGTGCATGCCGAACCCGCGGCGCTCTTTTAAGTGCCAGCGGTTCGGGCATGGTAGAAACTGTTGCCGTGGCGGAACGACGTGCGCGAAATGCGCGGTGCATGATCATCCGAGCGACAATTGTCCATCCGATACCCTCTCTTGTGTGAACTGCGGCGGGCCGCATGCAGCGTACTCCCGCAAGTGTGAAAAATTCCAACTGGAAAAAAAGATAATATATATCAAGGTAACTGAGAACATCACCTTCCCGGAGGCGCGAAAGAGGTTCACCTCTTTCCCCCTCGGGAGGTACGCTGACGCAGCTCGCCGGGGGGCGGAGCGGCGTCTGGTGTCCACAGGGACCCAGTTCAGCGAGTCTGACCTGGTCCCGCCCCCGCCCCACGCTGGGTTGCCTCACGCAGCCCAACCCGGAACCATGCCGCTTGCTGAGGCAGCAGCGGTTGTGGTGCAAACCACTTCTGTTGGGACCGGTGCCGCTCCCGCCTCTACCTCCCCGTCCTCCAGTGCGTTCGAGGATGCCGAGGGATGGACACCAGGGGCCCCGCATCGGCTCCCACCGCCACCGCACCGGCCGTGCCACCTCTGGTGCCCCCGACGGTGGCGGCTCAAACGAAGGGCCCCCGAAAGGGGGCCAAGTCCGGGGGGCCTGGTTCGACGGGCACCCCCCGGAGATCTGAGGACGAGATGGACGTCACGCCGTGCTTGCCTGCAACGCACCTCAAGGAGCGGCCTCCGACGGCCAAGCCAGCAGAAAGGACTAAAAAAGCCCAATCAAAGAGTAACAGCCCCGAAAGACGACACATGAACACACACGAACACACACACTCCAGTCATTCTTAAATTTAAATAATGGGAACCGAAAACATCATCCAATGAAACTGCAGAGGCCTCCTTAAAATCTTGACGATGTGTATGAGATTCTGCATGCCAGTCAGCCAAGTGTCATGTGTCTCCAGGAAACACACCTCAATTTTAAACAAACAAATTTCTTAAATAGGTACATGGTATTCAGAAAGGACAGGGTTGGCTGCACCCACTCTTCAGGAGGTGTGGCCATTATCGCCCGGAAATCATTAGCATGCTACACTCTCCCTTTAAACCCTGTCCTCGAGGCTGTAGCGATCCGTACAATAATATTTAATAGATTGATAACGGTATGCTCTATTTACATCTCTCCTGATTTTGCACTTCTGAGCTCGGATTTCGAGGCACTGGTTGACCAGCTACCCGAACCATACATACTAACAGGCGACCTTAATGCGCACAACTCACTTTGGGGCTCCTCCAGAACGAATGCCCGAGGTCGCCTGATAGAGAAGTTTCTTACATCCTCCGGAGCATGCCTTTTCAACAAAAAACAGCCTACATACAATAACTTAGGACACAATACATACTCGCATCTTGACTTGGCTATTGGTTCCACAGTTCTCTTTCCATGTCTTGAGTGGGGTGTGGGCACAGATCCCCATATGGTAGTGACCATTTCCCCACTTCATTTACGTATATAGGTACCGTCCGAGCAGTCCATCTTCCTATAAAAGGTTTAATGAATCAAAAGGAAACTGGAGCATATTCACACAAACATCTCAACTACACCACACATCAATAAAACACCTACACGTGGAGGAAGCCGCCCAACTCATCGCGGCGCACATCCTCGACGCCGCCGAAAAGTCCATTCCCCAGGCCTCCAGTGCGTCCCGCAGCTCAAGGAGGCCCTGGTGGAACGAGGACTGCAGGCGGGCCCGAGAGGCCCAGAACAAGGCGTGGGGTGTCCTTCGCCGGTACCCCACGTCAGATAACGTCATTTCTTTTAAACGAGCAAAGGCTTTTGGGAAGCGAGTGCGTCGTGAGGCAAAAAGGGAGAGTTGGCGCACCTTCCTCACTTCCATCAACCCATACACTGACACACACAAAGTGTGGACACGAATACGCAAACTAAAAGGACAACAGACACACAGCCTGCCCCTGGTTAGTACAACAGGGGACACACTGGAAGACCAGGCTAACACACTCGCACAACACTTCCAACACGTGTCCAGTTCAGCGCACTACACAAACAGTTTCATTAAACACAAAACATATGTACAAAAGAAGTCCCTGCGTGATAACAACAAGTCGCACACTTCTTACAATTCTCCTTTTTCAACTCATGAGCTAAAGGCAGCGCTGACCACATGTAAGCCTTCAGCTCCAGGTGCAGACAAAATTACATACACCATGATTCAACACCTACTCTCAGACACCCTTGAAACACTTCTACATCTATACAATAACATACGGCTTTCGGGGCACATTCCTCGCTCTTGGAGGAAGGCCATAGTAGTGGCTATCCTGAAGGAAGGGAAGGACCCTTCCTCTCTCGCCAGCTATCGGCCCATCACCCTTACAAGCTGCCTGTGCAAGCTCCTCGAGAAGATGATAGACAGGAGACTTGTGTACTTTCTTGAGTACAACGGTCTTCTCGAGGGCTGCCAGGCAGGCTTCAGGGCGGGGCGATCTACAAATGACCGACTTGTCGCCCTTGAATCATACATAAAGGACGTTTTCATTCACAAACAGTTTTGCACAACGGTGTTTTTTGACCTTGCGAAGGCCTATGACACCGCCTGGCGCTACTGGATCCTCAGTGACCTGAAGTCTTTCGGTTTTTCGGGCCATATGCTCAACACCCTTGCTAGTTATTTGTCCGAGAGAACGTTTCACGTGAGGGTAGGTAGCCCACTCTCAAGAGTTCATGCGCAAGAAAACGGCGTTTCGTAAGGTGGAGTTCTAAGCTGCACTCTGTTCATAGTTAAGATGAACTCAGTTGGGAAGGCATTGCCACCTACAATTTCTTATTCAGTGTATGTAGACGACGTCCAGGTATCTTTTAAATCATGCAATATGTCTATCTGTGAACGTCAACTCCAGCTCGCTGTCAAAAAACTTGCCAGATGGGCAGACAAGAACATTTTTAAACTTAACCCAGAAAAAAGCACCTGTGTTGTCTTCTCCAGGAAGCGTGGGATCCATCCGGACCCAGACATTACCCTTAATGGCGTATCGATTCCTGTGAGGAAGGAACACAAGTGTTTAAGTGTGGTGTTGGATGAAAAACTTACGTTCATCCCTCACAATAAACAATTGAAACATAAATGTCTAAAGGCTCTCAACCTTCTTAAAATCTTGTCCCACCAGTCCTAGGGAACGGACTAACAACCCCTGTTACGCATTTTCACAAGCCTAGTGGGGTCTAGATTGGACTATGGGAGTGTTGTGTATAGTTCAGCCACGAAAACAGCACTTAAAATGCTCGACCCAGTGCTTCACTTGGGGCTTCGCCTCTCTTGCGGTGCATTCCGTACGAGCCCTGTACAGAGTCTTTACACAGAGTGTGACAAATGGTGCTTATCACACCAGCGAACCTATGTTGACTTGTTATATGCCTCTAAATTTTCATCAATGGACAACCATCCTTTTAAACCGGTTTGTAATGATACATCTACATCACAACTCTTTTTAAATCGCCCATCCATTAGTGTTCCCTTCTCGCAGATAGTGAGGGACGAGGTTACTATTCATGAGGTCTCCTTTTTAGACACATTCAAATCATCTCACACTGATCTTGTAGGACCATGGCATCTTCGTCCTGTTGCGTGTGACTTGTCTGTATTAAAATACAATAAGAACAGGACACCACGAAGTGGGATTTTGCAGCATTCCATGTATGTGCAGGATAAATACAGGGCTGCAGAGTTTTTCAGTGATGCGTCTAAAATTTTCACTGCAGTGTCTTGTGCTGCGCACGGTCCCAATTTTGAAGCATATAGAACAGTGAATGTAAAGACAAGTATTTTTACGGCAGAAGCATATGGCATTTTTCTGGTTGTAAGTCACATAGTTGAGTGTCGTCCGTACATTGTCATCCGGAAAGTCCTCGAAGAACCATGTAGTTAACCCTGTCTTGAAATCAATTTTGCTGGCGTATTCTTCAAATCTTGAGGTGACTGTGTTGGGTGCCAGGCCACTCTGGCATCGGCGGAAATGAACTGGCGGATGAAATGGCCGCCAATGCTGCACTCCGAAACACAGTAAACATAACAACACTACCTTACACAGATCTCAAGCCACACGTAAGACAGCACCTCCGTAAAACTTGGCAAGCAGACTGGAGCGAACAGGCAGACAACAAACTACTCGTAATAAAACCACACTTGGGACGTTACACCACTGACTCGCACAACAGACACATTGACGTTACCTTAGCTAGGTTGCGGATAGGCCACACACATGTAACACACTCACACCTGCTCACTGGCTCTCCAAGACCCATGTGTAGCAGGTGTGGGGAGGGCCTATCCGTAGTTCACATCCTAATCACGTGCAAGACACTCGACACAACAAGACACAGACACTTCAAGGAACTATACAGACAACACATTCCGATACACCCTTCCTTGTTTTTGGTCGACAATGCTATGGCCTCTGTGCAACCAGTTTTTAAATATTTGTCTGATGTTAACTTATTAAACCTCATTTCCTATCATACGTAATCAAAACTGGCCGTATACAACAGCCATCACCATTGCCGTTAATTGATTTTATTGTTATTCTGGCTTTTGTAGCCACTATTTCCTTCAAGACACTTTTGTTTGGCGCTCTTTGCCCCAGCTGGCCTTGCGCCAAAAAACTCCAACCATCACCATCATCATGTTTCACCCTTCGCTTCGAACGGACGTGGCGAATCTCACCCACGAACTCGATGTAATGAAGGCTGCATTACAAAGCGATCAGGTGACCTCTTTCGAATGGACCGCGTCAGCGGAGCCAACAGTACCCCAATAATACGTCGGGACTCATCCGACAATTTGGAGAAAAAAAAGCGTCGTGATTATTTGTTAGATTTTGTTGACATGCACCGTGATTGATGTGACAACTCGCCGACCTAGCGTCGTATTTTGTTTGATACTGAACTTTTTTTGTGTAAAAAAAGGTTGAGTGACGAGTGAATAAAGCGGCAAATCAAGACAGGGGTGTGACGCGAAACGTCCCCGTCAGCTGTTGTATAATTCATTGATGTTCCGTCACGAATTGAGTTGACACGGCATTGACATTGCACCTTGTCTTGATGTTAATAAATTCTTGACATTTTATTACTATTTCGCTTTGAGTGACAAAGCAGGTCTTGTGATTGTGACAATTGTGTGGCGCCCCCCATCCCTGATATTCGTTGGCCGCTAAGTTGAGTGGCCCCACCAGGCTCGGTGGGCAACATTGTGTGTGGCCGGGCAATAAACACCGCCGAGCACGGCCGCTCGGGTGTCAGTCACCGTCACCACCAGCATGCTGCATGTCGTCTCTCGGCAGGAGGGTACCCCTACCCTCCCAGGTTCACGAACGCGGAGCTAAATCGTGACACTGGCGACGAGGGAAGAAGCCCGCGGAGCGGCCGAAGCCACCGTGAACGCCGCCACCGAGAACGCGGAGACACGGCACCCTCAAGCCAGCCGCCATTACGCCATGCAGCTGTACGGGAGGCTCGAGCCGTTCGAGGGTGAAGGGTCCGCCTGGCCAATGTACAAGGAACAAGTCGGCGTGTTTTTTGGGGCTAACGACACACCCGAGGCAAAACAGCGCGACATCTTCCTGGCCAGCTGCGGGACCCGCGGCTTCGCTCTCCTGCTCGACCTGCTCAAGCCGGCCACGCCGCACGAGAAATCGCTGGGTGAGCTGCTCGCGACGCTACGCTCGCACTACAGCCCGGCTCGGTCAACGCTAATGGAGCGTTTTTGCTTCAACAACCGGAGCCGCCGAGACGGAGAGACACTCGGGCAGTTCGTCGCAGCGCTGCGAGGGTTGGCGAGCGGCTGCGCCTTCGAGGAGCAGCTCGACTCGCTGCTCCGGGACCGTTTCCTCTGCGGCATCAACGACCCCGCCATGCAGACGCGACTCCTGGAGCTTCCCGACCCCTCGCTGGACGACGCCGTGAAGGCAGCGCTGGCGATGGAGGCTGCGGCCAAGGACGCGGGCGAGATAGCGCGTGCGGCCGGCTCACCGTCGGCGGAGGCAGCGGTGAACAAGATGGCGGCACGGCATGGCAGGTGCGTTCGCTGCAGTGGTGACCACCCCCTTCACAGTGCCAGTTCGCGCAAGCGGAGTGCTTTGCGTACGGAAGAACTGGAGACATTGCTCGGGCGTACCGAGGGGGGACGACGGCGGACGGACGGAAGCAGCAGCCGGCGTTGAGCACAGGTTCCGCGCCAGCCCACGGCCGAGGGAGTCGGCGCAAAGGTAGGCGGCGGGGGCGTGCGGCAGCAGCTTCGGGTGCAGCGGCTAGGCTTCACGTCGTGGCCGAAGACCCGCAGATTTTCGACATGTGGCACGCGGCCACAGTGCAGCCGTCGGTGTCACCATACATGCTGACAGTCGAAGTCTGCGGGCGCCCCATTCCCATGGAGCTGGACACAGGGGCCAGTGTGTCTGTCATGGCCGGGAAAGCATTCAGACGCACCTTCCCTGGCGTGGCCGTCGAGGCGTCGGGCTTCATGCTGTGCAGCTACTCCGGACAGCTCGCCCAGGTCGAGGGTCAAGCCAGGTCAGCGTCCGCCTTGGCGACAGGGAGGCCACCCTGCCCCTGTACCTCACCAAGGGGCCGTCACCGACGCTGCTGGGCCGGAACTGGATCCAGGCGTTGGGCGTGAGGCTGCCGGAGTACCAGGAAGCAGTGCATGCAGTGGCAGGCGTCCCCGGCCTCCTGACCAAGTTCAAGGCCCTGTTCCAGCCCAGGGTGGGCACATTCACCGGCACGGCGGCAAGCATTCATGTACCAGAGGGAGCACTGCCCCGCCCAGCCCGACTGCATGGACGGCGTCATCGAGCAGCTGCTGCACCGGCGAGAGGCCGGCACCAACGGCGGCGGGGTGCTGGGCGCCAACGACCGCCTGCTGCACCTGGTGGTGCTGGGGGCAGAGCCCAGCAAGTGGCGCAGGCTATGCGGCAGGTGCTCCCGCAGGGTTTCCGGCTCAACGACAAGGCCGAGTACGCGCTGGATTTCAGGACCATCGACGGCGGCGTGGGCCTGCCGCACAACTCGTTCCGCATGGAGCCCCTGCCCCACGGCTGCCTGTGCGTGTACGCCAGCCAGCCGGGACTGGAGTACATCCGCGAGAGCCTCGAGAAGACCCTGCTGGCCAACCTGGAGCAGGAGGACCGGCTGCCCTTCCACGGCCTGCCCCTGGTCATGGTGTTTGCGGGCCAGGGGGACTTCATGCGCGAGGAGGGCATCAACCGGGCCAAGAGCCTGCAGTGCCCCTTCGTGGACGACGGCGGCGGCCTGGACCCCGTGCGGCTGGAGCAGGCGCTGTGCGCGTTGGTGGAGACCCTCGAGCGGCGGGCGGGCCGGCTGCACATCTACCAGGCGCTGCCCGCGGTCGCGGGGCCCCGGCCGGACCTTCGGCTGATGCTGTGCATGGTGTGCGGGGACCCGTACGCGCCCGAGCAGGTGCTGGCGCCTCTGCTGGCGCAGCCGGGCTGCCTGGCCACGGGACCGCGGCACTGCCTCAGCCTGGACTCCTTCAACGGGAGCCAGCTTCACCGACCGCTGCCAGCACAGCACCAGGGGCTGGTGCTACTCGCACCACTGTGGCGCCACGCGCAAGTCCTTTGACACCGGGAAGGCTGACAGCTTGTGCGAGAGTGACACAGGTGGCACCCAATGCTGTGCCCAGGTGGAGTGCGAGACTACGGAGACCGCCAGACCGTTACTCGCCGGGGGGACAAGTGTTGCTTCGTGTTTGTGTAGGACAAACAAACTTGGGGGTGAGGGGTGTGACAAGTGTGTGGCGCCCCCCATCCCTGATATTCGTTGGCCGCTAAGTCCAGTGGCCCCACCAGGCTCGGTGGGCAACATTGTGTGTGGCCGGGCAATAAACACCGCCGAGCACGGCTGCTCGGTGGTCAGTCACCGTCACCACCAGCACGCTGCATGTCGTCTCTCGGCAGGTGGGTACCCCTACCCTCCCAGGTTCACGAACGCGGAGCTAAATCGTGGCAGTGATCTTGACAGATTACCGTATTGAAAGGTTCATTCGCCCTTTTTATCATCGCTCAGCACATGTGCATATTCAAGCTGGCTGCAGAACTTACATTCGCTCAACTGTAAAACTATAGCCGTAACACTAGTTTCGATAATACATGCAGACAGTGAATAGCCACGCTGTAAGTTGCTATCACCTTGCCGTGACCACCGGATATAAAAAGTACTGCGGCCTTTAGTAACACACAACGGAGTGAATTGAATGCAAGCAACAGTTTTTTACATTGCCATTTTATTTTTAAGAGCATTCTTAGCTGCTTATCTGGGGCTCACTCTGCATTTTTAAATTTGTTGCGGATGAGCCCTGCAAGAAGTCGTGAGCGCTCATTTCACCTCCTCGATCCGCTCACCCTTTTATTCTTGGCCGTGGCACATTTTAGACAAGCCAACATAGCTTAGCGCGCTGGCAGTCGGGGAAGGATCTAAGGTAAAGGACAAGTAGATAGATGAAAATTACAGCGCTCGTTTAATAAAAAATGACATTTGACTGATTGTTACAAAAAAAAGGAAACCCAGGGGACAAGGCGTCAACGCGAGGCTTGCTAAAAGTGGAGCACAAACAATAAAACAACCTCTTCCCTCACGCAGCCAACACCACAACAACAACACATACTGCGTGTGATAGTGTACGGGTTCATCGCAGTTACTGATCATTTTGGAGACATTGAGGCCAACAAGTGTTTGTAAATGGGGGCTATATAGTTGGTGTGCATTCTTCCGGGAACCAGCAGGGTTAAATAGACGAGGGCAACGACGAGAAGCTGAAGGTAACCGTATGTTGCATATTTTTTCGCCCATTTTTGTTGTGGGCGTCGTCCCCGCCGCAAATTGGTGGGCAATACTTGAGTGATGCTTTTTGTGTGGTTCTAATTCGCTCGTATTCTGGCCGTTGGCATCGTTCATCGCAGGGATTGATCATTTTGTAGCGCATGCGAAGTTAAAACCAAAGGCAAAGGGTACTTGTAAGTGTAGGCTATAGTTGGTCATCAATCTCCCGGGGACCTGCAAGGCGTTTGGCGGACAACTAACACCTTCTGGCGTATTTATTGATAACTTCTTTTCGATTTTATGATGTTTTGTTGACAGTTTGCTACACGGAAACGGCGCCGCCGAGGGAGAAATTTGAAACCACGATAGCGGCCAGTTGTGTGAAAATGGCGTCCGCTTCACAGCGCGCTCCGCAAAAGCGGACAGCTGTGGCAGGGACTTCACCAGCTGGTGCTGCTGATTTTTGCTACCGCAGCCGTAGCAATGACTCCAACAACGATGTGAATTCATTAGATTTTAATTCTTATGAAGACGCTCCCATTCAAATGCGTCAGACTTCGACAGGTGCTGCCAGGTAGGTTTGTTTTTTACTTCGCGCTGTATTTATAAACAAAACGTGCTTCTTATCTGGCGACTGTGGTTTTACATTGATGTGTATTGTCTGGACAACGTACGGCGGGTATATTTTGCCAAATGCGCTGCGTCGTATCGCGTTATCACCTTCAGATTAGCGCTACGGAGCGATGCGCGACGCTTCTCAAGAGCGCTTGATTTTTGTTTTTGTTTTTTATCACTGCAGTGATAAGGATTTTGTATCAGAACGCAAAAAAGTGTGCTTGGATGCATATTTTAGAGAGACCGATTCACCCTCGAGTGGCTTCGAGGAGTGATTGATTGATTGTAGGGTTTAACGCGGCGACGCAACGAAGGCGATGAGGCGCGCTGTAGTGGTGGGCTCCGGATAAATTTTGAGCACCTGCATTGGGTTCTTTAACGTGCGCCGAAATCTTGTACACACGGGCGTTTTTGCTTTTCGCCTCCATCAGAAAAGCGGCCGCCGCGACCGGGAATCGAACACGCGACCTCGTGCTCAGCAGCGCAACGCCGTAGGCTTCGAGGAGTGGCACGTCCGCCAGTTCCGCTAGGTTTACGGGCCCGCAAGGATCCAAAACATGATGTACAGCGTTAATTTATGTATTGAATCATGGCCAAGATACGTAGGAACAATTTGTATATCTCATAATTCCTAAAGTAATTTTTATGCTGAGTAGAATCGCCCATATACGTTGTGTGTATACTTTTTTGTGTATTTTTAAAGATTATTTGAACTGTAAATAATTGTAACTTTCACAAAACTACTGTTATGTGTTTGGAAGAGCAATGTGTAGGCTACAATTTCATCCATAGCAATGCTAAATGTGTCCACTAGCTCAAGAGAAAAAAAATCTCAAAATCGGCTGCTTTTCCGCCGTAACGAAAGAGTTAATAAGACCAGGACACCACGAAAGAGCTCAATGGGCCGTCCGTTGCATATTTGTCACTCCTCGGCATTTTCCACGACCATCTGCGCTGCAACTATCGGCTATGCCATATCTCTAAGGTGGTCTGTCCCTGCTCCTTCTCGTGGCATTTGCGTCCCAGCAAAAAACAGTACCAAGCTAACACCTGTACCTCGGGATTTTATGTGAATACAGCGACGGGAAGAACAGTGCAAGAGTGAAGCGAAGACCATAGCGTCCCAAATGTAGGCAAAGAGGGCAAAGCAAACACCTTGGTTATAACCTCAATTTTGCTAGCTTCTTTAGTTCGACTGCGATGCTGCCTTGTTGCGCGGCTTTTGCTGCTTGGGTCCGCTCCTGGGCTGTCTCTGCTTCTTGGTGGGCGGCGCCTGTGAACCTCTGTGTCCGGAAGGTCCGGGGTCGGTGGCAGCCGCCGGGGCACCTGGCCGGCTGCCGCACGCGCCGCCCTCGCCAAGGCGCCGCTTCGCCGAAGCCTTCCTTGCAGGGGAGGGCACCGAGGTGGCGCTGGCTCCGACCTTTCCCCTTTTTTGCGGGGTGGCGTAGGCGGTCACAGATTTCATTGAAGAAAAAGATTTCTCGTGCTGCGACTGGTAGTTCGGGACCTTTTTGACCCTAGATGCACGAGAGGTTGTCTGAAGGGTCGCTTTAGGCACACGACTGGTCGATGGTTTGTCTGCGCTTGCATCTTCATTGCTGCCACCTACGAGTAGAATACGCACAAAAAGGACGAGACTGTCAATTCATCCCACTTTGTGGGCGCATACATAATGTCCACAAGCAGAAACTCGAATTTATTCAACATGTTAAATACCCCTGTCACACGGGCACTTTCGATCCGGATTGAAGAGAAGCGCGATCGAGTTTTCGAGCGCGATCGAGTTTTTGAGCGCGCTCGACGCACTGCCCCTGCTACACGGCCCGTTTCAATCGCAATCGAGAAGTTTGCACCGGTTGCACTCGTGTACGCGAAATGGCGCTAACAATATACTTGCGGGCGGCGTATGGTAACTTCGCGCGGTCGTAGGTATACGTAACTATGTAAATGTTAGCGCACGCTTATTTGGGTCAAGCTATTTGACACAATTTGCGGCATTAGTTGAAGTTGTCACCTTCTGCGCGATTAATGAGCGGGGACGAGAGAATCGCCGCTTCCGTTCGATCGCGCTTGAGAAACCAGGATTGAGTTCGAGCGGGATCGAGCTCGATCGCGATTGAAACTGCCGTGTAGCAGTGCCCGATCCGGATTGAGCTCGATCCGGATCGACTCAATCGCGATTGAAAGTATTCGTGTGATAGAGGTATTACTCCAAAGAGAACATTTCACGTGTTAAAAATAGACTCAACTAAGTGTCTCAAAATGGTTCGGGAGAAGGTCAGGGAAGGTAGCAGAAACCCCCTTTTACCGGGGCAGTACAACATCCTGCATGCACTGGACGCCAAGCATCGTGCATCTATGCAGAAAAGTTCATATTTTCTAGTAAATCAGAAGCGTGACATTGTTTATGGGTTACGGTTCTTGCGACTTCTGAGATGTAGGTAAGTACAGTGCTTTCGTTGAAGGCAAACTGATGCTCAAAAAGCAACAGGCTGGAAATATTGGTGCCCAAAGAAGTGGAAAAGCTTTTCAACTCTGAATGAGGATGAGAAAGGGATTGAGACCTAGCTCAAACCGCGTCAACTGATATTTAAAAAAAAAGCCACTTAAACAGCCCTGTTCTCAACCCCGTGAATTTTTAGTTCCTTGACCATAAGCGTTTTTCCACAGGGTGTCACATGCGTGCGGCTGACTGAATGGCTGTGTGTGTACTGGCATTTCCGACGTTTTATAGATGCAACGGCGCCCCTTCTAAGGTTTACTTGGTTTTTGAAGTCCTGTTGTATTATAATTAAGGCTGGAGTTTAAAAGCCTCTAGAAAAGTACCGAACAGCAAGATATACTTTTCACATCCTCTTCAACAAATTAAGATACTGTGTGCGTAACGCCTCAAGGCCGTGGTCTCTTTGTGATTAGCTGCACAATCGGGACGTAATTTATATTTTGGGAGGAAAAGAGTAAGTAACGAATTCACAACGCTTGTTTGTGCAGAGGTCACGATGTAAAAAGTCATAGTGGTAACCACTTCCCAAAACATGCGCAATGAGCCACCATTTCACACAAAGTTTTGTTTTAAACTGCTTACCTGGCAAATAGTAATTACATTTGACAGCTTCAAAGTCATAGATAGGTAAGCATAAAATGACATTTCGTGTTTTGTTTTTACAAATGGCAATAGAACCGCAGCTACGGTTCGGTTTAACAGTTCCTCAAGAGAGAAGTACATGTGTCTATATTACGAAGAACCGAACGCGCTATCCTTCCATACTTCCAGTGAACTTGTGGGTCACAAGTCGGGAAACAAGAAAAAGCCAAATTTAGGTTTTCCATTCCTTCCAATTTCATCCAATTAGGAGCCAATCCACTCTGTGTAGGTGGATGGCGACCGAAGCTGTTTAAAATACATATCACACACATGGCTGAAAATTGTGCACGCATTCACTTTTCCCGTCATTTCGTAGCGGTAGTGACACTGGCTTTGTCATTGCCTAATGAAATCTAAAGGACTAGAGCTTTATCTTAACAGACAAACGTGTGGACATTCGTTTCACTCTCTTGTGTCGAAAAAGACAGTAATTTCACAGCCTTGGCGACATCACTGTGAACAACCTAATTTTGAAAAGAATGAAACTCGGTGTAATCATAGGGTCATCTTAGCGGGCGATTGCCATATAATTTTTAAAGCAAAGCTTTCTACCTCGACCAGCCAACGGTTTCGTCGTGGCGTCGCGACAAGGAACTCCCAACGCGGCTGTGGAGGGCGAGGGCGCTTTTAAGTGACGGAGCACAGTGTAGATGGCGCGGCGAATGGGTGCTATTACCCAGCGTTTTCCGCGCGCCGAAGCTGCTCACACCGGCGGGCGCGTCGGCGGGACCATTCCGTCGGCTTTGTCGTCTTTTTAGCGACGGCTGTTTTGGGCCTGTTTTGGCGCAGCTTCGCGTCCGTTAAAATCGCCTTACAATCGCCTTAAAATCGCAACGGCCGAGGCGTGGCAAAGCGTCAACCACTGCGGAGGACAGAGGAGCAAGCATTTTGTTCTCGTCTAACACCGCGCAGGATTTCGAGCTCGATACAGGGTGTTACGACGATAATTGGAAGGCTTTAAATTTTTCTCCTGATCAAACCACTGCTCGGTTCGCGCTCAATCTTCACACGAAGGTCGTATTTTGTAGTCTATTTTGTTTGACACCACGAACAAACATGGTACTTACCTGTTCATTCTGAAACTAAATGTAAACGATTTTTGCCTGTGGGAAAATGGCGGCCGATGTGGACGTGCGAACCAGTGCACTGATCTTGGAACGACAGCGCAACTTGGGATATGCAGACCGGCACGGACGATGAGGATTCACGGTAGGAAGGAGCCTAATGAGGTAGCAGACGATCAGAAAATCTCTTTCGTTCCTAGTTTACGATGAGCACAAATAGTTGTATAACAGCTGATAGCAATTATAATATTACCAAGGTTCATCGTTGCCAATAAACGCTGGACTTGTTTCCTCGCCTGCTTTCACATTTTCTGATCTCCTGCTACCCCATTTGGCTCCTTCCTGCCGTAGAGGGAGCGTGAATCCCCGCTGTCCATTTCGCTCTTGCATACTCCAGGTGGCATAGTCGTTCCGAGACCAGCTTGCACTGGCTCGCACGTCCAAATCGGCCGCCATTTTCTCATAGGCGAAAATCGTTTTTATTTATTTTCAGAATGAACAGGTAAGTAGCGTCGTTGTTCCCGGCGTCAAACAAAATAGACCACAAAATGCGACCTTCATGTGACGTTTTGGCGCGAACAGAGCAGCGGTTCGCGCAGGAAAAAAAAATTGGCTGGCGATTACGATACTCCCTAATGCGATATTTGGGCGCAGCAGCAGTGCGCTGAGGCAGCACTCACTCGTGGGTTCTCTCGACGGCAGCGATGACGAACGAGCCTCTGCGTCGGCGGCGCGAAGTGCGTTTCAGGAATGGAACACGACCCGCGTCTTAGGCAGAGAACGCACACCATCGTCACGCGCACGCCGCGCTCACATATTCGCCAAGAGTCATGCCAAGTCTTCTGAAGACTTCTGAAGAGATCCCTTGAAGACGACGTCACAAGGACTGTGATCATCCCTCCCCATTCCCTCCCACCTCCTCCCCCCCCCCTCTGGCCTATGGCCTTCCTTTTTACTAAAAGTTAACAAGAGTCGTACCGTCGAGCGCCTCGTGCGGGCACAGCATACTGCCCCCTCCTCTCCCCCCAGCTTCAGAGAGCGCTGGCTCGCGCCGCCACGGCGAACCACCCTCCCCTCCCAATTTCGCGACACTCTCCTCCTTTGCTTTTTTTTCACCGTTCGCTTTTTCTTTCACTCGTCGGTCCAGCCATGGTTCACTACGTCACGACGACAGCGACGCGGCTCAGCCCACGAACGAGCGACAAAGGGCTGCGCCCTAAAAATTTAAAGTGTTCCAATTATCGTCGAACACCCTGTACTTCACGGCCAAAGCGGCCGCGCCATTCTTCATTCGACACCAGCTGCTGCGCAACTCATCGTGCTAATGAAGTAACCGTGCCAATTGACGAGCATTACTCCTCTTTACGAGGACCCAAGAGAGGGGAATAATAATGTTTGAAGGCGGCACGGAAACGTTCAGGCATGGTGCCTACCCGAGAGAACTCATCACGAATGGAGTGGCCATACAAACAGCATGAGAACTCACCGGTCCCCGCGCCAGCAGCGTCGGCTCTCTGGATGAACTGGACCAACCTCTCCCGCGGTGGGTTTCCCTTTCCTTTAAAACCTTTTTCCTTGGCCTCCTTGAGTAGGCTTTTGTAAGCGTCGTCCATGTTCAAAGCTGTTCCACTCTGACTGGCGATTCTGGTGTGGACGATGGCTATGGTGATGCCCTCGATTGGCATGGCGCGAGCCCACAACGTGGATTGGCCAGGAAGCGCTTCAGAAGCGTGGCATTCCAAATTTCAGGTACCAGCTTTTAACCATGTCGTCGCGAAATTTCAAAAGTGCTTGATTAGCGACTTTATTTTTAAATTTTGAAGCTTCAGTTGTGGTAATTCCGGAAACAAAAAGGCGTACTATGCGCCTCGTGCGCTGCAGTTTCAAGTAGGCCGTGCGGCGGTCAGAAATCGCCGGCGGCGGCGCGTGAACGGCGCGGGGGCCACCGGATCGGCGGGAGGGTCTATCGGCGGCGTGGCGCGGATGGGCGGAGAAGGGGGTAGGGGAGGGTAGATTCGAGAGCGAGGGCACAAAAGAAGACGAAGAAGAAAAACGAGCAAGGCCTGTAGTGGCTCGCATTTTTTTCTGGAAGGCCCCTGTGAACAGTTCATCTGATGGAAGGATAAGATACTCAGGCGCAAGATGGTACAAATGCAAGGAATAAAGCAACAGATCAAAAAACGCCGTTTATACATATGACAGAGCTTACGAAAACTAACAAATATAAAACTTTCATACCTTAAAACAAATATAATGTTGCAGTCTCACGATTGTGGAATAATTACTTCGTGTCATAGCACATTCAAAAACATTATAGACAAATGTAATCATGAATAAAATTACGGCCATCTTCCGCGAGAGATCCCTGGTGTGATGCGTCGCATTGGGGGGTTCAATAGACCTCTCCGGAAAGTTGCGCGCGCCCCCAAACGGCGGCCGCAAAGCAGCCTGGGAACTGTGAGCGCCGCAGCAGCCGCCGCCGCCGCCGCCCGGGCCGCTCTTCATGTAGCTCTACCGTGCCAAACCGTGCCGTGCGCGGCAGCGCCTGTGGAGGCAGCATTTGTTGACGGTGCAGCTTCGGCGTTTAACATTGTGTGATGCATGCAGAACATCTGCCATCCTGGACAGCTGTTTTGATAACTGGCTTCTTTTTCAAACTTACGCATTCTTACCACAGCCCGCATTTCTTCAACAAACTGCTGCATTTTGGGGAGTTGCAGTGTGTATCCCATCGATTCATGCTACACTACGTCTGTATTCGCTTCAACTAAGAGGTGGCAAGTCTCATTGAGCAATCCTGAGCTCTTTTGCTGTTTTCGGCTGTGTGTAAATATGAAAATAGAAATGTTTATTTCAGTCGAAAAAAGACGAGGCAGCTAGTTTGGTATCATTGCAATAAAAGACACGTACACTTTTATTCGGTTAGCAAAACTAACCAATACTGACTAAAAGGTAAAACTATTCAGAGGGCGCTAATACAAAGCACGAGTTGACATTTCGCTTAATTATCGATTGAGAAGTGGTTCATGTGTTAAGTTGTTCAGGTAGCAACAAGTTTTCCATATCTGGTTTGGCTTGTCAGCCATCGCATTGGGGAAAACATACCACATGTAGTATTCTCAAGTTATTCAGTTCTCGAATAACTCGCTCAACGTGTCTCCTCAGCGTGGCGATCTGCCGTGTGCGTGTTTGCTCCGCTACTGTCAGTTGACGCCGACCATTTAACATGGGGGGTACGTCTGTTCAATTTAACGCCAAGTTCACGGAGCTCATCTTCGATCAAGAATCCTGGGTCAGCTATGACGAGCTGTCTCCTTTGTTTTCACTCAGGAAGTACACCATACCTTAAAAGTGAGAAATAATAATTCCACAATGAACGACCGAAAAGAAATAGTCGAAATGCTGAACTCACAATGCCGCAGGAGACAGGCTGCAGGCAGTCGCTGTCGCTCGATAAACCGCATCGTTGTCTGCTGGAGCGAAAGCATTGCTTTATCGCCCTGTTACGCCCTTTGTGCTAAAATTCATTTCAAAACGGGCGTGGATTACTCTGAGCTGACAGGAGTATCTCGACAGTGCTGCATATCACTAGTTTGTCTTGGATGCCTGGAAGCGGGACGGGCGCTTAGGAAGGCGGTGTTTCGTTCACTTCGCGGCAGCATAGGAAACAAAAAAAAAACGTATAAAAAACGTAATTTACGTTATAATGCTGGGCTTGCCTGTCTACCTGAGGACACCTCTTGGCTAAGACCTGGTGTGTAAAAGTGGTCGCATACGGTCCATGTAACATTTGCGTCCGCTCGCGTTGAAATGGGCTCCACATATCCTATGATGCTCGGACGGCTCCCACAAAGCGAATCGGTCATCACGACCCTGGCGATTTATCCGGCGAACCCATTAATCCTTTTTAATTGTCTTGTCCTTCGGAAACTTGTGCAATGAAACAGCCGGTCTCGTAACGTATTGTTGTCCCAACCGAGCACACAGGACGTTTGTCCGCCTCCTGCAGCTTCCTTGGCGCCATATCGTCAGTATCGCGTAAATTACAAACGCTAAGGCAGGTTGTAAACGAGTGTAGCTTTGCACATGCGGAAATTCATCACGAGTAGCGTGTGCACATGATATGGGCTTCTTCGTTTTCCCACTCGGCTCCCCGCGGGCTGCCGGAAGCAAGAGCTGGTTATTTGTATTTTTCTCGGGTAGCTCAAGTGTCACATTTGTTCTCTATTTCCTCGTGTTGAGGAATTTCTCTTTTCCCGCGGGCAGCCGGAAGCGCGAAGACGCTTTTCAACTGGCAGCAGCTGGTTCCACTCTCCAAGCTAGCAGACGACGTTGCTAGCAGACGACGTTGCTAGCAGACGACGAAAGGTTCTCACGCGCTGCCAGCAGTTTCAGAAGGATGGGGAGTTTGTTTCTTATTTTGGGTTCTATGGTTTAAAGATGCTTTAACTGATGCGTGACATAACTTTGAAAGCACAGCATTTCATTGACGGGCTCACTTCGCGCACGCGGCGCGCGGCGCCCATGCACCCCGTCGCCGCCGTCGCCGCTCGCACCGCCCGCGCACGCAGTTCCCATGACGCCTTGCGCGGGCCCGCCAGGGGAAGGAGCGGCGCTGCAGTTTCTGGAAAGGTCTATTGTTGTTCCCATTGGGTTGATTCTCTAAATCGCGTGAAACGTGTTGTGAACGTATATGATGCATTTACATCACATGCGGGTGTTCTAAACGCAGAAGCTGGGCGTAATTGCTTCCATCACATCTTCATCGGAAGAATGAAGTCAAGCACGAAGTCATCAAGCATAAAGTCACGCGGAGTCGAACGAGAGCGAGCGCTTGACTGAACCGCCGCAGCGCGATACCCGCTTTATACTCACAGCGCTTGAAGGAGAGGAGACAACGAAGGAGAGTCGCGCATGCGCGCACTTGCGCACACCGCGCGCGCCGGAGCAGTTGTTAACGCAGCGAAGCGCGCGCAAAAACAAGCCCAGCAGCTGTTACACTCTTAGGCAAAAAGGACTAAAATTGGGACTAAAATACAGCCGTTAGTCTTCGCGGGCGACCGTTTATCTTCAAGGGGAGTATCTGCGGCAGAGTACGTGCCGTGTGCATAAATACGGACTAACTGTTCGTCCCCGCCGATCTATAAGGAGTAACGGGAAGACGAAACGCATGCAGTTAGTCTCTTTGCTGCGTCGTTAATCCCCTAATGGCGTCGTCGTTGCCCTTTCGCGCATATGTCTGCGAACAGTTTTATATTTCCAAAACACAAGCCATTGCAGTCACTGGGTGCTTTAGATGGTACCGCCGGAGAAAATATTGATGTTAGTTATAAGAAAATCGCCTAGGGTTAGTAGAGCGGCGGGTAATGGCAAGGAGCGGCGAAGCGCGATTGCCATACGCTTCTCGGCGAGGTTTTGTTGATACGCTGTGTTGCATTCGATTCGTGCGAGGTAAAAACGGCCAATGAAAGCTTTCAAGCGCCTTAACAGTAACGCAAAAATTCGTAACGCAAAAGTGGATTCCTGAGCCTAATGAATATGTATATGTTTAACAGACGAGAAAAAACGCATGTTGCTGATGACAACTGCAAAACAAAAATGCTCGCTACAGGTAAGCGTCTCGAAGTTATTTTTTACACTCGGTACATAATTGCCTTGACACCGAAGCTATGACAATGCTGCAACTGCTGTAAAACCCGCTTGCATTTCCCAGTCGCAATCGTCTAGCGACGCAAATGTGAAGAATTCAGGCTAAGCAACACCGAATTCGCTTTCGCCGATGCAGGAAAATATGGCATGTTTCTTTATTCTGACACTCACACAGACGACACCTTTCACATACGTTACATAAAGCACTTAACATATGTATCGAACACTAAGAAAGCACTTAGCTTGCGCTAATTTGTGCGGAAACAAATGAGTCGTCCGATCGCCCAGCTACCTATCGCAACTAGGCGACGACGAGTTGATTGTTATTTACGAGAAAAACTATGGTTGCGAGGCTCTACTTCGAATCGAACTGAGCAATAGTCCCTAAACCTAGCAAAGCGCTAAGTGCAAGGCGCGAAACGCGGTCACGTTCGCTTGCATAGATAGAAATTCGGGCACCAGTTGCAATGGATCTGTTGCGTTATGCACAGAACTACACGCTGTAGACTTGAATATTATCTACCGCTGTAATCATCCGGCGGCGTGGTCTAGCGGATAGCGCGCCGGGTTTCTTGTGTATGATTCCGTGCGTCAGTGGTTCGATCCCTGCCGGTGCCGGAGTTTTTTTTTTCTTTTTTCTGCACTCTACGCAGTTCGTCCTTGGGGAGTATCGGAACGGACCATCCGGGTGGGGGACTAACCGTTCGTCCCCTCGCAGTTAGTCCCCAAAGGGACTAATGATTGTGGCAGAGGCCGGTAGTCCCCGAAAGGACGAACTTTTAGTCCTTTTTGCCTAAGAGTGTATGATAATGAGCCGGAGTGAGAGTGTTGCACACAGCTGTCGGAGCGGTCGGAGAGATGAACGGAGGAGGGATGCGGACGGACGGCGCGACGACGATGCAGGAGGGACATGCCTCAGAGCAAGAGATGCGTCGCATCTAATAATTACAGTTATGAACTTTAAGGGAGTACTGACACTAAATGTATCTCTTTCAGTTTTTATGCTGTAAAGAATACCTATTGGCTCACTAATTACGAAAATCCAACAAAAAGCGGTCAGCCGCCCGCATAGAATTAATTATAACGAATTTATTCCAATCAGTTTCAAATTCGGTCGCCGCGCGCCAAATGGCCGTTCGAATGCAGGCCGGGCGACGTTACGTCACGGTTTTGAGGCCCTGGAAGAGGGGAGGAAGCGGGTAAGAGGGGAGGGAAAGGGTAGATTCGAGAGGGAGGGGACGAGAGAAGGAGAAAAAAAACGTGCAGAAGCACCGGCATGGGCTCGCCTTTTTTTGTGGAAAGCCCTGTGAAGAGTTACTCTGATGGAAGAATCAGATACTCAGGCACAAGCAAGTGCAAATCAATAGAATGAAGCGTAAAAACACACCGATATAATATATTATGGCAAAGACTGGTACAAAAACACAAGAAAACGTCTTGGAAGTGGGCTAGTTGGTGTTTTCGTGTCAGGCAGCTCACCTCTGCGCGTCAAGAAAACGCAATTTATAGGATACTACGCATACCTATAATATAGAGCTTACGAGAACAAATATAAAACTTTTCATACTTTCAAACAAAAATAACGTTGTACTCATGCCCAGCTTTCTCACTCAAAATTCCGACCCCTAAGCAACCTAGCGAAACCTCCTCAGGAAAGTGATATTTGGCATAAAGCAAGAAGTCAGAGTGAAGATAAAAACTCCAAAATAACTTTCCATGATTCTGAATATTTTTTGAGTAATTCGCTGTCAAATATTACTCCCCATGCATTTGTATGGGATAGATTATATGGCTCTGGAACTTAGTCGCGCAACTTCCAAGACTTGAAACTTTGCACAGAGCATGTTTCACCCCCAATATCAGCTGCGCGAAAAAGTTTACATTTCGCTAAATAACTACAGAATAATCACTGTTGAACGGAATGCCATGAGCGGGAAACTTACATACTTTACTTACATAATTACTTAAATGCATACTTCATGCCATAGCATATTCAAAAACATTATAGATAAAAATGTAATTATGAATACTAACTACGATTAAAAAACACGCAACTCAACCTACAAAATCAGAAATGCAAAATTTTACAAATCTCAAACAGAAAACAAAGAAGAAATTAAAAAAATCTTGAGAAGAACAAGTGAAACATGAATAAAAATCGGGAGAACTAATCAACCGTGCAACGCTTTGCATTTGCAATAATGTGCATACCTGGCAGATTTAATGAACTTATTCCTTATAGTAGCACACGTGAAAATAATTGGTCGAATGGCATTTTAAAAAACCAAAAAAGAATATTCAACATGGACACAATATAAATTATAAGAGTCAGCTTACGAAATAAAAAATGTGAATGCTGTACATCTACCCCCAAAACCGAGGACGAAAATAAAAAGCCCGGGAAAGAACGACTGAAAGACGAATAAATTATCATTAAAAAAGAACCACCGTGTGACGCCCTGCATTTACTTATTTTCACAAAAATGCAAAAATGCTTATTCAGCGGTATTGACGCACTTTGTGGTTGCAATAACGTAAACGAAGATAATTGGTAGAGCGGAATCACGAAAAAGTGCAAAACAAAATATACACCAAAGAAATGAAAGTTAACTTACGTAATAAAAAATATGGGCTATATGGATGTTATGTCGGTGATGTTGACATCTGAGAAAAACATATAAATTTCAGGTAAGCCTAAACACTTCCCGTCGACGACGCCGTTCGTATTCTCATGCTGCATGCCGACAAAGGGGATCCAGACATTTCGGTGTCGGACTCTTCGGTGCAGGACGTTTCGGTGCACGGACATTTCGGTGCACGGACTTTTCGGTGAAGGACGTCTCGGAGCGGACATTTCGAGGCATGGCACGTCGCAAGCATTCTTTTCATATTTCAGCTTTAATATTTTCATGTCGTCAGGTGATATTATTTTAAATCTCGAGAGTTGGGTTGGTACCGTACTGCGCGGGAACGAGCAGTAATCCAAGGCGGGGCATCAGAGCGTGAAGCTCCAATTCGATAGTACAGATGTTAAAAATTAACCTTGTTAATTTACCTCCATTCAACCTTTCTTTTACTTTAGCATAGTTCTAATCCTCTAATCTAAGTGTTACCGAAGCGCATTGATTTCACTTCACCCAAAGCTACAAGACGCTGCTCTGCTAGTCCATTCATATCGCTTCTCCCCCCTCCCCCCTCCGCTTCCCCCCCCCCCCGCCCGCAAAGCTGCTGTGAAAAATGAAATAAAAAGGAAATGAGCTAGCTTCAGCGCATGTGTATTGCCTTTTCATTACTTCCTCTCTCAACCTCATCTTCGTTGCATTCCGTGTCGAGTCTGTTTAAAAACTAACCAACAATCGCACTTACAGTGGTGTCGCTAAAGGGGGGGGGGCGGTGGCCTGGGCACCGAGTGCCACCCCTTTGGTAAAGAGGGGGTGTGGTGTCACTAGTGCTACACAAGACCGCTGGATTTTCATTTCTTCTAGCCGAAGCGATTTTAAAATTTGTGCGTTTATTCGCCACATACTGGGTTTTATTCCTTACTGGAACAAATTTTGCTTCGTTATTGGATATAATCGAGGATTTCCTTGGTTTTTGGTCGCGCGTTATATCAAAACGACCTGTTTCATCGTGATGGTAACTTACAGCTCTTTCAAATGTTTTCAAAAAAAGGAGAAGCTTTCCGCGAGCTAATGTATTAAATATTTCTGTGTTGTACTACGTATGTACATGCTGTCTTCACGTTACTGCGGACGGCACACTGTGCATAATTTTTGCATGCTATAGATCTGTGTTTAATAATGTCGATATCGTTGATTTGTTGATTGCGCTTAGTGGCGTCCACTACAGATGATGTTTACGTAGCTAGATCGTGATTATTATTTGTGTGCTTAAATCGACGACTTTAGTATATATTATGCCGATGCTTAGGACAAGAGTTAATCGTCTGTTTGGTTAGGGGGTTCTCGGCGTTGTGTTTTCTTTGGCCAACCTTGATTCTTAGCTACATGGGTAATTTTTCAGGTGCTGCGGAAGTATTGTATTTTGTGAACTGTCCTTCATCATAACTTGACAGTATTACTTGTCTGATAAGAAACAACCTTTGCGACGGGATGGAATGGGTTTCCATGACCTGAGGAGACAGCAAGATACAAAGAGATGTTAGGTAGAAAGGTGGTGTATGCTTTCAAGCCGTTTGTTCGTGGTCCATGGATTGGACGGGCCTACCTCCCACGAGGCAGTTTAGCAAGGTACGCACTTAAAGCGTTTTATTAGCATGCATTCAATGCATGCAAATTACCCACCTTACGTTTTGTTGGTGGCAAGGAAAAAACACGTCAACCGAAATAATACCTTTAGTTATTTTCTCATTTCCTTTTTACAATCAATCCCGTAAGGAGGATGAACCAGATAAACCTTTGAGATTTATGTAGCTTAAACCTTTTTGGTTGTTATGTTTCCTGCGAAGCACAATGGCTGGCAAACTTCGCTATCGAACGCCAAGGACGACTTCTTGTTTCGTTCGGTGATATTTTGTTTTGCATTTCTGTTGTGGGTTTTTTTACAATGATCTTCATTTACGGTATTATAAAGAGTACATACATTTACTTCGACAATTCCCCATTTTATATTCCTGGAAAAAGAAATCCGCAAATATCAAGCAGTTTTTTTTTGCAAGTGTTCTGTACTGTTGAGAGCACCTACACGGCTTTGCATAAAACAAAACAAATTTAATTGTCTGCGTAACGAGCATGGGCAGGCGTTGTCACTCGTCCGTATACTTGTTTCCCTAGCTTATTTAGAAACCTTACTTTAATCAGGTCATGTTCCGTCCTATCGATAATACATAATTTCGATTACCTTGGGGCTTTTCCCCGTGGTCTTAGACTAAACCATATTCCAGATTTTTATCACTGTTAGCATCACCAATGGGCTCACTTTTTAAAATCGACAGTAAATATTTTCATTGGCTTGATTGCTGCCAGGGACACGAAGGCATCTGAGAGCCTGTATGATTCATAAATGAACCACGTATGCAATATAGTCTGGTGCGTGATGAAAGTGTTAAGCGTTTTTTTATAGACTTATTGAGTGCAACTAAATAACAAGCTCTTTGAACTTGTCACGCGCAGCTAAGTGGAAGCTTTGAATCTTCTTAAAAAATTCTTAAACGGCTTCTACATATGTTTTTTTAAATACCTTGCCGCCTTTTTAGCACTAATGTCAGCTATACGTGGCCATTACGGGAATCTGCTATTACTCGAGAGCATACGGTATCTGCGAGGTAATTTAAACTATGCTTGCAGTAGTACTGTTCACGGGCTTCTCGCTTGCACAATAAAAAAAAGTCCTGCGCAACCACTTTCATTATTCCTGCACCTCCTACAGGCTCTACCATTGAAGGCACATGGCTGAAACTGGCGCCGCCTTTGCTTTGCTTGAGTGGCAAGCCATTATATACGCACAGACTGCGAGCCTGGCCCAGCGAAAACGCAAAAAAAACTCCACCTACTGCGCAGATCACAGAGAATCAGAGTGCCTTATAGTGAACCACAGTTATAAAACTTCATTGCAATATCAGGAAGGGAATTTAATAGGAATCACAATGTTGTAGCAGTATGCTAAAAGTGTTTAAAGTGGTTTTCGGAGTTCTGTGTTGCACAGTGTATTATATTGCTTACTGGCCATGCTATATATCCTGTAAACGTAATTTCTTAAGGCATGCGCTTCAAGATCGTCTGTCAAGCCTTAAATAGTCAACCACAAGGGCCATGATTTTTTTTTTCGTCTGAATCCGATTACTTGTTATGACTCGGCTAACCTCGCTGGTCTTCATTAAAGTATTTCTCTGTTTATCTTTGAACGTTCGTGTGCAGTCTTTTCAAACGCGATAATTTTGTTAACCCTGTTAACTTACAACCGCGTTTAGAAAATTGCGGGCTAATGTTGGGAAACAGTGGTGGACATTTAGGCCGCACCAGTTATTTCGAAGGAAATGTGTAGACTGTAAACTATTGACATTGAACCCAGATGTTCACTGGAACATGGTCTTGTTTTATGCCTGGTCACCTTCTTCATTCTGCATGTCCCGTGCGTTCAGGGGTAACCGCGGCGTCGTTGCAGCACTACTGGCAAAAGACGAAGCTTTCGAGGGTTCGCGTATGTCATACTACTTGGCAGATAGTTTGAGTCAACTGAGGGTCTCTTGGGGAAAAACAAAGGAAGGCTAGCTGTCATGTGACCAGCACTATTAATTTGTTGTTTTGGTGTTTTTTTACACTTGTTACATGCTTCACTAATCAATTGCGATCACAGCAAGAAGTTCAACGTTCAAATGTTGAACTTCTTGCTGTAATAGCTGCAATGAACTCGCATTTGGTATAAGTAAATGACCCTCATGACGCAAGAGCCAGAACCTATTGCATTGACAAGCGTTTCATTTTGCTGTGTATATCCCGTTTTTTTTTCATCTTCGCATTACCGTGTCGTGTGTATGTATGGAAAAAGCGTGATAAACTCACGATAATTGTGTGGTATGTATTGTGTATTTCGGTGTTCAACATTTTGTTTCGGCCATGATGCAAAAAAACTTTTCTGTGAGTCTGTGTTGTCCTAAGGTCGGGCTTGATGCCTTCCGTTCCTCAATGGAGGTCTATATTACAGCGAAGCTGTTAGCCTCTCGTTGATCGGAAAATTTCGTGTCGTAAACAAAAAAAGTCCCCCGAATTTCCCCGAGGGGGAGAATGTGAAAGTGCGAATGCACGGTTGTCGGCCCGCTTGCGGCGCTTGCTCTCGGCACCCGCAGCCCACCGCCTCGCCGCCTTCTCTTCCATCTCTTCCATCGGGTTTGTAGTATGACATGTACACCACGCAGTTATCAAGCCGCTATAACGCCGCTGAGTCGCCAACGCAACGCCGCTGACGACGTAGTTTGAATGCGTTAAAGATATAAGGAGCGTTCCTAACTCTGAAATAAGCGTGGCTTCCGTGGCTTAGTCGGTAGAGCGTCGCGCTGCGGCCGCGACGTCCTCGGATCGAAACCGGATGCTGTTATTTTTTTATATAGTGTAGTGGCCTGGCTGGCGCGCCGAGAGAGGGTGTTGCGAGCTGGAGAGTAGGCGAGGGGGGAGAGGAGGCGCTACGCGAGCGCCCTCACGCGTCGGAAATCCGGCGCCGTTGCTAGGCACGTTAGCTAGCTCCGTTGCTAGGCTGCGGACGGACGGACGGCGGCGGACGAAGTAGGCTCGACTAAGAAGTGCATTCGCACTTAAAAACCCACGCGGGTCCCAGCCATACCCACTCAAGACTCCGAGCGGAGCGCATGCGTCGGGCTAATCAGGCATACAGCGTAGAGCTCAGTATTCGTTTGACAAACACAAAACAAACATAGAAATCACGTGAAGGATGATAAGGCGCCTGTGAACAATGGCACCCTCCCTCCAATCTGTTCCTGGTAAAGATTAGGTTTGCAGCTGCTCTGGAAAAGGGGTCGATTGACGTCGTTTGAAGGCGAGCGCACGCGTCAGGCTTTGCTGCCGGAGAAGCTGAGCGCAAGTGACAAGCCAGCCGAGACGACGAAAAACATTTCATACCGTCTCCCATCAGCATGTGTAGCAGTTTACAACAGCTTCGCTGGACATCCGCTTTCGCAGGGCGGGATGGCGACCATTTTTTTATGTTTGCGTCGCAATGTTTTCACGTTAATGTATCTGTTGCACAGTATATGACAGGCAGCTTCGTGTCATGATCTTTCTATGTGTGCGTATTACGCAAGCACATCGTAAGCGTTGGAAAAATATTTTTTTTAGTTAATCCATGATAAGAAATAAAGTACATACCCAGTGACTTTGACTTTCAAGTTTTCTTTTGTGTGGGACATTTTCTCGGGCGCTTCGTCTGCTAAATATTGTGGCAGAGGAAGCAGAGTACAACAGGCTCTTTAACCTGAACGGTAAATACAGTTATAAGGAACTTGATTGATTGATTGATTGATTGATTGATTGATTGATTGATTGATTGATTGATTGATTGATTGATTGATTGATTGTAGGGTTTAACGCGCCGACGCAACGCAGGCGATGAGGCACGCCGTAGTGGAGGGCTCCGGATTAATTTTGACCACCTGGGGATCTTTATCGTGCGCCGAAATCTCGTACACACGGGCGTTTTTGCTTTTCGCCTCCATCAGAAAAGCAGCCGCCGCGGCCGGGAATCGAACCCGCGTCCGGACCCAGACATTACCCTTAATGGCGTATCGATTCCTGTGAGGAAGGAACACAAGTGTTTAAGTGTGGTGTTGGATGAAAAACTTACGTTCATCCCTCACAATAAACAATTGAAACATAAATGTCTAAAGGCTCTCAACCTTCTTAAAATCTTGTCCCACCAGTCCTAGGGAACGGACTAACAACCCCTGTTACGCATTTTCACAAGCCTAGTGGGGTCTAGATTGGACTATGGGAGTGTTGTGTATAGGTCAGCCACGAAAACAGCACTTAAAATGCTCGACCCAGTGCTTCACTTGGGGCTTCGCCTCTCTTGCGGTGCATTCCGTACGAGCCCTGTACAGAGTCTTTACGCAGAGTGTGACAAATGGTGCTTATCACACCAGCGAACCTATGTTGACTTGTTATATGCCTCTAAATTTTCATCAATGGACAACCATCCTTTTAAACCGGTTTGTAATGATACATCTACATCACAACTCTTTTTAAATCGCCCATCCATTAGTGTTCCCTTCTCGCAGATAGTGAGGGACGAGGTTACTATTCATGAGGTCTCCTTTTTAGACACATTCAAATCATCTCACACTGATCTTGTAGGACCATGGCATCTTCGTCCTGTTGCGTGTGACTTGTCTGTATTAAAATACAATAAGAACAGGACACCACGAAGTGGGATTTTGCAGCATTCCATGTATGTGCAGGATAAATACAGGGCTGCAGAGTTTTTCAGTGATGCGTCTAAAATTTTCACTGCAGTGTCTTGTGCTGCGCACGGTCCCAATTTTGAAGCATATAGAACAGTGAATGTAAAGACAAGTATTTTTACGGCAGAAGCATATGGCATTTTTCTGGTTGTAAGTCACATAGTTGAGTGTCGTCCGTACATTGTCATCCGGAAAGTCCTCGAAGAACCATGTAGTTAACCCTGTCTTGAAATCAATTTTGCTGGCGTATTCTTCAAATCTTGAGGTGACTGTGTTGGGTGCCAGGCCACTCTGGCATCGGCGGAAATGAACTGGCGGATGAAATGGCCGCCAATGCTGCACTCCGAAACACAGTAAACATAACAACACTACCTTACACAGATCTCAAGCCACACGTAAGACAGCACCTCCGTAAAACTTGGCAAGCAGACTGGAGCGAACAGGCAGACAACAAACTACTCGTAATAAAACCACACTTGGGACGTTACACCACTGACTCGCACAACAGACACATTGACGTTACCTTAGCTAGGTTGCGGATAGGCCACACACATGTAACACACTCACACCTGCTCACTGGCTCTCCAAGACCCATGTGTAGCAGGTGTGGGGAGGGCCTATCCGTAGTTCACATCCTAATCACGTGCAAGACACTCGACACAACAAGACACAGACACTTCAAGGAACTATACAGACAACACATTCCGATACACCCTTCCTTGTTTTTGGGCGACAATGCTATGGCCTCTGTGCAACCAGTTTTTAAATATTTGTCTGATGTTAACTTATTAAACCTCATTTCCTATCATACGTAATCAAAACTGGCCGTATACAACAGCCATCACCATTGCCGTTAATTGATTTTATTGTTATTCTGGCTTTTGTAGCCACTATTTCCTTCTAGACACTTTTGTTTGGCGCTCTTTGCCCCAGCTGGCCTTGCGCCAAAAAACTCCAACCATCACCATCATCATGTTTCACCCTTCGCTTCGAACGGACGTGGCGAATCTCACCCACGAACTCGATGTAATGAAGGCTGCATTACAAAGCGATCAGGTGACCTCTTTCGAATGGACCGCGTCAGCGGAGCCAACAGTACCCCAATAATACGTCGGGACTCATCCGACAATTTGGAGAAAAAAAAGCGTCGTGATTATTTGTTAGATTTTGTTGACATGCACCGTGATTGATGTGACAACTCGCCGACCTAGCGTCGTATTTTGTTTGATACTGAACTTTTTTTGTGTAAAAAAAGGTTGAGTGACGAGTGAATAAAGCGGCAAATCAAGACAGGGGTGTGACGCGAAACGTCCCCGTCAGCTGTTGTATAATTCATTGATGTTCCGTCACGAATTGAGTTGACACGGCATTGACATTGCACCTTGTCTTGATGTTAATAAATTCTTGACATTTTATTACTATTTCGCTTTGAGTGACAAAGCAGGTCTTGTGATTGTGACAATTGTGTGGCGCCCCCCATCCTTGATATTCGTTGGCCGCTAAGTTGAGTGGCCCCACCAGGCTCGGTGGGCAACATTGTGTGTGGCCGGGCAATAAACACCGCCGAGCACGGCCGCTCGGGTGTCAGTCACCGTCACCACCAGCATGCTGCATGTCGTCTCTCGGCAGGAGGGTACCCCTACCCTCCCAGGTTCACGAACGCGGAGCTAAATCGTGACACTGGCGACGAGGGAAGAAGCCCGCGGAGCGGCCGAAGCCACCGTGAACGCCGCCACCGAGAACGCGGAGACACGGCACCCTCAAGCCAGCCGCCATTACGCCATGCAGCTGTACGGGAGGCTCGAGCCGTTCGAGGGTGAAGGGTCCGCCTGGCCAATGTACAAGGAACAAGTCGGCGTGTTTTTTGGGGCTAACGACACACCCGAGGCAAAACAGCGCGACATCTTCCTGGCCAGCTGCGGGACCCGCGGCTTCGCTCTCCTGCTCGACCTGCTCAAGCCGGCCACGCCGCACGAGAAATCGCTGGGTGAGCTGCTCGCGACGCTACGCTCGCACTACAGCCCGGCTCGGTCAACGCTAATGGAGCGTTTTTGCTTCAACAACCGGAGCCGCCGAGACGGAGAGACACTCGGGCAGTTCGTCGCAGCGCTGCGAGGGTTGGCGAGCGGCTGCGCCTTCGAGGAGCAGCTCGACTCGCTGCTCCGGGACCGTTTCCTCTGCGGCATCAACGACCCCGCCATGCAGACGCGACTCCTGGAGCTTCCCGACCCCTCGCTGGACGACGCCGTGAAGGCAGCGCTGGCGATGGAGGCTGCGGCCAAGGACGCGGGCGAGATAGCGCGTGCGGCCGGCTCACCGTCGGCGAAGGCAGCGGTGAACAAGATGGCGGCACGGCATGGCAGGTGCGTTCGCTGCAGTGGTGACCACCCCCTTCACAGTGCCAGTTCGCGCAAGCGGAGTGCTTTGCGTACGGAAGAACTGGAGACATTGCTCGGGCGTACCGAGGGGGGACGACGGCGGACGGACGGAAGCAGCAGCCGGCGTTGAGCACAGGTTCCGCGCCAGCCCACGGCCGAGGGAGTCGGCGCAAAGGTAGGCGGCGGGGGCGTGCGGCAGCAGCTTCGGGTGCAGCGGCTAGGCTTCACGTCGTGGCCGAAGACCCGCAGATTTTCGACATGTGGCACGCGGCCACAGTGCAGCCGTCGGTGTCACCATACATGCTGACAGTCGAAGTCTGCGGGCGCCCCATTCCCATGGAGCTGGACACAGGGGCCAGTGTGTCTGTCATGGCCGGGAAAGCATTCAGACGCACCTTCCCTGGCGTGGCCGTCGAGGCGTCGGGCTTCATGCTGTGCAGCTACTCCGGACAGCTCGCCCAGGTCGAGGGTCAAGCCAGGTCAGCGTCCGCCTTGGCGACAGGGAGGCCACCCTGCCCCTGTACCTCACCAAGGGGCCGTCACCGACGCTGCTGGGCCGGAACTGGATCCAGGCGTTGGGCGTGAGGCTGCCGGAGTACCAGGAAGCAGTGCATGCAGTGGCAGGCGTCCCCGGCCTCCTGACCAAGTTCAAGGCCCTGTTCCAGCCCAGGGTGGGCACATTCACCGGCACGGCGGCAAGCATTCATGTACCAGAGGGAGCACTGCCCCGCCCAGCCCGACTGCATGGACGGCGTCATCGAGCAGCTGCTGCACCGGCGAGAGGCCGGCACCAACGGCGGCGGGGTGCTGGGCGCCAACGACCGCCTGCTGCACCTGGTGGTGCTGGGGGCAGAGCCCAGCAAGTGGCGCAGGCTATGCGGCAGGTGCTCCCGCAGGGTTTCCGGCTCAACGACAAGGCCGAGTACGCGCTGGATTTCAGGACCATCGACGGCGGCGTGGGCCTGCCGCACAACTCGTTCCGCATGGAGCCCCTGCCCCACGGCTGCCTGTGCGTGTACGCCAGCCAGCCGGGACTGGAGTACATCCGCGAGAGCCTCGAGAAGACCCTGCTGGCCAACCTGGAGCAGGAGGACCGGCTGCCCTTCCACGGCCTGCCCCTGGTCATGGTGTTTGCGGGCCAGGGGGACTTCATGCGCGAGGAGGGCATCAACCGGGCCAAGAGCCTGCAGTGCCCCTTCGTGGACGACGGCGGCGGCCTGGACCCCGTGCGGCTGGAGCAGGCGCTGTGCGCGTTGGTGGAGACCCTCGAGCGGCGGGCGGGCCGGCTGCACATCTACCAGGCGCTGCCCGCGGTCGCGGGGCCCCGGCCGGACCTTCGGCTGATGCTGTGCATGGTGTGCGGGGACCCGTACGCGCCCGAGCAGGTGCTGGCGCCTCTGCTGGCGCAGCCGGGCTGCCTGGCCACGGGACCGCGGCACTGCCTCAGCCTGGACTCCTTCAACGGGAGCCAGCTTCACCGACCGCTGCCAGCACAGCACCAGGGGCTGGTGCTACTCGCACCACTGTGGCGCCACGCGCAAGTCCTTTGACACCGGGAAGGCTGACAGCTTGTGCGAGAGTGACACAGGTGGCACCCAATGCTGTGCCCAGGTGGAGTGCGAGACTACGGAGACCGCCAGACCGTTACTCGCCGGGGGGACAAGTGTTGCTTCGTGTTTGTGTAGGACAAACAAACTTGGGGGTGAGGGGTGTGACAAGTGTGTGGCGCCCCCCATCCCTGATATTCGTTGGCCGCTAAGTCCAGTGGCCCCACCAGGCTCGGTGGGCAACATTGTGTGTGGCCGGGCAATAAACACCGCCGAGCACGGCTGCTCGGTGGTCAGTCACCGTCACCACCAGCACGCTGCATGTCGTCTCTCGGCAGGTGGGTACCCCTACCCTCCCAGGTTCACGAACGCGGAGCTAAATCGTGGCAGTGATCTTGACAGATTACCGTATTGAAAGGTTCATTCGCCCTTTTTATCATCGCTCAGCACATGTGCATATTCAAGCTGGCTGCAGAACTTACATTCGCTCAACTGTAAAACTATAGCCGTAACACTAGTTTCGATAATACATGCAGACAGTGAATAGCCACGCTGTAAGTTGCTATCACCTTGCCGTGACCACCGGATATAAAAAGTACTGCGGCCTTTAGTAACACACAACGGAGTGAATTGAATGCAAGCAACAGTTTTTTACATTGCCATTTTATTTTTAAGAGCATTCTTAGCTGCTTATCTGGGGCTCACTCTGCATTTTTAAATTTGTTGCGGATGAGCCCTGCAAGAAGTCGTGAGCGCTCATTTCACCTCCTCGATCCGCTCACCCTTTTATTCTTGGCCGTGGCACATTTTAGACAAGCCAACATAGCTTAGCGCGCTGGCAGTCGGGGAAGGATCTAAGGTAAAGGACAAGTAGATAGATGAAAATTACAGCGCTCGTTTAATAAAAAATGACATTTGACTGATTGTTACAAAAAAAAGGAAACCCAGGGGACAAGGCGTCAACGCGAGGCTTGCTAAAAGTGGAGCACAAACAATAAAACAACCTCTTCCCTCACGCAGCCAACACCACAACAACAACACATACTGCGTGTGATAGTGTACGGGTTCATCGCAGTTACTGATCATTTTGGAGACATTGAGGCCAACAAGTGTTTGTAAATGGGGGCTATATAGTTGGTGTGCATTCTTCCGGGAACCAGCAGGGTTAAATAGACGAGGGCAACGACGAGAAGCTGAAGGTAACCGTATGTTGCATATTTTTTCGCCCATTTTTGTTGTGGGCGTCGTCCCCGCCGCAAATTGGTGGGCAATACTTGAGTGATGCTTTTTGTGTGGTTCTAATTCGCTCGTATTCTGGCCGTTGGCATCGTTCATCGCAGGGATTGATCATTTTGTAGCGCATGCGAAGTTAAAACCAAAGGCAAAGGGTACTTGTAAGTGTAGGCTATAGTTGGTCATCAATCTCCCGGGGACCTGCAAGGCGTTTGGCGGACAACTAACACCTTCTGGCGTATTTATTGATAACTTCTTTTCGATTTTATGATGTTTTGTTGACAGTTTGCTACACGGAAACGGCGCCGCCGAGGGAGAAATTTGAAACCACGATAGCGGCCAGTTGTGTGAAAATGGCGTCCGCTTCACAGCGCGCTCCGCAAAAGCGGACAGCTGTGGCAGGGACTTCACCAGCTGGTGCTGCTGATTTTTGCTACCGCAGCCGTAGCAATGACTCCAACAACGATGTGAATTCATTAGATTTTAATTCTTATGAAGACGCTCCCATTCAAATGCGTCAGACTTCGACAGGTGCTGCCAGGTAGGTTTGTTTTTTACTTCGCGCTGTATTTATAAACAAAACGTGCTTCTTATCTGGCGACTGTGGTTTTACATTGATGTGTATTGTCTGGACAACGTACGGCGGGTATATTTTGCCAAATGCGCTGCGTCGTATCGCGTTATCACCTTCAGATTAGCGCTACGGAGCGATGCGCGACGCTTCTCAAGAGCGCTTGATTTTTGTTTTTGTTTTTTATCACTGCAGTGATAAGGATTTTGTATCAGAACGCAAAAAAGTGTGCTTGGATGCATATTTTAGAGAGACCGATTCACCCTCGAGTGGCTTCGAGGAGTGATTGATTGATTGTAGGGTTTAACGCGGCGACGCAACGAAGGCGATGAGGCGCGCTGTAGTGGTGGGCTCCGGATAAATTTTGAGCACCTGCATTGGGTTCTTTAACGTGCGCCGAAATCTTGTACACACGGGCGTTTTTGCTTTTCGCCTCCATCAGAAAAGCGGCCGCCGCGACCGGGAATCGAACACGCGACCTCGTGCTCAGCAGCGCAACGCCGTAGGCTTCGAGGAGTGGCACGTCCGCCAGTTCCGCTAGGTTTACGGGCCCGCAAGGATCCAAAACATGATGTACAGCGTTAATTTATGTATTGAATCATGGCCAAGATACGTAGGAACAATTTGTATATCTCATAATTCCTAAAGTAATTTTTATGCTGAGTAGAATCGCCCATATACGTTGTGTGTATACTTTTTTGTGTATTTTTAAAGATTATTTGAACTGTAAATAATTGTAACTTTCACAAAACTACTGTTATGTGTTTGGAAGAGCAATGTGTAGGCTACAATTTCATCCATAGCAATGCTAAATGTGTCCACTAGCTCAAGAGAAAAAAAATCTCAAAATCGGCTGCTTTTCCGCCGTAACGAAAGAGTTAATAAGACCAGGACACCACGAAAGAGCTCAATGGGCCGTCCGTTGCATATTTGTCACTCCTCGGCATTTTCCACGACCATCTGCGCTGCAACTATCGGCTATGCCATATCTCTAAGGTGGTCTGTCCCTGCTCCTTCTCGTGGCATTTGCGTCCCAGCAAAAAACAGTACCAAGCTAACACCTGTACCTCGGGATTTTATGTGAATACAGCGACGGGAAGAACAGTGCAAGAGTGAAGCGAAGACCATAGCGTCCCAAATGTAGGCAAAGAGGGCAAAGCAAACACCTTGGTTATAACCTCAATTTTGCTAGCTTCTTTAGTTCGACTGCGATGCTGCCTTGTTGCGCGGCTTTTGCTGCTTGGGTCCGCTCCTGGGCTGTCTCTGCTTCTTGGTGGGCGGCGCCTGTGAACCTCTGTGTCCGGAAGGTCCGGGGTCGGTGGCAGCCGCCGGGGCACCTGGCCGGCTGCCGCACGCGCCGCCCTCGCCAAGGCGCCGCTTCGCCGAAGCCTTCCTTGCAGGGGAGGGCACCGAGGTGGCGCTGGCTCCGACCTTTCCCCTTTTTTGCGGGGTGGCGTAGGCGGTCACAGATTTCATTGAAGAAAAAGATTTCTCGTGCTGCGACTGGTAGTTCGGGACCTTTTTGACCCTAGATGCACGAGAGGTTGTCTGAAGGGTCGCTTTAGGCACACGACTGGTCGATGGTTTGTCTGCGCTTGCATCTTCATTGCTGCCACCTACGAGTAGAATACGCACAAAAAGGACGAGACTGTCAATTCATCCCACTTTGTGGGCGCATACATAATGTCCACAAGCAGAAACTCGAATTTATTCAACATGTTAAATACCCCTGTCACACGGGCACTTTCGATCCGGATTGAAGAGAAGCGCGATCGAGTTTTCGAGCGCGATCGAGTTTTTGAGCGCGCTCGACGCACTGCCCCTGCTACACGGCCCGTTTCAATCGCAATCGAGAAGTTTGCACCGGTTGCACTCGTGTACGCGAAATGGCGCTAACAATATACTTGCGGGCGGCGTATGGTAACTTCGCGCGGTCGTAGGTATACGTAACTATGTAAATGTTAGCGCACGCTTATTTGGGTCAAGCTATTTGACACAATTTGCGGCATTAGTTGAAGTTGTCACCTTCTGCGCGATTAATGAGCGGGGACGAGAGAATCGCCGCTTCCGTTCGATCGCGCTTGAGAAACCAGGATTGAGTTCGAGCGGGATCGAGCTCGATCGCGATTGAAACTGCCGTGTAGCAGTGCCCGATCCGGATTGAGCTCGATCCGGATCGACTCAATCGCGATTGAAAGTATTCGTGTGATAGAGGTATTACTCCAAAGAGAACATTTCACGTGTTAAAAATAGACTCAACTAAGTGTCTCAAAATGGTTCGGGAGAAGGTCAGGGAAGGTAGCAGAAACCCCCTTTTACCGGGGCAGTACAACATCCTGCATGCACTGGACGCCAAGCATCGTGCATCTATGCAGAAAAGTTCATATTTTCTAGTAAATCAGAAGCGTGACATTGTTTATGGGTTACGGTTCTTGCGACTTCTGAGATGTAGGTAAGTACAGTGCTTTCGTTGAAGGCAAACTGATGCTCAAAAAGCAACAGGCTGGAAATATTGGTGCCCAAAGAAGTGGAAAAGCTTTTCAACTCTGAATGAGGATGAGAAAGGGATTGAGACCTAGCTCAAACCGCGTCAACTGATATTTAAAAAAAAAGCCACTTAAACAGCCCTGTTCTCAACCCCGTGAATTTTTAGTTCCTTGACCATAAGCGTTTTTCCACAGGGTGTCACATGCGTGCGGCTGACTGAATGGCTGTGTGTGTACTGGCATTTCCGACGTTTTATAGGTGCAACGGCGCCCCTTCTAAGGTTTACTTGGTTTTTGAAGTCCTGTTGTATTATAATTAAGGCTGGAGTTTAAAAGCCTCTAGAAAAGTACCGAACAGCAAGATATACTTTTCACATCCTCTTCAACAAATTAAGATACTGTGTGCGTAACGCCTCAAGGCCGTGGTCTCTTTGTGATTAGCTGCACAATCGGGACGTAATTTATATTTTGGGAGGAAAAGAGTAAGTAACGAATTCACAACGCTTGTTTGTGCAGAGGTCACGATGTAAAAAGTCATAGTGGTAACCACTTCCCAAAACATGCGCAATGAGCCACCATTTCACACAAAGTTTTGTTTTAAACTGCTTACCTGGCAAATAGTAATTACATTTGACAGCTTCAAAGTCATAGATAGGTAAGCATAAAATGACATTTCGTGTTTTGTTTTTACAAATGGCAATAGAACCGCAGCTACGGTTCGGTTTAACAGTTCCTCAAGAGAGAAGTACATGTGTCTATATTACGAAGAACCGAACGCGCTATCCTTCCATACTTCCAGTGAACTTGTGGGTCACAAGTCGGGAAACAAGAAAAAGCCAAATTTAGGTTTTCCATTCCTTCCAATTTCATCCAATTAGGAGCCAATCCACTCTGTGTAGGTGGATGGCGACCGAAGCTGTTTAAAATACATATCACACACATGGCTGAAAATTGTGCACGCATTCACTTTTCCCGTCATTTCGTAGCGGTAGTGACACTGGCTTTGTCATTGCCTAATGAAATCTAAAGGACTAGAGCTTTATCTTAACAGACAAACGTGTGGACATTCGTTTCACTCTCTTGTGTCGAAAAAGACAGTAATTTCACAGCCTTGGCGACATCACTGTGAACAACCTAATTTTGAAAAGAATGAAACTCGGTGTAATCATAGGGTCATCTTAGCGGGCGATTGCCATATAATTTTTAAAGCAAAGCTTTCTACCTCGACCAGCCAACGGTTTCGTCGTGGCGTCGCGACAAGGAACTCCCAACGCGGCTGTGGAGGGCGAGGGCGCTTTTAAGTGACGGAGCACAGTGTAGATGGCGCGGCGAATGGGTGCTATTACCCAGCGTTTTCCGCGCGCCGAAGCTGCTCACACCGGCGGGCGCGTCGGCGGGACCATTCCGTCGGCTTTGTCGTCTTTTTAGCGACGGCTGTTTTGGGCCTGTTTTGGCGCAGCTTCGCGTCCGTTAAAATCGCCTTACAATCGCCTTAAAATCGCAACGGCCGAGGCGTGGCAAAGCGTCAACCACTGCGGAGGACAGCGTCTAACACCGCGCAGGATTTCGAGCTCGATACAGGGTGTTACGACGATAATTGGAAGGCTTTAAATTTTTCTCCTGATCAAACCACTGCTCGGTTCGCGCTCAATCTTCACACGAAGGTCGTATTTTGTAGTCTATTTTGTTTGACACCACGAACAAACATGGTACTTACCTGTTCATTCTGAAACTAAATGTAAACGATTTTTGCCTGTGGGAAAATGGCGGCCGATGTGGACGTGCGAACCAGTGCACTGATCTTGGAACGACAGCGCAACTTGGGATATGCAGACCGGCACGGACGATGAGGATTCACGGTAGGAAGGAGCCTAATGAGGTAGCAGACGATCAGAAAATCTCTTTCGTTCCTAGTTTACGATGAGCACAAATAGTTGCATAACAGCTGATAGCAATTATAATATTACCAAGGTTCATCGTTGCCAATAAACGCTGGACTTGTTTCCTCGCCTGCTTTCACATTTTCTGATCTCCTGCTACCCCATTTGGCTCCTTCCTGCCGTAGAGGGAGCGTGAATCCCCGCTGTCCATTTCGCTCTTGCATACTCCAGGTGGCATAGTCGTTCCGAGACCAGCTTGCACTGGCTCGCACGTCCAAATCGGCCGCCATTTTCTCATAGGCGAAAATCGTTTTTATTTATTTTCAGAATGAACAGGTAAGTAGCGTCGTTGTTCCCGGCGTCAAACAAAATAGACCACAAAATGCGACCTTCATGTGACGTTTTGGCGCGAACAGAGCAGCGGTTCGCGCAGGAAAAAAAAATCGGCTGGCGATTACGATACTCCCTAATGCGATATTTGGGCGCAGCAGCAGTGCGCTGAGGCAGCACTCACTCGTGGGTTCTCTCGACGGCAGCGATGACGAACGAGCCTCTGCGTCGGCGGCGCGAAGTGCGTTTCAGGAATGGAACACGACCCGCGTCTTAGGCAGAGAACGCACACCATCGTCACGCGCACGCCGCGCTCACATATTCGCCAAGAGTCATGCCAAGTCTTCTGAAGACTTCTGAAGAGATCCCTTGAAGACGACGTCACAAGGACTGTGATCATCCCTCCCCATTCCCTCCCACCTCCTCCCCCCCCCCTCTGGCCTATGGCCTTCCTTTTTACTAAAAGTTAACAAGAGTCGTACCGTCGAGCGCCTCGTGCGGGCACAGCATACTGCCCCCTCCTCTCCCCCCAGCTTCAGAGAGCGCTGGCTCGCGCCGCCACGGCGAACCACCCTCCCCTCCCAATTTCGCGACACTCTCCTCCTTTGCTTTTTTTTCACCGTTCGCTTTTTCTTTCACTCGTCGGTCCAGCCATGGTTCACTACGTCACGACGACAGCGACGCGGCTCAGCCCACGAACGAGCGACAAAGGGCTGCGCCCTAAAAATTTAAAGTGTTCCAATTATCGTCGAACACCCTGTACTTCACGGCCAAAGCGGCCGCGCCATTCTTCATTCGACACCAGCTGCTGCGCAACTCATCGTGCTAATGAAGTAACCGTGCCAATTGACGAGCATTACTCCTCTTTACGAGGACCCAAGAGAGGGGAATAATAATGTTTGAAGGCGGCACGGAAACGTTCAGGCATGGTGCCTACCCGAGAGAACTCATCACGAATGGAGTGGCCATACAAACAGCATGAGAACTCACCGGTCCCCGCGCCAGCAGCGTCGGCTCTCTGGATGAACTGGACCAACCTCTCCCGCGGTGGGTTTCCCTTTCCTTTAAAACCTTTTTCCTTGGCCTCCTTGAGTAGGCTTTTGTAAGCGTCGTCCATGTTCAAAGCTGTTCCACTCTGACTGGCGATTCTGGTGTGGACGATGGCTATGGTGATGCCCTCGATTGGCATGGCGCGAGCCCACAACGTGGATTGGCCAGGAAGCGCTTCAGAAGCGTGGCATTCCAAATTTCAGGTACCAGCTTTTAACCATGTCGTCGCGAAATTTCAAAAGTGCTTGATTAGCGACTTTATTTTTAAATTTTGAAGCTTCAGTTGTGGTAATTCCGGAAACAAAAAGGCGTACTATGCGCCTCGTGCGCTGCAGTTTCAAGTAGGCCGTGCGGCGGTCAGAAATCGCCGGCGGCGGCGCGTGAACGGCGCGGGGGCCACCGGATCGGCGGGAGGGTCTATCGGCGGCGTGGCGCGGATGGGCGGAGAAGGGGGTAGGGGAGGGTAGATTCGAGAGCGAGGGCACAAAAGAAGACGAAGAAGAAAAACGAGCAAGGCCTGTAGTGGCTCGCATTTTTTTCTGGAAGGCCCCTGTGAACAGTTCATCTGATGGAAGGATAAGATACTCAGGCGCAAGATGGTACAAATGCAAGGAATAAAGCAACAGATCAAAAAACGCCGTTTATACATATGACAGAGCTTACGAAAACTAACAAATATAAAACTTTCATACCTTAAAACAAATATAATGTTGCAGTCTCACGATTGTGGAATAATTACTTCGTGTCATAGCACATTCAAAAACATTATAGACAAATGTAATCATGAATAAAATTACGGCCATCTTCCGCGAGAGATCCCTGGTGTGATGCGTCGCATTGGGGGGTTCAATAGACCTCTCCGGAAAGTTGCGCGCGCCCCCAAACGGCGGCCGCAAAGCAGCCTGGGAACTGTGAGCGCCGCAGCAGCCGCCGCCGCCGCCGCCCGGGCCGCTCTTCATGTAGCTCTACCGTGCCAAACCGTGCCGTGCGCGGCAGCGCCTGTGGAGGCAGCATTTGTTGACGGTGCAGCTTCGGCGTTTAACATTGTGTGATGCATGCAGAACATCTGCCATCCTGGACAGCTGTTTTGATAACTGGCTTCTTTTTCAAACTTACGCATTCTTACCACAGCCCGCATTTCTTCAACAAACTGCTGCATTTTGGGGAGTTGCAGTGTGTATCCCATCGATTCATGCTACACTACGTCTGTATTCGCTTCAACTAAGAGGTGGCAAGTCTCATTGAGCAATCCTGAGCTCTTTTGCTGTTTTCGGCTGTGTGTAAATATGAAAATAGAAATGTTTATTTCAGTCGAAAAAAGACGAGGCAGCTAGTTTGGTATCATTGCAATAAAAGACACGTACACTTTTATTCGGTTAGCAAAACTAACCAATACTGACTAAAAGGTAAAACTATTCAGAGGGCGCTAATACAAAGCACGAGTTGACATTTCGCTTAATTATCGATTGAGAAGTGGTTCATGTGTTAAGTTGTTCAGGTAGCAACAAGTTTTCCATATCTGGTTTGGCTTGTCAGCCATCGCATTGGGGAAAACATACCACATGTAGTATTCTCAAGTTATTCAGTTCTCGAATAACTCGCTCAACGTGTCTCCTCAGCGTGGCGATCTGCCGTGTGCGTGTTTGCTCCGCTACTGTCAGTTGACGCCGACCATTTAACATGGGGGGTACGTCTGTTCAATTTAACGCCAAGTTCACGGAGCTCATCTTCGATCAAGAATCCTGGGTCAGCTATGACGAGCTGTCTCCTTTGTTTTCACTCAGGAAGTACACCATACCTTAAAAGTGAGAAATAATAATTCCACAATGAACGACCGAAAAGAAATAGTCGAAATGCTGAACTCACAATGCCGCAGGAGACAGGCTGCAGGCAGTCGCTGTCGCTCGATAAACCGCATCGTTGTCTGCTGGAGCGAAAGCATTGCTTTATCGCCCTGTTACGCCCTTTGTGCTAAAATTCATTTCAAAACGGGCGTGGATTACTCTGAGCTGACAGGAGTATCTCGACAGTGCTGCATATCACTAGTTTGTCTTGGATGCCTGGAAGCGGGACGGGCGCTTAGGAAGGCGGTGTTTCGTTCACTTCGCGGCAGCATAGGAAACAAAAAAAAAACGTATAAAAAACGTAATTTACGTTATAATGCTGGGCTTGCCTGTCTACCTGAGGACACCTCTTGGCTAAGACCTGGTGTGTAAAAGTGGTCGCATACGGTCCATGTAACATTTGCGTCCGCTCGCGTTGAAATGGGCTCCACATATCCTATGATGCTCGGACGGCTCCCACAAAGCGAATCGGTCATCACGACCCTGGCGATTTATCCGGCGAACCCATTAATCCTTTTTAATTGTCTTGTCCTTCGGAAACTTGTGCAATGAAACAGCCGGTCTCGTAACGTATTGTTGTCCCAACCGAGCACACAGGACGTTTGTCCGCCTCCTGCAGCTTCCTTGGCGCCATATCGTCAGTATCGCGTAAATTACAAACGCTAAGGCAGGTTGTAAACGAGTGTAGCTTTGCACATGCGGAAATTCATCACGAGTAGCGTGTGCACATGATATGGGCTTCTTCGTTTTCCCACTCGGCTCCCCGCGGGCTGCCGGAAGCAAGAGCTGGTTATTTGTATTTTTCTCGGGTAGCTCAAGTGTCACATTTGTTCTCTATTTCCTCGTGTTGAGGAATTTCTCTTTTCCCGCGGGCAGCCGGAAGCGCGAAGACGCTTTTCAACTGGCAGCAGCTGGTTCCACTCTCCAAGCTAGCAGACGACGTTGCTAGCAGACGACGTTGCTAGCAGACGACGAAAGGTTCTCACGCGCTGCCAGCAGTTTCAGAAGGATGGGGAGTTTGTTTCTTATTTTGGGTTCTATGGTTTAAAGATGCTTTAACTGATGCGTGACATAACTTTGAAAGCACAGCATTTCATTGACGGGCTCACTTCGCGCACGCGGCGCGCGGCGCCCATGCACCCCGTCGCCGCCGTCGCCGCTCGCACCGCCCGCGCACGCAGTTCCCATGACGCCTTGCGCGGGCCCGCCAGGGGAAGGAGCGGCGCTGCAGTTTCTGGAAAGGTCTATTGTTGTTCCCATTGGGTTGATTCTCTAAATCGCGTGAAACGTGTTGTGAACGTATATGATGCATTTACATCACATGCGGGTGTTCTAAACGCAGAAGCTGGGCGTAATTGCTTCCATCACATCTTCATCGGAAGAATGAAGTCAAGCACGAAGTCATCAAGCATAAAGTCACGCGGAGTCGAACGAGAGCGAGCGCTTGACTGAACCGCCGCAGCGCGATACCCGCTTTATACTCACAGCGCTTGAAGGAGAGGAGACAACGAAGGAGAGTCGCGCATGCGCGCACTTGCGCACACCGCGCGCGCCGG